>NC_083586.1:65238754-65838754 GCF_027579695.1 Neoarius graeffei | reverse complement strand
TCACACTACAGCTCGCAATGGGTTTGCGAATACTTGGCGATGAAAAATTGGTAGCATCGCCACCAATCGTGTGATGCATGGTGAATGTTCTCCGAGCTTCGCGAGTTGTTTTTTGGTGTTTCCACCTTGTGAGTGGCCAAAAACATCGCAAAATTTTCAATGCATGCATTAAAATTTAGTGGCGAAGTTTTTGTTGGCAAACGAAGCAGCGAATAATTGCAGATGTCTTTAAGAATACTGAAGCTCAGGGAACCTTCGCCAATCCTCTTCTGATGTATCCAATCTATATCCCTAATGCTCGCAGGGGCCTCAGTGACACAGCAGCTCAGCATAGCCTAACCGTCGGCGAGACTTGAAAACTGCATTTACATTTTCTGATCCTTCACCGAGGTCCGTAATTGGTTGGGCGAAAGGGTTATTGAATATTCAGCAAATGTTTGGCAATAGTCAGGTGACACATTTTTGATCATCACTGATTGGTTGGCGCTGATGTCACACATTGTTGAAATCTATTGAGCAAGGCATCAGCGATCATTCTCCTGCCAGATCCCAATACATGCAAAACCCTCAAGCATGCCTCTTCGGAAAAAAATGTCAGGTCTCCTCAAAAGAAAAGGGCCAAGTGTTTGCCTGCTGTGTGACCACAGCTTTTACCTCACCTGTCTGAAGTACACATCGCCACCAAAAAGCCTCATTTTCATCAATAACCCATCGCAAAGCATCACAAGCTGTAGTGTGAGTAAACGTAGCCTTACTAAATAATAAGTTATGACAAAATAAAGCAAATGTTTACAGGTAGTGTTATTTTAAAGAATTTAAAAAAAATTGTTTGGCTTGGAACAAATTGCAGGGAACTGGTTTGAACAAAAAGAAATCAGCTGCTGCTACTGGAGTCACTGTTGATAATCCCAGAGATGCCAACTAGGGGTCGACCGATAATCGGCCTGGCCGATATATCGGGCCGATATTCTGCATTTTTATGGTTATCGGTATCGGCCATAATTTCCACCGATATGCCGATAACATGCCTTTTTGCAGCCATTTCGTTCCTAACGCGACTGTCACTGCACGTCCTTTCCTGCACTCGCCTCGCTGAGTTCAAGAACACAGTCCCGCCCACCACAACATCTGATTTGTTTGGCACAAGAGATACAGCCAATCGACACGCGCAGCTAAACACTCTGAACTGTTTCAAGGCGCCCGTATCAAGGTAAGGACACGCTGCTTTTCCCGCAATAAGTCACAAACACACAAGTTGCAAATGCACAACATCATTATATGTTTACATTCTTCATCTACTACTCGTTAAAATTGTCCATTTGCATCTGTGTAGCCAGGCAAACTTAGCTTACGGAAGGAAGCACTTGAATTAGCCTACAACCAACTAGTCTTGCTGAAACAGCATAACGTAGGCTGCAGTCATTTTTAAATCCCCATCTGGAAACGTTGTGAATGTGTCAGTAGTTCTACTCGAACAGTAGAATGACAGCCATACAGAGAGGTGGTCAAGGGAAGACGAAATAAAACGTAGTGTTTGTGTTCTGTAGGCTAGCGCAAGCCTACTGGCTATTTGTTATGGTGATGAGTAAACTTCATGACGTGACTCTTGCTCAGAAAGCGCACTGCACTTGTATGTTAGGTAACTTTATAAAGCGCTATTTGAACATTTAAACACGCCAGGTGTGACTAGTATTTATAATTCTTGCGCAAGTGATTCTCCTCGCTAGCACTTCTGATTCGGAAAGCGATATACTCTTAAAGGAGCAGCCGCTCCTAATAGGGAGTGATAGCCTACTTTACTGTATGTTTGATTTTACTTTTTAAAAAATGCTGCAGGCAGCTCCCTACACTTGATTTGTTATTTAAAAACTACTTGAAGTTGGCAAGTCTTACTTAGTTCTTAGTGTAAAAGAATCCAGAGTGTATTTTCATTTATTTTCCACTGAAAATGGGGAGCTGTAATATAGTAGGGAGGGATTTATTTTTTTTATTGGTGAATATTTATTTTATTATTTTATTTCTCATTTTACTCTAACTAATGTTTGACTTTATTGTACAAATGCTGCTGGCATCTCCCTGCACAAAATTTCATGTTCAATTTTACAATTAAACATACATTTCATGGATATGAAGGTCTGTGTCAGTGTGTGCTATGTTTAATTTCATGTGAATTATAATGTTTACATTTATCGGTTGCACATATCGGTTATCGGCATCCCAATTCCATAATAATCGGTATCGGCCCTGAAAAAAACATATCGGTCGATCCCTAATGCCAGCATTAACAAATGAAAGAGTAGCATCTCTGAGCACAGCGAGGTGAACCCAAGTGAAGTGAGGCTTCCGATTAGGCTGGGGGTCTGGGGGTCACCAAGGCCCCTCGAAACCAAATTTCAGGGAAGCTCAGAAACGCGATCGAGGCCATTTTGAGCTACTTTTTGAGGAAAATAAATGCAGGGTTTACTGTACAGCATAAGCTCAATTATCCAAACTCTCTGGGGAAAACGTTTGGCTAACTCAGAGGATGTTCAGTTAAAAGGGGTTCAGATAACTGAGCTTGTACTATAATACAGTGTTTCAGTAGTTTCATCATGATCAACAAAAGCCAGCATAAAAGCCAAAAAAATATGTATAGGTCTTTCAAGAACAACAAAACTAATACTGTATTTACTTCCTGAACTGTGCACCAGTCTAATACTCGACTTAAAGTGCTGATGACACGTTTTTGACATCTTTGGCGATGTTTTATAACATAAAAAGTAATTCCCGATGATCCATATATTAATTCACGAAGGCGCCAATTTTACAAGTTATGATGATAAACGCGGCTATTTGGGCAAATTTGACGGGGCTGCAGCACCCAGGAGATGAAGGAGGAGGAGGAGCTATATGACGTCAGCAAAAGAACCTTCCTCCTAACTTATCAGTTTGTTGTTGATGCGGCAGGTGTTCAGTTTATCATTATTAGTATTTTTATTAGACATTATTATACATTATTATATATATATATATATATATATATATATATATATATATAGTTATTATGCCTTCGCGTTGTGTTGCCGGCTTTTGCTCCAAAACCCACAAGGATGGGGTAAGTTTATTCAAGTTTCCCAGAGATCCCGAACTGCATGCGAAGTGGGTGAAGCAAGTCAGGCGCACTCATGACAAGTGGAAGCCCTCACCAACATCCGTCCTGTGCTCTGAACACTTCGATTTGGATTGTTTTGACACCCTTCCCAGCTTAAAAGAATCTCTTGGGTGTTCAGTTCAGCACAAACGTGTGCTACTACCATCAGCAGTGCCTACACAGTGTTGCCAGATTGGGAGGTTTCCCGCCCAGTTGGGCAGTTTCAAGTGCATTTTGGTTGCCAGATACTGCTGAAGTTTTCCAGCCCAAAATATGTTCAAAACCCACCAAAATGCACTTGAAACCGCCCAACTGGGCAGGAAAAATCCCAATCTGGCAACACTGCCAGTATTCCGGAGGGGGTCTACTAGTAGCTATGCCGGATCCAAAGACAGTCCTCCTGTCAGAACATGTGTTGTGAAACGACATAAGATAAAGGTACGTAGAGCTATAGATTCTACATGATAATCATAAATGTAATCATAAAGTTGGCGTGATATCAGTCATGTATTTGCTTGTGAAAGCTTGCGGCTTTCATGTAACTGCCGCCTAGCAACGAGAGGCAAAGGGTAAAGAGGGTAGGCTATCATAGATTCTATTCGGAAGAGCTCAACACAATTCTAGACTCCCAGAAGAGGAAGAGCTAGCACTAGAGAGTTCACCGGCGTTTTCATGCGCCATTTCCACTGAGTAGAACCAGAGTAGAACAGCCAGTGAACCGCAGCGTGTTCTCCCGCTGACATCACAACATGGCCGCGAGCCACAGACCCAGTTGTCTTGCGCTGTGCAATTAAAAGTTGGATATTTGCGTAACAGCTTCTTTTCACGTAATTATAACAGAAATCTAACATGTTTGCCATGTTGTATAGTTTATTTAAGAAATTGCATAGAGTCATGTTCGTGTCATCAGCACTTTAACTTAATGAAGTCAATACTGAAAGCTGCCCATCCATACAACATTTAATTAAACTGAGCATGCTGAAGTTACTTAGATAATTTGTTATATGTAGCTGACTTTACTTTCTCCAGCATACTTCTGTTGTATGGCTGTCATCACTTCGCACCTGACACTAGTTTGTGAGAGAAATCGAAAGTTTCAGTTCTGGAACATGACTGATGAAGACCGTTTGCTTCCAGTAAAATGACTACGCATCAGTGCTGCACATTTCTGAGCACTGCCTTTAACACACGCTGTGACTGGCCAAGAGCATGAATCAGGTCACCTCTCGACCAATCACAGCACAGCTAACATAAGGATATGGAAATTTCTAGAATTATCTGAATCAACATAAACAATGACGTGAATAGTCTGAACACCGAAAATATGTTGATTCAATCGATACACGGGCAAAACTGGTTGAAAAACGCATTAATTTTAGGTCTAAATGTAGCACCACAACTGTGCTTCAAATCCGTAGCTGCTACGCCCAAATCGTGTATGTTGGCATCTCTGTAATCCATGTCAAGGATGTCTCTCCACCATGTTCAAAAGTTGGGAACATGCTTTAATCTTAAAGTTGACTGAAGGTTTGGAATTGTTTGTTGGTGTTATTATAATATGTTGGCTGGTGTTGTTATTATTATTATTATTATTATTATTATTATTATTAGTTGTTGTTGTGCTGTTGACTGGGTTCATGTAAATCATGCCTTTTTCTTACTATGTGCACAGTCCTGCTATTTCCTACTGATTTCATGGCAGTACAACTTGAATAGGTAGGGCACCATTGCAAACAAAATTGATTGATTGACTGACTGATAGATAAATAAATTCCTTACCTTTTTTACAGGCCAGCCTAATTCATAATTCACATCTGAATTTAGATCTGAATCTGTTCTTTTCTATTTGGGCACTGCAGGAAATCACCTTCTTCAGTTTAATGAACTGCTACATGATTAGCCTTAAAATTCCTGACCTGGGGCCACAATGAAAATATTCATTTCAGACCCCATTTCAAATATCATTTCAGAACCCAATCAGCAGGCAATAAAGTTCACAAATACTGAAGATAAAAGTGGTTATTAATCATCATCTCATAGCCCAAATGTGTGTTTCCTGACTAGTTTGAATGAGAAATCACCTTCTCATTAGCAAAGTTGTGGGTTAATCATTTATCGTATTCAGATAATTATAATTAGATTATTTTTAACTCTTCAAATTGGTATCCTGATTGAGGCTTGGAGATGTTTGGGTGAGACGGCTGTGGAGTTCCTAACGAGATTGTTTAATAAGATCCTAGAGAATGAGAAAATGCCAAATGAATGGAGAAAGAGTGTGCTTGTCTCAATATACAAGAATAAGGGAGATGTACAGAGCTGCAGTAATTACAGAGGGATAAAACTGATGAGACACACCATGAAGCTATGGGAAAGGGTATTGGAGGCGAGATTGAGAAGAGAGGTAGCAATCTGTTAACAGCAGTACGGGTTTATGCCAAGGAAGAGCACGTCGGATGCAATTTTGCTTTAAGAATGTGAATGGAGAAGTACAGGGAAGGCCAGAGAAAGCTACATTGTGTGTTTGTAGACCTGGAGAAGGCATATGATAGAGTGCTGAGAGATGAGTTATGGTATTGTATGAGAAAGAGTGGAGTGAATGAGAAGTATATTAGAGCGGTGCAAGACATGTATGAGAACAGTGAAACAGCAGTGAGGTGTGCAGTTGGAACGACTGAATGGTTCAAGGTGAAGGTGGGACTCCATCAAGGATCTGCTTTGGGTTTGTTCTTGTTTGCCATAGTGATGGACAGCTTGATGGACGAAGTGAGGCAAGAGTCACCATGGAACATGATGTTTGCGGATGATATTGTGATATGTGGTGAAAGTCGAAAGGAGGTTGAGCTGGGTTTGGAGAGATGGAGGGATGCATTGGAACGAAGAGGAATGAAGGTGAGCAGGAGCAAAACAGAATACATGTGCATCAATGAGACTGGGGATGAGAGTGTAGTGAAGATGCAAGGAGTAGAGGTAAAGAAATTTGGTGAATTCAAGTCCCTGGGGTCAACTGTGCAGGAAAATGGGGGCTGCGATAGTGAGGTGAGAAAGAGAGTGCAGGCAGGGTGGAGCAGGTGGAGAAGGATTTCGGGAGTCATTTGTGATCGGAAAGTCCCAGCAAAAGTGAAAGGTAAGCTGTATAAGACAGTAGTGAGACCAGCTGTGATGTATGGATTGGAGACCGTACCCTTAACGAAGAGACAGGAGACAAAGTTGGAGGTGGCGGAGTTGAGGATGTTAAGGTTTGCAATGGGAGTGACAAGGTTGGACAGGATAAGGAACGAGCACATCAGAGGGACAGCACATGTGGAGAGCTTGGGAATTAAGCTAAGAGAGATGAGACTGAGATGGTACGGGCACATCCTGAGAAGAGATGCAGAATGGAGACAAAAGATCTACTGTGGTGACCCCTAATTGGGAGCAGCCAAAAGAAGAAGAAGATTATTTTTAACTCTTCAGTTTAGTTATTAAATAAAACTGCTGGCTAATATATTAAGTCAGAATTAAAACAGCATCTTATATGCGGAAATGTTTAATAAAAAAATCAGCAGAATCACACACTGAGGTGTCCATCCCAGAACAATACAGGTTTACCAGCCAGTTAGCATGATCACTTCAGTTTAAGCTAACTGGACGTCTGAAACAGCTAAAACATGACTAAGCTAATGATTAATAAAGTCTGAAGTCTTCTTCAAACAATTTACAGCACTTTTATATTTTTAATTACAGACACCTTTTCACCCTTCGGTATTTTTAAACCAGAACGGTTCTTTTGGAAACAGTCAGATAAACTTACCTTCAGCACAAACATTCAGAGAATTTACCTCAGAAATTCACGCGCGACTACTACATGAGAACATTCTCGCACCTCGTGGAGACTGGAACGAAGACGCATGCGCAGAAACGGCAGGTCACTCTTTCTGCTCCAGTGGGTTCAGAAGTAAACACACCTGTAGGGGAGTTTCTTCAATTTTTAAGTTACAAGGATGGAGTTTTAAAATATTTTTAAAGTGTATTTTTATTTTACACAGCTCCCATATTTCCATAGTAATGGCATACTGTCATTTCGACAATATAAATAAATTAATTAAAAAAAACCATTGCCTTAAAATAAAGCGTCTTCAAATCGTCATTTCTCTGGTTACCATGGAAACACCAGATATTAGACATGAGTGATGAGCCGAAATGACCAGGAAATAGAAAGTAAACGCCACTAAATATTCATAGTGTGTGTCCAATAATGCTGTAATTACATGTAATTATTCCAAATAAAAAGTGCAAATATGATTTAACTGTGTGCTTTTAGCAAACATAATATGATGGGTGTAAAACTAGTTTTAGCAGAATGCACTTTTTTTAAATACCAAAACCTGTTAAAATATCATTTCCACCCCAAAATGAATGTAATGGAAATTACAGAAATATCTTTCAGACTTTATTTTAAAGGTGCCCTTCCACCAAAAACATTTAATACTGGCTCTTTTTGAAATACCATTGTTCACTCTGAGTTGCATATGCATGCTGCATGTGAAAATGTAATTCTACTCCCATTCCCTGTATTAACTTATGAAAGAAAATAGTTGGAAAAATGAGCGAATATGAAAAATCCCTACGAACTTACATCACTTCGAAAATTAGTATTCATGGCCTCGCCTACCTTGGCTTGCGACCACCTACAGGAAGAAAGTTCAGATTTCAGCGCGAGGAGGGATAGCAGAGCCCATCTCATCAGTAACTCACGAAGAGGACCTAACAGCAAGCTGAAAACATGGCAGAATAAGTTCGTGCCTGTGTTATTTGTGGCAGTAACACATCAACGTTGCATGCTTGGGGAGGCTGGGAGCTCCCCTGCATGTGTTACGAGCGTTCGAAGTCGGGCTGGAGCCGCCGATAGAAACGAAACCTAAGCGGAGCGCCGCGGCTCACCTCGGGACAAATTACGTCCCGATGCGCGGGGCTAGCCTGCCCTGGCAGCACGGGTTCGTTGGGGAGAGGGCAGAGGTCGCTATCTGCCAAGTTTGGGGAGGCTGGGACCTCCCCTGCCTGAGTTACGAGCGTCCAAAGTCGGGCTGGAGCCGCCGACAGAAACGAAACCTAAGCGGAGCAACGTTGCAAGATAAAAGAGCTGAAGAAGAAATGGTTGGAATTTATCTTTGGAACACCACCAGCGAAGTATAATGCAACATTAGTACTGTGTTCTGATCATTCAACCACAGTGACTTTTCAAACTTCGGTGCCTTCAGTAGTGGTTTTGCTTCGAGGTTGTTTTTAATACCTGGATCTGTACCGTCAAGACGATCGACCACCAGCTCACAAGCTGTAAGTAAAACATGAACTTTTTGTTCGAAGGTTTTTGTTACAAAATAGCATGTTCATATTCTCCACGTTAGCATGCATGACATGGTCACAAGCTATAGAGATTTCCGCTTTTCGATGGATTTCCGCTTTTTCTGAGTAAAAAAACGACCTTTTTATATTTTGCCAAATCTGTTGAGAATTTTTTTTATTAATTTCGGGGGTTGGGGTATGTTCTTTCATGCTGTTCAAACTTTATTAACTCCAACGATGTTTACACATAATTTGTAAGTTGTTCTCGTTTAAATCTCGTTGAATGTGATGTAAAATTTGTGTTATCTACATTGTTATTGGTCAAAACATCGATGTCGAGACCATAATAGCCAATCAAAACAGTTTTTACAAAGACACCCACATCCGCTTGTTCTGACGCACTGGAGGTAGCGTCACAGTGCTGTTAGCCAATCAGAGGTAACACGTTTACAAGTCATGAATATTAATGAGCAAGAGCTGAAATCCTGTTGTTCTCTCCCCACCCACTCCTCCACCAAACTAGAACAGCCTGAAACACGAGAACCACAGCATGTTTTTCACCAAAACCGGCTCACAGGGCATTCATTCATACTAGAGACCACCACACAATTAATGAAAAAAATGATGCAATGACACCTTTAAGAGATATGTTCAGCCCATATTTATTTTATATGTTAATACATACAGTGGTGCTTGAGGGTTTGTGAACCCTTTAGAATTTTCTATATTTCTGCATAAATTTGACCTAAAACAACATCAGATTTTCACACAAATACTAAAATTAGATAAAGAGAACCCAGTTAAACAAAGGAGACAAAAATATTATACTTTGTCATTTATTTATTGGGGAAAATGATCCAATATTACATATTTGTGAGTGGCAAAAGGATGTGAACCTTTGCTTTCAGTATCTGGTGTGACCCCCTTGTGCAGCAATAACTGCAACTAAACATTTGTGGTAACTGTTGATCAGTCCTGCACACCGGCTTGGAGGAATTTTAGCCCGTTCCTCCGTACAGAACAGCTTCAACTCTGGGATGTTGGTGGGTTTCCTCACATGAACTGCTCACCTCAGGTCCTTCCACAACATTTCGATTGGATTAAGGTCAGGACTTCAACTTGGCCATTCCAAAACATTAACTTTATTCTTCTTTAACCATTCTTTGGTAGAAGTTACCCTCGGGTCCTTTGTGACCTCGCCGACTATTACACGCCTTGCTCTTGGAGTGATCTTTGTTGGTCGACCACTCCCGGGGAGGGTAACAATGGATTTGAATTTCCTCCATTTGTACACAATCTGTCTGACTGTGGATTGGTGGAGTCCAAACTCTTTAGAGACAGTTTTGTAACCTTTTCCAGCCTGATGAGCATCAACAATGCTTTTTCTGAGGTTCTCAGAAATCTCCTTTGTTCGTACCATGATACACTTCCACAAACATGTGTTGTGAAGATCAGACTTTGATAGATCCCTGTTCTTTAAATAAAATAGGGTGCCCACTCACACCTGATTGTCATCCCATTGATTGAAAACACCTGACTCTAATTTCACCTTCAAATTAACTGCTAATCCTAGAGGTTCACATACTTTTGCCACTCACAGATATGCAATATTGGATCATTTTCCTCAATAAATAAATGACCAAGTATAATACTTTTGTCTCCATTTGGTTTCATGCAAACCTAACCTAACCATATTAACCTAACCCATGCAAGACATGTGGTTAGGTTAATATGGGACGGCCTTGGGCTTAGGTGCCCTTGAGTGAGGCACCTAACTCCCAGCTGCTCCCCAGGCACTGTTAGCATGGCTGCCCACTGCTCTGGGTATGTGTGTGTGCTCATTGCTTACGTATTTGTTCATGTGTGTGTTCACTGCTTCAGATGGGTTAAATGCAGAGAGATATTTCACAAGCATGTGATGAATAAAGTTGTTGTTGTTCTTCTTCTCATTTGTTTAACTGGGTTCTCTTTATCTACTTTTAGGACCTGTGTGAAAATCTGATGATGTTTTAGGTCATATTTACGCAGAAATATAGAAAATTCTAAAGGGTTCACAAACTTTCAAGCACCACTGTATCTATGAATGAATGAATGAGCCCTTTATTTTCACATAGTCACAAGTACCAGCGAAATTAACCATCAACCCGTCCGTACATACAGTATACACATACATACAACTGACACAGGGGGAGTAGACAGGAAGACAGGGATAAAAAATACAGAGTAACATGAGGGGAGGAGAGGAGAAAAAAGCAACCCCCACACTATGCTCCTGTGGGGAGTACAGTGTGGGAACATTAAAAAAACACCTCAGCACATAAGCACAAAATAACACTACACTTTACAACATGAAAACTCGGGACTTGAGGGGGGAGGGGGAGGGTGGGGGCATTCATGGGAGGGGGTAACAGGGGAGGGGCAGAGGTATAGGTAACCCAGCACAAACAAGCAGTCCGGTCTGCAGCCATGACGGTGCTCCCCCAGCTTGTCACACTGGGGGTAAGAAGCGGCGACCGTGGGAAGTGGGGGAAGGAATGCAAGAGCGTCTCACTGCAGTGATCTTCAGGGGGAGTTGTTGTTCCAGCAACGGCCTTGGCCGAGGCCAGTGCTGTCTGAGGGAGCCGAGAGCAGATAAGATTGGGATTGTTTGGTCTTGGGGCGAGTAGACACATTCTTTTACACGACTACTCTGTTTGTCCATTCTGGTCTCCGAATCAATCCATTTTCCTTTGCAAAGCCAAAAGCTTTTCCATGATGTTATCCATGTTGCGGTTCAAGTTCTAATAGCCACAGTCTGAGTGCCGACAGCTCTGCCCACCACTTCAATCATGTTGCGCAGCTTTATGGGGCTTTGGACAGCTGTCACCATTTTCTGATTTCCTCGATACACCAGGGCAATGCATAAGCCAATCAGCAAAAATCCTGTAATCATGGTTCCAAATAGGTAGATGTCTTCAATGTCCTCCACAGACAGAACCGCCAGGCACACGACCTGCCACCTCTCCCACGCGTCCATCGTGTAGCCAGCTGCGAATGTTCTGGCAGGGCAGGCCAGTTCCCCCAAACCCAGGCTTCTCGTCGAGAAAATTGTGTCAATTGCATGAAGAGACCAGTTTATCAATTCCATGATTTTTAGTTTGGAGAGCAGTGCAGAGAGAGTCTCCCAAAGGTATAGACAATAGACAGACGAGACAGAGAAGCAGAAGCAGGGAAGATAAGGGAAGGAGAGGCAGAGAAATGTGACCGACTTCCATGAGAGCACAGAGAAAAAAATGCCTGATCGAGTTTCCTTTGTTGGTCGTTATCAATATTAGGAAATAAAAGATCCTCTATGACTTTTCCATGTTTATATTTTTGGGGCTGCTTTCTGATTGATGCAATTTAGAATCATAGTCTTTAAAGACATCATTAATTTCAGATGGAATTAGAGTCAACTCATTAGATATGTTTTTAATTTGCGAAATATGTTGAGAATTAAATTTAACTTTGACTTGATGAGCTAGCAACTTTCCTGATTTCTCACCATATTCATACTGAAGTCCACAGGCCCGTAATAACTGTCTTTCAGTTTTGCCTGTAGATAATAAGTCATACTCCTTTTGTAAATTTATTCTCTGTTTCATAAGTTCAGGAGATGGTGTAACTGAATTTCAAGTATCTAAATCCACAATTGATTTATGGAGATGATCTTGTTTCTCTCTGCATAATGTATTTTGTCAAGAGGAGTAAGATATAATTTCCCTTCTAAGAACAACTTTTAGAGTCTCCCAAAGAAGGGATGGAGAAATGTTGTCTTTTTGGTTATCAATAAGAAATTCATCAATAACTTTATCAAATTGCAAAAGTTTTTATCTTCAAGCAGAAGGGAATTGAATCACCTTCGTGGGTAGGGTTTATGTGAGAGATAAAATGATGAATCTAAAATTAATGGAGCATGGTCAGATTCTACTACGGCAGAGTATTCTGTGTGTGCAACAAATGGGAGGAAGGATTTATCAATAAAAATAATAATCTTTTCGAGAGTAAGACTGGTGGGTATACGAATAAAAAGAAAATATCTTATTGCTGGGGTTCTGAAACTTCCAGGGGTCAATACATCCCACTTGAGCCATGAAAGCAGAGAGGGCTTTGGCCATTTTTGAAATAGGTTTTAAAGTAGGATTTGATCTATCCAGATTAGAGTTAATTAGACAATTCAAATCACCTCCAAATATTAAATGATGAGCATTTAGAGAAGGAATGGAAGAGATGATTTTCTTGATAAAGTCTTCATTATCCCAGTTTGGAGCATATACATTAACAAGTATTACTGGTGTTTGGAAAAAGTAAACCTGAGATAATAACATAGCGGCCATTTGAATCTGTGATAATATTTGATGCAGAAAATCTAACTTTTTTATGGAGAAGGATAGCCACACCTCTTGATTTACTATTGAAGTTGGAAGGGAATATTTGACCAATCCAAGGTTTTTGTAATCTGAGTTGGTTTGTTCATGATAAATGTGTCTCTTGTAAGAAAATTATGTCTGCTTTAAGTTTTTTCAGGTGAGCAAAAATTCGAGCTCTTTTAATTTGGCCATTTAGTCCTCTTACATTCCAACTAACAAATCTAGTAGTATCCCCCTCTGTCATCCTTCAATTCAACCTTGGACTACTTTGTGATCAAAAAATGAAAGCATCATAGAGACCATGTATAACCCATATATGTAACTCTAAACTATGCAGAACCCTAAGAACTCTAAGTACTAAAACATGAAAACTAAAACATTCCTATGCTGGTCTCCCTAACAGTGGCAAGCTGCAGGATTTCCTTCCTCATTATCCTTCCAGTGAGGCCTTCTTTAATCCCGTCTAACAAGAGAGGTTTCCCAACATTTTTCCCAGTTAGTGGATAAGACCAGTTTGTGACATTTGCTTTGTTTCGATGACATTTCTTCACCCAAACATTTCCGTATTACGTTCCTGTACTTGTTGGTGGTCAAAAAGTAGAGCACAATGAAGGTCTTAAAGGTAAAAAATAGTTGGGAGCCTCTCTGCTCATGTCCTCTCACTACATCTTCAAACTGGAAGTCCCCCGATTTCATACTATTTTTATTGTTAAATATCTTGATTTAGGGCAGCATGGTGGTGTAGTGGTTAGCACTGTTGCCTCACAGCAAGAAAGTTCTGGGTTCAAGCCCAGTAGCTGACGGGGGCCTTTCTGTGTTGAGTTTGCATGTTCTCCCCGTGTCTGTGTGGGTTTCCTCCGGGTGCGCCAGTTTCCCCCACAGTCCAAAGACATGCAGGTTAGGTTAATTGGTGGCTCTAAATTGACCATAGGTGTGAATCGTTGTTTGTCTCTATGCATCAGCCCTGTGATGACCTGGCAACTTGTCCAGGGTGTACCCTGCCTCTCGCCCATAGTCAGTTGGGATAGGCTCCAGCTCGCCCACAACCCTGCACAGGATAAGTAGCTACAGATAATGGATGGATGCAGATCTTGATTTATGAACAATAACCATAACAGAAATACATTCAGACACATCCACAGAGAGACTTTAATGTCGAGTACCGTAATAGATATCCTCATCGATATTTTCATTTCTATTCACTTTTCCCTCAATCTGTCATTTACCAGAGAGCAAAATTAGAAACATGACTATAACATGTCTGAACAATATTTTAAATCTTTGTGTCAGTGAACAGATCTGATTTGCAAAATGTTTTCACTTCAGTTTGCTCTCCTTGTATTATCAGTGTACTGTATAATCAGTGTGGCTTCTCAATTTTTCCTTCAGATGTTTTAAATTAATTAGCCAAAGGAACATTATGACACATGCAAACATTTGTATCAGGGACTTAAGCAAATGTAGAAGGCAACCAGGAGGTCAGCCAAGAAGTCAGCCATGGCCTGAAGGTTAGAGAAGCAGCCTTGTGTCCAAAGCGTCACCAGTTTGATTCCTGGGACCAGCAGGAAAAATGTGACGGGAGTTGAGTGAATGAAAAGCACTTTCACAGCTTGAGCAAGGCGCCAAACCCCCAACTGCTCCCTGGGCGCTATAGCAGAGCTGCCCACTGCCCTGGGGATGTGTGTGTGCTCATTGCTCACTTGTATGTGCATGTGTGTGTTCATGGCTTCAGATAGGTTAAATGCAGAGGAGGAGTTCCACTGTACTTGAATGTATGTGACAAAAATAAAGGCTTTTTCTTCTAACTGTAGAACCGGTTGCTTGTTTGTCTGGATGCGTGACGCTCTCACAAAGACTGTACATCTCTTCACCTTCACATTTCAGCAGATATCACAGCAATGGGTTTGTCTCACTGGGTAAGCGTGCCACTGCATGTAACCTGCCTTTTTTTTTCAGTTTTTGTTCAGTAATTTGTTCACCAGACACTGAAAGTCCTGCAGTAACAAACAAAACCATCAATGAACTCAAGAATCAATTTACATCTTCCTACAAAATCATTAATAATTTAACTGACAATTGTGTTTGTCAGAATCTGACCCATGGCTTGTGCAATGTCCATGCTTTGGGTTTTTTTTATTTAAGTATTTTTTTTTTACAGGTATAACCTGTATTAATTTGTGCTTTTCATCTGTTCAGGGATATGTGTACATACAGAATACATGAACATTTTTATCACACGAGGAGTGGAAATGGGGTTTGTGTGTGTGTGTGTGTGTGTGTCTGGGGGGGGGGGGATAAGTTTAATATACTTGATCATGTGACAATTCTTGAGAGAAAGGGTTTTCAGTTACAAGAAAACTGTGAACACACAGGCACTCATTTCTGGTCAAGCTGCTGTACAGAGTTTGATGAGTTTCAACTGTACTGCATGTGATCCATCAGTAAATAAAGATTTATTTAAAATCTGGAATGTAAGAGATTGCAAAAAAAAAAGTTGTTTATCATCATCATCATTATCAGACACCAATGGCAGTATAATATCAGATAGTGGTGACGTAATTCCAGACATATTTTACCTGTAATGTACTGTTGGGATTCTGTAGGTATTTGGTCATTAGTGCTGATGGGAAGATCATATACACAAATACATCAGAGAAATAGATGGCAAACTCACATCAGTGTATGCATGAAAGAGGAAATGACAAAAAAAAAGAAGTATTTCATCACCAGTCAAAGGCCACAAAACTGTCAGGTTTTGAGCAACTTTTCCAAAACCACCCCAAAATAGGGGCGGGGGTGGAGGGTGTGTTTCCAGTGTTTTGTATGACATTGTACAATTGTTTATTTCTTAATTGATCAGCTGAGAGATGGCGGAGTTTCATCATGTCAGTGGGACGTACTGTGAGATTGAGTCACATAGACACATATTGCACAAAGAGGAACTGACCAAATTCAAGAGAACTGGAGGCAAAGACATGTAGAAATCACAAACATACGCATGTTTTTCATCCTTTCATTTCCACAAAATATTCTTAATCATGGATTGTGTTGTTTGTGAACATCAGTGAAGCTCGACTTCAGTTCAGAATGAAGATCCTCCTCATCATCACCTTCTACCTGATGTCAGGTCAGTTCTTCTACTTTCAATAATGAACTCCAGAGTGGAGAAGGAGGAACCATTATGAGTTTGTGCTGCAGTTATTTGAATGCTGAACTGTAGTAGTGAGATAATTTGGAGATGTTGATTATCAGAGAAATGACTGAAATGCTTCCATTTTGATTGGCAGGTCCAGTGCACTGTGATGATGTGATCGGTTACCCTGGAGGTCGTGTTATCATTAACTTCCAAAATGCAGTCAATCCCAGGTCGACTGTGTATTTTTGCAAAATGAAAACAGTATGTGAAGATTTAATAACAGCTCGGGCTACAGTCAGCGTGCTTCATAAGGACAGATTTACTCTGTTTAACACTGATGGATTAATTTCACTGATCTTCAGAAGTCTGAGTTTACAGGATACAGGACTGTATGAGTATGGAGAGATTGGAGTGTGGAGTGAAAACATTGACCTGAAAGTGAAAAGTGGTGAGAAATTTTAGAATCTTTGACATCTGATAGATTTAGCCATTAGTTTTTCTTTTGTGTAATCCAGTATAAATGCACGAGGTACAGCTGATCTCATATCTAGAAACTAATTTCATCTTGATTTATTTAAACAAATAAACAGAAATATAAAACACAGTGAAATAAAATTTCAATTCGGTGGTGTAGTGGTTATCACTGTCGCCTCACAGCAAGAAGGTCTGGGTTCGAGCCCCGTGGCCGGCGAGGGCCTTTCTGTGCGGAGTTTGCATGTTCTCCCCGTGTCCGCGTGGGTTTCCTCCGGGTGCTCCGGTTTCCCCCACAGTCCAAAGACATGCAGGTTAGGTTAACTGGTGACTCTAAATTGACCGTAGGTGTGAATGTGAGTGTGAATGGTTGTCTGTGTCTGTGTGTCAGCCCTGTGATGACCTGGCGACTTGTCCAGGGTGAACCCCGCCTCTCACCCAGAGTCAGCTGGGATAGGCTCCAGCTCGCCCGTAACCCTGTACAGGATAAGCGGTTACAGATAATGGATGGATGGAAATTTCTAATTCAATCCTGTTAATTTTGCTTTAAGAGTAGAATCACATTAAGCACATAAACCTACATTTCAGTAAAAGCTGAACTCATGCCAGCTGGGAGATAAATAATTCAACACTAATTCAGTTTGTGTGATTGACAGATCCATGCTGTAGTGAGATAAAATCAGTAACCGGATATCTGGGAGAGACTGTGATGATCAGCTGCTCCTTTCCAACAGAGTTTGAAACAAATGTCAAGTCCTTTTTCAAATTGGATGATTCCACTGGAACTGAAGTGATCTTCACAAGTGCCAAAGAAGCGTATCAGAACGGCAGATTCTCCATTTCTGATGACGGGAGGAGTAGCGTTTTCAGTGTGATCATCAGTGATGTGAGAGAAGATGATGGAGGAGTTTATTCCTGTGCAGTTCATATTGAAGGGACTGCAGTCCATTATCACTCGCTCTTCACAGAAATTCAGCTCCAAGTTACTGGTGAGAATTTTTTTTTCCCATCATACTGCACTGAATTACTGAAACAATAAAGTCTGTTTCCTTTTTTTGCGGATGATGCAGTATTTGAAAAAGGAGAAGCTGCTATTTGTACAACAGTAGACACAGATGCTTTAGTTGTTTTGGCTATAGCACACTTGGATGAAATAGCAAAAGGAAGAGAGAGTGGTTGTTTAGACAGTTTATTTTGTTTACAGGTAGTATTTGACGGAAGATGGATATAACGTATTACTTGTAGCTGAAGATACAGGATTAATTGAATAGCAGACATTTTGCTTATGTTGTGAGAGAATCTCTTTCAGAGCCTATAAATACAAAAAAAAAAAAAACCCGAGTTAGTTGAGAGAGATATAACAGGATGGCATGTCCATTACTTTGATATTGAAATCATGGTTTTAGATGCAATAAAATGCCACGTGTTTCAGTGGACAAAAAGGCAATGACAAGATTCAGAAATACACAGGGAAGTTTATCACAGAGTGATTATAAATTAATCTTATAATGACCTTATCTTTCGTGCCAATTCCACGATTATTGTTGGAACTTTACCTTAAAATTTCAAACAGATTAAATTCATCTTAAAATCAGCTCTCTGTAAAGGGACACCATAAGATTGTAGGTTTTGGAATTTTGAAAAAAAAATCTTTTATGGTTACAGAGATATGGTGGTTTTAGTAAAAAATAAACAGGGGTAATTGTGTGCTGACACCCCCCCCCCCCCCACCCACACAAAATAGAAAGGGTCTACATGGCCCTAATTGTTACTGTTAGAACTAGAAAACGTTGTAGTTTTATGAGCAGCTTAGTTTTGGAGATGAACCCGGCTGCAGCACTGAAAGTGTCTGTTTATTGCCATTATTTAGTCTTGTACATACAAAGTGAGGTTACAAAGATGACAATTACAAAGAGACACTGTTTTATCATACCTGTGAAAGTTGAACACCAAATCAGAAAAAAAAAAAAATGGAGAAGCAAACTTCGATTTGTACCCTGTAATAACTTCCTGGGTTCCAGAAAACCACAGGAGCAGTTGCTGCTCTTCTTCACAAGCTAAGTTGCTCGTGTATTCATCCGCCTCTTTCTCCGTGGCTATAGGTTCTAAACCGTCCTCAGACAACCAGTGAAAGATTGAGGATGAATTTAAAGAACTTTCGTCATCTTTTTCAAAAGAATCAGTATCAAGAATGCATGCAATTGCAGAGAATAGTACAGAGTCTGTGTGGACACAAAAGAAGGCAGTGGCGCAGTGCCGCTGACCTCTAAATCACTGCAATCTAATAATGGCAGACAAGCGTTTAATGATTTTTGGAACAGAATTCAAACACAAAAACATTATTTTTCAAACCAAATTTTCATTTATCAAATGTACAACCTATTTGAGCATATCACACACAGAAAACCCGGGATTTTATGATGTAATTTTCATTAGACTAGCACTTTAACAAAGGTAACCTCAGCCACAAACTACCCAAATACAAGGAGTTTATTAAATGCCCGACTAGGGAGAATATTTTGGATCACTGCTACACTACAGTCAACAATGCCCATCACGCCGTCCCCCGCGCTGCACTGGGCCACTCTGACCACGTCATCGTCCACCTGATTCCTGCATACAGGCAGAAATTAAAGCTGAGGAAGCCTGCAGTTAGGACATCAAAGAAGTGGAGCAATGAGACTATGGAGGGAACTTTCAGGCGTGCTTGGACTGTACAAACTGGAATGTGTTCAGGACCACTACCAATAGTCTGAATGAGTACACAGAGGCTGTGACGTCCTATGTCAGCTTCTGTGAGGACTGTTGCGTTCCATCACATACCAGAGTGAGCTACAAATTATGATAAACACTGGTTCACAGATAAGCTCAGCCAGCTAAACTTGCAAAAGATAGAAGCATACACATCTGGGGACAGGGACAGGTTTAAAGTCTCAGAACAAGTTTAGAAACTTGTCTCCATTCTGGAGATGGAGGCAAGTTCTGTGCTCTCGCGGAAGGTGGTCACATTTTCTCCCTCTCCCTTCCCTTATCTTTCTTGCTTCTGCTGTCTCATCTGTCTAGTGTCTATACTTTTGAGAGACTCTCTCCGCACTGCTCTTCAAACTAAAACCATGGAATTGATAAACAGGTCTCTTCACGCAATTGACACAATCTTCTCGACGAGAAGACTGGGTTCGGGGGAACCAGCCTGTCCTGGCGGAAAGTTCGCAGCCGGATACGATGGATGTGTGAGAGCGGTGGCGGGTCGTGTGCCTGGCGGTTCTTTCTGTGGAGAACATTGAAGTCATCTACCTATTCGGAACTATGATTACAGGACTTTTGCTGATTGGATTAGGCATTGCCCTGGTTTATTGAGGAAATCAGAAAACAGTGACAGCTGTTCAAAGCCCCATAAAGCTGCGCGACATGATTGAAGTGCTGGGCAGAGCTATCAGCACTCAGACTGTGGCTATTCAGAACTTGAACCGCAACATGGATAACATCATGGAGAAGCTTTCGGCTTTGCAATGGAAATTGGATCGATTTGGAGACCAACATGGACAGAATGGACATACAGAGTAGTTGTGCAAAACAGAATGCGTCTGCTCGCCAAGACCAAACAAATTCCAATCTTATCTACTTTCGGCTCCCGAGCCAGCACTGGCCTTGGCCAAGGCCGTTGCTGGGACAACAAGTCCCCTGGAGAACACTGCTGTTAGACTCTCTCGTATTCCTCCCCCCTCTTCCCGTGGTCGCTGCTTCACCCCCAGTGTGACAAGCGGGTGCGTGACCAGCCCAGCGCCATCATGGCTGCAGGAGCGGACGTCTGCTTGCTTGCGCTGGGTTACCTCTACCTCCTCCCCTCCCCCTACCCTCCCCCCCTTTTTACCCCCACCCCTGATCGCCCCCCCTCCCCGTTCCCCCCCCCAAGTCCTGAGTTTTCATGTTGTAAAGTGTACTTGTGTTGTTTTGTGCTTATGTGCTGAGGGTTTTTTTTATGTTTCCACACTGTACTCCTCCAGGAGCATAGTGTGTGGGTTGTTTTTTTCTCCTCCCCTCCCCTCATGTTACTACTGTATTTTTCATCCCTGTCTTCCTGTCCTGTCAACTCCCCCTGTGTTAATTGTATGTATGTGTATATGTATGGACAGGTTGATGGCTAATTTTCGCTGGTACTTGTGACTAGTGACAATAAAGGCATCATCATCAACAAGCTCTTTAAGAAGCTGAACCCCGCAAAGCAGCAGGTCCCAACTCTGTCTCACCATTTACCCTGAAGCATTGTGCTGATCAGCTATCTCTGGTGTTCACAGACATCTTCAACACCTTACTGGAGACATGCCATGTGCCAGCCTGCGTCAAGGCCTCCACCATTATCCCGTTCCCCAAAAAGCCAAGGATCACAGGATTAAAAGACGAGACCCATCATCCTGACTTCTGTAGTTATAAAATCCTTCGAGCACCTTGTGAATCACCACCTTAAAGCCATCATTGACCTGCTCCTGGACCTCAAGCAGTTTGCCTACAGACCCAACAGATCTGCAGATGATGCTGTTAACATGGTTCTGCATTTCATCCTCTAGCACCTGGACTCCCCAGAAACCAATGCTAGGATCCTGTCTGTGAATTTCAGTTCTGCTTTCAACACCATCATCCTGGCTTTTCTGCAAGACAAACTCTCACAGCTGAGCATGCCTAACTCCGCCTGCAGGTGGATCACTGACTTCCTGTCTAACAGGAGGCAGAACATGAAGCTGGGGAAATGTGTCTCTGACTCCTGAACCATCAACTCTGGACCCCCCCCCATGGGTGTGTTCTCTTTCCTGTACTCTTCTCCCTGTACACCAACAGTTGCACCTCCAGTCATCAGTTTGTCAAGCTCCTGAAGTTCACAAATGACACCACCCTCATTGGACTCATCTCTGATTAGGAGTCTGCCTACAGGTGGGAGATCTGATGTCGTGGTTCAGGCAGAACAACTTGGAGCTCAATGTTCTAAAGACAGTGGAGAAGATTGTAGACTTCAGGAGGAGCTCTGCCACAGTCTCCCTCATCACTTTGCTTAACACTGCAATAACCTCTGTGGAGTATTTCTACTGCCTGGACACTATAATTACTCAGGACCTCACGTGGGAGATGAATGTGTGCTCTCTGACCAAGAAAGCACAACAGAGGATGTACTTCCTGTGGCAATTGAAGAAGTTTGATCTGTCAAAGACAATGATGGCGCACTTTTACAATGCCATCGAGTCCATCTTCACCTCCTCCATCACCGTCTGGTATGCTGCTGCCACTGCCAAGGACAAGGGCAGACTGTAGTGCATCATTGCACTGCACTGGATCACCATGATGCTGTCATGTAGTGGCTTAAATACCCCCAAAAGACCATGAAGGTGAAGCCAGACAAGATTCAATCATGCTGGACCAGCGGAAGCCAAGGAAGAAAACTAAGAGTGATCCAAACCTGGTATCTGGATACGTCCTACTCCTGGATTCACACCTCCTTAATTCAATGAAGACTCCTAAAAAGAGAAATCATCCTGGCTCGGTTGCCACCCAGGATAAAAAGGACCGCGGTCCTGTTGCAGAGAACTCAGCAGAACCAGAACTATCTTCCAGAATTATCTTATCCTCTGCACCTGTACAAAGTGATTCATTCTGCCACTGTCATGGAAATCTGAACATCAGGCGCAGCCAAAAATACACATACACTACCGTTCAAAAGTTTGGGGTCACTTTGAAATGTCCTTATTTTTGAAAGAAAAGCACTGTTCTGTTCAATGCAGATCACTTTAAACTAATCAGAAATACACTCTATACATTGCTAATGTGGTAAATGACTATTCTAGCTGCAAATG
This sequence comes from Neoarius graeffei, assembly GCF_027579695.1. Taxonomy (NCBI): domain Eukaryota; kingdom Metazoa; phylum Chordata; class Actinopteri; order Siluriformes; family Ariidae; genus Neoarius; species Neoarius graeffei. The sequence goes on along the minus strand of NC_083586.1, from coordinate 65,816,467 downwards.
TCTGGTTTTGGGTGCAATATCTCCATAGGTGTATAGAGGCCCATTTCCAGCAACTCTCACTCCAGTGTTCTAATGGTACAATGTGTTTGCTCATTGCCTCAGAAGGCTAATGGATGATTAGAAAACCCTTGTACAATCATGTTAGCACAGCTGAAAACAGTTGAGCTCTTTAGAGAAGCTATAAAACTGACCTTCCTTTGAGCAGATTGAGTTCCTGGAGCATCACATTTGTGGGGTCGATTAAATGCTCAAAATGGCCAAAAAAATGTCTCGACTATATTTTCGATTCGTTTTACAACTTATGGTGGGAAATAAAAGTGTGACTTTTCATGGAAAACACAAAATTGTCTGGGTGACCCCAAACTTTTGAACGGTAGTGTATACAAAAGAAGTTACCTTGAAACAAACAAACAAACAAACAAACAAACATACATTCTCGATGCCAAGCAAGTCCAGAACCCACTGGCTTCTAAACTTCCGCTTACTCTTTTTAAAGGCCCCCTGAGAGACCAACCTTAGTACCACCCCACAACAAAATGGCAGATCCTATTAAAATCATTGTAAAAGGACATTTCTTTGTTTGAACACAGACTTCTGATTGGCTGCCCAATACAGGCTTCTCATTCGCAAAACCATACCTTCCACCATCTTCAAAAGAAAAACAGACCTGCTCGTATTTCTTACCATATGACATTTTAAGGGTTTTACTACTGAATAAATAACAAGTCTGTCTTTGTCATGTGAAATGTCCTTAGAATGATAATCAGTGGTGAGGACCACAATATGGTCTCTCTTTCTCTCTCTCTCTCTCTCACACACACACACACACACAATCCTCTAAAAAATTTAAACTCATTGTTCCTCAGCTCAGCTTTTGATTTCACCGTGTGTGTGTGTGTGTGTGTGTGTGTGTGTGTGTGTGTGTGTAGCCATGGGCGCCGCCGGGGGGGAAAGGTTAGAACAATTCTAGGGGCCCAGCACTGCCATGGGGCCTTTTAAGGGGCTGATAATATGATTTTAATAAGACTTTTGAAATAACAACAATGCAATATTCCATCTGGTAAAATGAGCTAATTGAACAAGGTTGTCTATTTCTTGAGTTCTTCAACATATTGTCATTTAACCCTCCCCCTTTTGCGAAATGGTACGGTCCAGTTCTGGTAGAAGCGCGATGCGTTAAATCTGTGTGCTGATCAGTGCAACGCTACTTGCTGCTGTGTCGCGGTGCAGCAGCCAGCCAGCCAGCAGTGGAGTGCGTACAGTCTATGATCGCTAAATATGAAGAGTGGCTGTCAAAAACGTAAAGAAAGGCAGCTGAAAGCTGAGAGGGACCGGAGAGGCAGGCAACTGGTCACTCAGTTTTTCCCAAAGAAAGGTAGCTATCGCTCACGTGTGTGTTCAAAATATTAGCGAATGGTAAATGAACAGTATGAACATGGTTGGATTAGCCTATCAAGAGAACACTTTTACAGTTTGTACAGTGACATTTTTTCCATTTTAATAACTGAACTGACTTGTGTGATAAGATGAAATATTATGTTATGCTGGTGCTAATAACTAGTGCTAATAACCAGTTTCATAACTAATGGGGTGCCCTAAATATGCACAGCTTCAGCCTCAGGGGGACCTCCGCCCTACCAAACCACTGAACCCCCCTTTGGAGAAGGAGGTAAGCAGCAATACAACCCATAAATGCTTTAGGATTGAAGTTTTTAATGAGCGAGCACCATATACAGTTTGCTAGATTAAAGTGTTACTAATAACGGTCCATGGGCTATCAAAAGTCAAATAACGACAATAGTGCAATTGTGGCGAGGGTGGGCAAAGTTGGGGGGCCCAAAATTCTAATCTTTCATGGGACCCAAAATTTCTGAGGGCGCCCCTGTGTGTAGCACAGCCTGACCTAACAAAAAGTCCATTCCACAGTCTGGCCCTTGTACAATGGAGCCTGGCCCTGAGATAAGGTAAATAACTGGCCACAGAGACAGGAATCCTCACACAGTCTGATGCTCTAAACAGCAAGTTTGAGGTATAAAATAATCTTACACCACAAGTAATGAATCATATTTCAAATGGCAAATTAGATCAATGTTAAATTTCAATGAACTTTAAATGGCAGCTAAACATAAAGCTTGGCCGAACGTGTGACTTTCACAGTAGCACGTCCTTTAGTTAACGCAGCAGCACTCTCTCAACAACAATGCCTTCGCTCGCAAAGTGCACTAGAATGCATCTGCAATTGTAAGCAAGACACTTCAAGTTAACCTGCTCTAGGACAGGATGGGTTGTGCTTTCGCCACTGATTGTGGTTGGAAAAAGCCATAAAAGATCTGAAACACTATTAATGCACTGGTCTTGCAACACATGTTTGCTTTAAGGTGAATATTGTACACAAATGCAGGTTTAGCACAAGCTCCCGTACTCATCATCATCATCAGTGTGTGTGTGACTGTGCTACTGATGGGAGGATTTTTACTCGTCTGCCAGTTGAGAAGCAACAAGACACAAGGTACTGTTTCTTTATAAACACAAAGCACCAGCCTGCAAACACACACACACACACACACACACACACACACACACACCTCTGCCAAAATTTTCATGCTAAAATCTCCCTTTTTTTGCAGATTCTACATTTGTAAGTCAGCAGACAGAAACAAATACCATGGTGGGTGGCAATTAATCTGCTGCATTAAAATAAGAATACAGATAAAGTGTGAAAATGTAATCTATTCATTACTCGCATGCAGACATTTCCAACTGTTTCCATTTGGCTTGTGCAATACTGACTTTTTTTTTCACTGCTCACAATTTGCTGATTTAAAATAGTGATGAAGGCGTTCTGCTGCTCAACATGTTTGAATATGACTACATACTGACCGATGCAGGAAAAACAGCAAATTTAAACCACTTTCTCATTTTCATCACCATTAACATTGTTTGTAGTTTGATTTCAAACTTTGTTGCAAGCACATTTAGTCTTTATAAAATCACTTTTTTCATCAATTTTTTTCTTTTATGGACAAAAACTGAAAGCAACTCTTTCAACCAATTTTAGCTAAAATATTTCAGTGGCATCCCTAATACATGGAATTAAATATCATTAAATCTATGTTTGTCTAATTTTAGTCAAAACATGGATAGATTTTTTTTCATATTATTGAACTCAAGAAATTCTTCATTTCCCTTCACAGAAGGAAAGGCATGTTAGATGAGGGAAGGAAGCAGGGCTTCCAGGCAGTATAAGTTTATATATGGGGTGACAAGTGTCACCGGGCCCATTTCATGGACGAAATGCATTCTGTGATGGACGAAATGGATTTCGTCCATGAAATGGGCCCGGTGACACTTGGCACGCCATATTTCTATCGTAGAGTTCACAACAAAGGTGACAGTCCTCCAGTTCCATTGCTCTGAATGCCCCCCCACTAAAAACATACCTGACCTAACCTCTGAAGGGACTGATGATGAGCTAATTAGCTGGAGGTAAAACTTGAAACTCTACAGAACAGTGGGGACTCAAGTTGTGCAGTAAAAAGCAGCATAGAAACTAAATGTGCAGCAAAAATCTTTGCATATCCCTTTTCACTGAGTCATTATCTATTGTGGGCCCCATTTTCATACTGCAAAAAGGCCATATTCCCTGATGCGGGTGGTGCTACAACAGCGGCTGTGTCCATTACAGTCCAATGTTGCAGTGATTTTAGTACATGGCTAAAAGTACAGTATATGGTTACTCCTAATTACTTGTTTTGGATACACCCATTGCTATTAGGTACAAAGAATCAAATATACAGCAATTTAATCTCCACAAACAAACATTAGCAATATTCTTTAAATTGGTTTTTTAAGACAAGGATTTTTTAAGATGTTACCTTGACAGTTTCGGCGATAAACTTCCACCTTCTTCAAACAGTCACCAGATGTCGAGTGGTGACGTGCCTTATCAACTGATGTTACGCTACGGAGGCGTGAACGTCCCGCCCAATTTGACAGGTAGTTCACGCCTCCTGCTGTCAGGTCGCTCCTCCAGGACAGCGCTCCAGGTGTGTGACAGCGCGTACGCTCCCTCATCCCGGTTCATCGTTCTCTGCGCACGCTTTCGTATCTCCACTGCCTCTAAAATCCAACGCTGGAATCTATTTTCTTCAGCGCGAATGACTCTGGCCTCCTCCCAATTCATTATATGATTTTGTCGTTTACAGTGGTCTGAAATGGCTGATTTTAAGTTTTCTTGGTGTGCTTTTTCTTTTTCGGATCTTGTGAGTCTTTTTGTTGTTTCTTTTTCACATTCTATTTGGTGTTCTTTTTTTCTAGTATGGAAGCATCTGCCCGTTTCTCCAATATAAACTTTATTACATGAACGGCAAGGGATTTCATATATGACGTTGCATTTATTGTCCAGTTGTATTTTGTCTTTGGGGTGAACTAGCAGCTGTCGGAGGTTCTTGTATGGTTTGACCGGGGTGTTGATGTGGTATTTCCTCATGGATCGTTGGATGCGTTCTGTAACTCCTTTTATGTATGGTAGTGTGACAAAGCCTCGGTTTGTTTTTTCGGTGTTTCTCCTTGTTTGTTTGTTTTTTTCCTTTGATTGTGTCTGTAATTTCCCTTTTCGGATTGCCCACAGTGGATATTGGCAGTTTTTTAATGCCTGTTGGATGTGTTGGTCCTCCTCCTGTCTGTCTTTCTCCTCCGTGATGCTCTGTGCTCGGTCGTATAGTGTTCTGATTACTGACATTTTGTGTGCGATGGGATGTTCAGATGTCCAGAGAAGATATTGGTCGGTGTGTGTAGGTTTTCTGTATATATTTACAGAAATATATACAGAAATATATATATATATATATATATATATATATATATATATATATATATATATATATACAGAATATATATATATATATATATATATATATATATACAGAATATATATATATATATATATATATATATATATATATATATATATATACAGAATATATATATATATATATATATATATATATATATATATATTCTGTATATAGTTGTATATTTCAAAATACAACTGGACAATAAATGCAACGTCATATATGAAATCCCTTGCCGTTCATGTAATAAAGTTTATATTGGAGAAACGGGCAGATGCTTCCATACTAGAAAAAAAGAACACCAAATAGAATGTGAAAAAGAAACAACAAAAAGACTCACAAGATCCGAAAAAGAAAAAGCACACCAAGAAAACTTAAAATCAGCCATTTCAGACCACTGTAAACGACAAAATCATATAATGAATTGGGAGGAGGCCAGAGTCATTCGCGCTGAAGAAAATAGATTCCAGCGTTGGATTTTAGAGGCAGTGGAGATACGAAAGCGTGCGCAGAGAACGATGAACCGGGATGAGGGAGCGTACGCGCTGTCACACACCTGGAGCGCTGTCCTGGAGGAGCGACCTGACAGCAGGAGGCGTGAACTACCTGTCCAATTGGGCGGGACGTTCACGCCTCCGTAGCGTAACATCAGTTGATAAGGCACGTCACCACTCGACATCTGGTGACTGTTTGAAGAAGGTGGAAGTTTATCGCCGAAACTGTCAAGGTAACATCTTAAAAAATCCTTGTCTTAAAAAACCAATTTAAAGAATAGTTTCAATAGGTAGACATAATGAACTTTTACTACATACAAACATTAGCAATAGCCTTGGAGCCCAGTTAAATGTGCTGTATCTTTATTTGTGACAGTGCCACTAAAAAATCATCTTCTTTCGGCTGTTCCTATTAGGGGTCGCCACAGTGGACTACGTCCTTCCATCTCCTCCTGTCCTCTGTATCATTTTCTCTAGCACCAACCATCCTCATGTCCTCCTTCATCGCATCTTTTTTCCCCCCAACCTGACACCTAAATTTCCAACATTCTTTTCCCAATATACCCTGGATCTCTCCTCTGTACATGTCCAAACCATCTCAGTTTCACCTCTCTCACTTTGTCTCCAAGCCGTCCTACATGTGCTGTCCCTCTAATATTCTTGTTTCTCATCCCATCCAACTTTGTCACTCCCAATGAAAATCTCAGCATCTTCAGCTCTGCTACCTTTGCTCTTCTGTGCTTGCCATTACTTCATACAGTCGACCCCAGATGTTTGAACTCCTCTGCTTTGGCCACCTAATATTCATTGCAGCTGTACCATTCCACTGTCCTCACACTCATTCATACACATACATGCTGTCTTGCTCCTACTGACTTTCATTCCCCTTCTCTCTCGTGCATACCTTCATGTTTCTAGGTTTTCTTCCACTTGCTCCCTGTTCTCACTCCAGATGACAATATCATCTGCAAACATCACTGTCCGTGGGGCCTCTAGCCTGATGCCATACCTCACTGGGAAACAGTTTCATTGGTGGTGGTTGTTAACCCAGGCCTCAACCGATCTGGTATGAAAGTCCTCTTCATCAGTTGATTTGGCCTGAGTTTTACACCGGATGCCCTTCTTGATATAACCCTCCCCATTTATCTGAGCTTGGGACTGGTGCTAGAGAATGCACTGGCTTGTGCACCTCAGTGGTTGGATTGACAATGCCACAAATACGAACCAATAATAATAATAATAATAATAATAATAATAATAATAATATGAGAAAGAAGACAAGATACTGACTAGTGGTTTATTACAACCACCAAATTTGTGAAACCTGAAACTGAAATCTATTGTCATTAGAAAAATGCAAACACCATTCTTAATTGGAATCCACACCTCCCGATTGTCACAATCCAGCTTGGAACTTCCAAATCCTGACCTGTGCCTTTGTGCACCACTCCATGTTTTCCCCATTCTCCCCGCACTGTGCTAGCACACCTGCTATGCATTTGCTTTTAGTCACTCTCTATAAACATGATGGGGTGACATGGAAAAATACTTGCCATTATGCGATGTCAACTTCATGCTCGTGTTGTTTTTTTTTTCTCTGCTGCCCTTTCTTGGTTTTCTGACTTGGATTATGTTTATTGGTATACCATTTTTGCCTGCTGTTTTTGGGACTTTTTGACCATGACTAACTCTGGACACAGTTTCTCCCAGACTATCGATTGCCGGCAGCACTCGGATTTCTCCTGCGTTTATTGTGACTTTACTCTGTGTCTGCTCTGCCGTTCCTGGATCTGGCCAGGATATTTCTGACTGCATTGCTGCATCTGCTTCCGGCTCGTACACCTCACCACTCTACTCATCAGGTACACAACAGTCTAATCTGTGACTTTCTTATCTGCTCTTTGGGTGCTATCTGCACATGCAACCTCCCCATTCTGACAAATTTTTCAGCCACACGATGGACCCAGCAGACTATGATTCCCTCAAAATTGTATTGGAAAAACAGGGCTCAATTTTCAGATCTCATCAGCAAGAGATCATAGCAGTTCACCAGAACACATCCTCCATCACCCATACCTTTCACCTTAACACCCCCCATGAGCTTCATCTCCCTGCTCCACAGCCATATCACAGTGCGCCTGGGACCTGCTGTTCATTCCTCTCACAGTACTCCATAGCCATGGAGCTTCAGGCATCTGACTTGCCTTCTGAGAACTCACATATACTGTAGCTTAGGTCATCGCATGTTTAACAGGAAAGGCACAAGTGTGGGGGACAGCTGTTTAGGACATCAGAATGCCCTGCTGTTCAAGTTTCAGGGAGTTCACCAAGGAGATGCAGAAGGCTTTTAACCATTCCCCCAAGGGCAAGGAGATGGTGGGACAGTTAAGGGGCAGAAGGAAGGTGCTCGGTCAGTTCACGATTATCCCATCAAATTCTGGACTATTGCCGTAGCAATCGACTGGAAAATGAGCACCTTCTATGATACCTTTCATGGACTAAATTATGCCATCTTGGATGAGATTGCACCTCATGACCTTCTGACAGCCTGGATGGCTTGGTAGACCTGGCCAGTCAGGCAGATGTTCACCAATAACTACGTAAATAGAGATCGGAGGTGGAGCCGAAGGGTCGAACCCAGGACCATCATTCCTCTGTTGGAGGGTGCCACCCCTGATGAATCAGAGCCCATGCAATCAGGCAGGACCCAGGTAACTCCAGAAGAAAAAAGGTGCCATTGAAAAACTAGTTTCTGTTTTTATTGTGGACAGTCTGGACAGTTCATCTCCCACTGCCTGTTAAAAAGGTCTGTGCATCAGTAAATGCAGGGATACAGGTAGGTGTCTCGACACATACTTCTCCTGCGTATAGATCAACATTGACTGTTGAGATTATATTTTGGGGAAGCCAGGGCTTAAATAGTTAGAGAACCAGCTTTGGGACCAAAAGGTCACTGGTTCAATTAGCTGGACCAGCAGGAATGTTTGAAATGCCCTTGAGCAAGGCACCTAACCCCAGGCTGTTCTGGGTATGTTGTACATCACTCTGGATAAAAGCATTTGCAAAATGCCAGAAATGTCATTTCAGAATAAGATCCAATCTGTCCAAACCCTCATTGATTCTGGTGCTGACCAAAGCTTTATTATGACTTCCTGGGCTGAGGAACTGGGCATCCTTTTGTGGAAGTTAGTTTGTCCCCCCATGACCAAAGATCTGAATGGGTATGAACTCAGTCCTATTTCCCACATCACAGACCAAGTTACTTTGAAGGTTTCAAGTAAAAAATAAAAATCGGAATAAAATTAGATCATGTTTAAAGTCTTTGATTTTTTTTATAAATCTGCTTTGTGACAATGTCTGTAAAAAGCACTATACAAATAAACTTGACTTAGTCACATCAAAACAATTTCATTCTATGCCATAAATGATGACCTTGAGCTTATTCTGCTTGGCCTTCCCTGGTAACACCTCCAAAACTCCCACATTAACTGGAGCGATGGGACCATACTCTCCTGCAGTGCTCACTGCCTGTCCGTCTTCTGCTCAGACTCCTCTGGCCCCTTTTGTTGCCATCCGTGATGAGACAATGAATCCTTCCCCATGTGTCCCCCCCCCAAAAAAAAAAAAATGTATATAAGGACCTTTGGTCTGCAGTAAGGCTCATGCCACTGCCCCCCCCCCCCCCCCCAACTGGCCCTAAGATTGCACCACAGAGCTTTTACCTGGAACCACACCTCCCAGTGGTTGTATTCATTCTCTTTCTCCACTGAAGTGGGAAGCCATGGACAAATACATCTCAGAGTCACTAGCAGCTGGCATCATCTGTCCATCTTCCTCCCCGGCAGAAGCAGGGTTCTTTTTTGTGGACAAGGAAGACAAGTCCCTCAGGCCCTGCATTGACTATTAGGGACTAAATTCTATTAGTTTTAAGAACGGTTATCCCCTACCATTCATGTCCACTGCCTTCAAGTTTCTTCAGAGGGCTCAATCTAAAGTGGACTTCCACAATGCCTACCACCTGGTACGAATAAGAGGAGGAGATGAGTGGAAGACAGAATTCAACACTCCGACTGGCCACTACGAATACTTTGGTCTTCTGTTTGAGCTCACTAACACCGCGTCTGTCTGCCAAGCCCTGATCAGTGACGTCTTATGAGATTTTTATTAACCAGTTCACCTTTGTATATCTCAATGATATTCTCATCTCTCTCAATTATGTTCATGTTTTCTTATATTAGATATGGTTAGGGTTTTTTTTTCTTTTTTATCAGACATCTAATTTTAGGTTTGTTTACCTGACATGTTTCGACGTACATAACTGTCGTCTTCCTCAGAGTGTCACCATATGTTGTTGGTGACACATCTTATCAGCTGATGTTTCCAAAGGCGTGACCTTCCTGTCTGGTTTGGCATTTTTTTCATGGAAGACCTGGAGCAGAAAGCACTCACTACAATACCGGCAGAATACAGACCAACACTCTGGAAATGTTACGTGGATGATATACTGGAAAAAGTGAAGACGGGATACACTCAACATCTCACTGACCATCTCAACACCATAGACAATACCGGCAACATAAAATTCACACATGAAGAGGAAATGGAGCAGTCAATAGCATTTTTGGACCTAAAAATACAACACACAGAGAATGGGGACATCAAAATAGAAGTACACAGAAAACCCACACACGCACCAACCAATATTTAAACTGGACTTCGGAACACCCCATAATGCACAAATTATCAGTAGTCAGAACATTACATGAACGCACAACAATAATTACAGATCCACAGGACAAAGAACAGGAGGAACAACACATACAACATGCACTGAAGGCATGTCAATATCCACAGTGGGCAATATCCAAAGGGGCAGAACAGGTCAAGAACAACAAAACACAGAAGAAAGAGAAAAAACAAACAAGAACACAGGGGAGTAGTAATATTGCCATACATCAGAGGAATAACGGAACGCATCCAAAGAGTAATGAGGAAACACAACATCAACACACCTGTCAAACCACACACAACACTCCGTCAGATCCTGGTTCATCCCAAAGACAGAATGCATCCAGAAAACAAATGTAACACCATATATGAGAGTCCATGCCAATCATTCAATAAAACCTACATCGGGGAGACAGGGAGGAGCTTCACCACAAGGAACAATGAACATAAGAAAGAGTGCAAAAAGGAGACAGCTATAAGACAAACCTGAACAATAAAAGAAAAGGCACAACAGGAAAATTACAAGTCAGCCATAACAGACCACTGCAAAAGAGAAAATCACATTATGGACTGGGGGAATGCCAGAGTCATCCGCACAGAAGATAACAAACATCAGCGCTGGATCAGGGAGGCCATGGAGATCCGAAAGCGAAGCCCGAGGACCATCAACCAGGATGAGGGAGCATACATGCTGTCCCATACCTGGAGTGCCATCTTGCAGGGGACGAACGGACAGCAGAAGATGTGACCGATCTGTCAAACCAGACAGGAAGGTCACGCCTTCGGAAACATCAGCTGATAAGATGCGTCACCAACAACATCCGGTGACACTCTGAGGAAGACGACAGTTACGTACGTCGAAACATGTCAGGCAAACAAACCTAAAATTAGATGTCTGATAAAAAAGAAAAACTAACGATATTCTCATCTTCTCCTTCACATTGGAGGCCCATCGGTTCCACGTCAGACTGGTCCTGCAATGGCTCCTAGAGAACCCACTTTTTGCCAAAGCAGGGTGGTGCCAGTTTTACAAGCACACCGTGTCCTTCTTGGGCTTTGTGATATCCCCTGGGGTGGTCCAAATGGACACAGACAAAGGTCAAGGTGGTGTCCGAGTGGCCTGTAAGTTTCCTGTAAGAAACTGCAGTGCTTTTTGGGGTTTACCAACTTCTAACAGAGGTTTATCAGGAACTATAGCACCATTGCTGCTCCCCTGACTGAACTCCAGTCTTCCAAGCACCCCTTCTCATGGACCAACCATGTTGAAACTGCCTCTTCTCTTAAGAGGAGATTCTCCATGGTCCCCTCTGTCATCATTCCTGACCCTGCTGTTCAGCTCATTCTTGAAGTAGACGCCGCCAACACAGGTGCTGGGGCTGTCTTGTCCCAGAGGTCAGCCAAGGAAAATAAGGTACACCCCTGCACATTCTTTTCTCATTGCTTGACACCAGCTGAATGCAACTATGGCACTGGAAATCGAGAACTACTAGCTATAAAGCTGGCCCTGGAAGAGTGGAGGCATTGGTTGGAAGGGACTGAGATTCCATTTGTCATATGGACAGATCATAAGAATCTCGAGTATCTCAGGTCTGCTAAATGCCTCAACATGTATCAAGTCAGATGGTCATTATTTTTATCCCGCTTTAACTTTGTGCTCTCCTTTAGACCAGGGTTTAAAAATGTCAAGCCAGATGCTCTCTCCAGGCAATTTTCTCCAGACTCTCAGCAAAGCACTGTCGAGCCCATTCTCCCTACTCATTTTCTCATGGCTGCCACCTGGCTCAACAACTGCTGTCCGAACTGCCCTGTCCAGTGATCCAGGACTAGGTAATGGCTCACCCAACTGCCTTTATGTGCCTCCTTGTGTGCGCTCCCAAGTGCTTCAATGGGGGCACAGCTCCCCCCAGTCAGTCACCCTGGGGCAGCCCGGACCCTTGCTGTCCTCAGGCAATACTTCTGGGAGCCTACCATGCGGCAGGATGTTAGGACCTGGGTGCTCACTTCATTCCCCTCCCTAAGCTGTCTTCAGCTAAGGAGACGGCAGAACTGTTTATCAACCATGTGTTCTGTGTTCATGGTCTGCTGACAGACACTGTATCTGACAGAGGTCCTCAGTTCTCTGCTCACTTTGGGAAGGAATTCTGCAAAATCATTAGGGCCACTCCCAGCCTCTCCTCAGGTTACCACTCACAGACTAATGGGCAGACAAAATGTGCCAATCAGAAGTTAGAGGTCACTTTACGATGCCTGACATTAGGTGATTCTTCCTCCTGTAGCCAGGTGCTTCCTTGGATTGAATATGCCCATAACAGCCTTCCTTCATCATCCAATGAGCTGACCCTTTTCCAGTGTTGCATTGGTTACCAGGCCCCTCTTTTTCCACAAACATGAGGAGGAGGCATCTGTCCCTCTGGCCCAAACCTTTATCTGACGCTGTCGCAGAGTTTGGGTGTGTACCAGACATCACCTGTTATGCTCCAATCACACAGACATGAGGATGGCAGATTGACACCACAGGCTGGCTGTTGTTTACTGGGTGGGACAAAGGGTCACTCATCAGGGACTTCCACCATAAGAATATGGAAGCTCTGTCTGGGATGCCCAGAGGCGTCTGGTGGGGGGGGTTTACTGCCGTGATCCAACCCAGAAATTCCAAGTCCTCATCTGCACCTTTATGTTCTACTCTGCATTTTCCCCCATTCTCCCCACGCTGTGCTAGCACACCTGCTATGCATTTGCTTTCAGTCACTGTATATAAACATGATGGGAAGAATTAAGATACGGAAAAATACTTGCCATTACACTATGTCAAGTTCACACTCATGTTTGTTTTTTTCTCTGCTGCCTTTCCCTGGTTTTCTGACTTGGATTGCATTACATTTTTTGGTATACCATTTTTGCCTGCTGTTTTTGGGACTTTCTGAACACTGTTTCTCCCTGGCTATTGATTGCTGGCAGTTCTCGGATTTCTCCTGGGATTACTGTGACTGTTCACTGTGTCTGTGATGCTGTCCTTGGATTTAGCCAGGATATTTCTGACTGTGCTGCTGCATCTGCTTCCTGCCTGTGCACCACACTGCTCTACTCATCAGGTGCACCTCAGTCTAATCTGTGCCTTTCATATCTGCTCTTTGGGTCTTATTTGCACTTGTACCCTCCCAGTCGTGACACTGATAATGTACTTGTTCAGACTCAATATTTTTATAACTATGCTGCATTTCATTAGATTACTGCCTGTGCTGAGAGCCACGAACATACTCAAAAATGTATGCCATATTTTTGGGGTTGCACCATGATCACAGACAATATGTCATTTATCCATTATTAGATGTGTGTCAGTTTTACTTCAAAATACACTGCGACCCTGCTATAACAAACTCTTTGACTGAACTTTTGCATATAACAATCCAAGTTCGTGTACCCCACCTCTATTGACAATGAGTCAGTCTTTAAAAAAAACACTGAGCCATACACTCCTCTTCCCCAAGAGAAACAGAGTAATCAAGTCCACAGTCAAGTTAACACGTATTAATGCCATAAAGCAAAGGCCTAATGAGCCTCGCTTAGGTGTCGATCACTAACAATTATCGAGAACAGTAATCAAAAATTGATAAAAAAGACAAAATGACTATTGACATCACATTTGCAACACATGAATGAATTGAACGATGAAGATTCAGAAAACACAGTGAGTCAGTGGGTGGACATTGACAATGATACACCCGTAACCTCTGTCATTTCCATAACAGATAAAGAAATCGCCACCTCTGTTCGTGATCCTTTAACTTGATCTATGAGCTGCGAAAATGACTCAGACATTTCAGTCATCAAAGAAAAAGCAGTCCAGGATTACAAGTTTCTTCAGCACATAAACCTGATGGGACATTATTGTAGGATCATACTGCAACAGCTTGTATGCTGGGGCAATGAGCAACTGGGAGACAGGTGCAACAGGTGAAAGTGCATTTTTAAAGGACCCATGGCATGGTGGTTTGTTGATGCTTTAAATGGGATCGTGGAGGCTTCCGGATGTTTTATCCGCTGCCTTTCTCGAAATGAACCCTCGGAACGTAGATATAGCCTCCTGGAAGAAAGCCCCATTTCAGCCCTTTTCCCAGTGCGTCGTGTTGCTAATGAGAAGCATGGAGGCGGGGAAGGGTAGAGGATGGGGGCGTGCCATGGGGGGAGGGGGAGGGGCTTCCATCTGCCTCCCAAGCCGGCCGAGAGCGCTCCTCGTCGGGCACGGCCAGGCGGGCGAATGCCCTGGTCCGTCCGCCCTGTCTAAAAAAATGGTACAACTCGAGCCCATGGTAAAACTGGGACTTTGTCGGGTTTTTTTCAGCCTGAGGCCCATGGTAAAACTGAGCAGTTTTACCATGGAGGAGTGGGGACTTTGCCGTTTCCTCCCCCCAACTCGCCCCTGGGAGAACCGCTGCCTCCACGGGCGGCCGGTGCCGCTGGAGGGCCGCCCGCTCGACCTCAGCTCCCGACAAAAGATTGGATCTAGGGCTGACTTTTAATGGATTGCAGCGATGGAGCTGCTCTGCCACTCACGACACCCCGGCCCAGAATCAGGGAAAAATACCGCACGCTGATGTCATTAAGGTGCGACGCGAGGAAATAAAATAAATTCAACAAATGTTTAGGTTTTTACTGAACAAACAAATAAATAAAATGAACGAGTGACTTTAAAAAAAGAATGTGGGTGTCTTTGTAAAAACTGTTTTGATTGGCTATTATAACAGAGGTAGCGCAGAGTACCTGGCTAACTGCAGGAAGCGGTTAGCTACACAGCTAATGTAGCCATTGCAAACGCTCCGATTTTAAAACAAGGCAAAACAACTTAACAGTTATACACTTACTTGTTCGGTGTTTGTGGCTGATGCGGCAGGGATGCTTGGTACGGACCCAGGCTTCAGTGACAGTTGATGTGCAAAACCTGCCCTGTACTGTCCCAAGTTGTGGAAACATTCCTCAGGAAAATGCTTCCGACAAACATACACCGTCTTAGGTAGACTCGACGGCGTATTATTGAAGTAAATAAAATTAAGCCACTGCGTCTTCAGGGGCTCTCCCGTCGGCAGTAAAAACAGACTCTTTTCTGTGTTGTCACATCCATGTACAGCGCAATTTCCATGTTTCGCTCGCTTAGGTGATGCCATGTTGTCGTGTCCTCTATGCCTCACTACAACTGGGCGGGCAATCCATACGGTGGGTGGGAATCCGGGGGGGGGGGGAATCATCTCCCTTGCTGACGTAGTAAAGGGAAGAGCTTATCAACGCGCCGTTTTGACACGCCATTCTCAAATGTTGGGCATAGGTTGGTTTACACATTATGAAATTTCTAGCCACTGGGGTGACTTAAGAAGGCCAGAGGAACTCATTTTAATGTTAAAAAACCTCAGAAAGTGAAAATTTCATGCCATGGGATCTTTAAAAAAAAAAAAAACTTTACTTTCACTTTTCAGTGACTTTAGGTTTCAGTCACACACGCACACGCACACGCACATACACACACACACACACACACACACACACACACACACACACACACACACAGGAGAACACAGGTCTCTCTCGTTACTGGCTATCTGAAAGACACACAGAGACATCTTAATAGACAGCCAGTAAATAGACACAAGTCTAACTCGTCACATTACCTGCTTGTTAAACCCGATTCCTCATCATTCACAGCTGATGCTCAACCACGCCCTCGCTGCCACACATACTTTTATTGTCTGGCAGCGAGGGCGTGGTTGAGCAAGGAGGTCCCCCAAGGAGTTTGTTATAGCGTGGTTGCAGTGTATCATTTACTGCTTTAATTTTCATGTTGGAATGATTGTTTTATGATCTGCTCATCTCTATTTCAGACTGCTGATTATGAAAATGATCCACCTCAGAGTCAGAACAGCATAATGCATCTGGACTACCAAAACCTAAATCCCAACACCAACCAATCAGATTCAGTCTATCAGACCCTCGACCCCAACACCAACCAATCAGATTCAGTCTATCAGACCCTAAACCCCAACACCAACCAATCAGATTCAGTCTACCAGACCCTAGACCCTAACACCAAGCAATCAAATTCAGTCTACCAGACCCTAAATCCCACCATCAGTCAGATTCAATCTACCAGAGTATAGGCCCCAACACCAACTCAGCATATTCAATCTACCAGTGCCTAACTTCCAAAACCAACAAATATAATCAAGTTTAGTAGAGCCCAGACAACTGGACTCAGTTTATTGCAACTGAAACTGATTTCCAGTTCATTAGATTCAGTCCACTCTAATTGTAGCCCTCTTTCTACAAAGCTTCATATGCTGATAATCTGAATGAGAACTCAGTAAAAATAATTCACATTCACTAAAACTTTTAGCAATTAAGACAGAAAATGGCAGCTACGTAAACCTTGGTATCCTGTTACAATCAAAATCTGTGCACATGTTCAGCACAGGTCCAGGGACGTGAATTCAACTCGGTTGGCTCTGAATTTTGTATTCACCAGCCATTCAGCCCAGATACTAGCTGTCCAAAGATAACTCATTTTTAAAGCATATTTCTTGTGCATTTATTCACATTTTTTTTTTTTTGAAACTGGGTAGTGAGTACACAGTCTGTATAATATACTGTACTAAGACATGAGAAGACAGGAAATGAGTCAAGGCAATATATCTGCTTTACTAATGCAGTTTATGGGAAAATCTTGAAGTGGATTTTTATATTTGACTCATCGTTTCCTTAACCAAGAATAGATCAGTGTTATGGTTTTCAGGCCCATCACTGACGCACTTTCATAGAACACGAAACCTATTACATATTTTATTGTAGATTTCCTCCCACTGGTAATTTACCAACTCCCCCACTAGCTAGCTCTTCCCCATCACACAACAGCGACCAACTCTGAATGGTGAAGGTGACCTTGTGCTTCCTCCAGGACATGTGAAGCCACTGCACCTTTTCCAGCCCCTGCTCATGCTCCATCACAGAGCAGCTGAACAGCTCATATATCCCTGAACACAAAGATACACACAACTGGTCAGAGTCACCCTGTCAGAGAAGGGAGTAACACCATCCCTCCCACTCACACAGCACAGCCAGTTCTGTTCTCCTGAAAGTCTGGCCACCGATGGCTGTGGCAGCAACATGAATTAGATAGGAGATCGCTTGATAACACATTTTGTAACAAGTTTCCTGCTGAGCGATATTGTGCATTTTAATTGTGAAATGTGTTTGGATATAAAGCCGACTACTCATGTGTAGCATCTGTATGAACTTTTTTTGCTTTTTTAACATACATAATGAATCTTTTATGCTCCTCTTAAAAAATGTGCATTTTAGAACCATGTAGTAGTATTTTTTGCAGATTTATTTTCATCATCTTTCAATAGTCTACTGCACTCTGTTTTTTAAAATGGATTTAGCTTCTTTTTGAACTCAGTCAATTAAAACTAAATTGCATCCACTGTAAATTACTTGAAGAACATTCTCTTTTTGCATTAACTCTTACACACGTCATTAAATCCAACCTTTAATTTCCTGTATGTTTCTAACGCAGAAGCATCTTTTCTGTGTGGAGAGAGAAGTGTGGAAGTTTTGTGCAGTTACGAAAGTAAAATTCACACTGCAGTATTTAACACCTCATTTTCTATATTTAGCCTGTCACAACCTACATTTATGCAAATTGTCAAATAACAAAATGAAAAACGTGTCCTAAAAGTGATCTTCCATGGCAATAATTGTAACGGTCACTGACTAGAGTGATGCTTTTTCTGTGTCTTTTGGGCGTACAGTATATACCATATATTCAACAAACACCATTAAATCTAACTTCTTCTCAGTCACATGTGAATAAGCCCATTTAGACCCGTGTGATATTTTAGGCCCTGGTCACACTACAGCTCGCAATGGGTTTGCGAATACTTGGCGATGAAAAATTGGTAGCATTGCCACCAATCGTGTGATGCATGGTGAATGTTCTCCGAGCTTTGCGAGTTGTTTTTTGGTGTGTTTCCACCTTCTGAGTGGCCAAAAACATCGCAAAATTTTCAATGCATGCATTAAAATTTAGTGGCGAAGTTTTTGTTGGCAAACGAAGCAGCGAATAATTGCAGATGTCTTTAAGAATACTGAAGCTCAGGGAACCTTTGCCAATCCTCTTCTGATGTATCGAATCTATATCCCTAATGCTCACAGGGGCCTCAGTGACACAGCAGCTCAGCATAGCCTAACCGTCGGCGAGACTTGAAAACTGCATTTACATTTTCTGATCCTTCACCGAGGTCCGTAATTGGTTGGGCGAAAGGGTTATTGAATATTCAGCAAATGTTTGGCAATAGTCAGGTGACACATTTTTGATCATCACTGATTGGTTGGCGCTGATGTCACACATTGTTGAAATCTATTGAGCAAGGCATCAGCGATCATTCTCCTGCCAGATCCCAATACATGCAAAACCCTCAAGCATGCCTCTTCGGAAAAAAATGTCAGGTCTCCTCAAAAGAAAAGGGCCAAGTGTTTGCCTGCTGTGTGACCACAGCTTTTACCTCACCTGTCTGAAGTACACATCGCCACCAAAAAGCCTCATTTTCATCAATAGCCCATCACAAAGCATCACAAGCTGTAGTGTGAGTAAACGTAGCCTTACTAAATAATAAGTTATGACAAAATAAACCAAATGTTTACAGGTAGTGTTATTTTAAAGAATTAAAAAAAATTGTTTGGCTTGGAACAAATTCCAGGGAACTGGTTTGAACAAAAAGAAATCAGCTGCTGCTACTGGAGTCACTGTTGATAATCCCAGTGATGCCAACATTAACAAATGAAAGAGTAGCATCTCTGAGTGCAGCGAGGTGAACCCAAGTGAAGTGAGGCTTCCTATTAGGCTGGGGGTCTGGGGGTCACCAAGGCCCCTCGAAACCAAATTTCAGGGAAGCTCAGAAACGCGATCGAGGCCATTTTGAGCTACTTTTTGAGGAAAATAAATGCAGGGTTTACTGTACAGCATAAGCTCAATTATCCAAACTCTCTGGGGAAAATGTTTGGCTAACTCAGAGGATGTTCAGATAAAAGGGGTTCAGATAACTGAGCTTGTACTATAATACAGTGTTTCAGTAGTTTCTTCATGATCAACAAAAGCCAGCATAAAAGCCAAAAAAATATGTATAGGTCTTTCAAGAACAACAAAACTAATACTGTATTTACTTCCTGAACTGTGCACCAGTCTAATACTCGACTTAAAGTGCTGATGACATGTTTTTGACATCTTTGGCGATGTTTTATAACATAAAAAGTAATTCCCGATGATCCATATATTAATTCACGAAGGCGCCAATTTTACAAGTTATGATGATAAACGCGGCTATTTGGGCAAATTTGACGGGGCTGCAGCACCCAGGAGATGAAGGAGGAGGAGGAGCTATATGACGTCAGCGAAAGAACCTTCCTCCTAACTTATCAGTTTGTTGTTGATGCGGCAGGTGTTCAGTTCATCATTATTAGTATTTTTATTAGACATTATTATACATTATTATATATATAGTTATTATGCCTTCGCGTTGTGTTGCCGGCTTTTGCTCCAAAACCCACAAGGATGGGGTAAGTTTATTCAAGTTTCCCAGAGATCCCGAACTGCATGCGAAGTGGGTGAAGCAAGTCAGGCGCACTCGTGACAAGTGGGAGCCCTCACCAACATCCGTCCTGTGCTCTGAACACTTCGATTTGGATTGTTTTGACACCCTTCCCAGCTTAAAAGAATCTCCTGGGTGTTCAGTTCAGCACAAACGTGTGCTACTACCATCAGCAGTGCCTACACAGTGTTGCCAGATTGGGAGGTTTCCCGCCCAGTTGGGCGGTTTCAAGTACATTTTGGTGGGTTTTGAACATATTTTGGGCTGGAAAACGTCAGCAGTACAGATACTGCTGACGTTTTCCAGCCCAAAATATGTTCAAAACCCACCAAAATGCACTTGAAACCACGCAACTGGGTGGGAAAAACCCCAATCTGGCAACACTGCCAGTATTCTGGAGGGGGTCTACTAGTAGCTATGCCGGATCCAAAGACAGTCCTCCTGTCAGAACATGTGTTGTGAAACGGCATAAGATAAAGGTACGTAGAGCTATAGATTCTACATGATAATCATAAATGTAATCACAAAGTCGGCGTGATATCAGTCATGTATTTGCTTGTGAAAGTTTGCGGCTTTCATGTAACTGCCGCCTAGCAACGAGAGGCAAAGGGTAAAGAGGGTAGGCTATCATAGATTCTATTCGGAAGAGATCAACACAATTCTAGACTCCCAGAAGAGGAAGAGCTAGCACTAGAGAGTTCATCGGCATTTTCATGCGCCATTTCCATTGAGTAGAACCAGAGTAGAACAGCCAGTGAACCGCAGCGTGTTCTTCCGCTGACGTCACAACATGGCCGCGAGCCACACACCAAGTTTTCTTGCGCTGTGCAATTAAAAGTTGGATATTTGCGTAACAACAGCTTCTTTTCACGTAATTATAACAGAAATCTAACATGTTTGCCATGTTGTATTTAAGAAATTGCATAGAGTCATGTTCGTGTCATCAGCCCTTTAACTTAATGAAGTCAATACTGAAAGCTGCCCATCCATACAACATTTAATTAAACTGAGCATGCTGAAGTTACTTAGATAATTTGTTATATGTAGCTGACTTTACTTTCTCCAGCATACTTCTGTTGTATGGCTGTCATCACTTCGCACCTGACACTAGTTTGTGAGAGAAATCGAAAGTTTCAGTTCTGGAACATGACTGATGAAGACCGTTTGCTTCCAGTAAGATGACTATGCATCAATGCTGCACATTTCTGAGCACTGCCTTTAACACATGCTGTGACTGGCCAAGAGCATGAATCAGGTCACCTCTCGACCAATCACAGCACAGCTAACATAAGGATACGGAAATTCCTAGAATTATCTGAATCAACATAAACAATGACGTGAATAGTCTGAACACCGAAAATATGTTGATTCAATCGATACATGGGCAAAACTGGTTGAAAAACGCATTAATTTTAGGTCTAAATGTAGCACCACAACTGTGCTTCAAATCCGTAGCTGCTACGCCCAAATCGTGCATGTTGGCATCTCTGTAATACATGTCAAGGATGTCTCTCCACCATGTTCAAAAGTTGGGAACATGCTTTAATCTTAAAGTTGACTGAAGGTTTGGAATTGTTTGTTGGTGTTCTTAATATGTTGGCTGTTGTTGTTATTATTATTATTATTATTATTATTATTATTAGTTGTTGTTGTGCTGTTGACTGGGTTCATGTAAATCATGCCTTTTTCTTACTATGTGCACAGTCCTGCTATTTTCTACTGATTTCATGGCAGTATAACTTGAATAGGTAGGGCACCATTGCAAACAAAATTGATTGATTGACTGATTGATAGATAAATAAATCCCTTACCTTTTTTACAGGCCAGCCTAATTCATAATTCACATCTGAATTTAGATCTTAATCTGTTCTTTTCTATTTGAACTGCTACATGATTAGCCTTAAAATTCCTGACCTGGGGCCACAATGAAAATATCCATTTCAGACCCCATTTCAAATATCATTTCAGAACCCAATCAGCAGGCAATAAAGTTCACAAATACTGAAGATAAAAGTGGTTATTAATCATCATCTCACAGCCCAAATGTGTGTTTCTCTGACTAGTTTGAATGAGAAATCACCTTCTCATTAACAAAGTTGTGGGTTAATCATTTATCGTATTCAGATAATTATAATTAGATTATTTTTAACTCTTCAAATTGGTATCCTGATTGAGGCTTGGAGATGTTTGGGTGAGACGGCTGTGGAGTTCCTAACAAGATTGTTTAATAAGATCCTAGAGAATGAGAAAATGCCAAATGAATGGAGAAAGAGTGTGCTAGTCTCAATATACAAGAATAAGGGAGATGTACAGAGCTGCAGTAATTACGGAGGAATAAAATTGATGAGACACACCATGAAGCTATGGGAAAGGGTATTGGAGGCGAGATTGAGAAGAGAGGTAGCAATCTGTGAACAGCAGTACAGGTTTATGCCAGGAAGAGCACGTCGGATGCAATTTTGCTTTAAGAATGTGAATGGAGAAGTACAGGGAAGGCCAGAGAAAGCTACATTGTGTGTTTGTAGACCTGGAGAAGGCATATGATAGAGTGCCGAGAGATGAGTTATGGTATTGTATGAGAAAGAGTGGCGTGAATGAGAAGTATATTAGAGCGGTGCAAGACATGTATGAGAACAGTGAAACAGCAGTGAGGTGTGCAGTTGGAACGACTGAATGGTTCAAGGTGAAGGTGGGACTCCATCAAGGATCTGCTTTGGGTTTGTTCTTGTTTGCCATAGTGATGGACAGCTTGATGGATGAAGTGAGGCAAGAGTCACCATGGAACATGATGTTTGCGGATGATATTGTGATATGTGGTGAAAGTCGAAAGGAGGTTGAGCTGGGTTTGGAGAGATGGAGGGATGCATTGGAACGAAGAGGAATGAAGGTGAGCAGGAGCAAAACAGAATACATGTGCATCAATGAGAATGGGGATGACAGTGTAGTGAAGATGCAAGGAGTAGAGGTAAAGAAATTTGGTGAATTCAAGTCCCTGGGGTCAACTGTGCAGGAAAATGGGGGCTGTGATAGTGAGGTGAGAAAGAGAGTGCAGGCAGGGTGGAGCAGGTGGAGAAGGATTTTGGGAGTCATTTGTGATCGGAAAGTCCCAGCAAAAGTGAAAGGTAAGCTGTATAAGACAGTAGTGAGACCAGCTGTGATGTATGGATTGGAGACCGTACCCTTAACGAAGAGACAGGAGGCAAAGTTGGAGGTGGCGGAGTTGAGGATGTTAAGGTTTGCGATGGGAGTGACAAGGTTGGACAGGATAAGGAACGAGCACATCAGAGGGACAGCACATGTGGAGAGCTTGGGAATTAAGCTAAGAGAGATGAGACTGAGATGGTACGGGCACATCCTGAGAAGAGATGCAGAATGGAGACAAAAGATCTACTGTGGTGACCCCTAATTGGGAGCAGCCAAAAGAAGAAGAAGATTATTTTTAACTCTTCAGTTTAGTTATTAAATAAAACTGCTGACTAATATATTAAGTCAGAATTAAAACAGCATCTTATATGCGGAAATGTTTAATAAAAAAATCAGCAGAATCACACACTGAGGTGTCCATCCCAGAACAATACAGGTTTACCAGCCAGTTAGCATGATCACTTCAGTTTAAGCTAACTGGACGTCTGAAAGGCAAACAGCTAAAACATGACTAAGCTAATGATTAATAAAGTCTGAAGTCTTCTTCAAATAATTTACAGCACTTTTATATTTTTAATTACAGACACCTTTTCACCCTTCGGCATTTTTAAACCAGAACGGTTCTTTTGGAAACAGTCAGATAAACTTACCTTCAGCACAAACATTCAGAGAATTTACCTCAGAAATTCACGCGCGACTACTACGTGAGAACATTCTCGCACCTCGTGGAGACTGGAACGAAGACGCATGCGCAGAAACGGCAGGTCACTCTTTCTGCTCCAGTGGGTTCAGAAGTAAACACACCTGTAGGGGAGTTTCTTCAATATTTAAGTCACAAGGATGGAGTTTTAAAATATTTTTAAAGTGTATTTTTATTTTATACAGCTCCCATATTTCCATAGTAATGGCATACTGTCATTTCGACAATATAAATAAATTAATTTTTAAAAAAAACATTGCCTTAAAATAAAGCGTCTTCAAATCGTCATTTCTCTGGTTACCATGGAAACAGTAGACATGAGTGATGAGCAGAAATGACCAGGAAATAGAAAGTAAGCGCCACTAAATATTCATAGTGTGTGTCCAATAATGCTGTAATTACATGTAATTATTCCAAATAAAAAGTGCAAATATGATTTAACTGTGTGCTTTTAGCAAACATAATATGATGGGTGTAAAACTAGTTTTAGCAGAATGCACTTTTTTTAAATACCAAAACCTGTTAAAATATAATTTCCACCCCAAAATGAATGTAATGGAAATGACAGAAATATCTTTCAGACTTTATTTTAAAGGTGCCCTTCCACCAAAAACATTTAATACTGGCTCTTTTTAAAATACCATAGTTCACTCTGAGTTGCATATGCATGCTGCATGTGAAAATGTAATTCTACTCCCATTCCCTGTATTAACTTATGAAAGAAAATAGTCGGAAAAACGAGCGAATCTGAAAAATCCCTACGAACTTAAATCACTTCGAAAATTAGTATTCATGGCCTCGCCCACCTTGGCTTGCGACCACCCACGGGAAGAAAGTTCAGATTTCAGCGCGAGGAGTCAAGTCAAGTCAAGTCAAGTCAAAGTTTATTTATAAAGCACTTTAAAAAACAACAACAGGGCAGTTGACCAAAGTGCTGACAAAAGGCCCTAAACACGCAAGACTTGAAAGACACACAGGACTTGAGAACAACCATAAAACACATAGGAGAACAATAATAAAATATCAGCACAAGAGGGGGGCTATTTACAGTAGATGGAATATAAATATATTAAAAGAATAAAACAAAGTGACAATTTTGCCAATAAAAGATGGGTTAAAAGCGGGATTTCAGACATAGATAAAATAAAACCTCAAAAGCCCTAGGTATATTAAAACAGACGAGACTAAGGTCTTATAGAGTTAAAAGCCTGTGCATAGAAATGTGTTTTAAGGTAGGTTTTAAAATCAGACAAGGAGGGGGCCAGGCGGATGTGAAGAGGGAGCTCATTCCAGAGTTTAGGGCCAATGACAGCAAAGGCCCTGTCCCCTCTACTCTTTAGTCTGGAGGGGGGCACATCTAGTAGTAGTTGGTCAGCTGACCTCAGTGCTCTGGCGGGAGTGTGAATTTTTAAAAGATCAGCCAGGTAGGATGGTGCCAACCCGTGTAAAGATTTAAAAACAAATAACATGGATGTTGAAATCACCCATTAACAACACACGATCATATTTGGTCATGACCCCGGACAAAAACTGGGAGAAGTCCAGGATGAAGTCCTTATTATATTTGGGGGGGTGGTAGATCACAGCGCATAGACATGGTTGCGAGGAGATAAGTTCAAAGGCATTAATTTCAAAACTAGCGTGCTGCACCAACTGCAGCTGCTTACATTTCAAGGAGTTTTTAAAAACAGAAGCCAAACCACCACCACGCCCCGAAGTTCTCAGTGCGTTGAAGAATGAACAGTCAGGTGGTAAAAGTTCTGTCAGGGAGCTCAGATTCCCAGGGCTCAACCAGGTTTCTGTAATACACAACAAATCCAGCTGGTGCGTCTTGAAAAAATTGTTTAGGATGAAAGTCTTGTTGCATAGCGATCGTGCATTCACCAGCGCAAACCTGATAGGGGCTGGTTCACCATCCTTTCGGGGTGCACGGCCTACTGGCCGGAGATAACAGCGGTTCACCCCTCCTCTGCGAAGCCGAGGTGACAGAACGCGTTGGGTGTGGCAGGCGGCCCCGGGGGTAGCGACGAGGGTTCTCAGCCAGGTGTACGCAGGTTCCATGGAGCGCCATGACACAAAGAGGCGCTCTGGAGGATAATCCCATCTCCAGGTCCGATGACTTGATCCAGGAGCCCGCGCCAGATGGATTTTCAACTTCACCAGTCGACCACTGCGTTTTCCCCACGTCTGTGCCTTCGGCTCCGCTTCAAGTAAGGTTGGCGGAGTATGCACGCAGGTAAGTCCGATAAAAGTAGAGGGGGAGGAAGGCTCCGTCCTCCATAACCCCAGCGCAATAGATTTTCAAAATTTGTGCGGATACTGAGGAGTGATTGATGATCATAGATAATGATACCGCTTACTTGATTTGTCAGATAAAGTAGCGTCAGGACAAACACCGAGAGACACACAAGGGCTGACAGCGGCTGACGGCAGGCCACACACACCGGCGCCATCTTGAATCCAGAGGAGGAATAGCAGAGCCCATCTCGTCAGTAACTCACGAAGAGGACCTAACAGCAAGCTGAAAACATGGCAGAATAAGTTCGTGCCTGTGTTATTTGTGGCAGTAACACATCAACGTTGCATGTTTGGGGAGGCTGGGAGCTCCCCTGAATGAGTTACGAGCGTTCGAAGTCGGGCTGGAGCCGCCGATAGAAACGAAACCTAAGCGGAGCGCTGCGGCTCACCTCGGGGCAAATTACGTCCCGAGGCACGGGGCTAGCCCGCCCTGGCAGCACGGGTTCGTTGGGGAGAGGGCAGAGGTCGCTATCTGCCAAGTTTGGGGAGGCTGGGACCTCCCCTGCCTGAGTTACGAGCGTCCAAAGTCGGGCTGGAGCGGCCGACAGAAACGAAACCTAAGCGGAGCAACGTTGCAAGATAGAAGAGCTGAAGAAGAAATGGTTGGAATTTATCTTTGGAACACCACCAGCGAAGTATAATGCAACATTAGTACTGTGTTCTGATCATTTCAACCACAGTGACTTTTCAAACTTCGGTGCCTTCAGTAGTGGTTTTGCTTCGAGGTTGTATTTAATACCTGGATCTGTACCGTCAAGACGATCGACCACCAGCTCACAAGCTGTAAGTAAAACATGAACTTTTTGTTCGAAGGTTTTTGTTACAAAATAGCATGTTCATATTCTCCACGTTAGCATGCATGACATGGTCACAAGCTATAGAGGTTTCCGCTTTTCGATGGATTTCCGCTTTTTCTGAGTAAAAAAACGACCTTTTTATATTATGCCAAATCTGTTGAGAATTTTTTTAAATTAATTTCGGGGGTTGGGGTATGTTCTTTCATGCTGTTCAAACTTTATTAACTCAACGATGTTTACACATTATTTGTAAGTTGCCATCTTTAGTTTTGTTTAAATCTTGTTGAATGTGATGTAAAATTCGTGTTATCTACATTGTTATTGGTCAAAACATCGATGTCGAGACCATAATAGCCAATCAAAACAGTTTTTACAAAGACACCCACATCCGCTTGTTCTGACGCACTGGAGGTAGCATCACAGTGCTGTTAGCCAATCAGAGGTAACACGTTTACAAGTCATGAATATTAATGAGCAAGAGCTGAAATCCTGTCGTTCTCTCCCCACCCACTCCTCCACCAAACTAGAACAGCCTGAAACAGGAGAACCACAGCATGTTTTTCACCAAAACCGGCTCACAGGGCATCATTCATACTAGAGACCACCACACAATTAATGAAAAAAATGATGCAATGACACCTTTAAGAGATATGTTCAGCCCATATTTATTTTATATGTTAATACATACAGTGGTGCTTGAGGGTTTGTGAACCCTTTAGAATTTTCTATATTTCTGCATAAATATGACCTAAAACAACATCAGATTTTCACACAAATCCTAAAAGTAGATAAAGAGAACCCAGTTAAACAAAGGAGACAAAAATATTATACTTTGTCATTTATTTATTGGGGAAAATGATCCAATATTACATATTTGTGAGTGGCAAAAGTATGTGAACCTTTGCTTTCAGTATCTGGTGTGACCCCCTTGTGCAGCAATAACTGCAACTAAACATTTGCGGTAACTGTTGATCAGTCCTGCACACCGGCTTGGAGGAACTTTAGCCCGTTCCTCCGTACAGAACAGCTTCAACTCTGGGATGTTGGTGGGTTTCCTCACATGAACTGCTCGCTTCAGGTCCTTCCACAACATTTCGATTGGATTAAGGTCAGGACTTCAACTTGGCCATTCCAAAACATTAACTTTATTCTTCTTTAACCATTCTTTGGTAGAAGTTACCCTCGGGTCCTTTGTGACCTCGCCGGCTATTACACGCCTTGCTCTTGGAGTGATCTTTGTTGGTCGACCACTCCCGGGGAGGGTAACAATGGTTTTGAATTTCCTCCATTTGTACACAGTCTGTCTGACTGTGGATTGGTGGAGTCCAAACTCTTTAGAGATGGTTTTGTAACCTTTTCCAGCCTGATGAGCATCAACAATGCTTTTTCTGAGGTTCTCAGAAATCTCCTTTGTTCGTACCATGATACACTTCCACAAACGTGTTGTGAAGATCAGACTTTGATAGATCCCTGTTCTTTAAATAAAACAGGGTGCCCACTCACACCTGATTGTCATCCCATTGATTGAAAACACCTGACTCTAATTTCACCTTCAAATTAACTGCTAATCCTAGAGGTTCACATACTTTTGCCACTCACAGATATGCAATATTGGATCATTTTCCTCAATAAATAAATGACCAAGTATAATACTTTTGTCTCCATTTGGTTTCATGCAAACCTAACCTAACCATATTAACCTAACCCATGCAAGACATGTGGTTAGGTTAATATGGGACGGCCTTGGGCTGAGGTGCCCTTAAGTGAGGCACCTAACTCCCAACTGCTCCCCAGGCGCTGTTAGCATGGATGCCCACTGCTCTGGGTATGTGTGTGTGCTCATTGCTTACGTATTTGTTCATGTGTGTGTTCACTGCTTCAGATGGGTTAAATGCAGAGATATATTTCACAAGCATGTGATGAATAAAGTTGTTGTTGTTCTTATTCTTCTCATTTGTTTAACTGGGTTCTCTTTATCTACTTTTAGGACTTGTGTGAAAATCTGATGATGTTTTAGCTCATATTTACGCAGAAATATAGAAAATTCTAAAGGGTTCACAAACTTTCAAGCACCACTGTATCTATGAATGAATGAATGAGCTCTTTATTGTCACATAGTCACAAGTACCAGCGAAATTAACCATCAACCTGTCCGTACATACAGTATACACATACATACAACTGACACAGGGAGAGTAGACAGGAAGACAGGGATAAAAAATACAGAGTAACATGAGGGGAGGAGAGGAGAAAAAAGCAACCCCCACACTATGCTCCTGTGGGGAGTACAGTGTGGGAACATTAAAAAAACACCTCAGCACATAAGCACAAAATAACACTACACTTTACAACATGAAAACTCGGGACTTGAGGGGGGAGGGGGAGGGTGGGGGCGTTCATGGGAGGGGGTAACAGGGGAGGGGGTGGGGGGAGGGGCAGAGGTATAGGTAACCCAGCGCAAACAAGCAGTCCAGTCTGCAGCCATGACGGTGCTCCCCCACCTTGTCACACTGGGGGTAAGAAGCGGCGACCGTGGGAAGTGGGGGAAGGAATGCAAGAGCGTCTCACTGCAGTGATCTTCAGGGGGAGTTGTTGTTCCAGCAACAGCCTTGGCCAAGGCCAGTGCTGTCTGAGGGAGCCGAGAGCAGATAAGATTGGAATTGTTTGGTCTTGGGGCGAGTAGACGCATTCTTTTACACGACTACTCTGTTTGTCTATTCTGGTCTCCGAATCGATCTATTTTCCTTTGCAAAGCCAAAAGCTTCTCCATGATGTTATCCATGTTGTGGTTCAAGTTCTAATAGCCACAGTCTGAGTGCCGACAGCTCTGCCCACCGCTTCAATCATGTTGCGCAGCTTCATGGGGCTTTGGACAGCTGTCACCATTTTCTGATTTCCTCGATACACCAGGGCAATGCATAATCCAATCAGCAAAAGTCCTGTAATCATGGTTCCATATAGGTAGATGTCTTCAATGTCCTCCACAGACAGAACCGCCAGGCACACGACCCGCCACCTCTCCCATGCATCCATCGTGTAGTCAGCTGCGAATGTTCCGGCAGGGCAGGCCAGTTCCCCCGAACCCAGGCTTCTCGTCGAGAAAATTGTGTCAATTGCGTGAAGAGACCAGTTTATCAATTCCATGATTTTTAGTTTGGAGAGCAGTGTGGAGAGAGTCTCTCAAAAGTATAGACAATAGACAGACGAGACAGAGAAGCAGAAGCAGGGAAGATAAGGGAAGGAGAGGCAGAGAAATGTGACCGACTTCTGTGAGAGCACGGAGAAAAAAATGCCTGATCGAGTTTCCTTTGTTGGTCATTATCAATATTACGAAATAAAAGATCCTCTATGCCTTTTCCATGTTTATATTTTTGGAGCTGCTTTCTGATTGATGCAATTTAGAATCATAGTCTTTAAAGACATCATTAATTTCAGATGGAATTAGAGACAACTCATTAGATATGTTTTTAATTTGCGAAATATGTTGAGAATTAAATTTAACTTTGACTTGATGAGCTAGCAACTTTCCTGATTTCTCACCATATTCATACTGAAGTCCACAGGCCCGTAATAACTGTCTTTCAGTTTTGCCTGTAGATAATAAGTCATACTCCTTTTGTAAATTTATTCTCTGTTTCATAAGTTCAGGAGATGGTGTAACTGAATTTCAAGTATCTAAATCCACAATTGATTTTTAGAGATGATCTTGTTTCTCTCTGCATAATGTATTTTGTCAAGAGGAGTAAGATATAATTTCCCTTCTAAGAACAACTTTTAGAGTCTCCCAAAGAAGGGATGGAGAAATGTTGTCTTTTTGGTTATCAATAAGAAATTCATCAATAACTTTATCAAATTGCAAAAGTTTTTATCTTCAAGCAGAAGGGAATTGAATCACCTTCATGGGTAGGGTTTATGTGAGAGATAAAATGATGAATCTAAAATTAATGGAGCATGGTCAGATTCTGGGGCGGCACGGTGGCGTAGTGGTTAGCGCTGTCACCTCACAGCAAGAAGGTCCGGGTTCGAGCCCCGTGGCCGGCGAGGGCCTTTCTGTGCGGAGTTTGCATGTTCTCCCCGTGTCCGCGTGGGTTTCCTCCGGGTGCTCCGGTTTCCCCCACAGTCCAAAGACATGCAGGTTAGGTTAACTGGTGACTCTAAATTGACCGTAGGTGTGAATGTGAGTGTGAATGGTTGTCTGTGTCTATGTGTCAGCCCTGTGATGACCTGGCGACTTGTCCAGGGTGTACCCCGCCTTTCACCCGTAGTCAGCTGGGATAGGCTCCAGCTTGCCTGCAACCCTGTAGAAGGATAAAGCGGCTAGAGATAATGAGATGAGATGAGATGGTCAGATTCTACTACGGCAGAGTATTCTGTGTGTGCAACAAATGGGAGGAAGGATTTATCAATAAAAATAATAATCTTTTCGAGAGTAAGACTGGTGGGAATACGAATAAAAAGAAAATATCTTATTGCTGGGGTTCTGAAACCTCCAGGGGTCAATACATCCCACTTGAGTCATGAAAGCAGAGAGGGCTTTGGCCATTTTTGAAATAGGTTTTAAAGTAGGATTTGATCTGTCCAGATTAGAGTTAATTAGACAATTCAAATCACCTCCAAATATTAAATGATGAGCATTTAGAGAAGGAATGGAAGAGATGATTTTCTTGATAAAGTCTTCATTATCCCAGTTTGGAGCATACACATTAACAAGTATTACTGGTGTTTGGAAAAAGTAAACCTGAGATAATAACATAGCGGCCATTTGAATCTGTGATAATATTTGATGCAGAAAATCTAACTTTTTTATGGAGAAGGATAGCCACACCTCTTGATTTACTATTGAAGTTGGAAGGGAATATTTGACCAATCCAAGGTTTTTGTAATCTGAGTTGGTTTGTTCATGATAAATGTGTCTCTTGTAAGAAAATTATGTCTGCTTAAAGTTTTTTCAGGTGAGCAAAAATTCGAGTTCTTTTAATTTGGCCATTTAGTCCTCTTACATTCCAACTAACAAATCTAGTAGTATCCCCCTCTGTCATCCTTCAATTCAACATTGGACTACTTTGTGATCAAAAAATGAAAGCACCATAGAGACCGTGTATAACCCATATATGTAACTCTAAACTATGCAGAACCCTAAGAACTCTAAGTACTAAAACATGAAAACTAAAACATTCCTATGCTGGTCTCCCTAACAGTGGCAAGCTGCAGGATTTCCTTCCTCATTATCCTTCCAGTGAGGCCTTCTTTAATCCCTTCTAACAGGAGAGGTTTCCCAACATTTTTCCCAGTTAATGGATAAGACCAGTTTGTGACATTTGCTTTGTTTCGATGACATTTCTTCACTCAAACATTTCCGTATTACGTTCCTGTACTTGTTGGTGGTCAAAAAGTAGAGCACAATGAAGGTCTTAAAGGTAAAAAAAAGTTGGGAACCTCTCTGCTCATGTCCTCTCACTACATCTTTGTTAGGTCAAATTTTATTATACGTAGGTTATGATCAGAATATGAATCAGAATCAGTAGGTTAAATCAAGATATATGTAGACATATGTAAGTTTAGTTAAGAATTCAGCGAATTATATTAGTTGAAACGACCTTAGGTCCGGCTGGACATTGTTTGGGAACATTTTGTTTATGAAATGTGTATTTTTGATCAGAGATGTGTCTGAACGACGCCAAGGTCTGTTTTAGTGTCAGATCGACCCACACACACTTTAATGTTGGATGTAATGGTAGCCTTATTGCTGAACAAAGAGTTAAGACTCTTATATTATATTTTTATAGTATAGTTATAGTATATATTATAGTATATATTACTTATAGTATATTTTAGAGCTTTTTAAGATCCTTTATTATTTTGGACTATTGCATATACTATGGCAGTGATTTTAAACTGTTCCTGTGTAGCCTGACCTTCGTCCAGTGGAGAAGAACACTTCTTTGTTAGACCAAACATAGTCTTTGTTTAAAACATTGTCATAAAAACATCTCGCGCGCTTTGACGTGCGTAAATGAAATTGCTGAATTGCTGAAATATTATTTTGCTTATGATTGAAGGCTTCATTCACACACACATACATATGGAATTAAGATGTGATTTGCTGACCTAGCACATAGACACAGATATCAAAATGATGTCACTCACTCACACCCTCCCATAGACACACACACACACACACACACACACACACACACACACACACACACACCCCTCTCTGAGGTCACATACAAACACACACACATTTGACAGACACAATAGCCATTTGGAGAGATTATGATTTGTTATAAAAGGTGTTTGTAATCTTTCATCTTTGACGAAGTGACTGTGCAAATAAACCGGCATGTGAAACCTCTGGTTCCTTGTCTGTTTCTCTCGACCTGATCATTCTCTTCCCGGATCCGAGGGGACTCACGAAGGAATCTCAGGGTCTCTTTCTGGGTGAACCCCAACAATCTTCAAACCGGAAGTCCCCCGATTTCATACTAAACCAGGTGCTCCGGTTTCCCCCACAGTCCAAAGACATGCAGGTTAGGTTAATTGGTGGCTCTAAATTGACCATAGGTGTGAATCGTTGTTTGTCTCTATGCGTCAGCCCTGTGATGACCTGGCAACTTGTCCAGGGTGTACCCTGCCTCTCGCCCATAGTCAGTTGGGATAGGCTCCAGCTCGCCCACAACCCTGCACAGGATAAGTAGCTACAGATAATGGATGGATGCAGATCTTGATTTATGAACAATAACCATAACAGAAATACATTCAGACACATCCACAGAGAGACTTTAATGTCGAGTACCATAATAGAGATCCTCATCGATATTTTCATTTCTATTCACTTTTCCCTCAATCTGTCATTTACCAGAGAGCAAAATTAGAAACATGACTATAACATGTCTGAACAATATTTTAAATCTTTGTGTCAGTGAACAGATCTGATTTGCAAAATGTTTTCACTTCAGTTTGCTCTTCTTGTATTATCAGTGTACTGTATAATCAGTGTGGCTTCTCAATTTTTCCTTCAGATGTTTTAAATTAATTAGCCAAAGGAACATTATGACACATGCAAACATTTGTATCAGGGACTTAAGCAAATGTAGAAGGCAACCAGGAGGTCAGCCAAGAAGTCAGCCATGGCCTGAAGGTTAGAGAAGCAGCCTTGGGTCCAAAGGGTCACCAGTTTGATTCCTGGGACCAGCAGGAAAAATGTGACGGGAGTTGAGTGAATGAAAAGCATTTTCACAGCTTGAGCAAGGCGCCAAACCCCCAACTGCTCCCTGGGCGCTGTAGCAGAGCTGCCCACTGCCCTGGGGATGTGTGTGTGCTCATTGCTCACTTGTATGTGTGTGTTCATGGCTTCAGATAGGTTAAATGCAGAGGAGGAGTTCCACTGTACTTGAATGTATGTGACAAAAATAAAGGCTTTTTCTTCTAACTGTAGAACCGTTTGCTTGTTTGTCTGGATGCGCGACCCTCTCACAAAGACTGCACATCTCTTCACCTCACATTTCAGCAGATATCACAGCAATGGGTTTGTCTCACTGGGTAAGCGTGCCACTGCATGTAACCTGCCTTTTTTTTTTCAGTTTTTGTTCAGTAATTTGTTCACCAGACACTGAAAGTCCTGCAGTAACAAACAAAACCATCAATGAACTCAAGAATCAATTTACATCTTCCTACAAAATCATTAATAATTTAACTGACAACTGTGTTTGTCAGAATCTGACCCATGGCTTGTGCAATGTCCATGTTTTGTTTTTTTTATTTAAGTATTTTTTTTTTTACAGGTATAACCTGGGGGCGGCTCGGTGGTGTAGTGGTTAGCACTGTCGCCTCACAGCAAGAAGGTCCGGGTTCGAGCCCCGTGGCCGGCGAGGGCCTTTCTGTGCGGAGTTTGCATGTTCTCCCCGTGTCCGCGTGGGTTTCCTCCGGGTGCTCCGGTTTCCCCCACAGTCCAAAGACATGCAGGTTAGGTTAACTGGTGACTCTAAATTGACCGTAGGTGTGAATGGTTGTCTGTGTCTATGTGTCAGCCCTGTGATGACCTGGCGACTTGTCCAGGGTGTACCCCGCCTTTCGCCCGTAGTCAGCTGGGATAGGCTCCAGCTTGCCTGCGACCCTGTAGAACAGGATAAAGCGGCTAGAGATAATGAGATGAGATGAGGTATAACCTGTATTAATTTGTGCTTTTCATCTCTTCAGGGATATGTGTACATACAGAATACAGGAACATTTTTATCACACGAGGAGTGGAAATGGGGTTTGTGTGTGTGTCTGGGGGGGGGGGATAAGTTTAATATACTTGATCATGTGACAATTCTTGAGAGAAAGGGTTTTCAGTTACAAGAAAACTGTGAACACACAGGCACTCATTTCTGGTCAAGCTGCTGTACAGAGTTTGATGAGTTTCAACTGTACTGCATGTGATCCATCAGTAAATAAAGATTTATTTAAAATCTGGAATGTAAGAGATTGCAAAAAAAAAAGTTGTTTATCATCATCATCATTATCAGACACCAATGGCAGTATAATATCAGATGGTGGTGAAGTAATTCCAGACATATTTTACCTGTAATGTACTGTTGGGATTCTGTAGGTATTTGGTCATTAGTGCTGATGGGAAGATCATATACACAAATACATCAGAGAAATAGATGGCAAACTCACATCAGTGTATGCATGAAAGAGGAAATGAAAAAAAAAAAGAAGGATTTCATCACCAGTCAAAGGCCACAAAACTGTCAGGTTTTGAGCAACTTTTCCAAAACCACCCCAAAATAGAGGCGGGGGTGAAGGGTGTGTTTCCAGTGTTTTGTATGACATTGTACAATTGTTTATTTCTTAATTGATCAGCTGAGAGATGGCGGAGTTTCGTCATTGTCAGTGGGACGTACTGTGAGATGGAGTCACATAGACACATATTGCACAAAGAGGAACTGACCAAATTCAAGAGAACTGAAGTCAAAGACATGTAGAAATCACAAGCATATGCATGTTTTTCATCCTTTCATTTCCACAAAATATTCTTAATCGTGGATTGTGTTGTTTGTGAACATCAGTGAAGCTCGACTTCAGTTCAGAATGAAGACCCTCCTCATCATCACCTTCTACCTGATGTCAGGTCAGTTCTTCTACTTTCAATAATGAACTCCAGAGTGGAGAAGGAGGAACCATTATGAGTTTGTGCTGCAGTTATTTGAATGCTGAACTGTAGCAGTGAGAGAATTTGGAGATGTTGATTATCAGAGAAATGACTGAAATGCTTCCATTTTGATTGGCAGGTCCAGTGCACTGCAATGATGTGATCGGTTACCCTGGAGGTCGTGTCATAATTGACTTCAAAAAGCCAGTCAATCCCAGGTCGACTGTGTATTTTTGCAAAATGAAAACAGAGTGTGAAGTTTTAATAACAGCTCGGGCTACAGTCAGCATGGTTCATAAGGACAGATTTACTCTGTTTAACACTGATGGATTCATTACACTGATATGCAGAAGTCTGAGTTTACAGGATACAGGACTGTATCAGTATGGAGAGATTGGAGTGTGGAGTGAAAACATTGACCTGAAAGTGAAAAGTGGTGAGAAATTTTAGAATCTTTGACATCTGATAGATTTAGCCATTAGTTTTTCTTTTGTATAATCCAGTATAAATGCACGAGGTACAGCTGATCTCATATCTAGAAACTAATTTCATCTTGATTTATTTAAACAAATAAACAGAAATATAAAACACAGTGAAATAAAATTTCAATTCGGTGGTGTAGTGGTTAGCGCTGTAGCCTCACAGCAAGAAGGTCCTGGGTTCGAGCCCCGGGGCCGGCGAGGGCCTTTCTGTGTGGAGTTTGCATGTTCTCCCCGTGTCCGCGTGGGTTTCCTCCGGGTGCTCCGGTTTCCCCCACAGTCCAAAGACATGCAGGTTAGGTTAACTGGTGACTCTAAATTGACCGTAGGTGTGAATGTGAGTGTGAATGGTTGTCTGTGTCTATGTGTCAGCCCTGTGATGACCTGGTGACTTGTCCAGGGTGAACCCCGCCTCTCACCCAGAGTCAGCTGGGATAGGCTCCAGCTCGCCTATAACCCTGTACAGGATAAGCGGTTACAGATAATGGATGGATGGATGGAAATTTCTAATTCAATCCTGTTAATTTTGAATTAGAAATTTCCATCCATCCATCCATTATCTGTAACCGCTTATCCTGTACAGGGTTATAGGCGAGCTGGAGCCTATCCCAGCTGACTCTGGGTGAGAGGCGGGGTTCACCCTGGACAAGTCACCAGGTCATCACAGGGCTGACACATAGACACAGACAACCATTCACACTCACATTCACACCTACGGTCAATTTAGAGTCACCAGTTAACCTAACCTGCATGTCTTTGGACTGTGGGGGAAACCGGAGCACCCGGAGGAAACCCACGCGGTCATGAGCTTTGGGTAATGACAGAAAGAACAAGATCGCGGATACAAGCGGCTGAAATGAGTTTCCTTCGCAGGGTGGCTGGGCGCTCCCTTAGAGATAGGGTGAGAAGCACAGTCACTCGGGAGGAGCTCGGAGTAGAGCCGCTGCTCCTTCACATCGAGAGGAACCAGCTGAGGTGGCTCGGGCATCTTTTTCGGATGCCTCCTGGACGCCTCCCTGGGGAGGTGTTCCAGGCATGTCCCCCCGGGAGGAGGCCCCAGGGAAGACCCAGGACACGCTGGAGGGACTATGTCTCTCGGCTGGCCTGGGAACGCCTCGGTGTTCTTCCCGAGGAGCTGGCCGAGG
The DNA here is from genome assembly GCF_027579695.1 of Neoarius graeffei. Classification (NCBI taxonomy): domain Eukaryota; kingdom Metazoa; phylum Chordata; class Actinopteri; order Siluriformes; family Ariidae; genus Neoarius; species Neoarius graeffei. The sequence continues at coordinate 65,779,058 of NC_083586.1, read as the reverse complement.
TGTCTGGGGAAAGGGAAGTTTGGGCTTCCATGCTTAGACTGCTGCCTCCGCGACCCGGTCCTGGATAAGCGGAAGAAGACGAGACGAGACGAATCCTGTTAATTTTGCTTCAAGAGTAGAATCACATTAAGCACATAAACCTACATTTCAGTAAAAGCTGAACTCATGCCAGCTGGGAGATAAATAATTCGACACTAATTCAGTTTGTGTGATTGACAGATCCATGCTGTAGTGAGACAAAATCAGTAACCGGATATCTGGGAGAGACTGTGATGATCAGCTGCTCCTATCCAACAGAGTTTGAAACAAATGTCAAGTCCTTTTTCAAATTGGATGATTACACTGGAACTGAAGTGATCTTCACCAGTGCAAAAGAAGCGTATCAGAACGGCAGATTCTCCATTTCTGATGACGGGAGGAGTAGCGTTTTCAGTGTGATCATCAGTGATGTGAGAGAAGATGATGGAGGAGTTTATTCCTGTGCAGTTCGTATCAAAGGGACTGCAGTCCGTTATCACTCGCTCTTCACAGAAATTCAGCTCCAAGTTACTGGTGAGAATTTTTTTTTCCCATCATACTGCAGTGAATTACTGAAACAATAAAGTCTGTTTCCTTTTTTTGCGGATGATGCAGTATTTGAAAAAGGAGAAGCTGCTATTTGTACAACAGTAGACACAGATGCTTTAGCTGTTTTGGCTATAGCACACTTGGATGAAATAGCAAAAGGAAGAGAGAGTGGTTGTTTAGACAGTTTATTTTGTTTACAGGTAGTATTTGACGGAAGATGGATATAACGTATTACTTGTACCTGAAGATACAGGATTAATTGAATAGCAGACATTTTGCTTATGCTGTGAGAGAATCTCTTTCAGAGCCTATAAATACAAAAAAAAAACCCCGAGTTAGTTGAGAGAGATATAACAGGATGGCATGTCCATTACTTTGATATTGAAATCATGGTTTTAGATGCAATAAAATGCCGCATGTGTTTCAGTGGACAAAAAGGCAATGACAAGATTCAGAAATACACAGGGAAGTTTATCACAGAGTGATTATAAATTAATCTTATAATGACCTTGTCTTTCATGCCAATTCCACGATTATTGTTGGAACTTTACCTTAAAATTTCAAACAGATTAAATTCATCTTAAAATCAGCTCTCTGTAAAGGGACACCATAAGATTGTAGGTTTTGGAATTTTGAAAAAAAAAAATTTTATGGTTACAGAGATATGGTGGTTTTAGTAAAAAATAAACAGGGGTAATTGTGTGTTGACACCCCACCCCCCCACCCACACACACACACACACACACACAATAGAAAGGGTCTACATGGCCCTAATTGTTACTGTTAGAACTAGAAAACGTTGTAGTTTTATGAGCAGCTTAGTTTTGGAGGTGAACCCGGCTGCAGCACTGAAAGTGTCTGTTTATTGCCATTATTTAGTCTTGTACATACAAAGTGAGGTTACAAAGATGACAATTACAAAGAGACACTGTTTTATCATACCTGTGAAAGTTGAACACCAAATCAGAAAAAAAAAAAAATGGAGAAGCAAACTTCGATTTGTACCCTGTAATAACTTCCTGGGTTCCAGAAAACCACAGGAGCAGTTGCTGCTCTTCTTCACAAGCTAAGTTGCTCGTGTATTCATCCGCCTCTTTCTCCATGGCTATAGGTTCTAAACCGTCCTCAGATAACCAGTGGAAGATTGAGGATGAATTTAAAGAACTTTCGTCATCTTTTTCAAAAGAATCAGTATCAAGAACGCATGCAATTGCAGAGAATAGTATAGAGTCTGTGTGGACACAAAAGAAGGCAGTGGCGCAGTGCCGCTGACCTCTAAATCACTGCAATCTAATAATGGCAGACAAGCGTTTAATGATTTTTGGAACAGAATTCAAACACAAAAACATTATTTTTCAAACCAAATTTTTATTTATCAAATGTACAACCTATTTGAGCATATCACACACAGAAAACCTGGGATTTTATGATGTAATTTTCATTAGACTAGCACGTTAACAAAGGTAACCTCAGCCACAAACTACCCAAATACAAGCAGTTTATTAAATGCCCGACTAGGGAGAATATTTTGGATCACTGCTACACTACAGTCAACAATGCCCATCACGCCGTCCCCCGCGCTGCACTGGGCCACTCTGACCACGTCATTGTCCACCTGATTCCTGCATACAGGCAGAAATTAAAGCTGAGGAAGGCTGCAGTTAGGACATCAAAGAAGTGGAGCAATGAGACTATGGAGGGAACTTTCAGGCGTGCTTGGACTGTACAAACTGGAATGTGTTCAGGACCACTACCAATAGTCTGAATGAGTACACAGAGGCTGTGACGTCCTATGTCAGCTTCTGTGAGGACTGTTGCGTTCCATCCAGGGCTTTGAACCGGTTCAAGGAACGAAAACGAAAACCGGGAACTTTTTCTATTTCACATGGAACAGAAACGAAACCAGAAACTTTATTATTTTTTATGTTCCGGAACAGAAACGCTTATTAAAAATAATGGTAACCGGTTAATACCGGTTTTTATTTCGTTCCTCAAAGTTTCTGTAGCCTACAAATAGTCATTCTTCTCCTGCGGAAGTTTCTATGACCCGCTGGGGTTCACTTCCTGTGTGACGTTCGCTGATTGAATGGAGAGAGCGGGAAGGTGGACTGCTAGTGAATACTAGGTGAATTACTGATGCCATGTACACACGTAGCCGGGTATTTTTAAAACCGAACATTTTCCCCCCCTCCGTTTATAAAAATGTTTTATCCACACCACCTCGTCTTCGAAAAAAATCCCTTCCACACATAACCGAACATCTGCGTTTTCAATCACATTCATAAGCATTCCAAACCTGTAGATGGTTATTTCCCCAAATCCTACCCCCTAATCACATCGCCTGTGCTCTTGGAGCAGTAGTTGGGCTTCTAAATTAAACATGTAAATAGCACCTGCACAATTATTAACGCTTTCAAGGCACTACTCCGATCCATTACTCTTTAGCTAGCCGCACACTACGCCGATTTTCAGCGTACCGAGCCAACTGAAGTCGCGAGTCAGGCGTAAAGACTAGTTTTCGATGGTACCGACTCACCTCACAGCCGATTCGAAAAACTAATCGGGAGCCAGACTGATCGGCGAGAGTCGCTAGCAATAGCCAATCATATCTTTCGCATATAACACGTGACATCATTAAACACAATTTCTAGCGCGAGAACTACGTGTTGGTAGCACCTAATGCAGGTATATACTGTAATTCCATAGACTGAAGCTTTATCCATAGACACAGTGGGCTGGAAAGCCACTCTGCTCAAGTTGTGTGGCTGAATTCCAAATCGCTTTAACTCCCCTATATAAGTGCACTATTTAAGGTTGGGAATAATAGCTCATGCAGCCTAGATAGTGCGCTACATATTCCATGTTGTGTCATTTGTAATTCAGCCTGTAGCATCTTCAAGTGTTGGATTTAACAGTAACTATATCCAATAGCCAATCACAAAGCTATTAAGTTGTCACGTGTCGCTTCAATCGCGACTGCACTCGTCAACAGTCGGGGGATATGTGCGTGCCCTGTCGGGAGTCGGCTCTGAAATGGGTCGGTTCGGTACCGCGTGGATCGCCGTGGTGTGCGGCTAGCTTAAGTCCATGCTTAATCTGGCTTCTGCAGTAAACAAAGGTCGCACGTTTGACGTCAGGGCAGAGTGGTCATTTTTTTGGCGCAGATTGTGACGTTCTAAAACGCAAACCTCCGGTTATCTCTGTCTACACGAAAAGGCATACACGGAGTTTTCAAAAATCTTCACTTTGCCCGGAGTTTTTTTAAATATTCGTTTTTGATGTGTTTTCATGTGGATGACAGGCCAAAACGTAGAAAAATATCTTCGATTTAGCAGATACCCGGCAACGTGTGGACGGGGTCTGAGTGTCTGAGCAAAGAAGAGTCTGAACGATGCAACCTCCCTATTGGCTGTTTGTAAAAATGTATCAGTTGTTGCCCTTCCCACGGGAATCATCGCGGGCTCGAGAGACGAGACCTGACGAGTTAGTTCGTTGGTAGCAGAACAAAATGTCTGGACACAAATCGGGTTTTCAGAAAAGGAAAGAAAATAAACGGAGGGTCGAAAATACAAAAAAGGAGGCAGAAAATGCAAAACGAGTTTTAAGGTAGGACAAATGGTTACTTTTTAAGGCAGCCCGCCGTGGCTGCAGGCCTTCAGTTGTCATTGAATGGTTACTTTTCTGAGGCAGCCCGCCGTGGCTGCCTGCAGGCTTATTTATTATAGCCCGTTTAGTTAAAATAGTTGATATAAAATGTTTATAGTTATAGTTATGTGATGGTTGTCCTGATTTAGACTGGTGGTTTTTTTTTGGGGGGTGCGCGATGTTGCACCCGGGTCCAGATTAGGGCAGAACCGGCCCTGGCTACATTTCAGGTGTAGTGTGTTTTATGTATGTATGTACTTGCATAGATGTGTACTTGGTCTTCCAATATGGCGCCTAACAAAATCTCGCGGCGCGGTGACGTCATGCGGTAGCCCTCTATAGGGCCTGACTAGCCTTTGGTAACACACTAAACGAATTATCTTTCATTTTTGGCACTTTTTCTGTTTGTGTAGATGGGAAGACATACTGAGAATCCAAATCACCAACATTTGAAATAATTGTTTTGAATTATTTCTTGTCTTATTTAATGAAGGTTGTAATAGAATTAGCCTACATTTGGCTTAAGCTGGATGAGACAGAGACATAATTTTATAGCCATTTGTTAAACAGCTGACAGGGAACGTAATTAACCGTTCCGGGAACGAAATTTTTTTGTTCTAACCGGTTCGGGAACGTCTATTTAATGGTGGAACCCAAAACCGGAAACGTTAAAATTCCGTTTCTGTTCGGAACGAACCAATAGGAAAAAAATTCCGGTTCAAAGCCCTGGTTCCATCACATACCAGAGTGAGCTACAAATCATGATAAACACTGGTTCACAGATAAGCTCAGCCAGCTAAACTTGCAAAAGATAGAAGCATACACAACTGGGGACAGGGACAGGTTTAAAGTCTCAGAACAAGTTTAGCAACTTGTCTCCATTCTGGAGATGGAGGCAAGTTCTGTGCTCTCGCGGAAGGCGGTCACATTTTCTCCCTCTCCCTTCCCTTATCTTTCTTGCTTCTGCTGTCTCATCTGTCTAGTGTCTATACTTTTGAGAGACACTCTCCGCACTGCTCTTCAAACTAAAACCATGGAATTGATAAACAGGTCTCTTCACGCAATTGACACAATCTTCTCGACGAGAAGACTGGGTTCGGGGGAACCAGCCTGTCCTGGCGGAAAGTTCGCAGCCGGCTACGATGGATGTGCGAGAGCGGTGGCGGGTCGTGTGCCTGGCGGTTCTTTCTGTGGAGGACATTGAAGTCATCTACCTATTCAGAACTATGATTACAGGACTTTTGCTGATTGGATTAGGCATTGCCCTGGTTTATTGAGGAAATCAGAAAACAGTGACAGCTGTTCAAAGCCCCATAAAGCTGCCCGACATGATTGAAGTGCTGGGCAGAGCTATCGGCACTCAGACTGTGGCTATTCAGAACTTGAACCACAACATGGATAACATCATGGAGAAGCTTTCGGCTTTGCAATGGAAATTGGATCGATTTGGAGACCAACATGGACAGAATGGACATACAGAGTAGTTGTGCAAAACAGAATGCGTCTGCTCGCCAAGACCAAACAAATTCCAATCTTATCTACTTTCGGCTCCCGAGCCAGCACTGGCCTTGGCCAAGGCCGTTGCTGGGACAACAAGTCCCCTGGAGAACACTGCTGTTAGACTCTCTCGTATTCCTCCCCCTCTTCCCGTGGTCACTGCTTCACCCCCAGTGTGACAAGCGGGTGCGTGACCAGCCCAGCGCCATCATGGCTGCAGGAGCGGACGTCTGCTTGCTTGCGCTGGGTTACCTCTACCCCCTCCCCCCTTTTTACCCCCACCCCTGATCGCCCCCCTCTCCCCGCTCCCCCCCCCAAGTCCTGAGTTCTCATGTTGTAAAGTGTACTTGTGTTGTTTTGTGCTTATGTGCTGAGGTTTTTTTTTTTATGTTTCCACACTGTACTCCTCCAGGAGCATAGTGTGGGGGTTGCTTTTTTCTCCTCCCCTCCCTTCATGTTACTACTGTATTTTTCATCCCTGTCTTCCTGTCCTGTCAACTCCCCCTGTGTTAATTGTATGTATGTGTACATGTATGGACAGGTTGATGGCTAATTTTTGCTGGTACTTGTGACTAGTGACAATAAAGGCATCATCATCAACAAGCTCTTTAAGAAGCTGAACCCTGCAAAGCAGCAGGTCCCAACTCTGTCTCACCATTTACCCTGAAGCATTGTGCTGATCAGCTATCTCTGGTGTTCACAGACATCTTCAACACCTTACTGGAGACATGCCATGTGCCAGCCTGCGTCAAGGCCTCCACCATTATCCCGTTCCCCAAAAAGCCAAGGATCACAGGATTAAAAGACGAGACCCATCATCCTGACTTCTGTAGTTATAAAATCCTTCGAGCACCTTGTGAATCACCACCTTAAAGCCATCATTGACCTGCTCCTGGACCTCATGCAGTTTGCCTACAGACCCAACAGATCTGCAGATGATGCTGTTAACATGGTTCTGCATTTCATCCTCTAGCACCTGGACTCCCCAGAAACCAATGCTAGGATCCTGTCTGTGAATTTCAGTTCTGCTTTCAACACCATCATCCTGGCTTTTCTGCAAGACAAACTCTCACAGCTGAGCATGCCTAACTCCGCCTGCAGGTGGATCACTGACTTCCTGTCTAACAGGAGGCAGAACATGAAGCTGGGGAAATGTGTCTCTGACTCCTGAACCATCAACTCTGGACCCCCCCCCCAATGGGTGTGTTCTCTTTCCTGTACTCTTCTCCCTATACACCAACGGTTGCACCTCCAGTCATCAGTTTGTCAAGCTCCTGAAGTTCACAAATGACACCACCCTCATTGGACTCATCTCTGATTAGGAGTCTGCCTACAGGTGGGAGATCTGATGTCCTGGTTCAGGCAGAACAACTTGGAGCTCAATGTTCTAAAGACAGTGGAGAAGATTGTAGACTTCAGGAGGAGCTCTGCCACAGTCTCCCTCATCACTTTGCTTAACTCTGCAATAACCTCTGTGGAGTATTTCTACTGCCTGGACACTATAATTACTCAGGACCTCACGTGGGAGATGAATGTGTGCTCTCTGACCAAGAAAGCACAGCAGAGGATGTACTTCCTGTGGCAATTGAAGAAGTTTGATCTGTCAAAGACAATGATGGGGCACTTTTACAATGCCATCGAGTCCATCTTCACCTCCTCCATCACCGTCTGGTATGCTGCTGCCACTGCCAAGGACAAGGGCAGACTGTAGTGCATCATTGCACTGCACTGGATCACCATGATGCTTTCATGTAGTGGCTTAAATACCCCAAAAGACCATGAAGGTGAAGCCAGACAAGATTCAATCATGCTGGACCAGCGGAAGCCAAGGAAGAAAACTAAGAGTGATCCAAACCTGGTATCTGGATACGTCCTACTCCTGGGTTAACACCTCCTTAATTCAATGAAGACTCCTAAAAAGAGAAATCATCCTGGCTCGGTTGCCACCCAGGATAAAAAGGACCGCGGTCCTGTTGCAGAGAACTCAGCAGAACCAGAACTATCTTCCAGAATTATCTTATCCTCTGCACCTGTACAAAGTGATTCATTCTGCCACTGTCATGGAAATCTGAACATCAGGCGCAGCCAAAAATACACATACACTACCGTTCAAAAGTTTGGGGTCACTTTGAAATGTCCTTATTTTTGAAAGAAAAGCACTGTTCTGTTCAATGCAGATCACTTTAAACTAATCAGAAATCCACTCTATACATTGCTAATGTGGTAAATGGCTATTCTAGCTGCAAATGTCTGGTTTTGGGTGCAATATCTACATAGGTGTATAGAGGCCCATTTCCAGCAACTCTCACTCCAGTGTTCTAATGGTACAATGTGTTTGCTCATTGCCTCAGAAGGCTAATGGATGATTAGAAAACCCTTGTACAATCATGTTAGCACAGCTGAAAACAGTTGAGCTCTTTAGAGAAGCTATAAAACTGACCTTCCTTTGAGCAGTTTGAGTTCCTGGAGCATCACATTTGTGGGGTCGATTAAATGCTCAAAATGGCCAGAAAAATGTCTCGACTATATTTTCGATTCATTTTACAACTTATGGTGGGAAATAAAAGTGTGACTTTTCATGGAAAACACAAAATTGTCTGGGTGACCCCAAACTTTTGAACGGTAGTGTATACAAAAGAAGTTACCTTGAAAGAAAGAAAGAAAGAAACAAACAAACAAACAAACATACATTCTCGATGCCAAGCGAGTCCAGAACACACTGGCTTCTAAACTTCCGCTTACTCTTTTTAAAGGCCCCCTGAGAGACCAACCTTAGTACCACCCCAAAACAAAATGGCGGATCCTATTAAAACCATTGTAAAAGGACATTTCTTTGTTTGAACACAGACTTCTGATTGGCTGCCCAATACAGGCTTCTCATTCGCAAAACCATACCTTCCACCATCTTCAAAAGAAAAACAGACCTGCTCGTATTTCTTACCATATGACATTTTAAGGGTTTTACTACTGAATAAATAACAAGTCTGTCTTTGTCATGTGAAATGTCCTTAGAATGATAATCAGTGGTGAGGACCACAATATGGTCTCTCTCTCTCTCTCTCACACACACACACACACACACACACACACACACACACACACACACACACACAATCCTCTAAAAAATTTAAACTCATTGTTCCTCAGCTCAGCTTTTGATTTCACCGTGTGTGTGTGTGTGTGTGTGTGTGTGTGTGTGTGTGTGTGTAGCCATGGGCGCCGCCAGGGGGGGAAAGGTTAGAACAATTCTAGGGGCCCAGCACTGCCATGGGGCCTTTTAAGGGGCTGATAATATGATTTTAATGATTTTAATAAGACTTTTGAAATAACAACAATGCAATATTCCATCTGGTAAAATGAGCTAATTGAACAAGGTTGTCTATTTCTTGAGTTCTTCAACATATTGTCATTTAACCCTCCCCCTTTTGCGAAATGGTACGGTCCAGTTCTGGTAGAAACGCGATGCGTTAAATCTGTGTGCTGATCAGTGCAACGCAACTTGCTGCTGTGTCGCGGTGCAGCAGCCAGCCAGTCAGCAGTGGAGTGCATACAGTCTATGATCGCTAAATATGAAGAGTGGCTGTCAAAAACGTAAAGAAAGGCAGCTGAAAGCTGAGAGGGACCGGAGAGGCAGGCAACTGGTCACTCAGTTTTTCCCAAAGAAAGGTAGCTATCGCTCACATGTGTGTTCAAAACATTAGCGAATGGTAAATGAACAGTATGAACGTGGTTGGAATAGCCTATCAAGAGAACACTTTTACAGTTTGTACAGTGACATTTTTTCCATTTAATAACTGAACTGACTTGTGTGATAAGATGAAATATTATGTTATGCTGGTGCTAATAACTAGTGCTAATAACCAGTTTCATAACTAATGGGGTGCCCTAAATATGCACAGATTCAGCCTCAGGGGGACCTCCGCCCTACCAAACCACTGAACCCCCCTTTGGAGAAGGAGGTAAGCAGCAATACAACCCATAAATGCTTTAGGATTGAAGTTTTTAATGAGTGAGCACCATATACAGTTTGCTAGATTAAAGTGTTGCTAATAACGGTCCATGGGCTATCAAAACTCAAATAACGACAATAGGGCAATTGTGGCGAGGGTGGGCAAAGTTGGGGGGCCCAAAATTCTAATCTTTCATGGGGCCCAAAATTTCTGAGGGCGCCTCTGTGTGTAGCACAGCCTGACCTAACAAAAAGTCCATTCCACAGTCTGGCCCTTGTACAATGGAGCCTGGCCCTGAGATAAGGTAAATAACTGGCCACAGAGACAGGAATCCTCACACAGTCTGATGCTCTAAACAGCAAGTTTGAGGTATAAAATAATCTTACACCACTCGTAATGAATCATATTTCAAATGGCAAATTAGATCAATGTTAAATTTCAATGAACTTTAAATGGCAGCTAAACATAAAGCTTGGCCGAACGTGTGACTTTCACAGTAGCACGTCCTTTAGTTAACGCAGCAGCACTCTCTCAACAACAATGCCTTCGCTCGCAAAGTGCACTAGAATGCATCTGCAATTGTAAGCAAGACACTTCAAGTTTGCTTTAAGGTGAATATTGTACACAAATGCAGGTTTAGCACAAGCTCCCGTACTCATCTTCATCATCAGTGTGTGTGTGACTGTGCTACTGATGGGAGGATTTTTACTCGTCTGCCAGTTGAGAAGCAACAAGACACAAGGTACTGTTTCTTTATAAACACAAAGCACCAGCCTGCAAACACACACACACACACACACACACACCTCTGCCAAAATTTTCATCTAAAATCTCCCTTTTTTTGCAGAGTCTACATTTGTAAATCAGCAGACAGAAACAAATACCATGGTGGGTGGCCATTAATCTGCTGCATTAAAATAAGAATACAGATAAAGTGTGAAAATGTAATCTATTCATTACTCGCATGCAGACATTTCCAACTGTTTCCATTTGGCTTGTGCAATATTGACTTTTTTTTCACTGCTCACAATTAAAATAGTGATGGTGTTCTGCTGCTCAACATGTTTGAATATGACTACATACTGACCGATGCAGGAAAAACAGCAAATTTAAACCACTTTCTCATTTTCATCACCATTAACATTGTTTGTAGTTTGATTTCAAACGTTGTTGCAAGCACATTTAGTCTTTATAAAATCACTTTTTTCATCAATTTTTTTCTTTTATGGACAAAAACTGAAAGCAACTCTTTCAACCAATTTTAGCTAAAATATTTCAGTGGCATCCCTAATACATGGAATTAAATATCATTAAATCTATGTTTGTCTAATTGTAGTCAAAACACATGGATAGATTTTTTTTTCATATTATTGAACTCAAGAAATTCTGCATTTGGGCAATTCCATGTAAATGTCAACCTCACAGGAGATCCCAAATTTCAAAATAAACAAACTAAATCAATAAACAAATAAATAAATACATACATAAATAAATATTTTGATCACCTAATATGTCACTGTCAGTCTTTCTTTCTTATAATGTAAACCCCAAGCTAAAATCAACTTTGATCATGTACAATTCTATATTATTGCCACAAGCCACAGAAATGTATGCTAAAATCCACAAAACAGCAAAACAATAGCCATTCTAAATATTATTTAAGAACTTTGATAGTTTTAGCTGATATTTAGAGAGTTTTTCAAAGGGTTATGGTGGTTAAATTGCTGATTTTCTAAACATATGCCATGTCTATTTCAGACGCGTCACATCCATAACGGAATTTCGTCACATCCATAACGCTGACTTTTCCTTCCGAAACTCTGCATGAAATACAAAATATTTTAAACAAAGATTTTTTAATATTCACCTTGGACCCCTCTATCAAATGGATATCTCCATTTCGACATTAGGTTTACAATTTCACAGAGTTTGATAAAAATGTACAGTCACCCAAGAAAAGTGATACTTTTTCTGTCACATCCATAACGCATCTTTTATTGGCATTTTCTGGCATGCCCTAGATGTACTATGGGAATTGTTCTTGTTCTATCACTTCTCCAGTATGGTACAGCCTTAAAATATGCAACACCTGTTTAAATACTGGGAGACAATAAAACATGCACTGGGTCATTTGTTGCCATTTTGAGTTCAAGTGTCACGTCCATAACGCTGGAATTGCTCATTTCCCTTCACAGAAAGAAAGGCATGTTAGATGAGGGAAGGAAGCAGGGCTTCCAGGCAGTATAAGTTTATATATGGGGTGACAAGTGTCACCGGGCCCATTTCATGGACGAAATGCATTTCGTGATGACGAAATGGGGCCGGTGACACTTGGCACCCCATATTTATATCGTAGAGTTCACAACAAAGGTGACAATCCTCCAGTCCCATTGCTCTGAATGCCCCCCCCCCACTAAAAACATACCTGACCTAACCTCTGAAGGGACTGATGATGAGCTAATTAGCTGGAGGTAAAACTTGAAACTCTACAGAACAGTGGGGACTCAAGTTGTGCAGTAAAAAGCACCATCGAAACTAAATGTGCAGCAACAATCTTTGCATATCCCTTTTCACTGAGTCATTATCTATTGTGGGCCCCATTTTCATACTGCAAAAAGGCCATATTCCCTGATGCAGGTGGTGCTACACAACAGCAGCTGTGTCCATTACAGTCCAATGTTGCAGTGATTTTAGTACATGGCTAAAAGCACAGTATATGGTTACTCCTAATTACTTGTTTTGGATACACCCATTGCTATTAGGTACAAAGAATCAAATATACAGCAATTTAATCTCCACAAACAAACATTAGCAATAGCCTTGGAGCCCAGTTAAATGTGCTGTATCTCTATTTGTGACAGTGCCACTAAAAAATCATCTTCTTTCGGCTGTTCCTATTAGGGGTCGCCACAGTGGACTATGTCCTTCCATCTCCTCCTGTCCTCTGTATCATTTTCTCTAGCACCAACCATCCTCATGTCCTCCTTCATCGCATCTTTTTTCCCCCAACCTGACACCTAAATTTCCAACATTCTTTTCCCAATATACCCTGGATCTCTCCTCTGTACATGTCCAAACCATCTCAATTTCAGCTCTCTCACTTTGTCTCCAAGCCATCCTACATGTGCTGTCCCTCTAATATTCTTGTTTCTCATCCCATCCAACTTTGTCACTCCCAATGAAAATCTCAGCATCTTCAGCTCTGCTACCTCTGCTCTTCTGCGCTTGCCATTACTTCATACAGTCGACCCCAGATGTTTGAACTCCTCTGCTTTGGCCACCTAATATTCCTTGCAGCTGTACCATTCCACTGTCCTCACACTCATTCATACACATACATGCTGTCTTGCTCCTACTGACTTTCATTCCCCTTCTCTCTAGTGCATACCTTCATGTCTCTAGGTTTTCTTCCACTTGCTCCCTGTTCTCACTCCAGATCACAATATCATCTGCAAACATCACTGTCCGTGGGGCCTCTAGCCTGATGCCATACCTCACTGGGAAACAGTTTCATTGGCGGTGGTTGTTAACCCAGGCCTCAACCGATCTGGTATGAAAGTCCTCTTCATCAGTTGATTTGGCCTGAGTTTTACACCGGATGCCCTTCTTGATATAACCCTCTCCATTTATCTGAGCTTGGGACTGGTGCTAGAGAATGCACTGGCTTGTGCACCTCAGTGGTTGGATTGACAATGCCACAAATACGAACCAATAATAATAATAATAATAATAATAATAATAAGACAAAGAAGACAAGATACTGACTAGTGGTTTATTACTACCACCAAATTTGTGAAACCTGAAACTGAAATCTATCGTCATTACAAAAATGCAAACACCGTTCTTAATTGGAATCCACACCTCCCGATTGTCACAATCCAGCTTGGAACTTCCAAATCCTGACCTATGCCTTTGTGCACCACTCCATGTTTTCCCCGTTCTCCCCGCACGGTGCTAGCACACCTGCTATGCATTTGCTTTTAGTCACTCTCTATAAACATGATGGGGTGACATGGAAAAATACTTGCCATTATGCTATGTCAACTTCATGCTCGTGTTGTTGTTTTTTTTTCTCTGCTGCCCTTTCTTGGTTTTCTGACTTGGATTATGTTTATTGGTATACCATTTTTGCCTGCTGTTTTTGGGACTTTTTGACCATGACTAACTCTGGACACAGTTTCTCCCAGACTATCGATTGCCGGCAACACTCGGATTTCTCCTGCGTTTATTGTGACTTTACTCTGTGTCTGCTCTGCCGTTCCTGGATCTGGCCAGGATATTTCTGACTGCATTGCTGCATCTGCTTCCGGCTCGTACACCTCATCACTCTACTCATCAGGTACACTACAGTCTAATCTGTGACTTTCTTATCTGCTCTTTGGGTGCTATCTGCACATGCAACCTCCCCATTCTGACAAATTTTTCAGCCTCACGATGGACCCAGCAGACTATGATTCCCTCAAAACTGTATTGGAAAAACAGGGCTCAATTTTCAGATCTCATCAGCAAGAGATCATAGCAGTTCACCAGAACACATCCTCCATCACCCATACCTTTCACCTTAACACCCCCCATGAGCTTCATCTCTCTGCTCCACAGCCATATCACAGTGCGCCTGGGACCTGCTGTTCATTCCTCTCACAGTACTCCATAGCCATGGAGCTTCAGGCATCTACCTTGCCTTCTGAGAACTCACATGTACTGTAGCTTAGGTCATCGCATGTTTAACAGGAAAGGCACAAGCGTGGGGGACAGCTGTTTAGGACATCAGGATGCCCTGCTGTTCAAGTTTCAGGGAGTTCACCAAGGAGATGCAGAAGGCTTTTAACCATTCCCCCAAGGGCAAGGAGATGGTGGGACAGTTAAGGGGCAGAAGGAAGGTGCTCGGTCAGTTCACGATTATCCCATCAAATTCTGGACTATTGCCGTAGCAATCGACTGGAAAATGAGCACCTTCTATGATACCTTTCATGGACTAAATTATGCCATCTTGGATGAGATTGCACCTCATGACCTTCTGACAGCCTGGATGGCTTGGTAGACCTGGCCAGTCAGGCAGACGCTCACCAATAACTACGTAAATAGAGATCGGAGGTGGAGCCAAAGGGTCGAACCCAGGACCATCATTCTTCTGTTGGAGGGTGCCACCCCTGATGAATCAGAGCCCATGCAATCAGGCAGGACCCAGGTAACTCCAGAAGAAAAAAGGTGCCATTGAAAAACTAGTTTCTGTTTTTACTGTGGACAGTCTGGACAGTTCATCTCCCACGGCCTGTTAAAAAGGTCTGTGCATCAGTAAATGCAGGGATACAGGTAGGTGTCTCGACACATACTTCTCCTGCTTATAGATCAACATTGACTGTTGAGATTATATTTTGGGGAAGCCAGGGCTTAAATAGTTAGAGAAGCAGCTTTGGGACCAAAAGGTCACTGGTTCAATTTGCTGGACCAGCAGGAATGTTTGAAATGCCCTTGAGCAAGGCACCTAACCCAGGCTGCTCTGGGTATGTTGTACATCACTCTGGATAAAAGCATTTGCAAAATGCCAGAAATGTCATTTCAGAATAAGATCCAATCTGTCCAAACCCTCATTGATTCTGGTGCTGACCAAAGCTTTATTATGACTTCCTGGGCTGAGGAACTGGGCATCCTTTTGTGGAAGTTAGTTTGTCCCCCCATGACCAAAGATCTGAATGGGTATGAACTCAGTCCTATTTCCCACATCACAGACCAAGTTACTTTGAAGGTTTCAAGTAAAAAAAAAAAAAATCGGAATAAAATTAGATCATGTTTAAAGTCTTTGATTTTTTTTTATAAATCTGCTTTGTGACAATGTCTGTAAAAAGCACTATACAAATAAACTTGACTTACTCACAACAAAACAATTTCATTCTATGCCATAAATGATGACCTTGAGCTTATTCTGCTTGGCCTTCCCTGGTTACACCTCCAAAACTCCCACATTAGCTGGAGCGATGGGACCATACTCTCCTGGAGTGCTCACTGCCTGTCCGTCTTCTGCTCAGACTCCTCTGGCCCCTTTTGTTGCCATCCGTGATGAGACAATGAATCCTTCCCCATGTGTTCCCCACCCCCCCCCAAAAAAAAGGATATAAGGACCTTTGGTCTGCAGTAAGGCTCATGCCACTGCCCCCCCAACTGGCCCTAAGATTGCACCACAGAGCTTTTACCTGGAACCACACCTCCCAGTGGTTGTATTCATTCTCTTTCTCCACTGAAGTGGGAAGCCATGGACAAATACATCTCAGAGTCACTAGCAGCTGGCATCATCTGTCCATCTTCCTCCCCGGCAGAAGCAGGGTTCTTTTCTGTGGAGAAGGAAGACAAGTCCCTTAGGCCCTGCATTGACTATTAGGGACTTAATTCTATTAGTTTTAAGAACGGTTATCCCCTACCATTCATGTCCACTGCCTTCAAGTTTCTTCAGGGGGCTCAATCTAAAGTGGACTTCCACAATGCCTACCACCTGGTACGAATAAGAGGAGGAGATGAGTGGAAGACAGAATTCAACACTCCGACTGGCCACTACGAATACTTTGGTCTTCTGTTTGAGCTCACTAACACCGCGTCCGTCTGCCAAGCCCTGATCAGTGATGTCTTATGAGATTTTTATTAACCAGTTCATCTTTGTATATCTCAACGATATTCTCATCTCTCTCGATTATGTTCATGTTTTCTTAAATTAGATATGGTTAGTTTTTTTTTCTTTTTTATCAGACATCTAATTTTAGGTTTGTTTACCTGACATGTTTCGACGTACGTAACTGTCGTCTTCCTCAGAGTATCACCAGATGTTGTTGGTGACGCATCTTATCAGCTGATGTTTCCAAAGGCGTGACCTTCCTGTCTGGTTTGGCGTTTTTTTCATGGAAGACCTGGAGCAGAAAGCACTCACTACAATACCGGCAGAATACAGACCAACACTCTGGAAATATTACGTGGATGATATACTGGAAAAAGTGAAGACGGGATACACTCAACAACTCACTGACCATCTCAACACCATAGACAATACCAGCAAAATAAAATTCACACATGAAGAGGAAACGGAGCAGTCAATAGCATTTTTGGACCTAAAAATACAACACACAGAGAATGCGGACATCAAAATAGAAGTACACAGAAAACCCACACACGCACCAACCAATATTTAAACTGGACTTCGGAACACCCCATAATGCACAAATTATCAGTAGTCAGAACATTACATGAACGCACAACAATAATTACAGATCCACAGGACAAAGAACAGGAGGAACAACACATACAACATGCACTGAAGGCATGTCAATATCCACAGTGGGCAATATCCAAAGGGGCAGAACAGGTCAAGAACAACAAAACACAGAAGAAAGAGAAAAAACAAACAAGAACACAGGGGAGTAGTAATATTGCCATACATCAGAGGAATAACGGAATGCATACAAAAGAGTAATGAGGAAACACAACATCAACACACCTGTCAAACCACACACAACACTCCGTCAGATCCTGGTTCATCCCAAAGACAGAATGCATCCAGAAAACAAATGTAACACCATATATGAGAGTCCATGCCAATCATTCAATAAAACCTACATCGGGGAGACAGGGAGGAGCTTCACCACAAGGAACAATGAACATAAGAAAGAGTGCGAAAAGGAGACAGCTATAAGACAAACCTGAACAATAAAAGAAAAGGCACAACAGGAAAATTACAAGTCAGCCATAACAGACCACTGCAAAAGAGAAAATCACATTATGGACAGGGGTAATGCCAGAGTCATCCGCACAGAAGATAACAAACATCAGCGCTGGATCAGGGAGGCCATGGAGATCCGAAAGCGAAGCCCGAGGACCATCAACCAGGATGAGGGCGCATACATGCTGTCCCATACCTGGAGTGCCATCTTGCAGGGGACAAACGGACAGCAGAAGATGTGACCGATCTGTCAAACCAGACAGGAAGGTCACGCCTTTGGAAACATCAGCTGATAAGATGCGTCACCAACAACATCCGGTGACACTCTGAGGAAGACGACAGTTACGTACGTCGAAACATGTCAGGCAAACAAACCTAAAATTAGATGTCTGATAAAAAAGAAAAAAAAAAAACTAACGATATTCTCATCTTCTCCTTCACATTGGAGGCCCATCGGTTCCACGTCAGACTGGTCCTGCAATGGCTCCTAGAGAACCCACTTTTTGCCAAAGCAGGGAGGTGCCAGTTTTACAAGCACACCGTGTCCTTCTTGGGCTTTGTGATATCCCCTGGGGTGGTCCAAATGGACACAGACAAAGGTCACGGTGGTGTCCGAGTGGCCTGTAAGTTTCCTGTAAGAAACTGCAGTGCTTTTTGGGGTTTACCAACTTCTAACAGAGGTTTATCAGGAACTATAGCACCATTGCTGCTCCCCTGACTGAACTCCAGTCTTCCAAGCACCCCTTCTCATGGACCAACCATGTTGAAACTGCCTCTTCTCTTAAGAGGAGATTCTCCATGGTCCCCTCTGTCATCATTCCTGACCCTGCTGTTCAGCTCATTCTTGAAGTAGACGCCGCCGACACAGGTGCTGGGGCTGTCTTGTCCCAGAGGTCAGCCAAGGAAAATAAGGTACACCCCTGCACATTCTTTTCTCATTGCTTGACACCAGCTGAATGCAACTATGGCACCGGAAATCAAGAACTACTAGCTATAAAGCTGGCCCTGGAAGAGTGGAGGCATTGGTTGGAAGGGACTGAGATTCCATTTGTCATATGGACAGATCATAAGAATCTCGAGTATCTCAGGTCTGCTAAATGCCTCAACGTGTATCAAGCCAGATGGTCATTATTTTTATCCCGCTTTAACTTTGTGCTCTCCTTTAGACCAGGGTTTAAAAATGTCAAGCCAGATGCTCTCTCCAGGCAATTTTCTCCAGACTCTCAGCAAAGCACTGTCGAGCCCATTCTCCCTACTCATTTTCTCATGGCTGCCACCTGGCTCAACAACTGCTGTCCGAACTGCCCTGTCCAGTGATCCAGGACTAGGTAATGGCTCACCCAACTGCCTTTATGTGCCTCCTTGTGTGCGCTCCCAAGTGCTTCAATGGGGGCACAGCTCCCCCCAGTCAGTCACCCTGGGGCAGCCCGGACCCTTGCTGTCCTCAGGCAATACTTCTGGTGGCCTACCATGCGGCAGGATGTTAGGACCTGGCTGCTCACTTCATTCCCCTCCCTAAGCTGTCTTCAGCTAAGGAGACGGCAGAACTGTTTATCAACCATGTGTTCTGTGTTCATGGTCTGCTGACAGACACTGTATCTGACAGAGGTCCTCAGTTCTCTGCTCACTTTGGGAAGGAATTCTGCAAAATCATTAGGGCCACTCCCAGCCTCTCCTCAGGTTACCACTCACAGACTAATGGGCAGACAAAATGTGCCAATCAGAAGTTAGAGGTCACTTTACGATGCCTGACATTAGGTGATTCTTCCTCCTGTAGCCAGGTGCTTCCTTGGATTGAATATGCCCATAACAGCCTTCCTTCATCATCCAATGAGCTGACCCTTTTCCAGTGTTGCATTGGTTACCAGGCCCCTCTTTTTCCACAAACATGAGGAGGAGGCATCTGTCCCTCTGGCCCAAACCTTTATCTGACGCTCAAAATAATTAGTTTTTCTTTTGTTTCAGACATGTAAAAGCTTTTTTTACCTTTACCTGACATGTTTCGACGGTGTAACTTCCGTCTTCATCAGAGGGTCCCTCTGATGAAGACGGAAGTTACACCGTCGAAACATGTCAGGTAAAGGTAAAAAAAGCTTTTACATGTCTGAAACAAAAGAAAAACTAATTATTTTGATTTAAGAAGAAGACATAATGAACGTAATATATTTATTTATCTGACGCTGTCGCAGAGTTTGGGTGTGTACCAGACATCACCTGTTATGCTCCAATCACACAGACATGAGGATGGCAGATTGACACCACAGGCTGGCTGTTGTTTACTGGGTGGGACAAAGGGTCATGTGGTCCACCCCTGCAAGGTCCCCTCTCGTAAGCTGGCTCCCAGGTTTGCTGGTCCTATCGCATTTCTAAAGTCATTAAGCCCACAATTGTGAGATTGGCATTGCCCATGTCTATGCTATGCATCCACCCATGCTTTCATGTTTCCCAACTGAGACCCCTGGTCTCTAGCACCTTCTCCTCCTTTTCCAAAGTGCCTCCCCCTCCCAGGATCATCGATGGGGGTGAGGCCTAGACAGTCAGGAAACTACTAAAGGTCCGTCACCATGATCAGAGGTAACAGTATCTGGTCACCTGGAAAGGTTACAACCCAGATGAGAGGTGTTGGGTGCCAGCACATTTCATTCTTGACTCTACACTCATCAGGGACTTCCACCATAAGAATATGGAAGCTCTGTCTGGGATGCCCAGAGGCATCTGGTGGGGGGGGGTTTACTGCCGTGATCCAACCCGGAAATTCCAAGTCCTCATCTGCACCTTTATGTTCTACTCTGCATTTTCCCCCATTCTCCCCACGCTGTGCTAGCACACCTGCTATGCATTTGCTTTCAGTCACTGTATATAAACATGATGGGAAGAATTAAGATACGGAAAAATACTTGCCATTACACTATGTCAAGTTCACACTCATGTTTGTTTTTTTCTCTGCTGCCTTTCCCTGGTTTTCTGACTTGGATTGCATTACATTTTTTGGTATACCATTTTTGCCTGCTGTTTTTGGGACTTTCTGAACACTGTTTCTCCCTGGCTATTGATTGCTGGCAGTTCTCGGATTTCTCCTGGGATTACTGTGACTGTTCACTGTGTCTGTGACGCTGTCCTTGGATTTAGCCAGGATATTTCTGACTGTGCTGCTGCATCTGCTTCCTGCCTGTGCACCACACTGCTCTACTCATCAGGTGCACCTCAGTCTAATCTGTGCCTTTAATATCTGCTCTTTGGGTCTTATTTGCACTTGTACCCTCCCAGTCGTGACACTGATAATGTACTTGTTCAGACTCAATATTTTTATAACTATGCTGCATTTCATTAGATTACTGCCTGTGCTGAGAGCCACGAACATACTCAAATTTATGCCATATTTTTGGGGTGCACCATGATCACAGACAATATGTCATTTATCCATTATTAGATGTGTGTCAGTTTTACTTCAAAATACACTGCGACCCTGCTATAACAAACTCTTTGACTGAACTTTTGCATATAACAATCCAAGTTCGTGTACCCCACCTCTATTGACAGTGAGTCAGTCTTTAAAAAAACACTGAGCCATACACTCCTCTTCCCCAAGAGACAAACAGAGTAATCAAGTCCACAGTCAAGTTAACACGTATTAATGCCATAAAGCAAAGGCCTAATGAGCCTCGCTTAGGTGTCGATCACTAACAATTATCGAGAACAGTAATCAAAAATTGATAAAAAAGACAAAATGACTATTGACATCACATTTGCAACATATGAATGAATTGAATGATGAAGATTCAGAAAACACAGTGAGTCAGTGGGTGGGCATTGACAATGATACACCGGTAACCTCTGTCATTTCCATAACAGATAAAGAAAATCACCACCTCTGTTCGTGATCCTTTAACTTGATCCATGAGCTGCGAAAATGACTCAGACATTTCAGTCATCAAAGAAAAAGCAGTCCAGGATTACAAGTTTCTTCAGCACATAAACCTGATGGGACATTATTGTAGGATCATACTGCAACAGCTTGTATGCTGGGGCAATGAGCAACTGGGAGACAGGTGCAACAGGTGAAAGTGCATTTTGAAAGGACCCATGGCATGGTGGTTTGTTGATGCTTTAAATGGGATCGTGGAGGCTTCCGGATGTTATATCCGCAGCCTTTCTCGAAATGAACCCTTGGAACGTAGATATAGCCTCCTGGAAGAAAGCCCCATTTCAGCCCTTTTCCCAGTGTGTCGTTTTGCTAATGAGAAGCATGGAGGCGGGGAAGGGTAGAGGGTGGGGGCGTGCCATGGGGGGAGGGGGAGGGGCTTCCATCTGCCTCCCAAGCCGGCCGAGAGCGCTCCTCGTCGGGCACGGCCAGGCGGGCGAATGCCCTGGTCCGTCCGCCCTGTCTAAAAAAATGGTACAACTCGAGCCCATGGTAAAACTGGGACTTTGTCGGGTTTTTTTCAGCCTGAGGCCCATGGTAAAACTGAGCAGTTTTACCATGGAGGAGTGGGGACTTTGCCGTTTCCTCCCCCCAACTCGCCCCTGGGAGAACCGCTGCCTCCACGGGCGGCCGGTGCCGCTGGAGGGCCGCCTGCTCGACCTCGGCTCCCGACAAAAGATTGGATCTAGGGCTGACTTTTAATGGATCACAGCGATGGAGCTGCTCTGCCACTCACGACACCCCGGCCCAGAATCAGGGAAAAATACCGCACGCTGACGTCATTAAGGTGCAACGCGAGGAAATAAAATAAATTCAACAAATTTTGGGGTTTTTACTGAACAAACAAACAAATAAAATGAACGAGTGACTTAAAAAAAAGAATGTGGGTGTCTTTGTAAAAACTGTTTTGATTGGCTATTATAACAGAGGTAGCGCAGAGTACCTGGCTAACTGCAGGAAGCGGTTAGCTACACAGCTAATGTAGCCATTGCAAACGCTCCGATTTTAAAACACGGCAAAACGACTTAACAGTTATACACTTACTTGTTCGGTGTTTGTGGCTGATGCGGCAGGGATGCTTGGTACGGACCCAGGCTTCAGTGACAGTTGATGTGCAAAACCTGCCCTGTACTGTCCCAAGTTGTGGAAACATTCCTCAGGAAAATGCTTCCGACAAACATACACCGTCTTAGGTAGACTCGACGGCGTATTATTGAAGTAAATAAAATTAAGCCACTGCGTCTTCAGGGGCTCTCCCGTCGGCAGTAAAAACAGACTCTTTTCTGTGTTGTCACATCCATGTACAGCGCAATTTCCATGTTTCGTTCGCTTAGGTGATGCCATGTTGTCGTGTCCTCTATGCCTCACTACAACTGGGCGGGCAATCCATACGGTGGGTGGGAATCCGGGGGGGGGGATCATCTCCCTTGCTGACGTAGTAAAGGGAAGAGCTTATCAACGCGCCGTTTTGACGCGCCATTCTCAAATGTTGGGCATAGTTTGGTTTACACATTATGAAATTTCTAGCCACTGGGGTGACTTAAGAAGGCCAGAGGAACTCATTTTAATGTTAAAAAACCTCAGAAAGTGAAAATTTCATGCCATGGGACCTTTAAAAAAAAAAAACTTTACTTTCACTTTTCAGTGACTTTAGGTTTCACTCACTCACACACACACACACACAGGACAACACAGGTCTCTCTTGTTACTGGCTATCTGAAAGACACACAGAGACATCTTAATAGACAGCCAGTAAATAGACACAAGTCTAACTCGTCACATTACCTGCTTGTTAAACCCGATTCCTCATCATTCACAGCTGATGCTCAACCACGCCCTCGCTGCCACACATACTTTTATTGTCTGGCAGCGAGGGCGTGGTTGAGCAAGGAGGTCCCCCAAGGAGTTTGTTATAGCGTGGTTGCAGTGTATCATTTACTGCTGTAATTTTCATGTTGGAATGATTGTTTTATGATCTGCTCATCTCTATTTCAGACTGCTGATTATGAAAATGATCCACCTCAGAGTCAGAACAGCATAATGCATCTGGACTACCAAAACCTAAATCCCAACACCAACCAATCAGATTCAGTCTATCAGACCCTCGACCCCAACACCAACCAATCAGATTCAGTCTATCAGACCCTAAACCCCAACACCAATCAATCAGATTCAGTCTACCAGACCCTAGACCCTAACACCAAGCAATCAAATTCAGTCTACCAGACCCTAAATCCCACCATCAGTCAGATTCAATCTACCAGAGTATAGGCCCCAACACCAACTCAGCATATTCAATCTACCAGTGCCTAACTTCCAAAACCAACAAATATGATCAAGTTTAGTAGAGCCCAGACAACTGGACTCAGTTTATTGCAACTGAAACTGATTTCCAGTTCATTAGATTCAGTCCACTCTAATTGTAGCCCTCTTTCTGCAAAGCTTCATATTCTGATAATCTGAATGAGAACTCAGTAAAAATAATTCACATTCACAAAAACTTTTAGCAATTAAGACAGAAAATGACAGCTACGTAAACCTTGGTATCCTGTTACAATCAAAATCTGTGCACATGTTCAGCACAGGTCCAGGGACGTGAATTCAACTCGGCTGGCTCTGAATTTTGTATTCACCAGCCATTCAGCCCAGATACTAGCTGTCCAAAGATAACTCATTTTTAAAGCATATTTCTTGTGCATTTATTCACTTTTTTTTTTTTTTTTTTGAAACTGGGTAGTGAGTACACAGTCTGTATAATATACTGTACTAAGACATGAGAAGACAGGAAATGAGTCAAGGCAATATAGTATCTGCTTTACTAATGCAGTTTATGGGAAAATCTTGAAGTGGATTTTTATATTTGACTCATCGTTTCCTTAACCAAGAATAGATCAGTGTTATGGTTTTCAGGCCCATCACTGACGCACTTTCATAGAACACGAAACCAATTACATATTTTATTGTAGATTTCCTCCCACTGGTCATTTACCAACTCCCCCACTAGCTAGCTCTTCCCCATCACACAACAGCGACCAACTCTGAATGGTGAAGGTGACCTTGTGCTTCCTCCAGGACATGTGAAGCCACTGCACCTTTTCCAGCCCCTGCTCATGCTCCATCACAGAGCAGCTGAACAGCTCATATATCCCTGAACACAAAGATACACACAACTGGTCAGAGTCACCCTGTCAGAGAAGGGAGTAACACCATCCCTCCCACTCACACAGCACAGCCAGTTCTGTTCTCCTGAAAGTCTGGCCACCGATGGCTGTGGCAGCAACATGAATTAGACAGGAGATCGCTTGATAACACATTTTGTAACAAGTTTCCTGCTGAGCGATATTGTGCATTTTATTTGTGAAATGTGTTTGGATATAAAGCCGACTACTCATGTGTAGCATCTGTATGAACATTTTTTGCTTTTTTAACATACATAATGAATCTTTTATGCTCCTCTTAAAAAATGTGCATTTTAGAACCATGTAGTAGTATTTTTTGCAGATTTATTTTCATCATTTTTCAATAGTCTACTGCACTCTGTTTTTTAAAATGGATTTAGCTTCTTTTTGAACTCAGTCAATTAAAACTAAATTGTATCCACTGTAAATTACTTGAAGAGCATTCTCTTTTTGCATTAACTCTTACACACGTCATTAAATCCAACCTTTAATTTCCTGTATGTTTCTAACGCAGAAGCATCTTTTCTGTGTGGAGAGAGAAGTGTGGAAGTTTTGTGCAGTTATGAAAGTAAAATTCACACTGCAGTATTTAACACCTCATTTTCTATATTTAGCCTGTCACAACCTACATTTATGCAAATTGTCAAATAACAAAATGAAAAACGTGTCCTAAAAGTGATCTTCCATGTCAATAATTGTAACGGTCACTGACTAGAGTGATGCTGTTTCTGTGTCTTTTGGGCGTACAGTATATACCATATATTCAACAAACACCATTAAATCTAACTTCTTCTCAGTCACATGTGAATAAGCCCATTTAGACCCGTGTGATATTTTAGGCCCTGGTCACACTACAGCTCGCAATGGGTTTGCGAATACTTGGCGATGAAAAATTGGTAGCATCGCCACCAATCGTGTGATGCATGGTGAATGTTCTCCGAGCTTCGCGAGTTGTTTTTTGGTGTGTTTCCACCTTGTGAGTGGCCAAAAACATCGCAAAATTTTCAATGCATGCATTAAAATTTAGTGGCGAAGTTTTTGTTGGCAAACGAAGCAGCGAATAATTGCAGATGTCTTTAAGAATACTGAAGCTCAGGGAACCTTTGCCAATCCTCTTCTGATGTATCGAATCTATATCCCTAATGCTCACAGGGGCCTCAGTGACACAGCAGCTCAGCATAGCCTAACCGTCGGCGAGACTTGAAAACTGCATTTACATTTTCTGATCCTTCACCGAGGTCCGTAATTGGTTGGGCGAAAGGGTTATTGAATATTCAGCAAATGTTTGGCAATAGTCAGGTGACACATTTTTGATCATCACTGATTGGTTGGCGCTGATGTCACACATTGTTGAAATCTATTGAGCAAGGCATCAGCGATCATTCTCCTGCCAGATCCCAATACATGCAAAACCCTCAAGCATGCCTCTTCGGAAAAAAATGTCAGGTCTCCTCAAAAGAAAAGGGCCAAGTGTTTGCCTGCTGTGTGACCACAGCTTTTACCTCACCTGTCTGAAGTACACATCGCCACCAAAAAGCCTCATTTTCATCAATAGCCCATCACAAAGCATCACAAGCTGTAGTGTGAGTAAACGTAGCCTTACTAAATAATAAGTTATGACAAAATAAACCAAATGTTTACAGGTAGTGTTATTTTAAAGAATTAAAAAAAATTGTTTGGCTTGGAACAAATTGCAGGGAACTGGTTTGAACAAAAAGAAATCAGCTGCTGCTACTGGAGTCACTGTTGATAATCCCAGAGATGCCAACATTAACAAATGAAAGAGTAGCATCTCTGAGTGCAGCGAGGTGAACCCAAGTGAAGTGAGGCTTCCTATTAGGCTGGGGGTCTGGGGGTCACCAAGGCCCCTGGAAACCAAATTTCAGGGAAGCTCAGAAACGCGATCGAGGCCATTTTGAGCTACTTTTTGAGGAAAATAAATGCAGGGTTTACTGTACAGCATAAGCTCAATTATCCAAACTCTCTGGGGAAAACGTTTGGCTAACTCAGAGGATGTTCAGATAAAAGGGGTTCAGATAACTGAGCTTGTACTATAATACAGTGTTTCAGTAGTTTCTTCATGATCAACAAAAGCCAGCATAAAAGCCAAAAAAATATGTATAGGTCTTTCAAGAACAACAAAACTAATACTGTATTTACTTCCTGAACTGTGCACCAGTCTAATACTCGACTTAAAGTGCTGATGACATGTTTTTGACATCTTTGGCGATGTTTTATAACATAAAAAGTAATTCCCGATGATCCATATATTAATTCACGAAGGCGCCAATTTTACAAATTATGATGATAAACGCGGCTATTTGGGCAAATTTGACGGGGCTGCAGCACCCAGGAGATGAAGGAGGAGGAGGAGCTATATGACGTCAGCGAAAGAACCTTCCTCCTAACTTATCAGTTTGTTGTTGATGCGGCAGGTGTTCAGTTCATCATTATTAGTATTTTTATTAGACATTATTATACATTATTATATATATAGCTATTATGCCTTCGCGTTGTGTTGCCGGCTTTTGCTCCAAAACCCACAAGGATGGGGTAAGTTTATTCAAGTTTCCCAGAGATCCCGAACTGCATGCGAAGTGGGTGAAGCAAGTC
Source organism: Neoarius graeffei (assembly GCF_027579695.1). Classification (NCBI taxonomy): domain Eukaryota; kingdom Metazoa; phylum Chordata; class Actinopteri; order Siluriformes; family Ariidae; genus Neoarius; species Neoarius graeffei. The sequence continues at coordinate 65,751,983 of NC_083586.1, read as the reverse complement.
AGGCGCACTCCTGACAAGTGGGAGCCCTCACCAACATCCATCCTGTGCTCTGAACACTTCGATTTGGATTGTTTTGACACCCTTCCCAGCTTAAAAGAATCTCCTGGGTGTTCAGTTCAGCACAAACGTGTGCTACTACCATCAGCAGTGCCTACACAGTGTTGCCAGATTGGGAGGTTTCCCGCCCAGTTGGGCGGTTTCAAGTACATTTTGGTGGGTTTTGAACACATTTTGGGCTGGAAAACATCAGCAGTATCTGGCAACAGATACTGCTGACGTTTTCCAGCCCAAAATATGTTCAAAACCCACCAAAATGCACTTGAAACCACCCAACTGGGTGGGAAAAATCCCAATCTGGCAACACTGCCAGTATTCTGGAGGGGGTCTACTAGCAGCTATGCCGGATCCAAAGACAGTCCTCCTGTCAGAACATGTGTTGTGAAACGGCATAAGATAAAGGTACGTAGAGCTATAGATTCTACATGATAATCATAAATGTAATCACAAAGTCGGCGTGATATCAGTCATGTATTTGCTTGTGAAAGTTTGCGGCTTTCATGTAACTGCCGCCTAGCAACGAGAGGCAAAGGGTAAAGAGGGTAGGCTATCATAGATTCTATTCAGAAGAGATCAACACAATTCTAGACTCCCAGAAGAGGAAGAGCTAGCACTAGAGAGTTCACCGGCGTTTTCATGCGCCATTTCCATTGAGTAGAACAGCCAGTGAACCGCAGCGTGTTCTTCCGCTGACGTCACAACATGGCCGCGAGCCACACACCCAGTTTTCTTGCGCTGTGCAATTAAAAGTTGGATATTTGCGTAACAACAGCTTCTTTTCACGTAATTATAACAGAAATCTAACATGTTTGCCATGTTGTATTTAAGAAATTGCATAGTCATGTTCGTGTCATCAGCCCTTTAACTTAATGAAGTCAATACTGAAAGCTGCCCATCCATACAACATTTAATTAAACTGAGCATGCTGAAGTTACTTAGATAATTTGTTATATGTAGCTGACTTTACTTTCTCCAGCATACTTCTGTTGTATGGCTGTCATCACTTCGCACCTGACACTAGTTTGTGAGAGAAATCGAAAGTTTCAGTTCTGGAACATGACTGATGAAGACCGTTTGCTTCCAGTAAAATGACTACGCATCAGTGCTGCACATTTCTGAGCACTGCCTTTAACACACACTGTGACTGGCCAAGAGCATGAATCAGGTCACCTCTCGACCAATCACAGCACAGCTAACATAAGGATATGGAAATTTCTAGAATTATCTGAATCAACATAAACAATGACGTGAATAGTCTGAACACCGAAAATATGTTGATTCAATCGATACACGGGCAAAACTGGTTGAAAAACGCATTAATTTTAGGTCTATATGTAGCACCACAACTGTGCTTCAAATCCGTAGCTGCTACGCCCAAATCGTGTATGTTGGCATCTCTGTAATCCATGTCAAGGATGTCTCTCCACCATGTTCAAAAGTTGGGAACATGCTTTAATCTTAAAGTTGACTGATGGTTTGGAATTGTTTGTTGGTGTTCTTATAATATGTTGGCTGGTGTTATTATTATTATTATTATTATTATTAGTTGTTGTTGCGCTGTTGACTGGGTTCATGTAAATCATGCCTTTTTCTTACTATGTGCACAGTCCTGCTATTTTCTACTGATTTCATGGCAGTACAACTTGAATAGGTAGGGCACCATTGCAAACAAAATTGATTGATTGACTGACTGATAGATAAATAAATCCCTTACCTTTTTTACAGGCCAGCCTAATTCATAATACACATCTGAATTTAGATCTGAATCTGTTCTTTTCTATTTGGGCATTGCAGGAAATCACCTTCTTCAGTTTAATGAACTGCTACATGATTAGCCTTAAAATTCCTGACCTGGGGCCACAATGAAAATATTCATTTCAGACCCCATTTCAAATATCATTTCAGAACCCAATCAGCAGGCAATAAAGTTCACAAATACTGAAGATAAAAGTGGTTATTAATCATCATCTCATAGCCCAAATGTGTGTTTCCTGACTAGTTTGAATGAGAAATCACCTTCTCATTAGCAAAGTTGTGGGTTAATCATTTATCGTATTCAGATAATTATAATTAGATTATTTTTAACTCTTCAAATTGGTATCCTGATTGAGGCTTGGAGATGTTTGGGTGAGACGGCTGTGGAGTTCCTAACGAGATTGTTTAATAAGATCCCAGAGAATGAGAAAATGCCAAATGAATGGAGAAAGAGTGTGCTCGTCCCAATATACAAGAATAAGGGAGATGTACAGAGCTGCAGTAATTACAGAGGAATAAAACTGATGAGACACACCATGAAGCTATGGGAAAGGGTATTGGAGGCAAGATTGAGAAGAGAGGTAGCAATCTGTGAACAGCAGTACAGGTTTATGCCAGGAAGAGCAGGTCGGATGCAATTTTGCTTTAAGAATGTGAATGGAGAAGTACAGGGAAGGCCAGAGAAAGCTACATTGCGTGTTTGTAGACCTGGAGAAGGCATACGATAGAGTGCCGAGAGATGAGTTATGGTATTGTATGAGAAAGAGTGGAGTGAATGAGAAGTATATTAGAGCGGTGCAAGACATGTATGAGAACAGTGAAACAGCAGTGAGGTGTGCAGTTGGAACAACTGAATGGTTCAAGGTGAAGGTGGGACTCCATCAAGGATCTGCTTTGGGTTTGTTCTTGTTTGCCATAGTGATGGACAGCTTGATGGACGAAGTGAGGCAAGAGTCACCATGGAACATGATGTTTGCGGATGATATTGTGATATGTGGTGAAAGTCGAAAGGAGGTTGAGCTGGGTTTGGAGAGATGGAGGGATGCATTGGAACGAAGAGGAATGAAGGTGAGCAGGAGCAAAACAGAATACATGTGCATCAATGAGACTGGGGATGAGAGTGTAGTGAAGATGCAAGGAGTAGAGGTAAAGAAAGTTGGTGAATTCAAGTCCCTGGGGTCAACTGTGCAGGAAAATGGGGGCTGCGATAGTGAGGTGAGAAAGAGTGTGCAGGCAGGGTGGAGCAGGTGGAGAAGGATTTCGGGAGTCATTTGTGATCGGAAAGTCCCAGCAAAAGTGAAAGGTAAGCTGTATAAGACAGTAGTGAGACCAGCTGTGATGTATGGATTGGAGACCGTACCCTTAACGAAGAGACAGGAGGCAAAGTTGGAGGTGGCGGAGTTGAGGATGTTAAGGTTTGCAATGGGAGTGACGAGGTTGGACAGAATAAGGAACGAGCACATCAGAGGGACAGCACATGTGGAGAGCTTGGGAATTAAGCTAAGAGAGATGAGACTGAGATGGTACGGGCACATCCTGAGAAGAGATGCAGAATGGAGACAAAAGATCTACTGTGGTGACCCCTAATTGGGAGCAGCCAAAAGAAGAAGAAGATTATTTTTAACTCTTCAGTTTAGTTATTAAATAAAACTGCTGACTAATATATTAAGTCAGAATTAAAACAGCATCTTATATGCGGAAATGTTTAATAAAAAAATCAGCAGAATCACACACTGAGGTGTCCATCCCAGAATACAGGTTTACCAGCCAGTTAGCATGATCACTTCAGTTTAAGCTAACTGGACGTCTGAAACAGCTAAAACATGACTAAGCTAATGATTAATAAAGTCTGAAGTCTTCTTCAAATAATTTACAGCACTTTTATATTTTTAATTACAGACACCTTTTCACCCTTCGGCATTTTTAAACCAGAACGGTTCTTTTGGAAACAGTCAGATAAACTTACCTTCAGCACAAACATTCAGAGAATTTACCTCAGAAATTCACGCGCGACTACTACATGAGAACATTCTCACACCTCGTGGAGACTGGAACGAAGACGCATGCGCAGAAACGGCAGGTCACTCTTTCTGCTCCAGTGGGTTCAGAAGTAAACACACCTGTAGAGGAGTTTCTTCAATTTTTAAGTCACAAGGATGGAGTTTTAAAATATTTTTAAAGTGTATTTTTATTTTATACAGCTCCCATATTTCCATAGTAATGGCATACTGTCATTTCGACAATATAAATAAATTAATTTAAAAAAAAAACCCATTGCCTTAAAATAAAGCGTCTTCAAATCGTCATGTCTCTGGTTACCATGGAAACACCAGATATTAGACATGAGTGATGAGCAGAAATGACCAGGAAATAGAAAGTAAACGCCACTAAATATTCATAGTGTGTGTCCAATAATGCTGTAATTACATGTAATTATTCCAAATAAAAAGTGCAAATATGATTTAACTGTGTGCTTTTAGCAAACATAATATGATGGCTGTAAAACTAGTTTTAGCAGAATGCACTTTTTTTAAATACCAAAACCTGTTAAAATATAATTTCCACCCCAAAATGAATGTAATGGAAATGACAGAAATATCTTTCAGACTTTATTTTAAAGGTGCCCTTCCACCAAAAACATTTAATACTGGCTCTTTTTGAAATACCATAGTTCACTCTGAGTTGCATATGCATGCTGCATGTGAAAATGTAATTCTACTCCCATTCCCTGTATTAACTTATGAAAGAAAATAGTTGGAAAAACGAGCGAATATGAAAAATCCCTACGAACTTACGTCACTTCGAAAATTAGTATTCATGGCCTTGCCCACCTTGGCTTGCGACCACCCACGGGAAGAAAGTTCAGATTTGAGTGCGAGGAGAGATAGCAGAGCCCATCTCATCAGTAACTCACGAAGAGGACCTAACAGCAAGCTGAAAACATGGCAGAATAAGTTCGTGCCTGTGTTATTTGTGGCAGTAACACATCAACATTGCATGTTTGGGGAGGCTGGGAGCTCCCCTGCATGAGTTACGAGCGTTCGAAGTCGGGCTGGAGCCGCTGATAGAAACGAAACCTAAGCGGAGTGCTGCGGCTCACCTCGGGGCAAATTACGTCCCGAGGCGTGGGGCTAGCCCACCCTGGCAGCACGGGTTCATTGGGGAGAGGGCAGAGGTCGCTATCTGCCAAGTTTGGGGAGGCTGGGACCTCCCCTGCCTGAGTTACGAGCATCCAAAGTCAGGCTGGAGCCGCCGACAGAAACGAAACCTAAGCGGAGCAACGTTGCAAGATAGAAGAGCTGAAGAAGAAATGGTTGGAATTTATCTTTGGAACACCACCAGCGAAGTATAATGCAACATTAGTACTGTGTTCTGATCATTTCAACCACAGTGACTTTTCAAACTTCGGTGCCTTCAGTAGTGGTTTTGCTTCGAGGTTGTTTTTAATACCTGGATCTGTACCGTCAAGACGATCGACCACCAGCTCACAAGCTGTAAGTAAAACATGAACTTTTTGTTCGAAGGTTTTTGTTACAAAATAGCATGTTCATATTCTCCACGTTAGCATGCATGACATGGTCACAAGCTATAGAGATTTCCACTTTTCGATGGATTTCCGCTTTTTCTGAGTAAAAAAACGACCTTTTTATATTATGCCAAATCTGTTGAGAATTTTTTTTAATTAATTTTGGGGGTTGGGGTATGTTCTTTCATGCTGTTCAAACTTTATTAACTCAACGATGTTTACACATTATTTGTAAGTTGCCATCTTTAGTTTTGTTTAAATCTCATTGAATGTGATGTAAAATTCATGTTATCTACATTGTTATTGGTCAAAACATCGATGTCGAGACCATAATAGCCAATCAAAACAGTTTTTACAAAGACACCCACATCCGCTTGTTCTGACGCACTGGGGGTAGCGTCACAGCGCTGTTAGCCAATCAGAGGTAACACGTTTACAAGTCATGAATATTAATGAGCAAGAGCTGAAATCCTGTCGTTCTCTCCCCACCCACTCCTCCACCAAACTAGAACAGCCTGAAACAGGAGAACCACAGCATGTTTTTCACCAAAACCGGCTCACAGGGCATTCATTCATACTAGAGACCACCACACAATTAATGAAAAAAAACGATGCAATGAGACCTTTAAGAGATATGTTCAGCCCATATTTATTTTATATGTTAATACATACAGTGGTGCTTGAGGGTTTGTGAACCCTTTAGAATTTTCTATATTTCTGCATAAATATGACCTAAAACAACATCAGATTTTCACACAAATCCTAAAAGTAGATAAAGAGAACCCAGTTAAACAAAGGAGACAAAAATATTATACTTTGTCATTTATTTATTGGGGAAAATGATCCAATATTACATATTTGTGAGTGGCAAAAGTATGTGAACCTTTGCTTTCAGTATCTGGTGTGACCCCCTTGTGCAGCAATAACTGCAACTAAACGTTTGCGGTAACTGTTGATCAGTCCTGCACACCGGCTTGGAGGAACTTTAGCCCGTTCCTCCGTACAGAACAGCTTCAACTCTGGGATGTTGGTGGGTTTCCTCACATGAACTGCTCGCTTCAGGTCCTTCCATAACATTTCCATTGGATTAAGGTCAGGACTTCAACTTGGCCATTCCAAAACATTAACTTTATTCTTCTTTAACCATTCTTTGGTAGAAGTTACCCTCGGGTCCTTTGTGACCTCGCCGACTATTACACGCCTTGCTCTTGGAGTGATCTTTGTTGGTCGACCACTCCCGGGGAGGGTAACAATTGTTTTGGATTTCCTCCATTTGTACACAAGCTCTCTGACTGTGGATTGGTGGAGTCCAAACTCTTTAGAGATGGTTTTGTAACCTTTTCCAGCCTGATGAGCATCAACAATGCTTTTTCTGAGGTCCTCAGAAATCTCCTTTGTTCGTGCCATGATGCACTTCCACAAACATGTGTTGTGAAGATCAGACTTTGATAGATCCCTGTTCTTTAAATAAAATAGGGTGCCCACTCACACCTGATTGTCATCCCATTGATTGAAAACACCTGACTCTAATTTCACCTTCAAATTAACTTCTAATCCTAGAGGTTCACATACTTTTGCCACTCACAGATATGCAATATTGGATCATTTTCCTCAATAAATAAATGACCAAGTATAATACTTTTGTCTCCATTTGGTTTCATGCAAACCTAACCTAACCATATTAACCTAACCCATGCAAGACATGTGGTTAGGTTAATATGGGACGGCCTTGGGCTGAGGTGCCCTTGAGTGAGGCACCTAACTCCCAACTGTTCCCCAGGCGCTGTTAGCATGGCTGCCCACTGCTCTGGGTATGTGTGCGTGCTCATTGCTTACGTATTTGTTCAAGTGTGTGTTCACTGCTTCAGATGGGTTAAATGCAGAGAGATATTTTACAAGCATGTGATGAATAAAGTTGTTGTTGTTGTTCTTATTCTTCTCATTTGTTTAATTGGGTTCTCTTTATCTACTTTTAGGACTTGTGTGAAAATCTGATGATGTTTTAGCTCATATTTACGCAGAAATATAGAAAATTCTAAAGGGTTCACAAACTTTCAAGCACCACTGTATCTATGAATGAATGAATGAGCCCTTTATTGTCACATAGTCACAAGTACCAGCGAAATTAACCATCAACCCATCCGTACATACAGTATACACATACATACAACTGACACAGGGGGAGTAGACAGGAAGACAGGGATAAAAAATACAGAGTAACATGAGGGGAGGAGAGGAGAAAAAAGCAACCCCCACACTATGCTCCTGTGGGGAGTACAGTGTGGGAACATTAAAAAAACACCTCAGCACATAAGCACAAAATAACACTACACTTTACAACATGAAAACTCGGGACTTGAGGGGGGAGGGTGGGGGCGTTCATGGGAGGGGGTAACAGGGGAGGGGGTGGGGGGAGGGGCAGAGGTATAGGTAACCCAGCGCAAACAAGCAGTCCGGTCTGCAGCCATGACGGTGCTCCCCCAGCTTGTCACACTGGGGGTAAGAAGCGGCGACCGTGGGAAGTAGGGGAAGGAATGCAAGAGCGTCTCACTGCAGTGATCTTCAGGGGGAGTTGTTGTTCCAGCAACGGCCTTGGCCAAGGCCAGTGCTGTCTGAGGGAGCCGAGAGCAGATAAGATTGGGATTGTTTGGTCTTGGGGTGAGTAGACGCATTCTTTTACACGACTACTCTGTTTGTCCATTCTGGTCTCCGAATCAATCCATTTTCCTTTGCAAAGCCAAAAGCTTTTCCATGATGTTATCCATGTTGTGGTTCAAGTTCTAATAGCCACAGTCTGAGTGCCGACAGCTCTGCCCACCGCTTCAATCATGTTGCGCAGCTTTATGGGGCTTTGGACAGCTGTCACCATTTTCTGATTTCCTCGATACACCAGGGCAATGCATAATCCAATCAGCAAAAGTCCTGTAATCATGGTTCCAAATAGGTAGATGTCTTCAATGTCCTCCACAGACAGAACTGCCAGGCACACGACCCGCCACCTCTCCCACGCATCCATCGTGTAGTCAGCTGCGAATGTTCCGGCAGGGCAGGCCAGTTCCCCCAAACCCAGGCTTCTCGTCGAGAAAATTGTGTCAATTGCGTGAAGAGACCAGTTTATCAATTCCATGATTTTTAGTTTGGAGAGCAGTGTGGAGAGAGTCTCTCAAAAGTATAGACAATAAACAGACGAGACAGAGAAGCAGAAGCAGGGAAGATAAGGGAAGGAGAGGCAGAGAAATGTGACCGACTTCCATGAGAGCACGGAGAAAAAAATGCCTGATCGAGTTTCCTTTGTTGGTCATTATCAATATTAGGAAATAAAAGATCCTCTATGACTTTTCCATGTTTATAGTTTTGGAGGTGCTTTCTGATTGATGCAATTTAGAATCATAGTTTTTAAAGACATCATTAATTTCAGATGGAATTAGAGTCAACTCATTAGATATGTTTTTAATTTGCGAAATATGTTGAGAATTAAATTTAACTTTGACTTGATGAGCTAGCAACGTTCCTGATTTCTCACCATATTCATACTGAAGTCCACAGGCCCGTAATAACTGTCTTTCAGTTTTGCCTGTAGATAATAAGTCATACTCCTTTTGTAAATTTATTCTCTGTTTCATAAGTTCAGGAGATGGTGTAACTGAATTTCAAGTATCTAAATCCACAATTGATTGTTGGAGTTGATCTTGTTTCTCTCTGCATAATTTATTTTGTCAAGAGGAGTAAGATATAATTTCCCTTCTAAGAACAACTTTTAGAGTCTCCCAAAGAAGGGATGGAGAAATGTTGTCTTTTTGGTTATCAATAAGAAATTCATCAATAACTTTATCAAATTGCAAAAGTTTTTATCTTCAAGCAGAAGGGAATTGAATCACCTTTGTGTGTAGGGTTTATGTGAGAGATAAAATGATGAATCTAAAATTAATGGAGCATGGTCAGATTCTACTACGGCAGAGTATTCTGTGTGTGCAACAAATGGGAGGAAGGATTTATCAATAAAAATAATAATCTTTTCGAGAGTAAGACTGGTGGGTATATGAATAAAAAGAAAATATCTTATTGCTGGGGTTCTGAAACCTCCAGGGGTCAATACATCCCACTTGAGCCATGAAAGCAGAGAGGGCTTTGGCCATTTTTGAAATATCAAATCAAATCAAATCAAATCAAGTTTATTTGTACAGCGCTTTTAACAATAAACATTGTCGCAAAGCAGCTTTACAGAATTTGAACGACTTAAAACATGAGCTAATTTTATCCCTAATCTATCCCCAATGAGCAAGCCTGTGGCGACGGTGGCAAGGAAAAACTCCCTCAGACGACATGAGGAAGAAACCTCGAGAGGAACCAGACTCAAAAGGGAACCCATCCTCATTTGGGCAACAATAGACAGCCTGACTATAATATTAACAGTTTTAACAGGTATAACCCTCAACTGTCCTCATGGGGCCGTCCTTCACAGGAGCGGTGCGATAAAACTCCGACCAGACACAGGGCACCAGGATGGATCAAGCAGGTCCGAGGGGCAGAAGAGGCTAGCATCTCAATCCCAGGATCAACATGTAACTCAGAGGGACAGATGGGGGGGGGGGGGGGGGGAGAGAGAGAAAGAAAACATGTTGTTAGGTATGCCCTAAAAATTACAAGTATTAAATCTGTGTGGTAGGCTCGCAGAGACGAGAGTCTTTACATCAGGCATGACACACAATGGCATGTTAATATGGTAAAAAAAATATATATCATGACCTGCTCTGGCTGGATGCTTGATTGGGTGATGGGAGCACACTCCTCAGCAATGATGAGATGCAGATGGGACCCTTAGGCCTGGCCAAGACAATTCAGTTACATTTCACCGGGTCTGGGACATGCGACAGAACGTCTGACGGCCGATTCCCTGCAGGCTACGATAGCCAGTCGAGGTACCCACCATCTCCACCAAAAGATTTCCTGTTGACTCCATGTAACTCAGAGGGACAGATTTGGAGTGGGGGGGGGGAGAGAAAGAAAACACAGGTGGTTAGGTATGCCCAATGTCACCTGAATAAGTAGGAACAGTATACATATTGCACCGAGTACAAGCAGGGACTCCGGCAACTAACTATGACAGCATAACTAAAAGGAGAGAGCCAGAAGGTAACACAGGCATGAGGGAGCCCCGGGACATAAAGCAGCCAGCCACTGCACCGTCAACAAACTCGAGTGAGCAAGCGAGTGGGGACTGACAGCATCCATACATCCCAGTTTACCAAAACACTCTATGTCTGAGGACCCTCCAGATCTACTCCTTTACCTCAAACACCATTAACAAAAGGCTTGACTAAACAGATATGTTTTTAGCCTAGACTTAAATGCTGAGACTGTGTCTGATTCCCGAACATTACTTGGAAGGCTGTTCCATAACAGTGGGGCTTTGTAAGAAAAGGCTCTGCCCCCTGATGTAGCCTTCACTATACGAGGTACCAGCAGATAGCCTGCACCTTTTGATCTAAGTAGGCGTGGCGGGTCATAGAGGAGCAGAAGTTCACTCAGGTACTGTGGTGCGAGACCATTTAGTGCTTTAAAGGTCAATAGTAGTATTTTATAATCAATACGAAATTTGATTGGGAGCCAATGCAGTGTGGATAAGACAGGCGTGATGTGGTCATATTTTCTAGTTCTAGTAAGGACTCTTGCTGCGGCATTTTGAACTAACTGGAGCTTGTTTATGCACTTATTGGAACATCCAGACAGTAAGGCATTACAATAATCCAACCTGGAGGTAACGAAAGCATGGACTAGTTTTTCTGCATCATGCAATGACATTAAATTTCTTATCTTAGCAATATTTCTGAGATGAAAGAAAGCTATCTGGGTGATGTTATCAATGTGAGTTTCGAATGAAAGACTGGGGTCAATAATCACTCCGAGGTCTTTTACTGCTGCACGTGAAGAAACAGAAAGGCCATCCAGAGTTACTGTGTAATCAGAAAACTTACTTCTAGCTGTATGTGGTCCTAGCACAAGTACTTCAGTCTTGTCAGAGCTAAGCAGAAGGAAATTCACAAGCATCCAGTGTCTAATGTCCTTAACACATTCCTCAATTCTATTAAGCTGGTGTCTCTCATCAGGTTTTGCAGAGACATACAACTGTGTGTCATCAGCATAACAGTGGAAACTAATACAATGTTTACGAATAATATCGCCCAGAGGTAACATATATAGAGAAAAAAGCAGTGGACCCAAGACAGAACCTTGTGGAACACCAAACTTTACCTCGGTATGTCTAGAAATATCACCATTTATATCAACATACTGATAACGATCCGTTAGATAAGACCTGAGCCAGGAGAGGGCCATTCCCTTAACTCCCACAACATTTTCAAGTCTATCCAGAAGAATGGCATGATCCATGGTATCAAATGCTGCACTAAGGTCAAGCAACACAAGCAGCGAGACACAGCCCTGATCAGACGCCAACAGTAGGTCGTTTACTACTTTAACCAGTGCTGTCTCTGTGCTATGATGAGGTCTAAATCCTGACTGATACATTTCATGGATGTTATTCCTATGTAAATATGAGCATAACTGCTGTGCCACAGCTTTTTCAAGGATCTTGGAGATAAAGGGGAGGTTTGATATTGGCCAATAATTGGACAACTGACAGGGATCAAGGTCAGGTTTTTTAATCAGGGGTTTGATAACTGCTAGTTTAAAGGATTTGGGTACATAGCCAATCATAAGAGAAGAATTTATTATTTTTAGAAGCGGTTCAATTACTCCAGGCATTATCTGTTTGAATAGATGTGTCGGTAAGGGATCTAATACGCAAGTTGAGGCTTTTGATGTAGAGATTAATGAAAGTAATTCAGTTTCTTTTAGGGGAGTAAAACATTCTAACTGATGATCTGATACAGTTATATTGTTAACTACAAGGTCACTTTCATTGTCTAACCTTAAATTAGTAGTTTGAATTTTTTGTCGGATATTCTCAATTTTGTCATTAAAAAAATTCATGAAGTCGTTGCTACTACATACTGCAGGTGTGCATGTGTCTATAGTGGACTTATTCCTGGTTAATTTTGCTACAGTATTAAATAGGAATCTAGGATTATTTTTGTTATCTTCTATTAGGGAGGAGAGATATGTTGATCTCGCAGCACTAAGAGCTTTTCTATACTTCAGGAAGTTCTCCTTCCACGCCAATTTGAACACTACCAATTTTGTTTGACGCCATTTACATTCCAATTTTCGAGTGGTCTGTTTTAAAGTGCGAGTGTCATCATTGTACCAGGGTGCTAATTTTTTGTCTCTGACCATTTTCCTTTTTAGAGGAGCTACATTATCTAAAGTATGGCGGAAATAGGTTTTAAAGTAGGATTTGATCTATCCAGATTAGAGTTAATTAGACAATTCAAATCACCTCCAAATATTAAATGATGAGCATTTAGAGAAGGAATGGAAGAGATGATTTTCTTGATAAAGTCTTCATTATCCCAGTTTGGAGCATACACATTAACAAGTATTACTGGTGTTTGGAAAAAGTAAACCTGAGATAATAACATAGCGGCCATTTGAATCTGTGATAATATTTGATGCAGAAAATCTAACTTTTTTATGGAGAAGGATAGCCACACCTCTTGATTTACTATTGAAGTTGGAAGGGAATATTTGACCAATCCAAGGTTTTTGTAATCTGAGTTGGTTTGTTCATGATAAATGTGTCTCTTGTAAGAAAATTATGTCTGCTTAAAGTTTTTTCAGGTAAGCAAAAATTCGAGCTCTTTTAATTTGGCCACTAAGTCCTCTTACATTCCAACTAACAAATCTAGTACAACCCCAATTCCAAAAAAAGTTGGGACAAAGTACAAATTGTAAATAAAAACAGAATACAATGATGTGGAAGTTTCAAAATTCCATATTTTATTCAGAATAGAACATAGATGACATATCAAATGTTTAAACTGAGAAAATGTATCATTTAAAGAGAAAAATTAGGTGATTTTAAATTTCATGACAACAACACATCTCAAAAAAGTTGGGACAAGGCCATGTTTACCACTGTGAGACATCCCCTTTTCTCTTTACAACAGTCTGTAAATGTCTGGGGACTGAGGAGACAAGTCACTCAAGTTTAGGGATAGGAATGTTAACCCATTCTTGTCTAATGTAGGATTCTAGTTGCTCAACTGTCTTAGGTCTTTTTTGTCATATCTTCCGTTTTATGATGCGCCAAATGTTTTCTATGGGTGAAAGATCTGGACTGCAGGCTGGCCAGTTCAGTACCCGGACCCTTCTTCTACGCAGCCATGATGCTGTAATTGATGCAGTATGTGGTTTGGCATTGTCATGTTGGAAAATGCAAAGTCTTCCCTGAAAGAGACGTCGTCTGGATGGGAGTATATGTTGCTCTAGAACCTGGATATACCTTTCAACATTGATGGTGTCTTTCCAGATGTGTAAGCTGCCCATGCCATATGCACTAATGCAACCCCATACCATCAGAGGTGCAGGCTTCTGAACTGAGCGCTGATAACAACTTGGGTCGTCCTTCTCCTCTTTGGTCCGAATGACACGGCGTCCCTGATTTCCATAAAGAGCTTCAAATTTTGATTTGTCTGACCACAGAAGAGTTTTCCACTTTGCAACAGTCCATTTTAAATGAGCCTTGGCCCAGAGAAGACGTCTGTGCTTCTGGATCATGTTTAGATACGGCTTCTTCTTTGAACTATCGAGTTTTAGCTGGCAACGGCGGATGGCACGGTGAATTGTGTTCACAGATAATGTTCTCTGGAAATATTCCTGAGCCCATTTTGTGATTTCCAATACAGAAGCATGCCTGTATGTGATGCAGTGCCGTCTAAGGGCCCGAAGATCACGGGCACCCAGTATGGTTTTCCGGCCTTGACCCTTACGCACAGAGATTCTTCCAGATTCTCTGAATCTTTTGATGATATTATGCACTGTAGATGATGATATATTCAAACTCTTTGCAATTTTACACTGTCGAACTCCTTTCTGATATTGCTCCACTATTTGTCGGCGCAGAATTAGGGGGATTGGTGATCCTCTTCCCATCTTTACTTCTGAGAGCCGCTGCCACTCCAAGATGCTCTTTTTATACCCAGTCATGTTAATGACCTATTGCCAATTGACCTAATGAGTTGCAATTTGGTCCTCCAGCTGTTCCTTTTTTGTACCTTTAACTTTTCCAGCCTCTTATTGCCCCTGTCCCAACTTTTTTGAGATGTGTTGCTGTCATGAAATTTCAAATGAGACAATATTTGGCATGAAATTTCAAAATGTCTCACTTTCGACATTTGATATGTTGTCTATGTTCTATTGTGAATACAATATCAGTTTTTGAGATTTGTAAATTATTGCATTCCATTTTTATTTACAATTTGTACTTTGTCCCAACTTTTTTGGAATCGGGGTTGTAGTATCCCCCTCTGTCATCCTTCAATTCAACATTGGACTACTTTGTGATCAAAAAATGAAAGCACCATAGAGACCGTGTATAACCCATATACGTAACTCTAAACTATGCAGAACCCTAAGAACTCTAAGGCCGAATCCCATTTCACCCCTTGGACCAACCCCTTGGCCCTTCCCCTCCATTTTGCGCGTTCACGTGAAGGGGTAGGGGTATCCCAATCCCAGTTAACGCGATGGGGTAGGGGAAGGGGGAGGGCTTCTGTACCCCTCCAAACGGAGATTTTCCTGGAGCTGACTCCGAACGAAGGGGTTTGAGTGATTTCCCACAATGCCATGCGGATTTCAGCGAGATTTCATGCGGATTTCAGAAAGATGGCGGTTCCCGCGGCGAAAGATTGTCATAAATGTATTTTCTCCATTATTTACGTGTTTTAAGTTGTTATCCAGAGGAAACACGCCGCTTGATTCGCTTTCGAGCTGAGAATGAGCAGCGATTTCTGAAATCCAAGCTGCTGCTAAAAAGCTTTGGGAGTGAGTATTGTTTTCGGTTGCTTGACTGCGTACGTTTTGTTCTGTTATTCTCGCTTTTATTGTTTACATGAGTGTTCTGACACCTCATTCTGTCGGATGTGGTGCACGAAGCGCCAAAGATATCCCATTCAGTGGTGTTAGTTAACAAATCACACCCTGCCAGCAGAGATTTCTGGCTCTGACTGTAGCGGCTGGTCGCAGCCAATGACGCGTCGCGTTTTGCTAACGTAAACGCTGACGGAGGTACGCGATGACGTATGCGATCGTTGAAGGGCTATCCCAATACGTAAGGGTTGAATTTCAAGCCCTATCCCTTGTAGCTCAGTTTCAAGGGGAAGGGCCAAGGGGAAGGCGGAGGGGAAGGCGGAGGGGAAGGGGTAGAAATTAGAATTGGGATTGGGCCTAAGTACTAAAACATGAAAACTAAAACATTCCTATGCTGGTCTCCCTAACAGTGGCAAGCTGCAGGATTTCCCTCCTCATTATCCTTCCAGTGAGGCCTTCTTTAATCCCTTCTAACAGGAGAGGTTTCCCAACATTTTTCCCAGTTAGTGGATAAGACCAGTTTGTGACATTTGCTTTGTTTCAATGACATTTCTTCACCCAAACATTTCCGTATTACATTCCTGTACTTGTTGGTGGTCAAAAAGTAGAGCACAATGAAGGTCTTAAAGGTAAAATATCCATGTTAGTTGGGAGCCTCTCTGCTCATGTCCTCTCACTACATTTTCAAACCGGAAGTCCCCCGATTTCATACTATTTTTATTGTTAAATATCTTGATTTAGGGCAGCATGGTGGT
Source organism: Neoarius graeffei (assembly GCF_027579695.1). Classification (NCBI taxonomy): domain Eukaryota; kingdom Metazoa; phylum Chordata; class Actinopteri; order Siluriformes; family Ariidae; genus Neoarius; species Neoarius graeffei. Next base: position 65,735,900 of record NC_083586.1, on the reverse strand, counting down.
GTAGTGGTTAGCACTGTTGCCTCACAGCAAGAAGGTTCTGGGTTCAAGCCCAGTAGCTGACAGGGGCCTTTCTGTGTTGAGTTTGCATGTTCTCCCCGTGTCTGTGTGGGTTTCCTCCGGGTGCGCCAGTTTCCCCCACAGTCCAAAGACATGCAGGTTAGGATAATTGGTGGCTCTAAATTGACCGTAGGTGTGAATCGTTGTTTGTCTCTATGCATCAGCCCTGTGATGACCTGGCAACTTGTCCAGGGTGTACCCTGCCTCTCGCCCATAGTCAGTTGGGATAGGCTCCAGCTCGCCCACAACCCTGCACAGGATAAGTAGCTACAGATAATGGATGGATGCAGATCTTGATTTATGAACAATAACCATAACAGAAATACATTCAGACACATCCACAGAGAGACTTTAATGTTGAGTACCATAATAGATATCCTCATCGATATTTTCATTTCTATTCACTTTTCCCTCAATCTGTCATTTACCAGAGAGCAAAATTAGAAACATGACTATAACATGTCTGAACAATATTTTAAATCTTTGTGTCAGTGAACAGATCTGATTTGCAAAATGTTTTCACTTCAGTTTGCTCTCCTTGTATTATCAGTGTACTGTATAATCAGTGTGGCTTCTCAATTTTTCCTTCAGATGTTTTAAATTAATTAGCCAAAGGAACATTATGACACATGCAAACATTTGTATCAGGGACTTAAGCAAATGTAGAAGGCAACCAGGAGGTCAGCCAAGAAGTCAGCCATGGCCTGAAGGTTAGAGAAGCTACCTTGGGTCCAAAGGGTCACCAGTTTGATTCCTGGGACCAGCAGGAAAAATGTGACGGGAGTTGAGTGAATGAAAAGTGTTAGGACTAGGACTGTTTTGGCCTCTAGAGGCCGCTGTTATTTCCTTTTCATGTCATGTTTATTTTGGCCTCTAGAGGCCGCCACTGTTCCTGTGTTTTGTGTTTGTGTTAATTGCCTAATTATCTTCACCTGTGTCCTTAATTAGTTTGTCTATTTATACCCCTGAGTTCAGTCCTCTTGTCACGGAGTCTTTGTGCTGTTATGTTTATCTCCAGTTTCCTTTGTACTGTGTTTTTTGATCTTCTTAGCTTTTGAATTTTTGCACTTTGCTTTTCTTTTGGATTATACTCTTTGGTTTTTTTTGTCTTTTGTTTTGCCCTGTATATAGTGTATATAGTTTAAATAAACCTTTTGATTCTTTTTCTACTTCCGCCTCACGCCTCTGCATTTGAGTCATCCCCCTGGTGGCCTAGTGGGGGTTTGCTGGATTATCACACCAACGAACCAGGTTCGAATCCCAGCAAAACCCTAACAGAAAGACTCCGTCATGACCGACTCAGCAGAGGCTGCTTCAACTGTCTACCCGGCCAATCTTCAGGGAATTATGGCAGCTTTGACACGCTTCGGAGCGACCATGGACGCTCATGGACGTACGCTCACCAGCCAACGTGAGGCCCTCGCTCGCCACGAGGAACTGCTTCAGCAAATTGGGAAAACCCTGGCACAGCTGACATCTCTGCCTGCATCTCCTGCTCCTGATCCAGTTCCTGCTCCTGATCCAGCTCCCACTCCTGCTCCAGTGCCTCCTGCAATGCTGCCTTCTTCACCTCGCGAACCCAGCCTTCCTGCACCACAGAGGTATGACGGCAAGCACAGTGAGTGCCGAGAGTTCCTTACCCAGTGTCAACTCACCTTTGAGCTTCAGCCTACCACCTACACTACGGATCGCCGCAAGATTGCCTTTGTGATCACCTTATTAGCTGGTAAGGCGCGAGCCTGGGCTACTGCTATCTGGCAAAGACAGGGACCTGAGTGCTTTGATTTCCAGCTGTTTTCTGAAGAGATGCTTCGGGTCTTCGATCAGGCAGACATCAGTACCGACACAGCCCGAAAGCTCATGTCCATCCGGCAAGGAGGAAGCGTCGCAGATTACGCCATCTCGTTCCGAACACTCGCAGCAGTAAGTGGATGGAACGAGACTGCCCTGGTGTCAGCCTTCCACCATGGTCTGTCTGACCCCATCAAGGACGGTCTGGCCTCTATTGGATGCCCAAGTGACCTTGAAACCCTCATCTCACATGCTATTCGTCTGGACAACAGGATGAGAGAACGCCACCAAGCCTTGAGCCCCCCCAGCCTCCCTACCTCTACCTGGAGACCGTCTACCTCCTTCAGTGACTGTCCAGAACCCATGCAAGTGGGTCGTACTCGCCTCTCCGCATCTGAGAGGGAGCGCAGAAGGAGGGACAAGTGCTGCATCTACTGTGGCAAGCCTGGTCACTTCCGAGCATCATGTCCCGAACTCTTGGGAAAAGGACCGCCCCGTCCAGCCGAGGGAGGGTTGTGACGGGGCCTACCCTCTCTCCCGGACTCCCTGGCCAAGGAATCTACATCCCGGTCTCCATCTCCTGGGGTGAGTCTGTCCACTCTTGTCAAGCTTTGATAGACTCAGGGGCGGCTGGGAACTTTATGGATATTCACTTCGCCCAAAGCATCAATATTCCGACTGCACCTCTTGAAGTCCCTCTGTCTGTGTCTGCCCTTGATGGCCAAGCGTTAGGTGATGGAAGAGTCACTCAAGTTACTTCTCCAGTCTTCCTCCAGTCTCAAGGTCACAAGGAAGAAATATCCCTGCACCTGATTCCTTCACCTGAGTTCCCAGTTATTCTAGGCCTTCCTTGGCTTACTCGCCACAACCCTCGCATAGACTGGGTAACAAGCCAGGTTGTGGAATGGGGCCCTGCATGCCATGCCTCTTGTCTGCTCTCTAGCTCTCCTGTGTCTCCTGCCGAGCCCCCTGATCTCACCGAGTTATCTCAAGTTCCCACAGAGTACTGGGATCTCAAGGAGGTATTCAGCAAGAGCAGGGCCGCCGTTCTTCCTCCGCACCGGGCCTACGACTGTGCCATCGACTTGCTCCCTGGGACTACCCCTCCTCGTGGCAGACTGTTTTCACTCTCTCAGCCAGAACGCAAGGCCATGGAGGAATACCTCAAAGATGCCCTGGTCTCTGGGTTTATTCGACCCTCCACTTCACCTGCTGGAGCCAGCTTCTTCTTTGTCGGCAAGAAGGATGGGGGGCTCCGACCATGTATTGATTACAGGGGCCTGAATAAGATCACTGTGCACAACCGATATCCCCTTCCGCTGATGTCCACAGCTTTCGACCTGCTCCAAGGCGCCACCGTCTTCACCAAGTTGGACCTACGGAACGCATACCACCTCATCCGTATCCGACAGGGAGACGAGTGGAAGACTGCCTTTAACACCCCGTCTGGGCACTACGAATACCAGGTGATGCCCTTCGGACTCACCAATGCACCAGCTGTTTTTCAGGCCCTAATCAACGACGTCTTAAGGGACATGATTAACCTATACGTTTTTGTCTACCTCGACGACATCCTTATCTTTTCCAAGACCGTGCAGGAGCACCGCCACCATGTCCGCCAGGTTCTCCAGAGGCTGCTACAGAACAATCTGTTCGCCAAGGCCCAGAAATGCGAATTTCATGTTCCCGAGGTCTCCTTTCTGGGATTTATTGTACGGACAGGCCAACTCCAAATGGACCCTGCCAAGACCCTGGCCGTCCGGGATTGGCCTACTCCCAAGTCCGTTAAGGAGGTTCAGCGGTTCTTAGGATTCGCTAACTTCTACCGCAAGTTCATCAGGAACTTCAGTTCTGTGGCAGCACCCATGTCAGACCTCACCAAAGGGACAGGTGGATCTTATGGCTGGTCTCCTCAGGCAGAAAAGGCGTTCAAAGACCTCAAGGACCGCTTCTGCACGGCACCCATTCTGGTTCTCCCGGACACCTCCCAACCATTCATCGTGGAGGTGGACGCCTTGGACAGTGGTGTCGGCGCGGTGCTCTCTCAACGTTCGGAAGGAAAGCTGCACCCCTGCGCTTACTTCTCTCACCGCCTGAGTCCTGCTGAGTCCCGGTACGATGTGGGGGATCGAGAACTGCTAGCGGTCAAACTGGCCCTTGAGGAGTGGAGGCACTGGCTGGAGGGAGCACAACATCCATTCCTGGTTTGGACTGACCACAAGAACCTGGAGTACCTCCAGCAAGCCAAGAGACTGAACCCTCGACAGGCTAGGTGGGCCCTGTTTTTCAGTCGGTTTGACTTCACCCTCTCATACCGCCCCGGCTCCAAGAACACCAAACCTGACACACTGTCCAGACTGTTCTCTGCCACTAACAGGGAGAATGAAGTCGGGCCTATTATCCCTGTGTCCCGGATTGTGGCCCCTGTCCGCTGGGGTATTGAGGAGGCTGTCCGACGAGCCCAACGCCAGGACCCCGGTCCTGGGACGGGGCCATCAGGCCTCTTGTACGTCCCACATCAAGCCCGGGCCAAGGTTCTCCAGTGGGGTCACTCTTCCCCTCTCACCGCCCACCCGGGAGCTCGGAGGACCCTGGACTTCCTGAAAAGACGCTTCTGGTGGCCTAACATGGAGAAGGAAGTAAGGTCATTTGTCCTGTCCTGTGAGGTTTGCACCAGAACCAAGAACCCACGACAGCGTCCCCAGGGTCTCCTGCATCCTCTGACCATTCCCCGGCGTCCCTGGTCCCACGTGGCAGTCGACTTTATCACGGGTCTCCCTGAGTCACAAGGTAACACGGTCATTTTGGTCTTAGTTGACAGATTCTCCAAGGCCTGCCGCTTCATACCACTGTGCAAACTCCCCTCTGCTCTTGAAACTGCGAAACTTTTGTTTAATCATGTCTTCCGAGTCTTTGGTCTTCCACAGGACATCGTCTCAGACCGAGGGCCCCAGTTCTCCTCCCGAGTGTGGCACGGGTTCTGCAAGGTCATCGGAGCCACTGCCAGCCTCTCCTCTGGGTTTCACCCACAGTCCAATGGTCAGACGGAGAGGCTCAACCAGGACCTGGAAACCACCCTGCGAGGCCTGGCTATGGATAACCCGACATCGTGGAGCACCTGGCTGCCATGGGCGGAGTACGCCCACAACACCCTGCAGTCATCGGCCACCAAGCTGTCGCCATTCCAGTGCCAATTCGGGTTCCAGCCACCTCTGTTCCCGGACCAGGAGGAGGACGCGGGGGTGCCCTCGGTCAACCAATATGTGAGACGGTGTCGCAAGACCTGGAGCAAGGTCAGGAAGACCCTCATACAGACCTCCAGAACCAACCAGACTCAGGCCAACCGCCATAGAAGACCTGCACACGCTTTCCGCCCTGGGCAGCGTGTTTGGCTGTCCACTAAGGACCTTCCACTGCGGGTGGAGAACCACAAGCTTGCTCCTCGCTACATTGGCCCCTTCAAGGTGGTGCGCAGGGTGAACCCTGTCTCCTACCGGCTCCAGTTGCCCCGGACTCTGAGGATCAACCCCACTTTCCATGTTTCCCTGTTACGGCCCGTACTGACGTCTACGTATGCCCCTGCCCCTAGGAACCCCCCACCCCCCCGCATCTTCCAGGGGCAGACTGTGTTCACTGTGAATCGCCTGCTTGACTCCCGCCGGGTCTGCGGCGGGTTGCAATATCTGGTGGACTGGGAGGGCTATGGTCCTGAGGAGCGCTGCTGGGTTCCTGCTCGGGATGTCCTTGATAAAGAACTATGTCGGGACTTCCATTCGGCCCATCCGGATCGCCCTGGGAACGTCAGGAGACGCTCCTAGAGGGGGGGGTCCTGTTAGGACTAGGACTGTTTTGGCCTCTAGAGGCCGCTGTTATTTCCTTTTCATGTCATGTTTATTTTGGCCTCTAGAGGCCGCCACTGTTCCTGTGTTTTGTGTTTGTGTTAATTGCCTAATTATCTTCACCTGTGTCCTTAATTAGTTTGTCTATTTATACCCCTGAGTTCAGTCCTCTTGTCACGGAGTCTTTGTGCTGTTATGTTTATCTCCAGTTTCCTTTGTACTGTGTTTTTTGATCTTCTTAGCTTTTGAATTTTTGCACTTTGCTTTTCTTTTGGATTATACTCTTTGGTTTTTTTTGTCTTTTGTTTTGCCCTGTATATAGTGTATATAGTTTAAATAAACCTTTTGATTCTTTTTCTACTTCCGCCTCACGCCTCTGCATTTGAGTCATCCCCCTGGTGGCCGAGTGGGGGTTTGCTGGATTATCACACCAACGAACCAGGTTCGAATCCCAGCAAAACCCTAACAGAAAAGCATTTTCACAGCTTGAGCAAGGCGCCAAACCCCCAACTGCTCCCTGGGCGCTGTAGCAGAGCTGCCCACTGCCCTGGGGATGTGTGTGTGCTCATTGCTCACTTGTATGTGCATGTGTGTGTTCATGGCTTCAGATAGGTTAAATGCAGAGGAGGAGTTCCACTGTACTTGAATGTATGTGACAAAAATAAAGGCTTTTTCTTCTAACTGTAGAACCGTTTGCTTGTTTGTCTGGATGCGTGACCCTCTCACAAAGACTGCACATCTCTTCACCTTCACATTTCAGCAGATATCACAGCAATGGGTTTGTCTCACTGGGTAAGCATGCCACTGCATGTAACCTGCCTTTTTTTTCAGTTTTTGTTCAGTAATTTGTTCACCAGACACTGAAAGTCCTGCAGTAACAAACAAAACCATCAATGAACTCAAGAATCAATTTACATCTTCCTACAAAATCATTAATAATTTAACTGACAATTGTGTTTGTCAGAATCTGACCCATGGCTTGTGCAATGTCCATGTTTTTTTTTTTTTTAATTTATTTAAGTATTTTTTTTTTTACCGGTATAACCTGTATTAATTTGTGCTTTTCATCTGTTCAGGGATATGTGTACATACAGAATACATGAACATTTTTATCACACGAGGAGTGGAAATGGGGTTTGTGTGTGTGTCCGGGGGGGGGATAAATTTAATATACTTGATCATGTGACAATTCTTGAGAGAAAGGGTTTTCAGTTACAAGAAAACTGCTGAACACACAGGCACTCATTTCTGGTCAAGCTGCTGTACAGAGTTTGATGAGTTTCAACTGTACTGCATGTGATCCATCAGTAAATAAAGATTTATTTAAAATCTGGAATGTAAGAGATTGCAAAAAAAAAAAAAGTTGTTTATCATCATCATCATTATCAGACACCAATGGCAGTATAATATCAGATAGTGGTGACATAATTCCAGACATATTTTACCTGTAATGTACTGTTGGGATTCTGTAGGTATTTGGTCATTAGTGCTGATGGGAAGATCATATACACAAATACATCAGAGAAATAGATGGCAAACTCACATCAGTGTATGCATGAAAGAGGAAATGAGAAAAAAAAAGAAGTATTTCATCACCAGTCAAAGGCCACAAAACTGTCAGGTTTTGAGCAACTTTTCCAAAACAACCCCAAAATAGGGGCGGGGGTGGAGGGTGTGTTTACAGTGTTTTGTATGACATTGTACAATTGTTTATTTCTTAATTGATCAGCTGAGAGATGGCGGAGTTTCGTCATTGTCAGTGGGACGTACTGTGAGGTTGAGTCACATAGACACATATTGCACAAAGAGGAACTGACCAAATTCAAGAGAACTGCAGTCAAAGACATGTAGAAATCACAAGCATACGCATGTTTTTCATCCTTTCATTTCCACAAAATATTCTTAATCGTGGATTGTGTTGTTTGTGAACATCAGTGAAGCTCGACTTCAGTTCAGAATGAAGACCCTCCTCATCATCACCTTCTACCTGATGTCAGGTCAGTTCTTCTACTTTCAATAATGAACTCCAGAGTGGAGAAGGAGGAACCATTATGAGTTTGTGCTGCAGTTATTTGAATGCTGAACTGTAGTAGTGAGAGAATTTGGAGATGTTTATCATCAGAGAAATGACTGAAATGCTTCCATTTTGATTGGCAGGTCCAGTGCACTGCAATGATGTGATCGGTTACCCTGGAGGTCGTGTCATAATTAACTTCAAAAAGCCAGTCATTCCCAGGTCGACTGGGTATTTTTGCAAAATGAAAACAGTGTGTGAAGAGTTAATAACAGCTCAGGCCTCAGTCAGCACGGTTCATAAGGACAGATTTACTCTGTTTAAGACTGATGGATTAATTTCACTGATCTTCAGAAGTCTGAGTTTACAGGATACAGGACTGTATCAGTATGGAGAGACTGGAGTGTGGAGTGAAAACATTGACCTGAAAGTGAAAAGTGGTGAGAAATTTTAGAATCTTTGACATCTGATAGATTTAGCTGTTAGTTTTTCTTTTGTATAATCCAGTATAAATGCACGAGGTACAGCTGATCTCATATCTAGAAACTAATTTCATCTTGATTTATTTAAACAAATAAACAGAAATATAAAATAAAGTGAAATAAAATTTCAATTCAGTGGTGTAGTGGTTATCACTGTCGCCTCACAGCAAGAAGGTTCTGGGTTCAAGCCCCGTGGCCGCCGAGGGCCTTTCTGTGTGGAGTTTGCATGTTCTCCCCATGTCCGCGTGGGTTTCCTCCGGGTGCTCCGGTTTCCCCCACAGTCCAAAGACATGCAGGTTAGGTTAACTGGTGACTCTAAATTGAGCGTAGGTGTGAATGTGAGTGTGAATGGTTGTCTGTGTCTATGTGTCAGCCCTGCGATGACCTGGTGACTTGTCCAGGGTGAACCCCGCCTCTCGCCCGTAGTCAGCTGGGATAGGCTCCAGCTCGCCTATAACCCTGTACAGGATAAGCGGTTACAGATAATGGATGGATGGATGGATGGAAATTTCTAATTCAATCCTGTTAATTTTGCTTTAAGAGTAGAATCACATTAAGCACATAAACCTACATTTCAGTAAAAGCTGAACTCATGCCAGCTGGGAGATAAATAATTCGACACTAATTCAGTTTGTGTGATTGACAGATCCATGCTGTAGTGAGACAAAATCAGTAACCGGATATCTGGGAGAGAGTGTGATGATCAGCTGCTCCTATCCAACAGAGTTTGAAACAAATATCAAGTCCTTTTTCAAATTGGATGATTACGCTGGAACCGAAGTGATCTTCACCAGGGCAAAAGAAGCGTATCAGAACGGCAGAGTCTCCATTTCTGATGACGGGAGGAGTAGCGTTTTCAGTGTGATCATCAGTGATGTGAGAGAAGATGATGGAGGAGTTTATTCCTGTGCAGTTCGTATCAAAGGGACTGCAGTCCGTTATCACTCGCTCTTCACAGAAATTCAGCTCCAAGTTACTGGTGAGAAATTTTTTTCCCATCATATTGCAGTAAATTACTGAAACAGTAACTCAGTAAAAATAAACAGTTACGGTAGTCTAAGTGGTACCACGACTCAGTGTTTCTTGTTATTCGTTATTTATGGTGATGTTTACTAAGACATACTGAACAAAACTAACATCAACAAAGTAATACCGCTTTTTCTTTCACCAGTTTAAATCCGCCAGTTGAAGCGGCATGGGCATGGGCGCTGCCAGGGGGGGAAAGGTTAGAACAATTCTAGGGGCTCAGCACTGCCATGGGGCCCTTTAAGGGGCTGATAATATGCTTTTAATGATTTTAATAAGACTTTTGAAATAAGAACAATGCAATATTCCATCTGGTAAAATTAGCTAATTGAACACGGTTGTCTATTTCTTGAGTTCAACATATTGTCATTTAACCCTCCCCCTTTTGCGAAATGGTACGGTCCAGTTCTGGTAGAAGCGCGATGCGTTAAATCTGTGTGCTGATCAGTGCAACGCTACTTGCTGCTGTGCTGCGGTGCAGCAGCCAGCCAGCCAGCAGTGGAGTGCGTACAGTCTATGATCGCTAAATATGAAGAGTGGCTGTCAAAAACGTAAAGAAAGGCAGCTGAAAGCTGAGAGGGACCGGAGAGGCAGGCAACTGGTCACTCAGTTTTTCCCAAAGAATGGTAGCTATCGCTCACGTGTGTTCAAAATATTAGCGAATGGTAAATGAACAGTATGAATGTGGTTGGATTAGCCTATCAAGAGAACACTTCTACAGTTTGTACAGTGACATTTTTTCCATTTTAATAACTGAACTGACTTGTGTGATAAAGAAGATGAAATATTACGTTATGCTGGTGCTAATAACTAGTGCTAATAACCAGTTTCATAACTAATGGGGTGCCCTAAATATGCACAGATTCAGCCTCAGTGGGACCTCCGCCCTATCAAACCACTGAACCCCCCTTTGGAGAAGGAGGTAAGCATGTGTTCTACCTAACACATAACAATCCATGGGATTTCCATAGGTATTTTGATGCTGGGTAGAAAACTTTTTCTATGATTTATTAGCAGTCACATCACACATTTCAATACCAATTGTCCTAGTACAAGAAGGTATGTGGCAAAATCTTGAATTTTCATTTGTGATTGTAAATGCACCAGAATTAGTCACTGACCAGTTTTCATCTAGTCCCTGGTAGGTTAATACATAAAATGTAATAAAGTCACAAACTCAAGGTCCATGGGCTATCAAAAGTCAAATAATGACAATAGTGCAATTGTGACGAGGGTGGGCAAAGTTGGGGGGCCCAAAATTCTAATCTTTCATGGGGCCCAAAATTTCTGGCAGCGCCCCTGGGCATGGTGGTGTAGTGGTTAGCACTGTCACCTCGTAGCAAGAAGGTTCTGGGTTCGAGCACAGTGACTGATGGAGGCCTTTCTGTGTGGAGTTTGCATGTTCTCCCCATGTCTGCGTGGGTTTCCTCTGTCTGCTCCGGTTTCCCCCACAGTCCAAAGACATGCAGGTTAGACTAATTGGCTACTTTAAATTGCTCACAGGTGTGAATGGTTGTTTCCTAAGCCCAGAAATGGGAGAGATGTGGCAGAAAGGGAATCAGGCATAAAACTGTGCTCCAATTAAGATGACGTGGACCAGTAGGGTTTACATGAACCCTGACCTGGTAATAGTGCTGGATAAGGAAGAAGTTGTTTAGATCCACCAGTTCAGAGGAAACCATAGTGTAAATTAATGCGTCAGTGTAAGTCATCTCATTATCTCTAGCCGCTTTATCCTTCTACAGGGTCGCAGGCAAGCTGGAGCCTATCCCAGCTGACTATGGGCGAAAGGCAGGGTACACCCTGGACAAGTCACCAGGTCATCACAGGGCTGACACATAGACACAGACAACCATTCACACTCACATTCACACCTACGCTCAATTTAGAGTCACCAGTTCACCTAACCTGCATGTCTTTGGACTGTGGGGGAAACCGGAGCACCCGAAGGAAACCCACACGGACACGGGGAGAACATGCAAACTCCGCACAGAAAGGCCCTCGCCGACCATGGGGCTCGAACCCAGGACCTTCTTGCTGTGAGGCGACAGCACTAACCACTACACCACTGTGCCGCCCAGTGTAAGTCAATATTACTTATTTGTGTTTTCTTTGTTCCATTAATATATGAACATGGTTCTAAATTATGGTGCATGTCACCAGAACAACGGAAGACAGAGCAGTGGATCCAGGTGGCACATCAGACAGAAATGAGACTGATAAGACTTGCTAATGAGTTTAAGACTTGCATTGGAGATAATAATAAGTGTTGCCAAGCAAAACAAACCTTATCTGGTAGCACTTATGATGAATATGAAGGAAGATATTGCAAAAAACATAGGTACCCTAAGGGTCCATGTGGCTGCTGTTTATAAATAAAATAGTTTTCTGAGCCCATGTCCATACAGTAAATACAGCATATATATTTACTCTATGAGGCAGTAGCCACAAAAATGAAGTGTAATCCAAAAATAAACAATTTAAAAATCACAGAAGTAAAATATACCAAGTGTCTGTACTTTATATTATTCTACTCTTACCGCTTACAGTTTTGGAAACTCAAACCTCCAAACCGAGACTGACACACACTGTCACCATGACCCAAACTCTTATTTCCCAGAAATGGCCCGGCGCTAGAGCTCAGTGGAACGCACTTTCCCTCTGTAATAAGCATAAACATGTCTGAAAGCGATTTCTTTAGTCTAGTCCATTTATTTATCTCATCTCATTATCTGTAGCCGCTTTATCCTGTTCTACAGGGTCGCAGGCGAGCTGTAGCCTATCCCAGCTGACTACGGGCGAAAGGCGGGGTACACCCTGGACAAGTCGCCAGGTCATCACAGGGCTGACACATAGACACAGACAACCATTCACACTCACATTCACACCTACACTCAATTTAGAGTCACCAGTTAACCTAACCTGCATGTCTTTGGACTGTGGGGGAAACCGGAGCACCCGAAGGAAACCCACGCGGACACGGGGAGAACATGCAAACTCCGCACAGAAAGGCCCTTGCCAGCCACGGGGCTCGAACCCGGACCTTCTTGCTGTGAGGCGACAGCGCTAACCACTACACCACCGTGCCGCCCCATTTATTTATCATTTATATTTATAATAATAAATCAAATTTTTATCAATGAGGTTTAAAAGTAGGCGTGGCCAAAACCCCTTCTTTTGGATATGTAAACAAACCAAGAAAACATTCAGTGCCAGCAGTGTATGCAAATGAGGCAGGTAGTGATCCAATCAGCATGTTTGTGGGAGGAGTCTTTCCGAGGCAGCACTCCTGCAGTCTGAGCTCAGAGCTTTTTTTTTTTTTTACCTTTTTGGTCACCATGACCTTGACTTTGGCCAGATGACCCCCAAATTTTGGAGGTTCTATTTGAGACCAGGGCCCATCTGTCCTGAAAGTTTCATGAAGATTGGTCCAGCCATTTTCCGTTAACATCTTTTACAGAAAAACAAAGAAAGAAAGAAAGGAAAGAAACAAACAAACAAACAAACCCGTCTGAAAACAATACCTCGCCCCCTGTTAGACTCCATCCTGGGCGAGGTGGTAATAATAATAAAACAGTGTTTTGTTGTCACTGATATTGAAATACTAAAAAGTTTAACAGTAAAGCAGTAAAAGGTTAAAAAGATAGAAGGTTGTAATGGGTAAACATTAAAACCTTAGTTTATATTTTAATGTTAAAATGTTAAACACATTGAAATGTTAAAATGGTACTATATTAAAAGGTTACAATGTATTTATGGATAGTCCAGTTGGTTGCTAGGGTATTGCTACATGTTGTGGCTCTACTAACCCAGTTGCTATGCTATTATTGTTATATTACTATTGGGGTGTTATTAGGAGTTGTTTGTTCGGTGGTTATCATGGTATGACAGGTGGTTGTTAAGGTGTTGCTATGTGGTTAATATGCTAACCAAGTTAGTTGCTAGGGTGTTGCTGGGTGGTTGCTCTGATATTCCAGGTGGTGGCTTGGGTATTACTAGCCAGTTGCTCTTCTAGCTCAGGTGGTTGCTAGGGTGTTGCTATATTCCCTGTGAACAGTGTTGTGCAACTTCAAACTTAACAAATGCCAGCTCAAAGTTCAGTTCACACAGATTAAAATAAATTAGTTCACTTCCATAGTTCACAGTCCCAGAAATGAACTAGCCTCGTTCATGTTCATTTCGTCCTATTTTTTAAATGAGCTGCTCTGAATTCAAAGTGAAATATTTGAACAGCAATTAAAATATCAAATTTCACCTCTCATTAGAAAGCTCTTGAAGTCTGTTGCACTGATATAAGCAAATCAATAGAGTCATGAGCAGCGCATTGGAGCACATCACCGCAACACTGGTCAAGACAAGGAACACGCGAGTCATTTGAATTGGTCACATAATTTTCCAAGGTGTGATCCTGAGACATTGTAATACATCACATTTCATATCACAATATGAAAGTTAAATTATTGCCTAGACTCTTCACTCTTGCCAAAGTGACCAATGCTCACATACACGTTCGTTACTTGCAAACTGATTCGTTTGGTTCATCATTCACCAAAAATATGCACATACTCAATGAATGATCTTGATTTTGTGCATTCATGTACAACACTGCCCATGCACATAAATGTTTCCTGTCTGTAGCTCCTGTGGTTTGGTCTGCATGGCCTTTCAACCGAAAGTAAAAAGCATCCCTAAGTCTTCCCTGTTGACAAATGACCAAGACTGCAGTGTCGTTGCATGGAAACAATAACACCAATCTTTTCCAAAAGCACAAGTACCCCATTTCCATATGGAAAAAAAAAAAACAGCATTACTGAAAAATCTAAAGAGTGATAAGTTTATGATAGAAAATGAGATCTCACTGTGATTTTAAGCATCATCCATGTTTGCCTGGATGGAGCATCATCACTGTCTCTTCACTCCTATGATCTTATCTCCAGGTTCCTCTATCATCATCATCCCTGGGGTTGTCTGTGTGATTCTGCTGCTGAGTGTTGGATTAGGACTGATCTTCTATAAGCAAAGGTGTAACAAGTCACAAGGTACTTAATAGTACTACCGGTATATTGTACTCTATTCGAACAAAAGACTACTGTATAATAGTACTCTGTTCTTCAAACTGAAAGCATAAGACAACACCGTACATTTTATTTACACCAAATGGTAAAATGGTTTGAATCAAAACATTACAAATTATTTACATAACATGACAAAACATAACCTTATTTGCTTTTCATTTATAAATTAAATCCAAAAACAATGGCCTGGGGGCGGCACGGTGGTGTAGTGGTTAGCGTTGTCGCCTCACAGCAAGAAGGTCCTGGGTTCGAGCCCCGTGGCCGGCGAGGGCCTTTCTGTGCGGAGTTTGCATGTTCTCCCCGTGTCCGCGTGGGTTTCCTCCGGGTGCTCCGGTTTCCCCCACAGTCCAAAGACATGCAGGTTAGGTTAACTGGTGACTCTAAATTGACCGTAGGTGTGAATGTGAGTGTGAATGGTTGTCTGTGTCTATGTGTCAGCCCTGTGATGACCTGGCGACTTGTCCAGGGTGTACCCCGCCTTTCGCCCGTAGTCAGCTGGGATAGGCTCCAGCTTGCCTGCGACCCTGTAGAAGGATAAAGCGGCTAGAGATAATGAGATGAGATGAGACAATGGCCTGGGATTATAGAAAAAAAAAATTATATATCTCACGAGAGGCTGGCTGGCTCTCGGCAGGACCCTTCAATCAGTGCACGGACACAAAGGTTAAAACAAATCAAGATTTTTAATGTGATGCCAGGAAATCAAAAAGGAAAGGTAACTCAAAGTTCAATGTTCCAACGAAAATGGATTCCCAAAAGTCAAACTCAAAGAATGTCTCTGGCTTTAGAACAACGAAATTATAGGCAGGTTTCCTTCAGTCCAATATCCTTTTCCCAGAACAAACAAAATCTTCTGCCTTACTTTGAGTCCAGTCAACAATCCCTGTAGTCTTTAGCCCGATGGCAGCCCAGTCGCCCGTAACACAGGGAAGTATTTCAGTGCAAAATCCTTCAGGTAAGAATTCCAGATAAGTTTTCCAACAGATATTCCGCCCAGCAGGTTCCACTCAGCAGCGGGAGTCCATGAACCTCACTCCTCTCCTTTTCACAGAACACTGAGAGCTTTTGAGCTCTCACAAAGCCCTCTTGCACATTAGGCCCTCATTGGCCACAGGGTGTGCTGCCGGGTTGTGTGCTGAGGGGTGCAGTTCCTAACTCCACCACCAGATGGAGTTATAGCTGCCAGAAGTTGGAGCCATCTGCGTGTGATGTAGTGCCCTTCGATGACAGAGCCTCTCGGGACATCACAATATATATATCTCATCTCATCTCATTATCTCTAGCCGCTTTATCCTTCTACAGGGTCGCAGGCAAGCTGGAGCCTATCTCAGCTGACTATGGGCAAAAGGCGGGGTACACCCTGGACAAGTCGCCAGGTCATCACAGGGCTGACACATAGACACAGACAACCATTCACACTCACATTCACACCTACGGTCAATTTAGAGTCACCAGTTAACCTAACCTGCATGTCTTTGGATTGTGGGGGAAACCGGAGCACCCGGAGGAAACCCACGCGGACACGGGGAGAACATGCAAACTCCGCACAGAAAGGCCCTCGCCGGCCCCGGGGCTCGAACCCAGGACCTTCTTGCTGTGAGGCGACAGCGCTAACCACTACACCACCGTGCCGCCCCAATATATATATATATATATATATATATAAAATATTCTAGATAACAAGTGGCAAAGTTTGTTTGTTTGTGTTGAGCTAATGTCGCCATTTATCGACAGATTTTCACCAAATTTGGCAAGTAGGTCGGGGGATGACCCGGAATTTTGCAGATATAAAAAAAAATAATGCTTGGGCCCTGGGAGGTCCCTGGGGGGCACAACATCCACCTACCACCCAGGGGCGCAGATAGGATTTTTGAACTGGGGGGGACTGAGCTGTCAGCAAATGATTCCATTTTGTGTATATATATATATATATATATATATATATATATATATATATATATATATATATATATTATAGTGTGCGTGTGTGTATATATATATATATATATATATATATATATATATATATATATATATATATATATACACACACACACTACCATTCAAAAGTTTGGGGTCACTTTGAAATGTCCTTATTTTTGAAAGAAAAGCACTGTTCTTTTCAATGCAGATCACTTTAAACTAATCAGAAATCCACTCTATACATTGCTAATGTGGTAAATGACTATTCTAGCTGCAAATGTCTGGTTTTTGGTGCAATATCTCCATAGGTGTATAGAGGCCCATTTCCAGCAACTCTCACTCCAGTGTTCTAATGGTACAATGTGTTTGCTCATTGCCTCAGAAGGCTAATGGATGATTAGAAAACCCTTGTACAATCATGTTAGCACAGCTGAAAACAGTTGAGCTCTTTAGAGAAGCTATAAAACTGACCTTCCTTTGAGCAGATTGAGTTTCTGGAGCATCACATTTGTGGGGTCGATTAAATGCTCAAAATGGCCAGAAAAATGTCTTGACTATATTTTCTATTCATTTTACAACTTATGGTGGTAAATAAAAGTGTGACTTTTCATGGAAAACACAAAATTGTCTGGGTGACCCCAAACTTTTGAACGGTAGTGTGTATACATGTTATTTCACCTCCCTCACTGCCATCACCAGGAACTACCTGCAGGCCAGGACAATGAGAACATTTTAACATAGCCTATGGAAATCCAAAGTTTACACATTATCATCACGCACAGAAATTGCAAAACTGCAAAACTAGTTTTAAAACCGCTAAGTTCCAACTGTTAAACATAGCGAGAGGCTGGGCTACGTGTGTGTGTGTAAAGTGTAAACCAGTGCATCCTGACTTTCTACCTATGCCTGTGTGTTGCGTGAGCGGCAGTCAGTCAACAACTCTTCGCAAAGTTTCCTTATGAAACAATATGCTCGCTGAAATTATGGCAGGGAACGCCAGATTAAACATTAAAACTGCCTTCTGAGCACTGTATCTACAGGCTGCCACCGAAAGAAGGAGGCTACCAGAAAGGCATCTCTACTCCGTACGATTTTACTTTCACTATGACATTACTTTGAACTGACTATCAAAAAATTGCAAGGTGATATGATAAAGTAAGGCACAGTTTACTTACAGTCTTTTTTTTTTTTAAACGATGCAATTGTTTTCTGCCTTTTGGCACCCTTCATCATGCCGTGTTGGGGTCCTGAACTAGGAGGAGCTGTCCCCGATATGCCTGTCAAACTTGTGGGTAACCATAGCAACCAAGCTCGAGCTCGCAACCTGTGCAGTCTGCGCAGTTGCAACTGCATGTACTGCTGTGCACCTCAATAAACCGAATGGTAATTAGTCTTTTGATTTTTCCGTGAGGTTTGCCTTATGCAAAGAAAGACAGCATAGACATTTTTTCCTCCCTATAAGTGGGGGGGACCGAACGAGGTGAATTTAAATCTGGGTGGGACGAATCCCCCCCGTCCCCCCCTCTATCTGCGCCCGTGCTACCACCTACCCCCTCCCTCAATGCCTTTCATGTTACATTTATCAACACAAACTCTCGACGGATCTTCACTAAACTTGGCACATCCAAGCTTCACCACCCCCACAACCTGGGCAACACACACACACACACACACACATACATATATTGCTGGTTATATAAGAGAAAAAATATTATTATTTATGTTTTTTTAGCCTAAACTGACACTATTTGCCTATCAGGTGAATTGGTAAGAGATTTTTTTGTAAATAACCCAAAAAACATGACTTTCTCTTTCACAGGTTCCTTACACAGAAATCTGATGGAAAAACATTCAGACGTGAGTATTTGAGCATTGAACAGGACTTTCCTGTTTAATATTAAGTTTTATCTCAGTTCTACATGCCACGTTAGATTGAGGCAGTCTGTCTTGTGAGACTTATTTTAAATGAAATTGTGAAAGTATGGTTTATCTCTTATTATTCAGTGGTTGCTTTTGAAACAGTGGTGTGGTAGTGATAGGTGATTCACTTAAAAACTTTTGAGTCAGGGTGCAAGC
Source organism: Neoarius graeffei (assembly GCF_027579695.1). NCBI lineage: Eukaryota > Metazoa > Chordata > Actinopteri > Siluriformes > Ariidae > Neoarius > Neoarius graeffei. The sequence goes on along the minus strand of NC_083586.1, from coordinate 65,717,617 downwards.
ACTTACGGATGTATGTGCAGGGGAGAGCGGGGAAGAAAACTGTAATCCAAGCAGAATCGTGAGATGAGAGACTTTGTCAAAAATACAGGCGGGGTCGATTGATGAGCAAACAGAGCAATATAGATTTTTACTTCTATGCTTGTCAGCATACTCCTTGTACTTGGCATTGACAGACTCAATACGCTGGTGAATTTCCTCCCAGACTTCTTGACTTCATGAGAACCATTCGTCTATGGCTTGTACATGTGAGGGTGAATCGTCCCATGGGAACAGGTTCGGCTGGTAACCGAGTATGCACTGAAAGGGTGTTAGTTGAGTTGCTGAGTGTTTGAGCAAGTTCTGTGCATACTCAGCCCATGGGATGAATCGTGCCCAATCCCCCTGATTCCGCATACAGAATATTTTGAGGAAGCACCCTACTTCCTGGTTTGCTCGCTCCACCTGGCCATTGGACTGGGGATAATAACCAGAGGTAAGGCTCACCGAGACACCTAGCCATTCCATGAAGCAAGACCATATGCGAGAGATGAACTGAGGACCCCAGTCATTAACAATGTCTTCTGGGATTCTGAAATATCTGAATATGTGATGAAAGTTCAGTTCTGCTGTTTGTAAGGCTGTGGGGAGGTCTGGTAGCGGGATCAGTTAAAGTGCTTTGGAGAAGATGTCTATTACCACCATGATTGTTGTGTTACCTTGTGACTAGGGTAGGTCGGTGATTAAGTCAATGGCCAGGTGGGACCAGGGTTTCTGTGGTACTGGGAGAGGACACAGTTTTCCTACCAGTGGAACTCTTGGTACCTTGGCTTGGACACATTCTGTATATGATGAAATGAAGCTATTTATGTCCGCTAGCATGTTCTCCCACCAGTACTTGTTTTGTAGTAATTGATATGTACGATGACTGCTAGGATGACCGGTAGCTGGAGAGGCATGTGCCCAAGTGATTAATCTCCCTCTGAGGTCATTCAGGACATATATAAGGCCAGGAGGGCAGTTTTCAGGAGGGGTTGTAGGCTGAGAGTTTCTTATCTTCTTGTCTAGAGCCCAAGTAATGGCCTGGATGAAGCATTCGGGTGCTAGGATGTGATGAAGTTCAGGGTTATGTGGAGAGGAGCTGTGGATTCTAGATAGGGCATCTGCCTTGGTATTATTGGTACCAGGATGGTAGGAAATTGTGAGATGAAACCGTGTGAAGAACAATGCCCATATGGCTTGATGTGAGTTGAGTCTCTTGGCTGCCTTGAGATATTCAAGATTCTTATGATCAGTCAATTACAAAAGGATGTGTCACTCCCTCTAACCAGTGCCAGCTTGATGGCTAGCAGCTCGCGGTTTCCGATGTCATAATTTCTGTCTGCTGGCATGAGCTTCCTCGAAAAGAAGGCTACCAGGTGGAGCCTGGGCTTCTCATCAAAATGCTGAGAGAGGACACCCCCTACCCCAGTCTTGGACGCATTCACCTCCACAACAAAGAGTCTGGCCAGGTCGGGGTGTTGAAATATTGGGGCTGTGGTGAAGGCTGTCTTGAGCTTGTTGAAGGCTTCCTTGGCAGCTGGTGTCCAGTGGAGGTGCTTGGGTCCCTTCTTCAAAAGGGAAGTTAATGGGGAGGCGATAATGCTGAAGTTATGAATGAAGCGACAATAAAAATTGGCAAATCCCAGGAAATGTTGGAGTTCTTTGACTGAGGTAGGTACTGGCCAGGATGTTACCATGGATACTTTATCTTGGTCCATACTGACTCCTTCAGCACTGATAATGTATCCCAAAAAGGATATCTGATGCTGGTAAAACTCACACTTCTCCACCTTGACATCGAGATGGTTTTCAAGAAGATGCTGGAGTACTGGAGATCTGATGTGCTTGAGGTGACACTTTTCATCTGGGAAGTATATCAAGATATCATCTATATAGGCTACTACGTATCTCCCCAACATATCATGAAGTACATCATTAATTAGGCACTGGAAAACGCTTGGTGCTGATGAAAGACCATGTGGCATGACTTGCTATTCAAAATGGCCACTAGTAGTGCTAAAATCAGTCTTCCATTCATCCCCTTCTTGGATTTAGACCAGGCCACACCAATTCGATTAGTTGGTTCTCGGAATCGCCGCTTGAAGAAAATGCAAAATGAAAAAAAAAATCGAATCGACTGCAGGTTGAGGTCACGTGATGTCGAAAACCAATCAAATCACCCCTTTCACTTTAGATAAAGACTTGTGGAAGAAACATGCCTGTGGAGGGGAATCCTGCAAAGCCTGTTTGTGATTGTTAAGATATTCAGCAAACAGAAGCGTAAAATCTTTGACAGGTGTGTCGAAATTCAAGAGGGGGAAAACTTTGCACAGTTGTACTCAAGATGCCATGAGCTTGTTACCCAACTTGGACTACAACTCTGTGGAGGTGGGTTTGATTTATATATTTCATTGATTGATGTAAGGGGCAAACAAAAAATCATTTGAAGTATTTAGCCATCAGAAGTAGCCTACTCCTGGTCAAATCTTTTTTTTCTGTGCATTGTAGATGTTCAATTGACTGTAATTCAATCGTTTATTTAGCCTCTCTGTTTACTGGTTTGCCTGATAAAAGACGTGCAGCCAGAGCTAGCCCTTAATGCATATGGGTAGAAATAAGATAAGCTATTAAAAGAGCCATATGAAATGTGTAACAATAATGTATTGTCTTTGTTTTGCTTCTGTATTATGAAAGCCCTCTATTTCCACTGCTAATTTTACCATCAGAGCATTTTTTAGATTTTATTTTTATTTTTATTTCGCGCGCTCGCTTCATATCCTGAAAAAATCAGAGAACCAACTAATTAAATTGGTGTGGCCCCAAGTTGTAGGCACTGCGTAGATCCACCTTAGAAAAAAACTTTAGCGGAGCACAACTGTTCTAGGGCCGAAGGTGCCAAGGGCAGAGGATATAGATACTTGACTGAAATCTGGTTGAGACCTCAATAGTCTATGCATGGGTGAAGACCTCCCCCTTTCTTCTCCACAAAAAAAGAATCCAGTCAAGGCTGGTGACATGGAAGGATGAATGTACCTCTGCTTAAGGGCTTCTTGAATATACTCCTCCATCGCCACTTGTTCTGTCTGGGCTAGAGGGTAGATACAGCTGCGTGGTGGAGAGGTGCCTGGTAGGAGGTCGATCATGCAGTCATATGTATGGTGAGGAGGGAGACCACAGGCTCTCCCTTTACTGAAGACCTCCTTTAAGTCCATATAACATTCAGAGATATTTTCTAGGGAGTCAAGTTGGGGACTTTCTACTGAAGTGGAGGAGACGTTCAATTGAGATCTTAGGAGACAATTTTGGAAACATGCGGGTGACCACTGGACTATCTCCTTATGCTGCCAGGAGGTCAGGGGGTCATGTAGTTGCAACCATGGATAACCCAGAATGATATTGTGATGAGCGGTGGAAGTTACTAAGAGTGACAGGAATTCAGAGTGCAGTGCCCCTACCTGGATGTGCAGGGGAGCAGTTCAAGTAGTAATGAGACCCTCCCCTATTGGGCCTCTGTCTATGGTTCGGATGCTGAATGGGCTCTGCAGGGAGTCTGTGGTTAGGTTATACCTCTGGACAATTGAGACATTGATGAAATAACCTTCCGTGCCTGAATCAACAAAGGCAGAGAGTGCATGTGTCAAGGAGTGCAGCTTCAACAATACAGGTATTTTGAAGGATTGAGCTCTGAATTAAATTACTGGACTCAACGGGCTGGAAGGGGATTCAGCAGGGCAGGTGCTAGATGGACGAACTGGGCATTGGGTTAAGAGATGTCTGGAATCCCTGCAGTAAAAACACAGACCCTCTTGCTGCCTTCTTTCTCTTTCGGTGGATTTTAAACATGTATGTGAGACCTCCATGGGTGTTGGAGCATCAGAGGTCAGACCCGATTTGCCCTCCTCCTTCAGAGATGGTCGAAAGGAGATTAGTTGGTCGAGCCGGATAGCAAGATTGATCAGGGAATCTAGTGAGAGACATTCATCTTGGCACGCTAGTTCGCTAGTTCGCTGAGAACCTCTGGACGTAGACCTTGGCGAAAAAACACCTTCAGTGCCAGTTCATTCCATCCGCTGGCTGCAGTGAGGGTGTGGAAGTCCAATGCATATTCAGCAACTCTTCTTGAACCTTGCTTAATGGTTAATAAATTCTCGCTGACCTCTATGTCTTCAAGAAAGTTATCATAGGACGTGGTGCATTCACTTCTACTTCTCCAAACTGCACTCGCCCACTGTAGCACCTTGCCCATTAAGAGTGAGATAAACTTTGCGATTTTCTGTTCATCAGAAATTGCTGGGATTGCCGAGAAGTACATAGATCATTGAAGTAAGAATCCCTTACAGCTGTGTGCATCGCCAGCATATTTCTCAGGAAGTGGGAGAAATTTCACTGAGCTAGTGGAAGATTCAGGACATGTTAGGAGGGCCTGTGGCATCACTGCAGTGAGCTGGGCCATCTGGGTGTTCAGGTCAGCCAGCATTTGCTGATGTTCTCCCAGTAAGCGTCCCTGAGCATTCAACGCAGTCTTCTTTGCTGCCTCTGCTGCATCCATGAAGGCAAAGTATTGTGTCAGGGTGCAGACACTTATGGATGTATGTGCAGGGGAGAGCGGGGAAGCAAACTGTAATCCAAGCAGAATCGTGAGACGAGAGACATAGTCAAAAATACAGGCAGGGCTTGATAGATGAGCAAACAGAGCAAACAGACAGGACTAGAGAGCGAGGTCAGTAAATGAGAAACGAAGTCCAGAAACTAGAAAGCAATCAGAAAGAGTTAACAGCTCGGTAAGCAGGAGTGAACACTGAAAGATACTTCACATTAGTGAAGTGTGTGAGAGGGGCTTATGTGCTGTCTGGGTGATTAGAGGAATGAGAGACAGGTGTAATTAATAGGTGGGTGACAAAAGGCGCTGTGGATTTTGGGAGTTGTAGTTCTGAGAGTCCATGTTAGAAGTTCCTTTCGAGCTGCCGCTCTCAACCTGGTTACTGACAGCTATGTTCAAATTACAATTTTCATTGTGAAATTAAATATTTGACAGTCAGTTTACAGTCAGAACTGCAAGTGATCCATATCTGCCAATTGTTTCAAACATTACATGAACTCAAGGTTCCTTTCAGATTTTACTTGAATTGATTCCTCAAGTATCAAGTGAATTACCATGTAACAACTTTGTGGGAGTGGTCAGTGAGGAACTGGAAGCAGGCGATGTAATTCAACACATGCTTGAACTTTTTTTGGCACTTTCAGTGACTTTTACTATTATGGCACGCTAGGTACACACGCATGCAATGGGGTGACACAGCTATCTCTCTTGTTCCTGGCTGTGTGAAAGACACACAGAAACACATTAATAGACAGTCAGTCATTAGACACAGATGTACCTCATCACATGTTACCTGCTGGTTCCACCCGACTCCTAGCCATTCACAGCCGACGCTTGACCACACCCTTACTGCCACATACCCTCACTGCCCAACTCAGGCCGGGAAGCCATCCGACTAGCAGCTGACTCCCCCCGGTGGGAGAGGCAATCTGCCACCACCATCTGCGCTCCCAGCCTGTGGATCACCACAAATTTAAAGGGTTGAAGGGCCAAATACCAATGAGTGATCCGTATGTTGGCATCCTTCATGCGATGGAGCCACTGGAGCAGGGAATGGTCAGAACAGAAGGTGAATGGGCATTCAGGCAGGTATTACTGGAGAGTAAGGCCTGCCCACTTGATTGCCAGATACTCCTTTTCCACAGTGTTGTACTTTGACTCTCACATGGCGAGCTTGCGGCTGATGTACAGCACCACACGCTCCTCCCCCTCCACCACCTGGGACAAAATGGCCCTCTGTCCATGTCGGTCTGTAAAACAAAAGGGAGAGAAAAGTCAGGAGAATGCAGCAGTGGGCCCCCCACACAAAACCGCCTTTACTTGAGCAAAAGCCCATTCACACAGCTCCATCCACTGGACCGGATCTGGTGCCCACTTTTTAGTGAGGTCAGTCAGTGGGCTAGTGTCATCCGAAAAGTTAGGCACGAATCACCTATACTAGCCAGCCAGCCCCAGGAACTGCCTCACCCCCTTTTTGGTCTTAGGTCTTGGGCAGGCTGCAATAGCTGCAGTGTTATCAATTTGGGGATACACCTGCCAATGACCCATGAAGAAGCCCAGATACTATACTTCTACCCATCCAATTGCATACTTTTTCAGCTTCGCTGTGAGCCCAGCGCACTTCAGCGACCTCAGCACTGCCCTGAAATGTTGTAAGTGCCGCTCTCGATCATGACTATAAATGATGTAATCTAAATAGACTCTCGCATATGCGTGGTGGGAATGGAATATTCGGTCCATGAGACACTGAAACATTGCTGGTGCCCCAAACAACTTAAAAGGAAGGATGACAAATTGGTGTAAATCAAACAGAGTGGAAAAGGCCATTTTCTCGCAGGATAATGGAGTCAAAGGGATCTGACAATATCCCTTTCTTAAATCCAGTGTCAAGTAAAAGCGAGCCATACCTAAGCGATCGAGCAGTTCATCAATGCAAGGCATCAGATATGTGTCAAATTTAGACACCACATTGACTTTTTTCTATAGTCCACACACAACCGGTCTGACCCATTGGTCTTGGAAACCAAGACCACTGGGCTGCTCCAGTCGCTGTGCGACTCCTCAATTACTCCCATCTTAAGCATTGCCTGGAGTTCATCCCAAACCACATTTTCCTTGTGCTCAGAGAGCCGATGTAGGCAGCTGCACACCACCATCCCTGGGGGAGTCTCAATTTAGTGTTCTATGAGGTCAGTGTGACCAGAGAGAGGTGAGAACACATTGCAGAATTCCTCCTGCAAACTAATAACCTGTGCTCTCTGGGACAGTGAGAGGTTTTCTCCACAGGGGACCAGGCTGAATTGGGCTACACTTTTTAGACTTACCTCCAGTCCCAGCTCTGCCCTCTCTGCAACTACTGTTGCCAGAGCCATAGGGACCTGCTCTCTCCATGGTTTCAGGAGATTGAGGTGGTAAATTTGTCATGTCACCTCTTGGACACTTGGCCTCATAGTCGACCTCCCCAATTTGCCATGTGACCTCAAAGGGCCCTTCCCACTTGGTGAGTAATTTTGAACTTGAAGTGGGCAGTAAAATGAGGACTTTATCTCCTGGTGCAAATTCCCTTAGCCGTGCCCTTCTGTTGTACAGGCAAGATTGATGTTCTTGGGCCTGTACCAAATTCTCCTGGCTTATGTGACTCAGTGCATAGAGCTTTGCTCTCAGGTCAAAAACGTTGAATTTCATTTTTACTTTGAGAATGCCCCTCTTCCCAATTGTCTCTAATGATGGCCAAGACACTATGGGGCTTGCACCCGTACAGCAATTCAAATGGAGAAAACCCGATGGAGGCTTGTGAGACCTCGCACACTGCAAACAACAGAGGGTCTAGCCACCTGCCCCAGTTTTTAGTGTCCCCATGAATAAACTTACAGATAATGTTTTTAAGTGTTTGGTTAAATCTTTTGACCAGCCTGTTTGTTTGTGGATGATAAGCACTGGTCCAAATGTATTTAATCCCCAATAATTTGTACAATTCACGTAGTGTGTTTGACATAAAAGTAGTGCCTTGATCGGTCAGGATTTATTTCAGAATCCCGACTCGGGAGATAATGTGGAAAAGTGCTTCTGCAACATTGCATGCTGAGATATTGCGAAGAGGCACTGCTTCTAGGTATCACGTTGCATAATCCACTATGACTAACATAAAGCCATACCCATGTGCAGATCAATCTAATGGCCTGATGAGATCCATGCCAATTCTTTCAAAGGGATCTCAATTAACAGTAATGGGAGCAATGGCACTTTTGGTGTGGCTGCTGGATTTACCAGCTGGCATTTGTGACAAGCTACTCACCACCTTCAGACATCAGTGCAAATCCCTGGCCAATAGAAATGAGCCATGAAACAATTTACTGTTTTATCCAGCCCCAAGTGCTCAGCCATAGGATTATGATGAGCCAATCATAATCAAACTTTTACGATAAAAGTTCCCTACAGTGCTTTGGGACCAACGACAGTGTTATCTCTTCCCTGGGCTGAGTGTCCTGCATCACTCGATATAACCTATCCTTAATAATACAAAAATATGGGAAGGAAAGCACAACATTAGGTTGGAGGATCAATTACTTTCACTTGGTCAAAAGTGTCTCAGAGACTCATCATGTGCCTGCTCCAGTGGGAAATCCCCTACAGGATTCCCTAGAGAAAGAGCAGAGCCCTCCCCACTCTCCATGTCATCATGACATGGAGCTGATACAGACAGGCCTGGGACCGCCTCCCCAGCTAATGTTGCGGAGATATTCCTCCGTGACCTACTACTGCAGGACCCATCCACTACTATCTGTTTCATTAATGGTTTAAACCCTGGGCAATCTGTTCCCAGGATAAGTGGATGGGTGAGGCTCGGACTAACCACTGCCTCTACACTGTGCTTTTCTCCCTGGAATTGAATAGTGACCGGCATTAGCAGATATCTGTGAATGTCACCATGCACACGTCTGACTTTCACAAATTGTGCATTTCCCAGTGCCCCGCATTGAATCAGATTTTAATGCATGGAGGTCTGATTACAACCATAATCCATCAAAGCCTGATGTGTACCCCCTTGAATACTCAGTGACTCTGTACACTCCTGCTCGATCAGGGGAAGCCTGCAGTGCATCAGGAATGTGAATCAATAGTCCCACCTTCTTGCGGAAGTGCTGATTCCCTACCTTCCCTCCTCACCAACAGACCTGCCCGGGCTCGCTCCCGGATCTGGTGGGCATGGATGAGTCCACCTATGGAGAAAGAGAGGGGGTTAACAGCAGCACAGACACAGAAGGAGAAGGGAGAGAAGAAACACAAGAACAGACATGTGCACAGGGATTGGGTTTCAGAGGAATTGGCCCCCATTTCCATGGGGCTGGGGTAGGGGAGGGGTGAGGAGAGGAAAGCAAGAGGGAGAGGGAGGGGAGAAAGTGAAAATGAGAGAGAGAGCGAGGATGAGAAGCTGCAGGAGTGCCTGCTCCCAGAAACACTGTTAGGTGGTCCTCTGCCAGCCAGACTGCCTCCTCCAGTGACACCGCTCAGTGACACTGGATCCACATTGACGTTTCGCTCGGCAGTTGGGCGACGAATTGCTCCAGTATCACTCACTTGATGATGGTCTCAACGCCGCACTCACCTACCAGCAGCCACTTTCGGCAGGCGTCTTGGGGCTGTTGTGTGAACACAAATGGCCAGCCCACTTCATAGTATGCCAGCAAGCATACTATGAGCCCAGAAGTGCTGCCCATGATCCATGAACAGCGCAACAAGGGCTTGGTGCTGGCACTGGAGGTTGTTTGTGAGTGTCTGGAGGAGCTCTCTGACTGGTTCAGACTCTATGGCAGCATTAATTCCTCAGTCCCAGGTTTTGGCACCAGTGTCACAACTTTGTGGGAGTGGCCAATGAGGAACTGGAAGCAGGTGCTATAATTCAAGGTGCACTTGAACTTTTATTGGCACTTTTCAGTGACACTTACTATTATGGCACACATGCGCACATGACGGGGTGACACAGCTCTCTCTTTCATTTCTGGCTGCCTGAAAGACACACAGGCACACATTAATAGACAGCCAGTAATTAGACACAGGTGTACCTCATCACATTACCTGCTGGTCCCACCTGACTCCTCACCATTTACAGCCGATGTTCAACCACACCCTTGCTGCCACATACCAGTATTGTGCTGTCTTGCGATGTTTGCATATGTGCACTTCATGTAGCCCTTGTGTAGGTCTGTATAGTCTTATTTATTTCTGTGTAGTCGCATGTAGTTCTATGTTGTTTTATGTCGCACCATGGTCCTGGAGGAATGTTTTTTTCACTGTGTACTGTACATGGCTGAAATGACAATAAATCCACTTGACTTGACTTGATCATGGTATTTGTTCATTTGTGAAGGATTTTATAGGCACAAAGGCCTAAAAGCACAAGTTTGCTAGCACAGTGAGATTATTTGGATTGATGCATAAATTCAAAATGCCATGCTACTGGATTCTGCAATATCATATTTTGGTCAGCTAGGCCAGTTGTTAGTGTCATTGCCTTGGTAATGTATATCCATGAATTTGGGGGATGGAGCTTCTGAAGGAGCACTGAAGGGAGGTGTGTATTTGTTTGGCTGTTGAGTTCAAATATCAACAATCTTTCTCCAGAATCAAGTGAGCACTCCCTCTTTAAAGTGTATTGAGAAAAGCCATGTGAATTCTCACCAGGCAGTTCTTACTCATGTCACAGGGCCACTGTTCGGATACGTATGTACACAATCAAGAATCAGTTTCAAAGTGTCTCACGTCTGATTTAAAATGATGATTTTTTTGTGTCCACATAATCCTAAAAAAACTGTAATATGAACATAGCCTAAGTGATATAAATAAAAATGATCTAGAAGTGTGGACATGTCATGAAGATGTAACCTATGTTTGATGAGGAATGACAGAAAATGAATTTACCACAAAATACCTTATTGTTCCTTATACCATTCAAAAGCCCCATATGCATAAATCCAAATCTCCACATAATAAGTTTGAAAAAACTGCCAAGGGCAATAAACACATTTCACCACAGATAAACATGTACCCCAACATCATAGTGTAGCTGAATAGAAGGAAGTAGGGGAGATGTGCAGATGTTTATTTATCTCTGGATTTCTAAGACAGTTTCCTTCTTTTTTTTTTTTTTTTTTAGATTCACCACTATGAGGAGACTAAAGACCACAGATGCCATTCTGGTACTGAAGAAACTGCACATTACTGTACTATTCCTCTATCCACAATCCCCTCTGATCCCCCAAACACTGTGTACGCCACTGCACAGTTACCCACAATCCCCACTAATCCCCCAAACACTGTATACGCCACTGCACAGTTACCCACAATCCCCACTAATCCCCCAAACACTGTAGACGCCACTGCACAGTTACCCACAATCCCCACTAATCTCCCAAACACTGTATACGCCACTGCAGAGTTACCCACAATCCCCACTAATCCCCCAAACACTGTATACGCCACTGCAGAGTTACCCACAATCCCCACTAATCCCCCAAACACTGTATAAGCCACTGCACAGTTACCCACAATCCCCACTGATCCCCCAAACACTGTATACACCACTGCAGAGTTACCCACAATCCCCACTGATCACCCAAACACTGTATACGCCACTGCACAGTTACCCACAATCCCCACTAATCCCCCAAACACTGTATACGCCACTGCACAGTTACCCACAATCCCCACTGATCCCCTAAACACTGTATACACCACTGCAGAGTTACCCACAATCCCCACTAATCCCCCAAACACTGTATACGCCACTGCACAGTTACCCACAATCCCCACTAATCCCCCAAACACTGTATACGCCACTGCACAGTTACGCACAATCCAGTGGCGGCTGGTGGGCTTTGAAATAGGGGAAGCTCAGTTTTAGGTCTATGTAATACAATTTTTCAATTATTTGTTATTTGTCATGAGTCAATTTGTTGTTATGTGGGTCTGTCTCAGAAACTGGTCTCTCATTTGGGACATTATGGTCAAAAAATAAATTTTCTAATTTTACTTTTTTTTTTGCATTTACCTAACACTCAATGTTTCTTTTATCATGTTTAATAAGAATAAAGATAGCGTCTTGCTTTATCTGGCCTCTGCTGTGGAATTTTTTTTTTATTACAATTCAAATGTTTTTGTAAAATTTTTTGAAAATATTGAAAAAATTTCCTCTTTTTGATTGTTTGGGTTAAAAATGCCAAGTTATGATGACTGAATTGATTATTCACTTAAATATGAATAATACGATACCATTTTGGGTGTTTGATATGGCAAAATAGGACACAATGGAAAAATCAAGAATGCACCGGAAAGATGAGAATAACGGAGGTGGTAAAAGAACAGCGACTGTACCGGCTGAAGGTCGCGCGGGTCTCTGCTGTGGCGCGCGAGCAACGGGACATCACTACCGCACCGGACGGAGCACAAGGCGGGGGCGGGGCAAAATGACTGGCCGTACTTTGCCATTATAGCAGATAGATACCAGCTGTTAGCAGCTAGCACTGCAGATCCCAATAAGGCTCAAGCTAGCCTACAACCACGTTGATTGAACTACAAATGAAATAAACGAGTGAATTCACGAATGATCAAACTGATAGAATGGATGAAAGTTAACGGAGCACAACGAGTAATATTTACATTTATTTACAGAGTAATGTACAGAGACATCAATGAGAAGAAACGTTTATATGAAAAGAAATTCGGACAGCACTTTGGCACACGACTACACTTTCTCGACATCCGCTAGGGACTGACTGATCATGCTTCCGTGTTCGACACCGAAGTACAGCGACCGCCCCCTCCTCATGTCTTTCAAACACCACCTCCAATAATCCTTTATCAGCCCGACTTCTTGGACCGCCCATGTCCCGTTTACCCCCAGAGATACCCGGCTTCCCCGGAAGTGACGATTTTGTCGATTTTAACCAATAACAACTAGCCGAAATTGGCTGTTCAGAGCCGTCTCGTAGACTGCAATGGATACCCGGCTGCCAGTCCATAGAGCCCATTGAAATAAGAAAGGTTACAGCCTGACAGCAAAGGTGATTCTCGTAGCGAACTGCAAGTTCGTCAGACATCACTCAAATAAGTTACAGGATGACGTAGGGATAGTTATGAAGGTAAATACAATCTTGGGCATATATTATGTTATGCAAGTTATTGTTTTAATGAGAATTCAACGTCGTAGATGCCGCAGTTTGGGGAGAGAATTTTAGGGGAAGTTCGGCTTCTCTTGTTGTCTCTGAGAAATCGCCCCTGCCACAAGCCCCACTGATCACCCAAACACTATGTGCGCCACTGCACAGTTACCCACAATCCCCACTGATCACCCAAACACTGTGTGCGCCACTGCACAGTTACCCACAATCCCCACTGATCACCCAAACACTGTGTGCGCCACTGCACAGTTACCCACAATCCCCACTGATCACCCAAACACTGTGTGCGCCACTGCACAGTTACCCACAATCCCCTCTGATCCCCCAAACACTGTATACGCCACTGCACAGTTACCCACAATCCCCACTGATCACCCAAACACTGTATACGCCACTGCACAGTTACCCACAATCCCCACTGATCACCCAAACACTGTGTGCGCCACTGCACAGTTACCCACAATCCCCACTGATCACCCAAACACTGTGTGCGCCACTGCACAGTTACCCACAATCCCCACTGATCACCCAAACACTATGTGCGCCACTGCACAGTTACCCACAATCCCCACTGATCACCCAAACACTGTGTGCGCCACTGCACAGTTACCCACAATCCCCACTGATCACCCAAACACTGTGTGCGCCACTGCACAGTTACCCACAATCCCCACTGATCACCCAAACACTGTGTGCGCCACTGCACAGTTACCCACAATCCCCTCTGATCCCCCAAACACTGTATACGCCACTGCACAGTTACCCACAATCCCCACTGATCACCCAAACACTGTATACGCCACTGCACAGTTACCCACAATCCCCACTGATCACCCAAACACTGTGTGCACCACTGCACAGTTACCCACAATCCCCACTGATCAACCAAACACTGTGTGCGCCACTGCACAGTTACCCACAATCCCCACTGATCACCCAAACACTGTGTGCGCCACTACACAGCTACCCACAATCCCCACTGATCACCCAAACACTGTGTGCGCCACTGCACAGTTACCCACAATCCCCTCTGATCCCCCAAACACTGTATACGCCATTGCACAGTTACCCACAATCCCCACTGATCACCCAAACACTGTGTGCGCCACTGCACAGTTACCCACAATCCCCTCTGATCCCCCAAACACTGTATACGCCACTGCACAGTTACCCACAATCCCCACTGATCACCCAAACACTGTATACACCACTGCACAGTTACCCACAATCCCCACTGATCACCCAAACACTGTATACGCCACTGCACAGTTACCCACAATCCCCTCTGATCCCCCAAACACTGTATACGCCACTGCACAGTTACCCACAATCCCCACTGATCACCCAAACACTGTATACGCCACTACACAGTTACCCACAATCCCCACTGATCACCCAAACACTGTATACGCCACTGCACAGTTACCCACAATCCCCACTGATCAACCAAACACTGTGTGCGCCACTGCACAGCTACCCACAATCCCCACTGATCACCCAAACACTGTGTGCGCCACTGCACAGTTACCCACAATCCCTACTGATCAACCAAACACTGTGTGCGCCACTGCACAGTTACCCACAATCCCCACTGATCACCCAAACACTGTGTGCGCCACTGCACAGTTACCCACAATCCCCACTGATCACCCAAACACTGTGTGCGCCACTGCACAGTTACCCACAATCCCCTCTGATCCCCCAAACACTGTATACGCCACTGCACAGTTACCCACAATCCCCACTGATCACCCAAACACTGTATACGCCACTGCACAGTTACCCACAATCCCCACTGATCACCCAAACACTGTGTGCGCCACTGCACAGTTACCCACAATCCCCACTGATCACCCAAACACTGTGTGCGCCACTACACAGCTACCCACAATCCCCACTGATCACCCAAACACTGTGTGCGCCACTGCACAGTTACCCACAATCCCCTCTGATCCCCCAAACACTGTATACGCCACTACACAGTTACCCACAATCCCCACTGATCACCCAAACACTGTATACGCCACTGCACAGTTACCCACAATCCCCACTGATCAACCAAACACTGTGTGCGCCACTGCACAGTTACCCACAATCCCCACTGATCACCCAAACACTGTATACGCCACTGCAGAGTTACCCACAATCCCCACTAATCACCCAAACACTGTATACGCCACTGCACAGTTACCCACAATCCCCACTGATCCCCCAAACACTGTATACGCCACTGCAGAGTTACCCACAATCCCCACTAATCCCCCAAACACTGTATACGCCACTGCACAGTTACCCACAATCCCCACTGATCCCCCAAACACTGTATACGCCACTGCAGAGTTACCCACAATCCCCACTAATCCCCCAAACACTGTATACGCCACTGCACAGTTACCCACAATCCCCACTGATCCCCCAAACACTGTATACGCCACTGCAGAGTTACCCACAATCCCCACTAATCCCCCAAACACTGTATACGCCACTGCACAGTTACCCACAATCCCCACTGATCCCCCAAACACTGTATACGCCACTGCAGAGTTACCCACAATCCCCACTAATCCCCCAAACACTGTATACGCCACTGCACAGTTACCCACAATCCCCACTGATCCCCCAAACACTGTATACGCTACTGCACAGTTACCCACAATCCCCACTGATCACCCAAACACTGTATACGCCACTGCAGAGTTACCCACAATCCCCACTAATCACCCAAACACTGTATACGCCACTGCACAGTTACCCACAATCCCCACTGATCCCCCAAACACTGTATACGCCACTGCACAGTTACCCACAATCCCCACTGATCCCCCAAACACTGTATACGCCACTGCACAGTTACCCACAATCCCCACTGATCCCCCAAACACTGTATACGCCACTGCACAGTTACCCACAATCCCCACTGATCCCCCAAACACTGTATACGCCACTGCACAGTTACCCACAATCCCCACTGATCACCCAAACACTGTATACGCCACTGCAGAGTTACCCACAATCCCCACTAATCACCCAAACACTGTATACGCCACTGCACAGTTACCCACAATCCCCACTGATCCCCCAAACACTGTATACGCCACTGCACAGTTACCCACAATCCCCACTGATCACCCAAACACGTGGTGTCCATCATTTTCTAAAAAGAATTTCTACTTTTGATTCGTCAGACCTCGGGACAGTTTTCCACTTCGCCTCAGTCCATCGTAAAAGATCTCAGGCCCAGAGAAGGGGGCGGTGTTTTTGGATATTGTTTATATCTGGTTTTAACTTGCATTTGTGGATGCAGTAATGAAGTGTTTTCACAGACGATGGCTTTCTGAAGTGTTCCTGAGCCCATACAGTGATTTCCACTACAGACACGTGTCTGCTTTTAATGCAGTGTCTCCTGAGGGCCTGAAGATCACAGGCAGCCACTGTCAGTTTTCAGCCTTGTCTCTTACATACAGAGATTTCTCCAGATTCTCTGAATCTTTTAATGATATTATGGACCAGAGATGATGTGATCCCCAAATTCTTTGAAAATTTTCATTAAAGAACGTTATTCTTAAATTGTTCCACTGTTTGCCCACGCAGTCTTTCACAGAGCAATGAACCCCTCCCTATCTTTACTTCTGAGAGACTCTGCCTCTCTGGGATGCTCTTTTTATACTCAATCATGTTACTGACCTGTTGCCAATTAACCAAATTAGTTTTTTTAGATTTACACATCTTTTTCAGTCTTTTGTTGACCCTGTCCCAACTTTTCTGAAACATGTTGCTGACATCAAATTCAAAATGAGCATATATTTCTCAAAAAAACCAATAAAATTTCTCAATTTCAGCATCTGAGATGTTGTATTTGTACTATTTTCAATGAAATATAGTGTTTCCAAGATTTGCAAATCTTAAAATGTTTTAAATTTATGTTTTACACAGTGTCCCAACTTTTTTGGAATTGGGGTTGTATGTTCAGCACCTTAATTAATTGTTTTTTTATATTGTATTCTATCAGAGGCTCCAAACTTAATGTTCTTTGATCTCTGTGATGTGGCATGTAATGACTCCTATATTAATTTCTTGAGATAATTAATTTAATAAAAGAACAATAATTCTTGATCACCACCAGAGTGTGCTTTCTCTACTGCCTTTATAAAATAATTTTTTTCTCAATAACTTGAAATACCTAATAGTAGCTTTTCTTATAGTACAGAATGTGTAACAAATCCATTAAATTCATAGCTTTTCTAAATAAGCTATAATAAATCTAATATGTGTTATGCTTGTGTAATTCTCGACTTTGTAAAGCAACCTTTCATTTGAGAAAGATGCTGTGTTCAGTGTAACCAATAATCCAATGTTTTGTTTGTTTCTTTGTTTACCAACCATCTGGTTTTGGCAGTTGAATAGAATATATTCATTTTATTTGAATATGTTTTAGATTTAACAGTCTTCACAGTCTCTCTGGTTGTATCTTGGGTCTTTCTTTTGTTTAGTGTTTGGACAGTTATACTGAAATAAAAGCCAAATTTATATTTGAATGACTTAATGAAAATAAAAAGAATCAGCACACTGTAATAATGTCTTGCAGGATGTTCAATCAAGAGCAACTCAGAAAATAGTGGGTCTGTGTTGAGCCTCACTAGTTGGTTGGTTTCCTTTATTTAGTTTAAAACACAAAGCAGTCAGTACTGAAAGTTGCTTGCCGATGTAATGGCTTGTGTTGTTGGGCCTGGCACAGGTGGGATTTTTATTTATTTTTTAAAATGAACAATGAAATCAACTTTCTCACTCTGAGACTGACTCTTTGCTGTCTTCTACCCTCAGAAATGCAACAAGCGGTGCGGTGTTTAGTCAAAATTTCCATCACTACTGAACACTCAAAAGATCCGTTACTAATAACGCCTATGAACAGATATTTTGTTGGCTATAATGAAAATAACTATCAAGATATTCTTTAATAATAATAATAATAATAATAATAATAAACAGACAATGCCTGAGTTATCTGTTGGTCTGAATTACCTTGATGTCTGATTATCAATAGCTCATTATTAATGTTAAACTACTTGAACAAAAGTAAAAGTGATGTGTCATTGTCGTACTTGTGCTTAACAATAAGGTACAATGTAAACTTATTCTGTATGTATTTATTTAGGTTCGTTCATGTACAATTCATATCTCAACCATGGTTTTCCAATAATAATAATAATAATAAAACATCAAGCTTTTTGTATTGCATTAGAAGTGGCTTTTAACAACATGCTTCTAAATAAGAGTTAGTTTACGCCAAAATTTAACAACGTTGAAGGCCTTTTTTTTTAAAAACCCACTCACTCTCACTCACTCGTTTACTCACTTCACTCCAAACAATAACATACAAATGATAAAACCCGCCATGAAAGAATATATTAAATAAACAGGTATCTGACTTTTTTGTCTCTCTACAATTGTGTGCTCGATGACCAGGGCTGGATTAGCAGGAGTAATGCGCAGATAAGAAAAACGCTGTTCTGGAATCAGGAATGGAAACAGCAGCACACCGCTGGGAATTCCAGTATAACACGCAATCACAGATCCATCACTTACATCCACAAATCTCACCATCCGACTTATTTTCAGGTTGCCTAAGGTATACCACCATCCCAGTTGTACTTGTACTGTTCTTGGCTTCTTGCGTATCCGGAACGAGTATTTGCAGGATGTCAGGAGCATGTAGGATTCCCCGTTTCTACTGAGACCCCAAAAGCCTGTTTCAGCAGTCAAAGGTCGTATCAAATTCATGTCTGCTGAACGTTGACACACACCGAGAGTCCAGTGCTTACTGTCTCCCACCTCGATGTTCCAGCAGTGGAAACCATCACTGTAGCCCTCAGATCCCAGCACTAAACGGTTCCCATGAAATGGAATAGGATTTGGCCGGATGTAGAATGATTTTCCAACACTTGCCAGATCATCTGATATGAAAAAGTCCTCAGGAGCACTGTTCAGATCCAGGAGGACTGGATCTGGACAGAAGAAAAAAAGCAGTCAAGCGGGATTAATGCTGCCTGGTGATTTATCTGACTCCACATTATCACACCATCTTGGGTTAAAACCCATCCTTAGAGTGTTACTCACAGTAAAGAAAGATGTCCATCATCTTCTCCCACACTCGGTATCCCAGATTACCTACATGCTCAGCCATGTTGATGAGATTTTCTGAATGTAACTCTGAATTCAACACTGTGCGCTGAGCTCTGAAACACACACAGACACAAACAGGAAATTTACCAAGCATTATATTACAAGATCTTATCACATGAGAGCCACAAATAACAGGATGTAAACTTTTTTTCATTTTTGTAGTGAACATTTTCCAGAAAGTGAAACCACAAATCAGAAAAGGTGGGGATAGTGTGGTGAAATTGAAATCTCATCTCATCTCATTATCTCTAGCCGCTTTATCCTTCTACAGGGTCGCAGGCAAGCTGGAGCCTATCCCAGCTGACTACGGGCGAAAGGCGGGGTACACCCTGGACAAGTCGCCAGGTCATCACAGGGCTGACACATAGACACAGACAACCATTCACACTCACATTCACACCTACGCTCAATTTAGAGTCACCAGTTAACCTAACCTGCATGTCTTTGGACTGTGGGGGAAACCGGAGCACCCGGAGGAAACCCACGCGGACACGGGGAGAACATGCAAACTCCGCACAGAAAGGCCCTCGCCGGCCCCGGGGCTCGAACCCAGGACCTTCTTGCTGTGAGGCAACAGCGCTAACCACTACACCACCGTGCCGCCCGTGAAATTGAAATTAAAACCAAAAACAGTCATTTGTAAATAATATTTGACCTGGATTGCATTCAAAACAATACAACAGCACATTATTTGACGTTTTACCTCAATAATTTTTTTTCTCTTTCAAAATAAACACATTTTAATTTTGATTCATGCAACACATTTCAAAAAAAGTTGTTACAGTAAAGCGTTTCCCACTTTATAATGTTCCCGTTCCTTCTCCCAACACTTCAGAGATGTTTATGGACTGAAGACTCCAAGTGATGAAGTGTTTCAGGTGTTACTTTTGTCCCGTTCTTCCTGTAAACAGGTCTTAAGGTGTAGAACAGTACGGGGTCGTCACTGTCATATTTTTCATTTCTAAATTCTCCACACATTCTCTATTGGGGACAGAGGGGACACGCCCTCTTCTTCCACAGCCATGCCGTTGTAACGTGTGCAGAATGTGGTTTTGCATTGTCTTGTTGAAATCTCCCTGGAAAAGACATCGTCTTGAAGGCAGCAGATGTTGCTCCAAAATCTCAGTGTACTTTTCTGCATTAATGCTCCATCACAGAAGTGTAAGGTGCCTTTACCAAGGGCACTGACCCAACACCATACCCTGACACACCCTGGCTTTTGGACTTGTTCCTGGTAACAGTCTGGATGGTCCTTTTCCTCTTTGTCACATGGCATCCATTTCTTGTAAATGAGACCTGAAATACTGATTCATCTGACCACAATACATGTCTCCACTGTGTGATGGTCCATCCTAGATGCCTCTGAGCCCAGAGAAGTCGACGGCATTTCTGGACACAGTTAACATAAGGCTTCCTTTTTACACAGTAAAGTCTTAACTGGAGTTTGTGGATGTAACTCTGTATTGTAGCTTGATAAAAGTTTGCCAATGTAATGCCGAACCCATGCAGTTCTATCAGCTGTAGATGAATGACGGTTCTTGATGCAGTGCCGTCTGAGGGATCGGAACTCACGGGGGTTCAGATTAGGCTTGAGTCCTTTACACAATGAAATTCCTTTAGATTCATTGAATTTTTAATGATATTATGCACTGTAGAGGGTGAAATATCCAAATCCCTTCTTCTCTTTCTTTGAGGAACATTGCTTTTAAACATTTCAATAATTTTCTCATGCATTTGTTGACAAACTGGAGATTGGCATGATTGTTACCAAATCATGATTACAGTCACCTGTTTCACATCATTATATACTTGTTGTACCTCATTACTCGCCCTAAATTGCCCCGTAACAACTTTTTTTGAATTGTGTTGCAGGTCTGAAATGCAGGAATGGATGTATATTAACAAATGAAATTAAGTTGACTAATAAAACATGAAATATCTTGGGTTCATTCTGTCTGCAATGAAATACAAGTCAAAGTACATTTAGAAATCACTGCTTTCTTTCTTTTTTTTAAATTTGTGTTTTCCATACCTTTCTAACTTTTTCTGATTTGGGGTTGTATGCAGCATTCATTTATATTTATCGAACTAGTTTTTTAAAAAACGAAGCCAGAAAAACAAGAGACAAGAAAGAAAGAAAACAAAAAAAGGAAGAAGAAAGTAACATGAGAACAGAGCTCAGAATTGCAGCTTTAACATGTAAGATTTAACAAATACTTTGGACAAATCATAAAGTATATACTGTTTGGTGTAACAACAGAGCAAGGCATGGAATAGATAAAACAGGCAAACAAAAGTAACTGACAGTTTTAAAGGTCAAGCCTGAGCAGCACATGAGGAAAACAGGAACAGGAAACAGGAACAGGAAAGTGCTGAGCTGTAGGCTACAGCATATAAAAAAAACAACAACCCATACCTCTGCAGGACAAAGTTATAATTCTGAAAGACAAGAAAACCCAAATTACATGTTACACCCTGTTAAAAAAAAAAATCATATTTACTCTTCAGTTCAGGTGTTCAATGAATAGTGTTGAATTTGCTCTTATTGTGTTTATTGTGGACGTACTGTACACTCACCGTTCGCTTTAACAGGTAAACCTGTACGCCTGCTCATTCACATAACTATACAACCAATCAGTCACTTGGCAGCAGCATAATGCATAAAATCATGCAGGTCAAGATAATGTTCACACCAAACATCGGAATGGAGGAAAAATGTCATCATGTGAGTGTGGCATGGTTGCTGGTACCAGATGGGCTGGTTTGAGTATTATAGAAATGGCTGATCTCCTGGGATTTTCACACACAGCAGTCTTTTGTGCAGAATTATTTAAAAAAAATTTAAAAAGTGAACTGCAGTTCTGCATGTGGAAATGCCTTTTTGATGATGACGGTCAGAGGAGAATGACCATACTGGTTCAGCTGGGCAGAAAGGCTTCTGTAACACAAATAACCAGAATACTGTAGCCTCAGATTCCTGTTCTTGACTGACATGAGTGGAAGCCAATGCAGTCTTCAGCTGATGGAGCTCATCCACCTCATGGTTCAACATGCTTTAATGCAACAGATGTGTTTCTGCATTCCACAAGATGCTTTTCTGCATTCCACGGTTGTAAAGACTGGTTGTTTTGTTTGAGTTGATTGGAAAAGGGCATGAAAAAACTCATGACAAAACATCCCAAAACTCTGAGTATTAATTGTCATGCAGCTGGATGGAGAACATTACCAGATGCACAAAAACCACAGACGTATTTATCAATTACATTTGAGATGATATAACCCCTCTTCCTGGCTCTTTGGGAGGGCTCAGATTTTCAAGTCAAGTCAAGTCAACTTTATTGTCAAATATGCTATACATGCTCGACATACAGCACAGATGAAATTTCAGTCCTCATTGTGATATCTGTTTATTTCTGTAATATCTCACAAAATATCAGGCCATTCTGTGGCTGGGAAGTTATTTAATTTGAGGGGATTAAAGCAAATAATGTGCATGAAATCGCTTGCTTCATGCAGTCAAGCAGACAGAGGAAGTCCGTGTGCGCATGTGCAGGTTTACCTTCTTCTTCTTCTTCTTTTGGGTTTTACGGCAGCTGCCATCCACAGTGTCGCATTACTGCCATCTACAGGTTTAGCTTTGAGCGTGCACTGACAGTTCCGAGGTGCTCGCTGAGCGCCCATATTTATTAGTTTGGTCCTGTGTTTCCTTTCCTTCGTATATAACATAACATCTTTTCTTCTCGCTTTCTTTCCGTTACTGTAGTCCATCTTTGACATTCATTCGCACACTCACGTCCTCCAGTTTTTCTCTCCTGTTTCAAATTTGTATCCCACAATGCCTTGCGTGAATGGGGAAAGCCCACCACGTGATGCACAACATAGTATCTTGAATTGAGTCATGGTGAAGCAGGAAAAAATTGCAGAGAATTCAGCATCACTTGGCCTTAAATTCTTTAATTGTTCTATTTAAAAAAAAACTAATAAAATTGGAAGTCTGTGATTCGAATTCAGTAGCTTTTGGTCACGAAACAAAAATAACTGGGTGTCGGGAAAATTCTTTTTATGACCTACACTTGAAAAATCTGAAAGGCAGTACAGCTGTAACTGAATGCCTTGTGGAAAATATTCTCTTCTGCTGTGAATAACAGTGTTTAGTAGACGTCCTTTAGTTGTGCCCAATGTACCACAACTCAGACATAATAGATGTAACTTGCTGTGTTGACACACCAGTTAATTGAACCCTAACAGTATCAGCAACTTTACCTGCATAAATGTGGCATGTTCCGTCTCCATTTCTTCTTCCACTTCCCTCACTCTTTCAGAAAGAAGCAGTATCTCTTGCTCTATCCTTTCCTCCACATTTCCTCTCTTTCTCTCCATTTCTTTCTTCAGTGCTCTCATTCTGGCCTCCTCCTCCTTTCTGAGGAAATGGTGAAATTTCTCAAATTCTGCTTTTATCTGCCTCTCTGCCTGCTCCGCCTGAGACTGACAGAGAAATTGAGAGAAAGATATGTAGAAGGCAAGAAAGTGTCATTAATTTTTCTGACATCTTCAGTCCCATGAGGGTTTATGTTTTGTATCTTAGTAAAGTGACAAGCTGCCATTTTTTTTGTCTTAATAACTTGAAGAGGGAAAAAGTTAACACACAGTGTTTATTACTTCTATAACAAAACCAACAAGCCCGAAACAAGTATTCACAAACTGTGTAAACTGGAGTAGGGCTGTTTCTTTCCTGAAATATAAGTCGATGATGTTTTACCTGAATGTACTTGGCAATTTGAGCTTGCTGACTCGTGCCATTCTTTAAAGACTGCAAAGCTTTTTCAGCTGGACGAAGCGCAGCTTTAACTCGGTCCTGACGAAAGATGAATGATCAGGGACATGAGAACACAAGCAAATCAAGTGTTCGAGTGAAACGCTGCTACATTGTCTGTTGCATTAAAGCTTGATATGGATGTAAGAATAAAATCATTGTCACTCGGAAAGATGTTGCATTACAAAAGATAAATATCTTTTAACATCAGTGGCTCAGGTGGACATTCAACCGTAAATCACTTATTAAAGCATCAGGTGAATGAATACAAGGGGCTGCAAAAGTAGGTATACAGTAAGGATTATTCCAGTATTACCAGTATTATAATAGTGGTACTAGGTTTCATTTAATGCTAATGTTTTGTGCAAACGTTTTGTTTTTCATTACTGTATACCTACTTTTGCAGCCCCCTGTATATAAGAAATACAAAATAGCTGAAAAATTGCATCTAAAAATTGGCAAAAACTCATTGAAGGAAAAATTCACCATTAATGACTCACATATTAAGCTTTATAATTACCATGTGATCTTCAACGCCATCCAAATTTTACTTTATAATGCAATTCTGAGTTTTTTGTTTTGTTCTGTTTTCGTTTAAATGTCTTTCATCATCAAGCTGCTCTCTTTTTACTCTAGTTAAAGTTTCTCTTGCAAAGTTGAATTCTGGGCAAAAATGTTCTATTTCTATTGCTGTTGGAGTTTCAATATGTTTTGCTGCGACACACACACACCGTGTATCCTGTGTGGAAACGTTTTACCGAAATAAAATGCGTCCCACATTTTACGATTCCGGAGATTGCCGAAGAAAGTGAACAGCAATATCACATGACCACAGTGGGGTGTGTTTGACCTACTTTTAACCAAAACAAGTCGGCATGGGTGAACATGACGGACTCCGCTCTTCCACCAGCTAAAACCCAGCGGAAAAGAAAAGGAAAATATGAAAGCGAAGCAGCGAGAAAGCGCACCAGAAAAGCAATGGAAACCAAAAGGTTGTTGTGAAGGGACAGATCCAGGCTACGTTTACATTACGTCGAATCAGCGGATCATCAGATTAACGTTCTTAAAATGATTCGCGTTTACACTAAAACCGTTAGCCGTGCACACAGCAACACCAATACGCGGATACGCTCGGCTCCGCAGGCATCCTGCGCTCCAAATCACTCCACCCTGAACAGCGGATGCCCTCTGGAGGGTGCGCACTCCGGCCCTGCGCAGCTCACAGAGTGCGCGAGTGAAGTGAACAAGCCACGATTCGGGACTGAGCCGCTGTGTGTGTGATCCCAGCGCATATCACTTATTACTTGCAAGTGGAAGGATGGCAAGCCTAAAGACAATCATAACTACACAGTGGGCAGTATTTGCATCAGTATTTGCAGTATTTTCATACTTTTATACTCTTTAATGAAAGGTGATACAAGGCGGAAGTCCGCGCCGTTTTTCAGCAGTCGCGTCACATGACCAACGCCAGCGAATCAGGAAGGTGGATGTCACAGTGACGTTGTCCAATGAGATGCCAGCTAGAGCTCAGCACAGCATATTCGCGTATTCTCAATGTTTACACAGCACCGGAGCTGATACGATCTAGATTGAATACGTGGACACTGGCGGATTCCCGTTTCCCCGCTTTTCCAGGGGGGTTAATGTAAACGGACAGTGCATCCGCGAAGAAAACGAGACAGATACGGTCTAGTGTAAACGTAGCCCCAGTGCTAGAATTGACTGAAGGATGAAATAGGCGTGAAATCTGACAAAGAATTTGCAGTGCTTGTCTTGGATTGGTGAGTCGGAGTATGGAGTTATGCACCTCATGTTTTGATCTTACAGAGAAAGAAATGAGAGCACAAAAGCAGAAACAGAGAAAAGATATATTCGTCTTTTGTTTCACAGATCTATTCATGAACATTAACCACAAATTACATCCCTGCAACTCAAGGTCGATGCAGAGTCACGATGTTTTCCACATGTCATCATATTGGTGTGACACAGTTCCATAATTATGCTAATTAGTTAAAGCTCCTAACGTTCAGCTGTTTCATGTTTCTGTAGGACCGTCCTGTTTACCTTAAGAGGGAGGAGAAAGGTCCCAAAACAGAGGAAAGTGACCCTCAAAATGTGATCAAAATGATCACATCTCGCCCACATGATATTGTTCTTGTGGGACAGAAGAAAATGCCATGCACAATTTTTAAAAATGTGAAAATTTCAGATGACTTTGCAGTCAGCACCTTTAATGGTTTCCTACATTACCTCCAGTACCAATGGACTGCCACTGGATAGTGCTGCAGTGAGATTTAAGCCCTCACTTCATCTCTACCTAAAGAGATGCAACAGAACTTCAGTCCATTAGTTTGTCCAGCTTTCTCACCTCGTCTTCTGTACAATCTGCTCAAACAGATGAGCTTACAAAGCTTCAACTTTCATCCTAATACCAATCAATGACATCGCGCTCATCATCGTGTAGATTGCCAACTAGCCAAGCTGAGTCTCTGCCATAATTTATTTCATTAATTTTGCCCCTGTACACCACCACAGTGGATTTATAATGAAGCAATCAAGATGTGAATGAAGTGTAGAGTTTTCACTTAAATTCATGGTATTTAACAAAAATGTCACACTGACCACTGAGGAATTACAGCCATCATCCCTCTCATTTTCACAGACTCAAAAGTAATTGGAAAATTCACTGATAAACAGGTTCATGACAAGGTGTGGCTGGATTCCTTGTTATTTCATGACACATTAACCAAATAGTAGGTCTGGAGTTGATTCCAAGTGTTGAATTTGCATTTGGCAGATGTTCATGGGAACTCTCAGGCTACATCCACACGACAACGGCAACGAGATGTTATTTAAAAATATATCGCGTCTAAATGGGCAACAATCAGTAAAATATCAGGTCCATATGGCAACGCAACGCTTGCTGAAAACGATGCAATACACATGCCACACCTCTAGGGGCGCTGTAAGACGGTCCCTTCAGAGACACCAGAACAATAGAAGAAGTAAGGACGCATGCGCATAATGCACGAGACTTCATATTAGCCACAAAGTCAGGAAAATCTGTTTGTAAAGTTACATTATAATGACCAAATACAATGAAAAGTATTTTTCCAGTCTCACCTGTGAAAGGTAATCCCATGTGATCTCGTTTGGACGGTAAACCTGTTGGTACAGTTAAATGCAGCTAATCTTTATTCTCCACTGTGACCTCGCCAATATGGCGGCGAGGATGACGTATGATTCTACGCGGAAGGCGGCGTCTTTAATGGTCCGGAATAAATTGAATACTACACATTGATGGATTAATTTGTTTCTCACCTGTGAAAGGTAATCCCATGTGATCTCGTTTGGACGGTAAACCTGTTGGTACAGTTAAAGGCAGCACATGAATCTTTATTCTCCGCTTTGACCTATCCAATATGGCGGCGAGGATGACGTATGATTCTACGCGGAAGGCGGCGTCTTTAATGGTCCGGAATAAATTGGATTAATTTGCTCCTCTACGCCCTTTTTGAGGAATGTATTGTCGGACTTAAATCAACATCTGAAGAGGTGAGATCGCTCCTTTTTTCCCTATTTTTGCTGGCGGGATTGCACCAATACACAATAAATATTCACAGTGAAAATATTTTGTAAGCGCGTTTCATGAACCAAGTTATAGGATTTGTTGACAACTCGCATCGCAATGAGAAGATCATTGGCACTACTGGTGTTAAGAATCAGACCATTTCATAAATGAATATTTTGCTGTAGAGCTGCAGTGTTTGTACAATTGCATGTTTTTGCTTCACTATTACTGTCACTATTCTGCTTCTTGCATTACTACTGTGAACTAACACTCAACATAATAATAATAATAATAATAATAATAATAATAATAATAATAATATCCAAGCTCGTGTTTCACTCTCACTAGTGCTCTGTAAGGCTTTTTCCTGGTGATATCCTGGTGATATTCGTTACACCTCTACCCGGCGTGAAGCACTCACAGTCATGTGGTTGTGACGTCATCGTAAACAAATCCGTTCTACTCATCCAGACGACTTCACAACGGCAACGTTGCCAGATCTTTCCACTCTGGAACCCGTTCTCAAAAAGGTTGCGTTTTGGGCACCCAAAACGCCGGTGCCATGTGGACGCCAGGCCTAAACGATAAGCAATTGTATCGGAGTCACCTGAATCCGTTGCCGTGTGGACAGGGCCTCAGTATGCGGTCCAAAGAGATGTCGATGCAAATGAACGAGGCCATCATTCGGCTGAACCCCCTCCCTCCCCCCTACAATCAAGAGACACAATCAAGTCTACCACTGGTAACACTCAAGAACAGTAAGGCCAGATTAGACTTTGCTAGAAAACCTGCCCAGTTCTGGAATAAGACTCTTTGGACAGATGAAACCACAACTAACGTGTACCAGAATGACAGGAAGAGAAGCGTATGGAGAAGGAAAGGAAGGGATCAGGATCCAAAGTACACCACATCAAACATGGTGAACTGTGGGTGGTAAAAGAGAGCAACTGGACTTGCTGGAAGATTCTTGAAGACGTTTCACCTCTCATCCGAAAGGCTTCTTCAGTTCTATCTGACTAATAGGGAGTATCAGGTATTTATCCTCTCATGGATGAAAAGCAATCCTAAGGTGTTGTTGAGTCATCCTGTTGGTGTGGGTCACTGGGGGCTGGGTGTGAATGGCCTAGATAGTCATTGGGGTGATCAATGGGTTGTTAGTTCTCTCTGTCCTCCTGTGAGTCACTGAAAACAGCTGGGTTTTGGTGTTCATTCAGTTGTCTGGGAAGTGTGCTAAGGGCTGCATTGTAGGTGGCTGATAAATGTCTTAGGCCCTGTCCACACGGCAACAGATTCAGGTGAATCCGATACAATTGTTTATCGTTTCAGCCTGGCGTCCACACGGCACCGGCGTTTTGGGTGCCCCAAAACGCAATCTTTTGAGAATGGGTTCCAGAGTGGAAAGATCTGGCAACAGCGCCATTGCGGAGTTGTCTGGATGAGTAGAACGGATTTGTTTACGATGACGTCACAACCACATGACTGTGAGTGCTTCACGCCGGGTAGAAGTGTAACGAACTCGATGCAAGTTGTCAACAAATCCTATAACTTGGTTCATGAAACGCGCTTACAAAATATTTTCACTGTGAATATTTATTGTGTAATGGTGCAAAGTGAGAGAGAGAGAGAGAGAGAGAGAGAGAGAGAGAGAATAGCCCTTAAGGCAGAGTCAATCCCGCCAGCAAAAATAGGGAAAAAAAGGAGCAATCTCACCTCTTCAGATGTTGGTTTAAGTCCTACAATACATTCCTCAAAAAGGGTGTAGAAGAACAAATTAATCCATCAATGTGTAGCATTCAATTTATTCCGGACCATTAAAGACGCCGCCTTCCGCGTAGAATCATACGTCATCCTCGCCGCCATATTGGATGGGTCAAAGCGGAGAATAAAGATGCCTCATTCATGTGCTGCGTTTAACTGTACCAACAGGTTTACCATCCAAACGAGATCACATGGGATTACCTTTCACAGGTGAGACTGGAAAAATACTTTTCATTGTATTTGGTCATTATAATGTAATTTTACGAACAGATTTTTCTGACTTTGTGGCTAATATGAAGTCTCACGCATAATAGTTTATGTGCATGCGTCCTTACTTCTTCTATTGTTCTGGTGTCTCCGAAGGGACCATCTTACAGCGCCCCTAGAGGTGTGGCATGTGTATTGCATCATTTTCAGCAAGCGTTGCGTTGCCATATGGACCTGATATTTTACTGATCGTTGCCCATTTGGACGCAATATTTTTTTAAATAACATCTCGTTGCCGTTGTCATGTGGATGTAGCCTTAGACCACCACCTCTGTTCAGTGATGGCCGTTCCAGGTTGACAAAAATGGCTTCTTTAACTCCTCGCTCATACCAACGATCCTCTCTGGCTAAAATGTGTATGTTGCAATCCTGAAATGAGTGTCCTTTGCTGTTAAAATGAAGATAGACAGCAGAGTCCACCACCTATTTCCAGTTTAATGCAAGTTTCTACAGACAGAAGCATGAATGTGCCATGGGCTCACCGGTGTCCCCTATTGTGGCCAATCTATACATGGAAGAAGTGGAACATAAAGCTTTGACCACATTTTCAGGAGTTGCTCCCAGCCACTGGTTCAGATATGTGGATGACACCTGGGTTAAAATCAAAACCCATGAGGTGGAAGCCTTCTCTAAGCACATCAGTGCAGTGGATATCAACATCAATTTCACTCAGGAGGACGTCAGTGGGAATAATCTAGCCTTTTTGGATTGTGATGTACACATTAGACAAGACAGAAGCTTTAGCATCGAGGTCTACTGGAAACCCACACACAGAGCAGTACCTACTCTTCGACTCACACCACCCACTGGAACACAAATTGGGGGTCATTAGGACCTTGCAACACAGGGCTTAGAACATTCCTACAACGGTAGAGGGAAAAGAGAAGGAGCAGAATCACATCAAGAAAGCACTTCAGAACTGCGGGTATCCCAACTGGGCTTACTTCAAGAGCAGAAAAAGTAACATAACGGACAAGGAGGATAACAGGAACAAACGCAAGAACATTGTCATTCCCTACATTTCTGGTCTATCTGAGAAACTCAGAAGGATCTTCTACAAACACAACATTCCGGTCAATTTCAGACCCAGTAACACTCTGAAGCAGAAACTGGTCCACCCTAAAGACAGAATACCCAGACACAAACAGGACAATGCAGTGTATGCAATTCAGTGCAGTGAGGAATGCACGGATTCGTATATTGGGGAAACAAAACAACCGCTTCACAGGCGCATGGCTCAACACAGGAGAGCCAGTTCCTCAGGCCAGGACTCTGCTGTCTATCTTCATCTTAACAACAAAGGACATTCATTTCAGGATTGCAACGTATGCATTTTAGCCAGAGAGGATCATTGGTATGAGCGAGGAGTTAAAGAAGCCATTTTTGTCAACCTGGAATGGCCATCACTGAACAGAGGTGGGGGTCTAAGACATCATTTATCAGCTACCTACAATGCAGCCCTTGGCACACTTCCCAGACAACTGAATGCACACCAAAGCCCAGCTGTTTTCAGCGACTCACAGGAGGACAGAGAGAACCAACAATCCATTAGTCACCCCAATGACTCTCTAGGCCGTTCACACCCAGCCCCCAGTGACCCACACCAACAGGAGGACTCAACGACACCTTAGGATTGCTTTTCATCCATGAGAGGATAAATACCTGATACTCCCAATTAGTCAGACAGAACTGAAGAAGCCTTTCAGATGAGAGGTGAAACGTCTTCAAGAATCTTCCAGCAAGTCCAGTTGCTCTCTTTTACCACCCACAGTTTACTATGACCTGGATGACTGAGAATCTTCACAGACATACATGGTGAACATGAGCGTGTATGGCTGTAAAGGAACTGGGTCCCTGGTGTTTATGTGATATCTGCTGACAGAAGTAACAGGATGAATTCTGAACCGTATAGAGCTATACCTTCTGTTCAGATACATTTGTTTATTTGTTATCTATACCACGTATCCATGGAGGGTAGCAGGGAGCTGGAGCCAATCCCAGCTGACCAACAGCCATTCACACTCAAATTCACACAATATGGGCAATTTAGAGAAACCAGGTGACCTGATCTGCATGTATTTTGATTGTAGGAGGAAACCAGATCACCTGGAGCTGGATAATGACCCAAACATACTACAAAAGCAGCTCACAAGCTTCTGAAAGCAAAGAAATGGAATGTTCTTAAATTGCCAAGTCAGTCACCTGACCTCAACCCAACTGAGCTGCTTTTCACTTACTGAAGCCAAAACTGCAGGCAGAAAGACCCACAAACAACCTCAACTGAAGGCAGCTATAGTAAAGAGCATCTCAAATGAGGAAACCAGCGATGGAGTCCAGACTTCATGTCTGGAACTGACTACAAACTCCTTTGCAGTCCACTGACTGCAAAGGAATTACATTACAGGCATTTAGCAGAAGCTCTTATACAGAGCAACATACAGTATACCCAGAGCAGCTGGGGGTTTCAGCCATTCCTGCTGGTCTAGGGAATCAAACCAACAACCTTTTGGTCCCAAAACTGCTTCTCTAGCCATTAGGCCATGGTTTCCCCTTGCAGCCAAGTATTAAAAAACAATGCTTATGTTTATAATTACGTTTGTTTGTCCAATTACTTTTGAGCCTGTGATAATGGAGGGATTGTATAAACAATGGCTGTAATTCCTAAACAGTTAAGGCAAAGTATTTGTTAAACTCCTTGAATTAAAACTGAAAGCCTACACTTCAATCACATCTTCATGGCTTCATTTCAGATCTTTTGGCACTGGTGTACAGAGGAAACATTCTGAAAATTGTGACGCTGTCCAAATACTTATGAACACACCTGTAGCTGCATTGCATTCTGGGACTTTGAGTCCAGCATTTATTCCAAAGTCTCCACAAGTACTAGTCTGGATTCCTCATTAATATGATGTTGAGGAATGGCACCAGAATAACGAAACACACCACAAATACTTCCGTATATAAACATACGGTATTCACCGTGTGTCAGGGTGGAGTTTTCCTTTATGGTACAACAAGGTTAATCAGGCAGCTGACAGTAATCTGTAATAATATGTGGATAGATAGTACAGTGCAGAAGGCAAAGGGTTAGAAAAAAAAGAAAGAAAGACAATGTTGCTTTACACTTGAGTTGTGCTGTTAAAACTGTGAAATGGCTGGGTGAGATAAGATCATACAGATCACACAAAACTTCCTTCCCTACCCTCACTGTTTGCACAACCACACCCATTGTCCGTCTCTCTCTCTCTCTCTGCCTGTCTTTCTCACCTTGTGTTGTCGTACAGCGTGTGCGAGATGCTGAACTCTGTGCAATCTGTGACCATCTTTCCTGCACTTTGAACATATGACCTCATCATCGGTTTTACAGAAGAACTGGATTTTCTCTCCATGTCGAGAACATTTGACTTCACCGTCGCTCTCTCGCTCTTTCCTCTCCTTTTCTTTCTCCCTCTGATAGGACTCGATGGTGCTCCTCAGAGCCAAGTTGTCCACAGACTCCTGCAGAGACACCCTGCGACACAACGGACATGTCCGAGCCGTGTTTACAGTCCAGTGTTTTTTGAGGCACTGGTGGCAGAAAGTGTGTCCACAGCAGAGGAGCTGAGGATCCTGATAAAGTTCACAACACACTGGGCATGAGAGATCGTCTTCTAGAGAGGACGCCATGGAGAAGACACAGAAATCCGAGGCAGATGGAGAGATGATGTTATGAGAGCTCTTGGGAAAGTGAAAACACTGAAGACTCCCTGATAGAGACCGCCTCCTGGGTTGGGATCTGAATGTAATTGGTGCAAAAGAAAAAAAAAAGAAACAAAGGAATGGACAGAAAGTGAAAAGGCAGGATCGCTGCAGCTGTGTATCGTTGCTTCAGTGTCGTTTTATGCAATGACTTCCTTCTGAAAAAGAAATGTTTACTGTAATGTTTTGAAGCATGGAAAAGCTGTGCAACTGATCTGACTGTTACCACATGCAGAATTGCTTCAGACTCGTTATTTGAGTCATTGTTGAACTTTTGTATGTAGTTATTTATTTAATTATCTTTGTAACTCTGCACCACTGACAGCGACACAGAGCTCCACAGAGTTCCCCAAAACCACTAGAATGTCCATAAGAATACACAGACTGCAGCAGAAGAGAAGACAGAGAGATGAATGGAGTCTCTTTCCAGCTTTGGAGGACAGGATCGCCTACCTGTAGGTTCGACTGAAGTCACAAGCTGTTCAGCAGGTATGACGCTCATGTGAGATTCTGCATGTGTATGAGGCGAGAAGAAGAAAGGGCTGTTTGACAGCAGGTTTTGTTGTAAATACTGTTTCATACGTCACTTCAGCTCATGTGCACAAGCACAAAAGGAGGTATCCAGGTGATAATTAACACAACTGCTGCTTAGGCCACACAGTGCAGCAGGTTTTAGGCGTTCCTGTGCTGAACAGAAAGTCTCTGAATTTATGAGTGTTTTCATATTTGAAACGTAATATGTAGTTAGCTATAATTCACAGTTATTCCACGAAATCAAGTCGTACATGAGCTGATAGCTGACGAGGCACGTAGCACAGAGTTGTCTATAATCCATGTATGGCGAGATTGAGTGGAATAAATGTTTTATTCTGTCCACATTCACTGGATTTTGAGAAACAGAGTATTTTTATTTTTAGCAAATTTGATCAATAAAAACTTTATACAAAACATCCAACAAAATCATTTCCACTTAGAATGTAAACAATCTGGTGAAATGACAGGAGCAATTTGTGAAAAATACTATAATAATAATTCTTGAAAAATAAATAAAGATATGTTCTTACCATCAGATACTTTTATTCCATAGTTTGTTGTTTTTTTTGTATTTTTTTTTCTTGAGTCGGGTGGTGTAGTGGTTAGCGCTGTCGCCTCACAGTGAGAAGGTCCGGGTTCAAGCCCTGTGTCCGGCGAGGGCCTTTCTGCATGGAGTTTGCATGTTCTCCCCGTGTCCGCGTGGGTTTCCTCCGGGTGCTCCGGTTTCCCCCACAGTCCAAAGACATGCAGGTTAGGTTAACTGGTGACTCTAAATTGAGCGTAGGTGTGAATGTGAGTGTGAATGGTTGTCTGTGTCTATGTGTCAGCCCTGTGATGACCTGGCGACTTGTCCAGGGTGTACCCCGCCTTTCACCCGTAGTCAGCTGGGATAGGATCCAGCTCGCCTGCGACCCTGTAGAACAGGATAAAGCGGCTAGAGATAATGGATGGATGGGATGGATGTTTTCGAGTAGAGTTTTTATTTCATCCTCAGTTGGTTCAGCAATACGCTCTGCCGTTTTCTTCTTATTACTTAGGGTTTTTGGCAGTTTGGCACCACCGACTGGGCTGGAGTGTGGAACCGGAGATATTGGGGGGGAAAACAAAACTCTATTCTTTCAGCTATTTCTGTTTCTTTTAAATATTTAATAACAAAGTGATATATCTGACTTGATGCGTTCTGCCATTTTGTTTTTCTCTACTCGTGGTATATGAGTTGTTATCCTAGTAGTAGAGTAGCCAATCAGAGCACACAATTGCTCATATCCACTGAATGTGGATAGAATAATACATTTTAATAAACATGTACAGTTTTCATGAAAGGAAGTCTAAAAAGATTGCTCAACATGGTCAGAGATACTTCTGATGGCAGGTGTGTGTGTGTGTGTGTGTGTACTTGTATTTGTTACATATTGAGGACCGGAACACACAACCTACAGAGGACAATTGTAGGAAGTGAGGACTTTTTTGGTCCAGTCAAAGGGCTGTTTGAGGATTAAGATTTAGTTTTTGGGTTCAGGTTAGAATGAGGTTTAGGTTCGGGTTAGGGTAAGGGGTGGGGTAAGGGATTTAGGGTAAGAGGATAGCGAATGCATGGTCAGTGAGAGTCCTCACAATGATAGAAGTACAAGAATGTGTGTTTGTGTGCTGTGCTCATTAGGATGAATTGAGAACAAAATTTCACACAGGACAATTTTTTATTTATTTTTATTTCCTTTTCAGACTGTTGGGGTTCACCCAGAAAGAGACCCTGGATTCCTTCGTGAACGCCTTTCCCTCGGGCCCGAGGTGGACGAATCAACAGCTCAAACAGACAAGGGAACACGTGAGAGTTGTTCACATGCCAGTTTATTCGCTCAGTCACTTCGTCCCAATGAAAACATTTTTGGAAGCATCTTATAGTGTTTCTGTGTTTATGTTTTGTCTTCATGTGTGTGTGTGTGTGTGTGTAATGGGTGTGTGTCTATGTGTAAGTGTGTAATGATCTTGAATCAATCATAATATAAAAACATATTTGCTGACAGTAAGGTACAGATAGATATCAGAGTTTTGGCTTATAATCAATATTATGTCTGATTCTTCGTGGAATAGTTTGGAATGTTAAACATAGATAATGTCTTACGATACGATACGATACGATAATACTTTATTGTCAGTTTACACTGAAATTTGGTTTGCATCCCTGAACAAGACTCGCTTGAGGACAACACACACGTATAACATCACAGTAACAGTACAATAACCCACCACCATAGTCAGGGGTAAAGGCAAGACGGAGGACACATACCTTCATACAGACATACATAAAAACAGCCATACATAACATGAGGGAAATTTTCACCATGTGTAATACATTGGATTAAACGCTCGCTGGTACATGCTGCAGATTCAGTAAAAGAATTGATTGGTGTATAAAAGAATGTTTAAGTCTATTGCGGTTGAAGAAGGGAACTCTGAAGCGCCTATTTGAAGGTAATAATTGATATTCTTGGTGTAAGATGTGCGTAGCATCAGTGGAGATGCATGTGGCCAGTCTGAGCATACTCTTATTGTGAGCTTCCTGAAATAGGTGTGCTATGGGCTGCCCAATGATCTTAGAGCATATTTTTATTTGATGCTGGAGTTTAGCTTTATCCTTGACAGAGAGGCTGCTATACCAAGCTGTACTACAGTAAAGCATAATGCTCTGGATCACAGATGTAAAGAACAAAAAAATTATTTGGTCGCTGACACCAAAAGATCTTAGTCTTCGCAAGAAATATATACGTTGTTGTATTTTTTTACATGTGAATTCTATATGGTCAGTCCATGTCAGATTCTGGTCAATCATGACACCAAGGTATTTATAGGATGGGACTTGAGCAATGTCTGAGTTATGGATTTTAACTTTGGAAAGTTGGAGAGGAGGTTTTCCAAAGATGACCTCCTCTGTCTTCACTGTGTTAATGATAAGGTAATTAATATCACACCATTCAATTAACCAGTCCACATTGTTTTGGTACAAAGAGTCATCATCTGATTTTGTGAAAAGAGTGACTAATGTTGAGTCATCTGAATATTTAAAAAGATATTGATTTGGCACATTGGTGGTGCTGTCCGAGGTATACAGGGTGAACAACCTGGGAGAGCTTATGCAGCCCTGGGGAACTCCAACATTGGTGGTGATGGGAGAAGAAAGTGTGTCATTAACCTTAACTAGCTGGACCCTGTTTGTTAAAAAAGAAAAATACCAGTAAATAATATATGGGTTTATATGAAACTTAATCATTTTAGACAGAAGCAAGTTTGGCTGAACAGTATTGAATGCTGAAGAGAAATCAATAAAAAGTGCCCTGGCATATGTGTTGGATTTATCTAGATGTTTAGATATGATATGTATCAGTGCAACCACTGCATCCTCTGTGCTACGGCCTTGTTTATATGCAAATTGGTAGGGGTCTTGAAGTCCCCCCATCTGTCTGTTTAAATGTTGGACTATGATTTTTTCTAGTGACTTCATGATCACTGATGTGAGGGCTATTGGCCTATAGTCATTATGTTCTTTAGGACATTTCTTTTTGGGGATAGGTTTAATGTGAGATGTTTTCCATGCTAGTGGGATGTAATGGGTGTCCAGGGACTGCTGAAAAATGGGTTGCCATACCGGGGCTAGTTCCCTGGCGAATGTTTTTAATATAAGAGCACTGCTGTGGTCAGGCCCTAAGGCTTTCATTGTATTATTGCGCTGGAAGACGCCCCTAACCTCCTCGACAGTTATGAGGATTCTGTCAGAGTAGGACGGGTTAATGGTGTTGATTATATTTTCACAGTCACTGAAGTGGGAAGAAGAATCAAACCTGCAAAAAAAGTCATTCAGTTCATTTGCAAACATGAGTTCATTACCAGTCACAATGGGTTTGTTGGAAGATGACATTCCAGTTATTTTTTTCATATTGTCCCAGAGTCTTTTGGGGGTTTTTTCTTTAAAGTTATTTTCCAGCTGATCTCTATGTACCTGTTTAGCTTCCCTTAGTTTGTTTTTTTAAACCTTCTCCAATTGTTTACATTTAATCATGTCTTTGCTTTTGAAAGCTGCTTTTCTTTTGTTAATTATG
This sequence comes from Neoarius graeffei, assembly GCF_027579695.1. NCBI lineage: Eukaryota > Metazoa > Chordata > Actinopteri > Siluriformes > Ariidae > Neoarius > Neoarius graeffei. The sequence continues at coordinate 65,679,867 of NC_083586.1, read as the reverse complement.
TCTTTAATGTCCTTGGATACAAATCATTTGTTATTGGGATAGATCTTTATACGTTTACTGGGGATAACTAACTGTGCACAAAAGTTAATATAATCCGTGATGACTGAAGTGGTGACATCTAAGGAGTTCTGGTCGTGGAATATATCCCAGTTTGTTATTTCAAAACATGCTCTCAGATCCTCGCATGCTTCAGGAGACCAGCATCGTATTTCTCTTTCTACTGCATTGCAGCGTTTCAATTTGGATTTGTATGTCGGGATTAAGTGGACCACATTGTGATCGGAATTAGCAATAGAGGGTCTGATTTTAGATCCATAAGCATCCTTTACATTCACATAGCATTTATCCAATAGTCTGTCTTTCCGCGTTTCACCTTTGACTACTTGATAGAAGCCAGGTAGAACTGCGTCCAATTGGCAGTGATTTAAATCCCCTGCTATAATGGCAGGCGCGTCTGGGTGTTTCTGTAAAAGTTTGTAAACATAGTCCGCAGTAGTGGCTGCGGCGATCGAAGCCTTGCCGCTAGGTGGTACGTACACCACACAGAGAAGCACGCATCCAAACTCACGGGGCAGGTAGAAAGGCCTCAATGTCAAACAGAGCATCTCAACGTTTGAGTCGCATATCGTGTCTTTAACGGTAAACTGGCGGCACCATTGATCATTCACGTATACACAAATCCCACCGCCCTTGCTTTTCCCAGAGTTATTGTCTCTATCGAGCCGGATCAGAGTAAATCCGTTTATCTCGAAAAGAGAATCAGGGGCGTTGGGTTGCAGCCAGCTTTCTGTAAGACACAACAGCGAAGCTTCACGAAATTCGGAGCAGTACCTTGCGTGGGTTCGGAGGTCGTCGATCTTGTTGTTCAAAGACCGAAGGTTGCTGAGAATGATTGCTGGGAGCGGAGGTTTGGTGTACCTTTGTCTGAGCCGATTCCGTATTCCACCTCTCCTGCCTCGTTTCCTGCGCATGGGCCTTCTCAGCTCAACGGGGATGTCACTCAGGAACGGCGGGGGTGGCGAAGGTGGCAAGTGGCGAAATGCAAGCAGGGAATCACGGCTGTAGATTGCGTTGGGGCGACGGTCCCAGTCGGATATTAAGTCCATTTCTCTCTCCGGTACAACAGAAGACTTTGAGTGAGCAGGGAGTTGCCCAATGATGGTAATCCCAATTAGAGTCAATATAATCCACGGATAAATCATCTTTAACATCGTAAGTGGGCAAACGTGACGAGTGCCATTTTAGACACAAAACAAACGACACAAGCACATTAACAAACAAACAAACAAACTTGAGACAAACTTAAAGCGAGAGCATGTTCAGGACGCGGTTCGCAGCCGAGCAGCGCACCGGACGTTGTTCATGTGCGTCAATGAGCCCACCTCATTGACCTTCTTGCCTACGAAGAAGGTCAAAAAACACTAGTTTGCACAGAAAGGATCTTACTAATTAACAGGAATAATTCTTAACACATGAATGTGTGCTAAGTCAGTAAATTACATCTTGATTCCACCATCATGAGTAAAATAACAAATAACAGTATGTCTTTAATAATGCTAAAACAAGGAATGTTATAAGAGAATAAACATAAAAGAAAAATAAGAACAACTTAACCACCAGAACAATGAGAATATGCCTGAAAGAGAGAGAACAATTGAACAACTAACAGGATTAAACTCATAACTAAATTAGGTTAATGCTTTTAAACTAAAAATCCTTAGAATCATAAGATCTTAATTATAATTATAATGTCATTATGGAACTAATCTAGAACTATAAAACTAACATTAATCACAGAATGCATTCATTAATTACGGGACCTATAAAACTAACATTAATCACTACAATAGTATATTTCAATATATTTCAGTATATTTCATAGCTTTTATGAAGCTATGACCTAAGGTTCAACTGAATGAATTAACATGATCATGAACTTTAATTCTACCATTTCAGAGTGTGTATGGGTCGAGCTGACACTAAAACAGACCTTCAGACACTTCTCTGTTCAAAATACACATTCATAAACAAAATGTTCCCAAACAATGTCCAGCCGGACCTAAGGTCATTTCAAACTAAATTTTGACACAGAATAAGCTAAGAATTACTATTTCACTAAACTTACATATACCTACATATATCCTGATTTAACCTACTGATTCTGATTCATATTCTGATCATAATCTACATATAATAAAATTTGACCCAACACAGACAATTATACACATAGTTAATGTCATTATAATGAACAAATCATTCGTGTTATTATCATTGTACAACACAGAGAACATCATGGCTCTAAGTAAACTAAATCCTGGTACATTTTTACCTGCTGAAGCTAGAAAATCCTGCATGATTTTTTTTTTTCAGAAAGCTTAAATCTGTTATGAAACTTCGGTGTCAATATCATACATAATATCATAATATCCTGTGATCAGCACAATTATGCAAAATTACAGTGTCTCATCATTGCCTATATTCAAGTTCCAATTCTTTATTGTCATTGTTAAGGCACAATGAAATTTCTTTTGTGCTGGCCCCAAAGGTGCAAAAAGTTAAGGTACAAAAAAAAGACAAAAAAAAACCCTTACCTAGCAAGTACCTGAGAGCTAAGAAAGGTGATAAGTAAATAAATATAAGATATACAAAATGAGGGGCGGCATGGTGGTGTAGTGGTTAGCGCTGTTGCCTCACAGCAAGAAGGTCCTGGGTTCGAGCCCCGTGGCCGGCGAGGGCCTTTCTGTGCGGAGTTTGCATGTTCTCCCCGTGTCCGCGTGGGTTTCCTCCGGGTGCTCCGGTTTCCCCCACAGTCCAAAGACATGCAGGTTAGGTTAACTGGTGACTCTAAATTGAGCGTAGGTGTGAATGTGAGTGTGAATGGTTGTCTGTGTCTATGTGTCAGCCCTGTGATGACCTGGCGACTTGTCCAGGGTGAACCCCGCCTTTCACCCGTAGTCAGCTGGGATAGGCTCCAGCTTGCCTGCGACCCTCTAGAACAGGATAAATGGCTACAGATAATGGATGGATGGATGGATGGATATACAAAATGAGCATAAATACACTTAACAGAAACGATGTGGTATCCAAGCAGTATGTACAGGTTCTCTGCTTCTATTGTGATTAATTTGAACCAAACCGTGGTTTTTATCGTGCTCTCTGTACTGATCTCCTGATTTTTATTGTGTGGCTCTAGAAGCATGTTTTTTTTTTATTTGTTTGTTTTTAGAAGCCTTGTTGATCTGTCTTAACTTGAATATTTAAATATATTCCTATAAGGTGCTTCTTCAATTGCAACACAAACAATTCTCTGAATTTCACTTTCTCAATTTATTTTTGCAAATGTGACCACCAAAAGCATAAAAAGGATAAAAAGCACCACGGAGAATCCAAGTATATATAAACAAATCATGTCCATGTGCATCTCTAAGAAGCTGAATCTCTTCTCCATGGTCATGTTTACATTTACAGGAACAATACGCAGCGGGGCATTTTTCTCCTCTGGGATCAGAAATGGAAAGAAATCCCTCCCGAAGGTTATATCATTGATACACGCGATTTCAGATTTGTTTCTAGCATCTAAAAAGCTCAGCTTCCAGTTGTTGACATTGAGCTGTACCAGCTTCACCCGCACCGTTTTCGGAGGTTTACTTAACCCAAACAGAGTAGACCCCAAGACATTGTAGAAGTTTCCATTTCTCCTGAGACCCCAAAACCCATACTGAGGGATCAAAGGTTGTGTGTGCTTTCTCTCGGCTGCTGAGCGTTGACACACACCGAGGGTCCAGCACTTGCTGTCTCCCACCTCCACATCCCAGCAGTTGAACCTGGCATTTTGGGCCTTTGAACATAGAACCAAATGGTTATCACTGCTCTGTAGGGGATTGCGGGGGTAAAACCTGCGAACGGAGTGGCTCACACACACCAGATCACCAGACGAAGACATGTGGGAGGAGTTTGGGTCGAAGACTACCGGGTCTGATGGAAAGACAGAAAGACCAACTGTTTGCAATTTTATAGCTATAAAACTTACCCACAATATGCTATAATATTACCCTCCTGATTATTACCATTCTACCTGTAGAACTAAAATAGTGTCATTATTTTCACCTATCCTTCTCAAATTAACCCTTCAGGGAGTTTGGGGGAAAACAGTACAACCCCAAGTGCTTTATTTCTCTTATACTACGGCAATTTGCCAACTGTTGCAATTAAAAAAAAAATAAAAATCTGTTACAGAATGATGCATGATGTCCTGCAGGCTACAGCTCTCAACTTGAAGCTCATTTCTGCGTCTCTTAATGTTTGTTTGACCGTGAGTTGGCCTAGTGCTTTGCATGTCCACCTCTTGACTAGGAGATCACAAGTTCTACTCATGGTCAGGTCATACCAAAGACCATCATAAAAATGGTACCTACTGCTTTTAAACAATCACTTTTAAACAAGTCATTTTTAATTAATGATCTTATCTGCAAACACAATCTTGATTTTTTGCTTCTAACTGAAACTTGGCTGGATCAAGCAAATAGTGCTACCACCCTTATTGAAGCAGCTCCCCCAAATTTTAATTTTTTGAGTGTTACCCGACAAGGGAAAGGTGGAGGGATCGCAAATATATTAAAAGTCTCTTTTCAATGTAAACAATCCTCACTTGGTGATTTTATGTCCTTTGAACACTTATGTGCACTTGTTACATGCTCTCCTAACATATTATTATTAACTATTTACAGGCCTCCGAGACATTCAGCCAAAGTCTTTCTTGAAGAGTTTGGTGAACTGTTGTCAGTCATTTGCTTAGAGTTTGATTGTCTTATTATATCTGGGGATTTTAACTTGCATGTAGATAATACTGAAAACACTTATGCCAAAGAACTACTTGCACTTATTGACAACTTTAACCTGGTACAACATGTACAGGGGCCGACCCACTCTCGTGGTCATACCCTTGACCTCGTCATCACAAAGGGTCTTACTGTTTCTACTACTGTTGTTGACCTGGCCTTATCTGATCATTTCTGTGTTTTCTCTGATGTTTCTATGTCTCCTCACATTCAGAACAGCTCAACGACAATGGGTAGGAGAGTCATAAAAGACAACACATGTGTTCTCTTTGAGCAAGCTCTCTCTCAGAACTCAACCAAAATGTCAGACTCTGTAGATGATTTACTGGAAATTTTTAATTTAAATATGACCCAAATTATGGATGATATTGCTCCATTCAAAATCAAAAGAGTCAATGATAAGCAGAAAGCACCATGGAAGCAGTACCCGGCTGTTAAACTGCTAAAGAGAGAATGTAGAAAGACTAAAAGAAAATGGCACAAATCTAAACTTCACATCCATTATCAAATCCATAAAGAGATGCTTTGTAATTATAATTATGAAATTCGTAAAGCAAGACAGTCTTTCTTCTCCAACATCATCAACAGGAATATGAACAATGCCCGTGTGCTATTTTTAACAGTAGAGAAGCTAACTAATCCCCCTCCACAATTAGCACCTGAACTTCTCTCAGTTAATAAATGCAATGAGTTTGCATCCTTCTTCAAAGGTAAAATTGATAAAATAAGGCAGAATATTGCTCATAATATATCTCAGCTGCAAAAAATTGAAAAACTGCAATCACCAATGACACAGATAGATAACTTCAACACAACGTCAGAATTTTGTTTAATTGATTATGAGACTCTTGAAAAAACTGTACAAAATCTCAGTTCCTCAACATCTGAATTGGACATTCTGCCCACCAACTTTTTAAGTCTGTTCTTCATCTTATAATTACAGATGTGCTTCAAATTATAAATACATCCCTAGAGACTGGCGTTGTTCCTGTGTCCCTGCAAAAAGCCGTTGTAAAGCCCCTACTTAAAAAAAATAATCTGGATCCTTCAGTATTAAATAACTACAGGCCAATATCAAATCTACCATTCATCGGGAAAATCCTTGAAAAAATTGTCTTCAATCAATTAACTGCCTTCTTGATATCAAACAGCCGTTTTGATAATTTTCAGTCAGGTTTTCGTGCCAATCATAGCACTGAAACAGCGTTGATTAAAGTTATAAATGACATACGTCTTAATACTCATGCAGGCAAAACATCGGTCCTGGTATTACTGGACCTCAGTGCAGCTTTTGATACTGTTGATCACAACATACTGCTATATCGACTTGAACACTGGGTTGGATTGACTGGTAAAGTTATCAATTGGTTAAATTCATACTTAAAAGATAGAAGCTTCTTTGTTACCATGGGAAATTGTTCCTCAACGTCAATGTCCTTGACCTGTGGTGTCCCCCAGGGGTCGATTCTTGGACCATTACTTTTCAACCTTTATATGCTCCCACTTGGGCAAATTATCAATAACAATTCAATTTTGTATCACTGCTATGCAGATGACACCCAAATTTATTTTGCTCTATCACCTAATGATTATGCCCCCCTTGAATGTCTCTACCAGTGCATCGATCAAATCAACAACTGGATGTCACAAAATTTTCTTCAGCTGAACACAGATAAAACAGAAGTAATTCTATTTGGAAAAAAAGATGAAAGACTCAGGATTACCACTATTCTTGACACAAAAGTGATTAAAACTAAAGAAATGGTTAAAAATCTTGGTGTTTTCATTGACAGCGAGCTAAACTTTGACAGTCACATGAAAGCAATCACTAAAACGGCATTCTATCACCTAAAAACATTTCCAAACTAAGAGGACTTATGTCAAAAAATGATCTGGAAAAACTAATACATGCCTTCATCTCTAGTAGGGTTGATTACTGCAATGGCCTTTTCACAGGCCTGCCAAAAAAGACCATCAAACGACTTCAGCTGGTTCAAAATGCAGCGGCTAGGGTTCTCACACGAACAAAAAGAACAGAGCACATTACCCCAATTCTAAGGTCCCTTCACTGGCTTCCAGTAAGCTACAGAATTGACTTTAAAGCATTGCTGCTGGTGTACAAATCTCTAAATGGTACAGGGCCCAATTACCTCTCTGATATGTTGCAGCGGCCTAACCCAATCAGATCTACCAGATCGCAACAGAAAAATTTACGATTAAAACGTGTTGTTAAAACAAAGTGTGGTGAAGCAGCTTTTAGCTACTATGCAGTACAGCTATGGAACCAACTGCCAGAGGACATTAAAAATGCTCCTGCTGTTGGCAGCTTCAAATCTAGACTAAAGACCAAGCTGTTCTCAGATGCTTTCTGTTAAATAATTAATATTGTCTTCTTTACATGTTTTATAATCTGTACTTTTACAGTTTCTGCATGTTTCAAATTTTACTTAACTTTTATTCTATTTTATTCTGCTGTTTTTTTCTCCCCCTATTTGAACTTCTACTTCATTTTATTATTTTGTTTCTACTATTGTTTAATTCTTATTATATTTTTTCCCATTTATTTTATGTAATTTTATTCTCTATTGTTTACTGTTTTGCTTTTACTTCTGTAAAGCACATTGAACTGCCACTGTGTATGAAATGTGCTATAGAAATAAACTTGCCTTGCCTTGCCTTGCCTTACTGCTGTCTGGCAAGGCACGCTGCAGTACATATGCAAGTGAGGAGTCAAGCTCTTGCAGTTACCAGAGGACCTGATCCCCACTGGCAAGAGACTGACGGCTACAAAAGCGGAGATCGGTGCCGCCTTAAGGGCCTGGTTAATACTGGGACGGGAGACTGCCTGGGAAGACCAGGTTCTGGAACGAGAAAGACTTTTACTTTTTTCTTAATGTTTGTTTATGTTGCCATGATTGTTTTGTTTTGGTTCCGGTCTTGTCTCCTCCCACGTCCCATTCTTGATTGTTTCCCAAGTGTGTCATGATCACTCCCATCTGTTTTCAGTTTGCCCCGATTAGTCTCTGATGAGTCCTTTGGAATCCATCTCAAACTTTTTCTTCATCTATGTGTCACTAGTAGAGGTTTTGAATAGAATATGCCTGATATTTCTTTCCTTCGTGACCACCCACGAGATGCCTGAGGCCGGTTCTGGTCCATTATGATGGAATAAGTATACAAAAACAGAACAGATCAGTTGAAAGAATTTAAAATATAACTACTTTGACAAATGTCTTTATTTTCATATTACAGTTTAGGATGCGGGGCGGCAGGGTGGTGTAGTGGTTAGCGCTGTCGCCTCACAGCAAGAAGGTCCGGGTTCGAGCCCTGTGGCCGGCGAGGGCCTTTCTGTGCGGAGTTTGCATGTTCTCCCCGTGTCCGCGTGGGTTTCCTCCGGGTGCTCCGGTTTCCCCCACAGTCCAAAGACATGCAGGTTAGGTTAACTGGTGACTCTAAATTGAGCGTAGGTGTGAATGTGAGTGTGAATGGTTGTCTGTGTCTATGTGTTGGCCCTGTGATGACCTGGCGACTTGTCCAGGGTGAACCCCGCCTTTCGCCCGTAGTCAGCTGGGATAGGCTCCAGCTTGCCTGCGACCCTGTAGAACAGGATAAAGCGGCTACAGATAATGAGATGAGATGAGTATGATAGTGAATCGAGAGGTTGTTCACTAGAAGTTGTGCAATATAGGTGTACAGTCTAATTACACACATTTTCACTCAGCGTTCTTCATCATCGCAACGATAAAAAAAGACCTTCTATGTAAACTATCTAATGCACAGGAATAATATTTACATTGTGAAATCAATACATAATTTTCTTTATAACTAACGAATATTGGCAAGAATACGCTCAGTGAAAAACGGGCTTCGGTGAGATGAGTGACCCGGCTCAAGTTCACCTCAAAAAGATACAGATTTGGGCCAATTGCAGCATGTTCTTCACTAATTACAATATTTACGAGAGACTAACCAGCATCTGACGCATAGCATCCATTGGCTCCGTCATATTTTCTGTCACAACTTGAAGTTGCAATGCGAATGTTGTTATGACTGGCTCCTCGTCTGATGGCAAAATGATGGAACTGGGTCAGTGCACGCTCAATGGAAACCTGCGCATGCGCACACGGACTTCCTCTGTCTGCTTGACTGCGCCAAGCGAGCGATTTCATGCACATTATTTGCTTTAATCCCCTCAAATTAAATAACTTCCCAGCCACAGAATGGCCTGATATTTTGTGAGATATTACAGAAATCAACATATATCACAATCACCACATTTCAGACAGAACTACATTTCACCGATTTTATGAAATCGAAAGGCTGTCTCGCTCTAACGACTTGTTCTCCTCGTGTTATGACTGATCTTCCTGCTTTGCTGTTCTTGTTGTCATTGAAGAGGAGTCTGTTTGTCAGGGTGTGACTGGGCTGACGAGTGAAGTGTGCTTGGTATTTTACTTGTTGTCTGCTGACAAACTTAATTATGTCTTCAGTTTTGCAGATGTTTCGCATGCTTACTCCGTTGCAGGCGAGGTATTGTAATCAGTGTGGTTCATTTGTTTGTTTGTTTCTGTGTCTGTCTGTTAACAATCTAGTGTCTAGACGGTTGCACCAACTGATTTCAAATTTTCAGGGTAGGTGGGCAATGGTCTGTAGATTACCTGATTAAATTTTGGGGGTAATCGGGTCAAGGTGAAGGTCACTGGAAAGGTCAACCTTTCAGTCAAAATAACATATTTTCCATTATAACTCAAAATGGTGGGCGGCACGGTGGTGTAGTGGTTAGCGCCGTCGCCTCACAGCAAGAAGGTCCTGGGTTCGAGCCCCGTGGCCGGCGAGGGCCTTTCTGTGTGGAGTTTGCATGTTCTCCCCGTGTCCACGTGGGTTTCCTCCGGGTGCTCCGGTTTCCCCCACAGTCCAAAGACATGCAGGTTAGGTTAACTGGTGACTCTAAATTGAGCGTAGGTGTGAATGTGAGTGTGAATGGTTGTCTGTGTCTATGTGTCAGCCCTGTGATGACCTAGCGACTTGTCCAGGGTGAACCCCGCCTTCCGCCCGTAGTCAGCTGGGATAGGATCCAGCTCGCCTGTGACCCTGTAGAACAGGATAAAGCAGCTAGAGATAATGAGATGAGATGAGAACTCAAAATGGTTGTTGATAGACAGATGTTTACTATTATGAGCATATAGGAACTCCCATATGGGCTTTCATTTGGCACCATGATCTTTGACCTTGAGTGACCTTGAAAGGTCAAACTAAAAGTCATGGTTTTTTAAAGGGCTGTAACTTTAAAATGGTTCATGAAAGCCAGATGTTTACCATTATCGACATAGAAGAAGTCGCATGTGGGCTTTCAGTTGCCACCATGACCTTTGACCTTGACTGACCCTGAAATGTCAAAATCAAGATCATGGATTTTCATAGGACTATAACCTGACAGCTGATGATTGAGAAATATTACCGTTATCAATATATAGGTATAAAATAAGTGCTGGCAGGTGAGGTTTGTTTTGCCTGGAAACACTTGTTTGTTAAGATATAACTGAAGTCATGTTCCTGATCGAGATCATTGTTTCCTTCTTTCATTTTTCCCCCTCTTGAAACTTCCTTTCATCATCTTTCTAATCATGTTTATGTGCATGAGTACGTTAGTCGGCTGCAGCTTTTTAAAATTATCAATAAAATATTTCGCTCGTAATGATTACTGATTGCTTTGGTTGTTGCTTTATTCTTCACCCTGAGACACTGTTTACAGCAGCACAAGACGCAGGTGTAGCACAACGATCAGGAGACACGGTAAAGGTGGAGCCTGAGCAGAAAACATAAAGCATTCATGATGTGAACGCCAAGGTATTTGAAAAGCAAATCAGGAACAGTAAGAGGAGGAGATGAAACATTCTTTGAAAGCTATAATTTAGCAAAGGGAACTTGAATAACCAGCTGATCAACAAACCCCTTTAATCCTCAGGCGTTTCACCGTGACACTCAGAAGCAGGTTCTACGTCTACACCTTACCTCAATGTATTTGTTGATTTTACACTCCAGTGCCGTGCCATTCCTTAGAGACTCCAAAAGTTTCTCAGCTGGACGGAGAGCCACTTTGATTTGGTCCTGCAGAGATGAAATGTACTCTTATAGCTCTGTCTCATGATTGCTTTGGCGGATTAAACATTTTTGTTCTTTTTTTTTATCATTGCAGGTGCTACACACACACACATTCATCAAACACAGAATGTTTTCAATGTTCGTATTTTGGAAACAACTCATAACATTCTGGGAATGTTGAGTTTCAGTCCAACAAGTCAGAATCATTCTGAGAACTTTACAGCACAATGGTCCCCTACAGTACGTTACTAGTTCAACTCAGATGAAATTCCAGCCAAACAGTGGTACAAGGATGGACTTTGCACTAACCCTGGATGATCTGGAGAACATCCCTTAACATTAAGGTTCCAGAAAGGTCAAATTATTTAAAGATTAAAGGAACACTATTTGATATTATTTCCATAAAAGAAAGCTTTACCTGAAAACCAAAAGGAATTTAAAAGATCTGCTCTCAGAAGCAGGAGCTGCAAGCAGGATACACACCTTTCGCTGGTGTACAGCGTGTGCAAGAGGTTGAACTTTGTGTAACAGGTGATTCTGTTTCTTGCATCGAGAACATATGGCCTGTTCATCATCCCTGCAGAAAAATAGGATCTTCTCTCCGTGCAGTACGCACTGAATCCCTCCATCTTCCTCCTCTGTTTCTCTCTCCTTCTCCTTCTGAAAAGACTTGCAGGTGTTACTCAGAGTCAGGTTGGGCACAGGTTCCTGCCAGATCACCTGCTGACACACGGGACATGCTCGAGTGCAGAAGGCAGAGAAGGCAGGGTCATATCCCACACACCTGCGGCAGAAAGTGTGTCCACAGGAGAGGAGCTGAGGATCCTGGAAGATCTTGAAACACACTGGGCATGAGAGATCATCTTCTAGAGAGGACGCCATGGAGGGTGTGAATAATAATAATAATAATAATAATAATAATAATAATAATAATAATAATAATGGCAGTGAGACAGAGCTCAGATCCTTCTCAGAGGAACCTCAAGATGTGAGAGGTAAACAAAGTAACGCTGAAAAGGAAATAAAGTGTCTGAGTTTTCTTTCCCTAAAAACGAAACCTAATGTCAGATGAAGGAAGAGATTTTTTTTTTTTTCTCCCCAGGAAGCGCTCAGGGAGCAGGGTTGCCAGATCAGGGCTGAGTTTTAGATATTAAAGCTGATCTGAAATCACATAACATTGTGCTGATGGATGGAAATTATAATCTCAGTGTCATTTGGACAGAAATACATCAGTTTAGAGTTAATCTGGAACCATTAATGGACCGGAAACGAGTTCTGGACTTGTGGAGTGGTTGGACAAATCAAATCAAATCAAATCTCAAATCAAGGATGTGTGTCAGTCTTAAACATTAGCTTTATTCCGAGATAGATAAATAGATAGATAGATAGATCTTACGTAAACTACACTACACCTTAATATCAACCGAATCAAATATGTAGCAGAACCAATCACAAAGTCCAGGGGGTGGAGTCGGACTTGATCCAGCTCCTCCTACCTGGGCGGGGCGTAGCATTTGCAGTTGTATTGTGCGCCATCCAGAGGGGGGCCATTGTACCTTTGTCATCTGAAACATCTGGTCCAGGGGTTTTGATCTTAACGCTGTGAACAGAATTAGACTGAGAGTTTCTCTTTCATCTCCATGCGTGTAATTCTCATTCCCTTCACAGAACATCTGGGACTGGAGCAGATGTGTGTCTCAGATGTGGGAGTGTGGTCATTGTAGCCTATGGCTGTCCCTCTTTCTGAATTTATTTATGCAGCTGATAATCTAGAGCTTTGTGAAACACACACCTCCTCAGCACTTCATCATTCAGTGTGACAGAAGAACACTGGACTTCCTCCATGTGAATAACCTCCAGCCCTCACTGATCTAAACTAGTAACGAGGTGAAGAGCAAACTGTTTGGCCTCCAGGTCTATTTTGCTCGTTTGTATATTTTATGGTGAAAAAAAACCCACAATCTGCTTCTGTTTCCATTAAAACTCAACTAAAGTAGGTGTGTATATGTCCGAATGCGAGTATTATGGCGCCCTCTAGTGTGTGCAACTTTGAGCATCTCATTAAAAAAAAAAAAGCTTACCCTCTTAGAAAATAAACTACATTACTGTACGTTCAGGGGCACAACAGCTTGTCACTGGATCAGTACTCTGTAAGGTATTTATTTGTACCCTTTATATACAGACTGGAAACGTATTTGTACGTTTTTGGCTCTAAAACAGTACAAACAGTGACCTTGAGGTCCAGTAATGAGCCCTAGGGGTACATTAGTGTAGACTGTACCTCAGGGGACAGAACTGGACTCCTTCTGTACCTCTGTTTCTGACACTGCTCTGTTTGCTTCATTACTGGGAGGCAACCATGGCCTGAAGGTTAGCGAAGCAGCCTTGGGCCCAAAGGGTTGCTGGTTTGATTCCCGGGACTGGCAGTAAACATGGGAGAGGACAGCACTTTCCACTCCCTCTGTATCATGACTAAAGTGCTCCTGAGCAAGGCACCGAACCCCCAACTGCTCCCTGGGTGCTGTAGCATCGCTGCCCACTGTTCTGGGTATGTGTGCTTCAGATGAGTTCTGCTGTGCTTGAGTGTACTGTACATGTGACCTAATAAAGCCTTCTTCTTCTTGAACCTGATGGAGACCTGATGAATCCCTCATCAGTGCTAGTTTCTGGAATTTCTATAAATTCCATAAAATAATATGGATGTACTGTTAATTTATTGTATTTGTAAAGACAAATGATCTTTTCTTACATGGGTTCTTAGCAGCCTACAGAAGGAGATGGAGAGACTCTCAGGAATGAAGACATGAACGTGGACTTCACAATAAATGTGGCCTTCAGTTTGTCTCTAATCACTGAGTGGTGACTCTTTACTCTTTGAAACAGTGGCGTGGCAGATTTTGGTCAATTGTTTTTTGGTAAAGCACACAACCATTTGGATGTTTTTTTTTCTTCATCCAAATAGAACAGATACAAACTGTTTCCAGGATGCCTTCATTGTGTTCTTTACACTGTGCATCTAAAATCATAGCTCTCTTCCACCACAAGTCTTTTCTTCACATCTTCATCACATCTGGCTAGTTTGGGGTGTTTTGTGATTCTGGATTTTTTTTTCTCTTTAAACCAAAACAAACTCGAGTAATAAAAACTATGGTTAGTTTGTAAAATAAAATTGTTGAGAAACTCATGGTCCCATGGTTATATGGTTATAAAGTTTATTGTGGTGTTCACAAACAACAATTTAATGATGCAATAATATTACTATTTGCAGCATGGTGGTGTAGCAGTTATCACTGTCGCCTCACAGCAAGAAGGCTCTGGGTTTGAGCCCCGTGGCCGGTGAGGGCCTTTCTGTGTGGAGTTTGCATGTTCTCCCCGTGTCCGCGTGGGTTTCCTCCGGGTGCTCCGGTTTCCCCCACAGTCCAAAGGCATGCAGGTTAGGTTAACTGGTGACTCTAAATTGAGCGTAGGTGTGAATGTGAGTGTGAATGGTTGTCTGTGTCTATGTGTCAGCCCTGTGATGACCTGGCGACTTGTCCAGGGTGAACCCCGCCTTTCGCCCGTAGTCAGCTGGGATAGGATCCAGCTCGCCTGCGACCCTGTAGAACAGGATAAAGCGGCTACAGATAATGAGATGAGATGAGATTCTTACTTAAGTCTCACTCTTATTGTTTTTTTTTGTACAATTATGTTCATAGCCTGTGTTTTTGACATTTCTTTGGTTACTTTACACACACATTCCATCCTCTTTATCTATGTTATGCTGTCCAATAACATTCACTACCTGGTGCAATATATCTATTTCAGTTGCAAGTATTTTATTAGTGTTATGTTCTATTTCAGTTGAAGCATGACTCTTATTTAAGTTCCATTCTTATTTAGTTGTGTATATTATGTACATGGCCCGTGTTTTACATTTTTATTTTTATACATAGATATATATATATATATTTTCCTATAGATTTTTATACTTTTATTGCACTCTATTTTTTGTTTCTGTTTATTCCTGACTCTTTTTTCTATCCGTGAGCTGCTCGAACCCCACCGAGGGATGAATAAAGTTTATCTTATCTTAAGGCATATATAGTGTTTATAAGAACAAAAAAAAAAAAAAAAACATCTCCACATCTGTGTGCAGATGCTGTTAGACAGCCTACTACTCCGCCCCGTTGCTTTAGCCACGCCCTCAAAAGTTTCTGGCACATTCTCATTGGACGGATCTAGACCTTCATAAAGGGGCGGGGACAGCTCTGATAGTTCGCGACATAATATCCTCCTGTAGCCAGGAACAGAGGCGCTTCAGTGCTGTGATGGGTTACTGTGCGATCCAGAGCAGCGTTTTGGTGATGAATGAAACATGTTGAATAAACGTTTCCCCTTTAGGATCTGACTGTGCGCATGCGCATTGAAACGGCGCAGTAATCAGGGTGTAGCTTTAACATCGCTTGGCGGAATCTCAGGATACGGACAGGAGGCTCCCGGTGCCGGTGCCGGTGTCGCCATGGCCCGGGTCGCGCTGCTGCTGTCCGCCGCCTCGGCGCTGCTGGTGCTCGGGCCCGGGTCGGGGTATTTCCCGGAGGAGCGCTGGAGCCCCGAGTCTCCCCTGCTGGCTCCGCGCGTGCTGCTCGCGCTGGTGTGCCGGAACTCCGAGCACTCGCTCCCGCATGTCCTCGGCACCATCGAGCGCCTCCGCTACCCCAAGGACCGCATGGCTGTGTGGTGAGTGCACATCTTCTTTATTTCCTCCACGGAACAGGAAGTGCAGTCTGGCGCGTGCCATCATGATTTAACAGATAACAGATCATCATCATCATCATCATCTTCTTCTTCTCTTCATTCTCTGGATGAGTCTGCAGCATGATGGTGTTCTGATGTTTCTAGAGGTTTCTGTGCATCTCTGCAAATCATGAAACATTCTCATTACTGCAAAGGGACACAATCATTCACCATTCTGTATAAGGGACGCAACCATTCTGTATAAGGGACGCAACCATTCACCATTCTGTATAAGGGACGCAACCATTCACCATTCTGTATAAGGGACACAACCATTCACCATTCTGTATAAGGGACGCAACCATTCTGTATAAGGGACGCAACCATTCTGTATAAGGGACGCAGCCATTCACCATTCTGTATAAGGGACGCAACCATTCTGTATAAGGGA
The DNA here is from genome assembly GCF_027579695.1 of Neoarius graeffei. Taxonomy (NCBI): domain Eukaryota; kingdom Metazoa; phylum Chordata; class Actinopteri; order Siluriformes; family Ariidae; genus Neoarius; species Neoarius graeffei. Next base: position 65,663,763 of record NC_083586.1, on the reverse strand, counting down.
CGCAACCATTCTGTATAAGGGACGCAACCATTCACCATTCTGTATAAGGGACGCAACCATTCACCATTCTGTATAAGGGACGAAACCATTCACCATTCTGTATAAGGGACGCAACCATTCACCATTCTGTATAAGGGACGCAACCATTCTGTATAAGGGACGCAACCATTCACCATTCTGTATAAGGGACGCAACCATTCACCATTCTGTATAAGGGACGCAACCATTCACCATTCTGTATAAGGGACGCAACCATTCACCATTCTGTATAAGGGACGCAACCATTCACCATTCTGTATAAGGGACAGGAATAAAGAGTGAAGGGAGGAGTAAAGTGAGCTTTGGGGAGGAAGTGAGTGAGAGAGTTGAGACGAGTCCAGATGTTCTACAATCAGTTTGTTCATAACTGCAGATCTCTCTCTCTCTCTCTCTCTCTCTCTCTCTCTCTCTTTATCTGCTGTGTGTGAATCTCTCTCTCTCCCCCTCTCTCTTTCTCTCCCCCTCCCCCTCTGTCTCCCTCCCCCTCTGTCTCCCCCTCCCCTCTGTCTCTCTCTCTCTCTCCCTCTCTCTCTCCCCTCCCTCTCCCCCCCTCTCTCTCCCCCTCCCCTCTGTCTCTCTCTCTCTCCCCTCTCTCACCCCTCTCTCTTTCTCTGCTGTGTGTGAATCTCTCTCCCCCCTCCCCTGTCTCTTTCTCTCCCTCCCTCTCTCTCCCACTGTGTGTGACACTCTCTCTCTCTCTCCCTCTCTCCCCCCACTGTGTGTGAATCTCTCTCTCTCTCTTTCTCTGCTGTGTCTGAATCTCTCTCTCCCCCGCTGTGTGTGACTCTCTCTCTCTCTCTCTCTCTCTCTCTCTCTCTCTCTCTCTCTCGGCTCCTCTCGGCTCTGTTCGTCTCCACTCGGTTTTTTTTGGAGAGAAAGAGCCGCCTGGTGAAACATCATCAGCCCTGTCAGGATTCACTCACTCAGTCTAAAGACTCTGTAACTTTTGTCCCTAGTGGTGGTTCCTCTCTTCATCATCTTCACACATCTGTTACATGCTCCATCATCATCATCATCATCATCATTTCACTTTAAAGAAAAAGGTTTTAAAAAAAGCCCTCACAACATCTATTTTCAAGACAAATCACACCAAAGAGCAGGACTGTTTTCCCTCCCCAGTTTGTATTTATTTGTTTGGTTGAGTTCGGTTTTCTTATTATTTGAACAGCTAAAAAACTTGAAGACAGGGCAGCACGGTCAGATCACAGTTTGAGGTAAATTGCATGTTTGTAAAAAAAGAAATGTAGATAATTTACCAAAACAAACTGGTACAAATAACTGTGAGTTGTTATAATGGTGATAATAGCATGTTGTTATAGCAGGCTACACTATAATATACAATAAACGTGTGTGTGTGTGTGTGTGTGTGTGTGTAGTGAGAAGGAATGTGGTGAGGTGACACACTGGGATCAGGGCGGTGAATGAGTTTTGCGCTTGACTGAGTGAGAGTAATGTTCTCCTCGCCTCACTGGAGATACAGTTTAATACACGATCTGCTGCAGCAGGAAAAAAAACTTTAAATTGTAATTTATGGATAAAATAGTTATGTGGTGATGATCATCTCTCCAGTAGAACAGTTTACACCACAGCGCTGCTGAATCCTGGCTTGTGATTAGTCAGAAAGTGTTGATTCATTTTCTAGAACAGCAGTGCTGACAGTCATCGCAGGTTTGTCGTTATTTTTTCGAATACGTTATGGTTTCTATAGTAACAGCTCATTGACGGGGGCCCGTTGTGTGTAATGGCTGATACGGTGAGGAGACGTTTGTGGAAAGACATGGAGCGACATCATCATGTTGTGTTGGCGTGTATAACTGGCCTGTAATTACATTATATTAATGCCATTTAACAGACGCTCTTAGGTACCTTGCTCAAGGGCACTTCAGCCATTCCATTCCTGCTGGTCCAGGGAATCAAACCAATAACCTTTTGGTCCAAAAGCTCCTTCTTGAACCATTAGACCATGTTTTCCCTCAGAACTTTACACAAGTCTTAAATTCGAATCACAATCCATCGAGTTTGTTTGTTTCGGTGTCATCTGAAGGATCAACTGATCATCTCATTTCAAAAAGATTCACTTTTTACACATTTACTTCCCAAACTAAAGCAGCTGTCGATTCGGTGTGTTTAATCTCCAAACCTGAGTTGGTTGAGTAACACGGCTGTCACTCAAACATGTTCATCTGGGATCCTGAGTGGCACAACAGAGAAACCTGTCATCTGGACATTGTGAGTTCAAATCCCAATGATGCCATAGCCGTCTGTGGCCGGGAACTCAAGAGAGTAAAATTGGCCGTGCTCTCAGGAAGCGAGGGGTGGCACACTCTCTCTACCCTGTCAGTTACAGTGACTCTAGCCAATCATGTGCAGAGGTGGGCGGTTCCTCCAAGTGTTGCCTGAGCAGCAGTTCGAAAAAGATGCAGTCAGCCGGTTTCACGTGTCTTAGAGGAAACACATCATATCCTTCACCCTCCCTGATTGGTATAGATAACGAACATGGCTATGTTATAGTCTGTATATTATATGATCACCGCGCACTGCTCTGTATAGCTGTATTATTTTATTCTCCTGCTGTTACAGTAGCGCAGTTTGACACGTTGCAGCTCGTACACGCCGTACTCTGTGAATACAGTGGTGCTTGAAAGTTTGTGAACCCTTTAGAATTGTCTATATTTCTGCATAAATATGACCTAAAACATCATCAGATTTTCACACAAGTCCTAAAAGTAGATAAAGAGAACCCAGTTAAACAAATGAGACAAAAATATTATACTTGGTCATTTATTTATTGAGGAAAATGATCCAATATTACATATCTGTGAGTGGCAAAAGTATGTGACCCTTTGCTTTCAGTATCTGGTGTGACCCCCTTGTGCAGCAATAACTGCAGCTAAACGTTTGCGGTAACTGTTGATCAGTCCTGCACACCGGCTTGGAGGAATTTTAGCCCGTTCCTCCGTACAGAACAGCTTCAGCTCTGGGATGTTGGTGAGTTTCCTCACATGAACTGCTCGCTTCAGGTCCTTCCACAACATTTCCATTGGATTAAGGTCAGGACTTTGACTTGGCCATTCCAAAACATTCACTTTATTCTCCTTTAACCATTCTTTGGTAGAACAACTTGTGTGCTTAGGGTCGTTGTCTTGCTGCATGACCCACCTTCTCTTGAGATTCAGTTCATGGACAGATGTCCTGACATTTTCCTTTAGAATTCGCTGGTATAATTCAGAATTCATTGTTCCATCAATGATGGCAAGCCGTCCTGGCCCAGATGCAGCAAAACAGGCCCAAACCATGATACTACCACCACCATGTTTCACAGATGGGATAAGGTTCTTATGCTGGAATGCAGTGTTTTCCTTTCTCCAAACATAACGCTTCTCATTTACAACATAAAGTTCTATTTTGGCCTCATCCATCCACAAAACATTTTTCTAATAGCCTTCTGGCTTGTCCACGTGATCTTTAGCAAACTGCAGACGAGCAGCAATGTTCTTTTTGGAGAGCAGTGGCTTTCTCCTTGCAGCCCTGGCATGCACACCATTGTTGTTCAGTGTTCTCCTGATGGTGGACTCATGAACATTAACATTAGCCAATGTGAGAGAGGCCTTCAGTTGCTTAGAAGTTACCCTGGGGTCCTTTGTGACCTCGCCGACTATTACATGCCTTGCTCTTGGAGTGATCTTTGTTGGTCGACCACTCCTAGGTAGGGTAACAATGGTCTTGAATTTCTTCCATTTGTACACAATCTGTCTGACTGTGGATTGGTGGAGTCCAAACTCTTTAGGGATGGTTTTGTAACCTTTTCCAGCCTGATGAGCATCAACAACGCTTTTTCTGAGGTCCTCAGAAATCTCTTTTGTTCGTGCCATGATACACTTCCACAAACATGTGTTGTGAAGATCAGACTTTGATAGATCCCTGTTCTTTAAATAAAACAGGGTGCCCACTCACACCTGATTGTCATCCCATTGATTGAAAACACCTGACTCTAATTTCACCTTCAAATTAACTGCTAATCCTAGAGGTTCACTTACTTTTGCCACTCACAGATATGTAATATTGGATCATTTTCCTCAATAAATAAATGACCAAGTATGATATTTTTGTCTCATTTGTTTAACTGGGTTCTCTTTATCTACTTTTAGGACTTGTGTGAAAATCTGATGATGTTTTAGGTCATATTTATGCAGAAATATAGAAAATTCTAAAGGGTTCACAAACTTTCAAGTACCGCTGTACATGATTGTGAAGCCGTTGCAGGTCTGCACATGTTTGACACGTCTCAGTTTCAGGTCAGTGTTTGAATCACACTGTGTTTATTTCAGGATAACTCTTAGTGCTGTAGGTCCTGAGGCCAGATCTGTGTACAGTAAATATCTTTAAATTCCAAGTGTTTATACAGAGAGACGAGTGCTGAGGTGGCACAGGCTGCGTCTCCTTCACTGCGTCACACTTTCTCACACACCGTATTTAACGCAAGAGGAGGTCGAAGGCATGTGAGGTCAGCGCTGGAATCTCATCTCATTATCTGTAGCCGCTTTATCCTGTTCTACAGAGTCGCAGGCGAGCTGGAGCCTATCCCAGCTGACTACGGGCGAAAGGCGGGGTTCACCCTGGACAAGTCGCCAGGTCATCACAGGGCTGACACATAGACACAGACAACCATTCACACTCACATTCACACCTACGCTCAATTTAGAGTCACCAGTTAACCTAACCTGCATGTCTTTGGACTGTGGGGGAAACCGGAGCACCCGGAGGAAACCCACGCGGACACGGGGAGAACATGCAAACTCCGCACGGAAAGGCCCTCGCCGGCCCCGGGGCTCGAACCCAGGACCTTCTTGCTGTGAGGCGACCGCGCTAACCACTACACCACTGTGCCGCCCAGCGCTGGAATTTACGGCTTTATTTTAAAGAGCTGTATGTCTTAGTCAGGAGGTAAACTTTCTGTCGTGTTTGTGTTCATGGGCATGTCTCATTGAACCACAGCACTCCTTTTGATGCTCATAGAGTATGCTGTCATCCAGCATAAATTTATGGCCAAAATCGCAACAAGGAATACTTTGGTCGTGATTTGAGCTCATGGTTTGAAAACACCGTAATGTGACGGAGTTTGTGTCACTGTGACCAAAAACAGTCGAAGACAAAGTTTTGAGAGTGAGAAATTTGATTAAAATCTCAGTGTGTGAGCGCTGCTGTGACACTCGTCTAAAATCCACCAATAGGACGACAGCAGACTCGCAGGACAGTTACAGATACAGTGACAGCAAAGGAGAAATGTAAATGAAAGATGCTAATGGACATTAAAAATCTCTTCATTATATCAAGATCACGCTGATTGATGACGTAAACTGAATGTAGTTGTGTTCTTTAATCACAGGTCTACCGTTAGAGGATCTTCATCATATAATCCGACATGAAGACACGCACTATCACAGAGAGACTGTTTATTGTATAGGATCTCGTAGAGTGTGATGAGGAATCATCTAAAAAGTGCACAATATTACTGGAGAGAGAGAGAGAGAGAGAGAGAGAGAGAGAGAGAGAGAGAGAGAGAGAGTTTTTTTAGAGGAAGCTTATGGTATCCAGGTGCCTTCAAAAAAAAGAGAGCAAAAAAAAACCGAAGTTCCCTTCAGGAATGTGTGAGATTGAAAGAGTGAGAGAGAAACAAACTGGAATAGAGATAATAAGATGAAAGAGATGAGGTGTGTGTGTGTGTGTGTGTGTGTGTGTGTGTGTGTGTGTGTGTGTGTGTGTGTGTGCGCGCGCTCCGTTAGATCTTTCCCTCAGCCTCATGGTGCTGGAGTCAGTGATTTGTTTTGTCTAGAATTTTCTGGAAGTACATTTCATGAACATTTCAGAATACAAAATAACATCGTGTGTGTGTGTGTGTGTGTGTGTGTGTGTGTGTGTGTGTGTGTGTGCGTGTGTGTGTGTGTGTATGCGTGTGTGTGTGTGTGTGTACCATCTAGTTGTGAAATTCACACCAGAGTACAAGATGAGAAAATAACGAGTCTCAGTATGAACAGAGGCAGCATTCCGGATATAATACTCTCTCTATCTCTCTCTCTCTTGCTCTCTCTCTGTCTCTCTCTCTGCCTCTCTCTTGCTCTCTCTCTCTGTCTCTCTCTTGCTCTCTATCTCTCTCTCTCTTGCTCTCTCTCTCTCTCTCTGCCTCCCTCTATCTCTCTCTCTCTTGCTCTCTCTCTGCCTCTCTCTTGCTCTCTCTCTTGCTCTCTCTCTATCTCTCTCTCTTGCTCTCTCTCTATCTGTCTCTCTCTTGCTCTCTCTCTGTCTCTCTCTCTGCCTCTCTCTTGCTCTCTGTCTCTCTCTCTTGCTCTCTCTCTCTATCTCTCTCTCTCTTGCTCTCTCTCTCTATCTCTCTCTCTCTTGCTCTCTCTCTGTCTCTCTCTCTGCCTCTCTCTATCTCTCTCTCTTGCTCTCTCTCTATCTGTCTCTCTCTTGCTCTCTCTCTCTCTTGCTCTCTCTCTCTGTCTCTCTCTCTGCCTCTCTCTCTCTCTCTCTCTTGCTCTCTCTCTATCTGTCTCTCTCTTGCTCTCTCTCTCTCTTGCTCTCTCTCTGTCTCTCTCTCTGCCTCTCTCTTGCTCTCTCTCTCTATCTCTCTCTCTCTTGCTCTCTCTCTCTATCTCTCTCTCTCTTGCTCTCTCTCTCTATCTCTCTCTCTCTTGCTCTCTCTTGCTCTCTCTCTCTTGCTCTTTCTCTGTCTCTCTCTGCCTCTCTCTTGCTCTCTCTCTCTATCTCTCTCTCTTGCTCTCTCTCTTGCTCTTTCTGTCTCTCTCTCTTGCTCTCTCTCTCTCTTGCTCTCTCTCTCTTGCTCTCTATCTCTCTCTCTGCCTCTCTCTCTCTAGCTCTCTCTCTCTCTGCCTCTCTTGCTCTCTCTCTCTCTGCCTCTCTCTTGCTCTCTCTCTCTTGCTCTCTCTCTCTTGCTCTCTCTCTCTAGCTCTCTCTCTCTCTGCCCCTCTCTTGCTCTCTCTCTCTTGCTCTCTCTTATTCTTTGCCTCTCTCTTGCTCTCACTCTCTCTCTCTCTCTTACTCTTTGCCTCTCTCTCTCTGCCTCTCTCTTGCACTCTCTCTCTCACTCCCTCTCTCTCTCTCTTGCTGTCTCTCTCTCTCTCTCTCTCTCTCTCTCTCTCTCTCTCTCTCTCTCTGTAAAAACAGCCCAACATTCCACACATCACAGGACTCAGGTTCTGCTGCTCTTTTCTTTCACAAGTTCCTCAGCCTTGATCTTCTCTCTGTTGTTACCATATCATCATTTTACTCTGTTATTTCATCATCATCATCATCATTTGCTGCCTCACATTTTCAGCCACTCAGTGGTCATATTAGCTATTCAGAGGCATGTACAGCCAAAAGTATGCGCACCCTGACCAGCACACCCATATGTGGTTCTTCCCCAAACTGTTCCCACAAAGTTTAAAGCACGCAGTTGTGCAGAACGTCTCTGTATTCTGTAGTGTTACAGTTTCTCTTCACTGGAACTCAGAGTCCAAACCTGTTCCAGCATCACGATAGAGCCCTGCACTCCCGCGGGAGTCCCGCGGGACTCACGGGACCCGCCGCAAAGCAGTGCGGCGCGGGACAAATTTTGAAAGCTCATTGCGGGCGCGGGCGGGAGTGCACATATGTGGGCGCGGGCGGGAGTGCACATATGCGGCGCGGCCGGGAGCGGTGATAAGCTGCAGTCCCGCTAACTAAAAACGTGTTTGAAATAAAATTTATAAATTATTAATTTGTCTATCATATAAAATTTGTGCTGGATATTTTATTTGGCATTAATAAAAACATTTTAAGATGCCTAAATTTGCAGAGAGAGTCAGCCCATGTTTACATTAGACCGTATCAGCGGATCATCAGATTAACATTTTTAAAATGATTAGTGTGCACACAGCAACACCAATACACGATTTGCGTGCACACAGCAACACCAATACACGGATACGCTCGGCTCCGCAGGCATCCTGCGCTCCAAATCACTCCGCCCTGAACAGCGAGTGCCCTCTGGAGGGTGCGCACTCCGGCCCTGTGCAGCTCACAGAGCGCGCGAGTGAAGTGCACGAGCAGTGATTCGGGACTGAGCCGCTGTGTGTGTGATCCCAGTGCATATCACTTACCACTTGCAAGTGGAAGGATGGCAAGCCTAAAGACAATCATAACTACACAATGGGCAGTATTTGCATCAGTATTTGCAGTATTTTCATACTTTTATACTCTTTAATGAAAGGTGATACAAGGCGGAAGTCCGCGCCGTTTTTCAGCAGTCGCATCACATGACCAACGCCAGCGAATCAGGAAGGTGGATGTCACAGTGACGTTGTCCAATGACGACACCAGCTAGAGCTCAGCACAGCGTATTCGCGTATCTCAATGTTTACACAGCACCGGAGCTGACACGATCTGGATTGAATGCGTGGACGCTGGTGGATTCCCGTTTCCCGGCGTTTCCAGGCGGTTTAATGTAAACGGACAGTGCATCCGCGAAGAAAACGAGACAGATACGGTCTAATGTAAACGTGGCCTCAGATTGCCCGATTGAGTGAGGAATAGCATCTTAAATTTGCCATTGATCACCCTAACGGGAAATCCTTTGATCACGCTAATGACTCACAGTTCACACCTAGCTAACAAGAGAACCATGAGTGAAGTGCTTGAGTTAGTCTACAACTCTAATCAGAGAGACAGGTTACACAGTGACGGTAGGCTTGACTCAATGCTATCCCAGAAATCCTTCCTGTAATATGCAAATTTGGCTGTCCAATCAGAGGCAGCCAAATTTGCATATTACAGGAAGGATTTCTGGGATAGCATTGAGTCAAGCCTACCGTCACTGTGTAACCTGTCTCTCTGATTAGAGTTGTGCACTCATGGTTCTCTTGCTAGCTCTGCTTTGCAATAAAAAAAAAAAAATGGTACAAAGCAAGCCCATTCACTTTTTTATGCTGATCAGAGAATTACAATGGTTTCTCATGTGATAAAAATGTGCGATTCGCTATTAAATATTTTAATCACTTGACAGCACTAATTATTATTATTAGAGACAGTACATGCTGAATTCAGAAACAAGGTAAATAATAACAAACGTGAACGTGAGCTGTAGATATTTATGCTCAAATCCACTCAAAGTAGGGGGCGGGGCACCATCACGCTGTGTCAAGACAAGAACTTTCCTGAGAAATAATGCGAACGTCTGCATCATGCGGGATTTGCGGGCGGGAGCGGGACAAAATATGGCAGGCGCGGGTGGGGGCAGGACTGAAAATCATAATTCTTTGTGGGCGCGGGCGGGAGTGGGACTGCACAATGCGGGCGCGGGCGGGAGCGGGACTGAAAAATCCGACCCGCGCAGACCTCTACGTCACGATGCTCCTGAACACACACTGAGCTCCATGAAGACATGAAGTGTAAACCCTGACTGAAGTCAACTTCACTGAAGACCTTGGGGATGAACTGGAACTGGAGCCTCAACAACATCCAGCATCAGGGTCTGATCTCACTAATGCTCTTGATAATAACTGAATAAACATAAATCCCGACAGCCACGCCCCAAAATCTAGTGGAAAGCCTTTCCAGAAGAGAAGAGGAGAAAAGAAAAGAGTGGAGCTTATTAGACCAGTGAAGGAGAATAAATCTAGACTGAGATGTTCAACAGGGATATATAGATGTGATGGTCAGGGACGCACTCTACACTTAAAGATGTTTGGTGTCAAAGCACAGGGAACGTTGGCATTATCTGGGATCAGTGGAAGAATTTCAGAAGGGAAACTTTGCCAAACCAGTGATTCGACTTTTAAAAAGTTGGTGCATGAATGAAGGAGACAAAATCAGACCTGCTCTTTATGTCTGTTTCTAATAAACAGTCATATTTGGGTTTAGAGAAAAATTTTCCGTCATGCAGTGAGACACTGTTATTCAAACAGGACAGATGCAGACGTCTGACTCATAAGTTCCTCTGTGTGTGTGTGTGTGTGTGTGTGTGTGTGAGCGAGCGATAAAGTATGATGGGAATCATTTTGCCGTCCTCACCGCGGTGCGAGTCGTTCTGATCTGATTGTTAAATTTCTGTCAGATTTCCAGTGAAGATGTCTGTAGGTCAGATAAACTCCAAACCTGTGTATGGTGTCTACAGGAACAGAAAGAATGCAGAACGCAAAACAGACAAATAAAATAACTGGTTTTTTTTTTTTTCCCAGAGTTGAATACAGTATGCTTCAGGTTTAAAGGTGTGTTTACTCAAAATTAGTTACGATTAGGTCGCTCATGTTTAAGTTCAAGAATATCTGAGTGATTTTTTTTTTTTTTTATTCTTTGACCCCACCCATTCCCACAGATGTACACAAAACTCCTCCTCCAGAACCTTGCTTGTTGAATTCAAACAAGAGTATCCATAGGGGTGTTCACACGGCAACTTTTACTCCGGTGTAGCACCGGGGCTGTCCCGGTAGAGCGTTCACACGGTACAAAGTTATACCGGTGTAAAGCTGCTTAAACCGGTGCAAATCTAACCCTGCTCGGGAGGTGGTTTAAGAAATTTACTCCGGAGTAAATGCTAGTTTGCAGGGCAGCACCGATATAAAATGGGACGTCTGAACGCTACAGGGGTAGACTCGCTACGCGTGAGGAGAGTTGATTACATACGGGCATTGCATAATTTGCATCCTGATATTTTGCGCTTCCAAAATGGCGAATATCAACAACAACAGAACTGCGTGTCTTCCAGTGTTGCCAGATTGGGCGGCTTTAAGTGCATTTTAGCGGATTTGAACATAATTTGGGCTGGAAAACGTCAGCAGTATCTGGCAACACTGGTGTCTTCATCCACGTTGTTTTCCTGGCGCTTGGTGATGCCATGACAACCGGGAAAAGGAAGTACATTTTCACGCATGCGCATATTTCATTTCCGCATTATTACTATCGTATAGCACGGTCGCAAAAACTGCCGTGTGAACGCAAGTGGGGCTGCACCGGTGCTAACACGCTTCTCTCTAGTAAGCAGGGTTGTGACGTGTGAACGCTCCACAAAATTTACACCGGTGTAAGATATATCGCAACAAAATACATCGGTGCAGCATTGATGCAAATATGTGCCGTGTGAACACCCCTCATGACGACTAGAGTTAGCTTTAGCAAGGATGGTCATGACATCATTTTCGATCACACTTGGACACTCATTTGTTGAAAAGCAGAGTTATAGCTCCATAAAGACACAAAATTCGACATGAGGATGTTCACATGTGCAGTCCTTTATTTTTTGTAATGAAAAACAAAATGGATCGAATCCATTTGTTATGGAAAGCAGGTCATTCAAACGGTTTAGAGCGTTCTACCGAAACTTTCATCTCCAGGACTAAATTACTGCATTTCCTGTTGTTTGGTTTTGCATTTTCCTTTTTGCTCACAGGAGAATTATCTGGCTGTGCTGGGCTTCTTACTGATTTCAGCCATTGTTTAGCCCTTTGATGCAAAACATATGCACACCGCTTCTAATGCACAACATGGGTCAAAAATGACCCGCATTCATTTTCCAGGTTATTTCATGCTGACTGAGTTTTTCTTTGCTCTATCTTTTGAAATCAATTTATTTTATGATTGAATATTCCAAGTATTCTTTAAATATCTTGCTTTTAATTACCACAAATCATTAATTTATTTTTTTCTTTCCTACTTTATGAACAAAAATACTTTTTATATTACTACACATGGGTCATCCAAGTGTGATTTAAAATTCATCTCATCTCATTATCTGTAGCCGCTTTATCCTGTTCTACAGGGTCGCAGGCGAGCTGTATCCTATCCCAGCTGACTACGGGTGAAAGGCGGGGTTCACCCTGGACAAGTCGCCAGGTCATCACAGGGCTGACACATAGACACAGACAACCATTCACACTCACATTCACACCTACGCTCAATTTAGAGTCACCAGTTAACCTAACCTGCATGTCTTTGGACTGTGGGGGAAACCGGAGCACCCGGAGGAAACCCACGCGGACACGGGGAGAACATGCAAACTCCGCACAGAAAGGCCCTCGCCGGCCACGGGGCTCGAACCCGGACCTTCTTGCTGTGAGGCGACAGCGCTAACCGCTACACCACCGTGCCGCCTGATTTAAAATTAAATGTTTTAATACTATAATAATAATTTGTTTCAAGTAATTACTTTAGCAGTGAATGGGGCCAGTTATTTATTTATTAACTATGTCGTTAGCTAAGCCAACTACAATAAAATTAGCTAACTAAAGTAGAATATGTCAACAGCTCGGTAGCTAATAGTAATTACTTGTAACTTTCTGACAAGTAATCTACTCACTCTCAAGGTAACCTAAACATCATCAATTTTCAATCAAAAAAGATGGGCAAAGGGCGCTGTGCTGAGCTGTGAAATGTCTGACACAAGCACAATTCACAGTTCCCACCAAACGCTGTAGTAAATGCATGCGGGTCGGTTCTGACCCATGTGTGTAAACTTGATGTAGAATTACAAAAGCTGTGCTTGTTCATAACTTAAGAAAGGAAAAATAAAAATGATGATTTGTGCTAAACAAAAAACAAGATATTTACTGCATATTTGGAAAAGTAAATGACAAAATGAATTTATTTCAAAAGTATATCATAGAAACACTCAGCCATACATGAAATAACCTGGAAAATGAATGCAGGTCGTTTTTGACCCATGTTGTGCATTAGAAGGGTAGTCATACAAAAAGGGTTTTATTCAAAAAGTAAGAAAGGAAAAAATGAAATAAGGATGTATGATGATCAAAAACAAGTTAATTGAGGAATACCTTGAATACTGAATGATGGAATTAATTTATTGCAAAGATATAGAAGATAAAAACTCAGCCGGGTCACTTTTGACCCATGTTTTGCATCAAAGGGTTAAAGGGGCGTTAGGGCGTGTCGTCTATAAAATGACTGACAGGAGGCCCATTCCAAACATAAACACGAATTTGCTTTGTTCTCAGATCTGACTGACTCCTGTCCTGGTTGTGCTTGTGGCAGGGTGGCGACGGACCACAATGCGGACAACACGGTGGCCGTCCTGCGCGAGTGGCTCGTTAAAGTGCAGCGTCTGTATCACTATGTGGAGTGGAGACCGCTGGAGGAGCCCAGGTGAGAGAAACACTGATGAAGGAAACTTTAGTCTGAGACACACGTCTACGCCAGTGAAGACTGACATTAGCTCTTTGTGCTCCTCCTGGTTTTGTGTTAGCGGTTATGAAGATGAGGACGGCCCGAAGCACTGGACCGACCTACGTTATGAGCACGTGATGAAGTTACGACAAGCAGCACTGGACACGGCGAGGCAGATGTGGGCCGACTATTTCCTGGTACGTCACTTAAAATGTTCCCCAGTGCTCTCAGATGGAAGTGAAACCCTGAGCTGAATCCACAGCTGTCTACAGAAGGAACAGCGAAGACCGATAAACTCATCTTTCTGCTAATACAGTAAAGAACATCTGGAGAACATCCAGTTTAATTGTTATACTGAGTTTATCTTGTATGGAAATGTCTGTAAATGTTAAGATAAAATTAGCATGCTCACAGTCAGCATGTTCACCATAGTATGTTCACATTTAGGCCTTCGCAGTAATTATTAATGTTAGTTGTTAGCATGCGAACTGTTCGCATGCTATCAGTTAGCATGTTAGCCATAGTATGTTAGCATATTAGTTGTTAGCATTTTAGCATGCTAGCTATTGGCATCTTAGCACATTAGATGTTAGCATGTTAGCATTAGTATGTTGGCATGGTAGCTGTTAGCATGTTAGCAGTTAGTATTTTAGCATGCTCGATGTTAATGGTTTGCTGTGTCAGCCCAATCACGCTGTGAGCTCAGCCATTTAAAACAGATTCTCGAGCATGAGGTCTCATGTCTGATTCGGTTCCTGTTGGTGACCCTCTGCTGCAGCTCAGCAGGCACACGTTGCGGTTTCCCTGTGGAAATGCAGTCTGGTTTTCATTTATATTTCAGTTGATAATGAATTGCAACTAAAACTTTTGGAACAGCTTCAGTTCTGTCCTTTAACTCAGAATGTTCGGAAGGTGTCCACAGTTCAGGTTTAGCTGTTTCTGTCGCGATACAGGAGACACCCGAAAACTATGACTTTCTGCTTTTTGATCTTGAACGCAAATAAAATTCAGCTGGTGAAAAGCCGATTCACTGAAAGGAACAGACGAGCATTTGCGTCACGCAGCTGTTACTTTCACTTTGTGGTGAACTTTGACCTGTTAATTCGCAAACCTTGATTTGGTTTTGTGAACCAATCGAAAACTAGTGGGCGGGGCCATGCTTTCTTTAAAAATGCATAGTACACTGTGGTGTTTATCATTCCTGCTGTTAGCATGGAGTCATCTTTTACACTGATGTATGCTAGGGGCTTTTAGCTCTCTGCCGCTAGCATTTTCTTGTAGCATTGGCCAATAAGACGTGACGCCAAACCCACAGGCTCCTCGAAGACATTTCCTTACCGTTCCAGGATAATGCTAACTACTCAAACATATTGATTGTTTAATTCTAATAATAAATTCTAATGCTAGTTGCTAAGATGTGTCATTGTTCAACTGGACTGAAAGTAAAAACCAGTCGACTGGAGTAAGACTCAATGCGTTTTCATCAAAAAGACTAACTACAGGCTAAATCTTTATGCTGCATCAGTGTCATGTGGCTATCGCTAAAAATATCAACCTCAGATGCTAGGCTTCTCAACTGTCGTTGACCTCAACTCACTATAAACACAAACATGTTCATTCAGTCACATAAATATATCCAGTTTGTATGAAACCCAGCCGTGTACATTGGGTCAAATGTCATGCCATGTCCTCTATAGGTAGCAGTTTTAGTTTTATAGTATTTCCAGAACCTCTACCCTCTGATTAGCGTCTTTTTTCCCTTAGCGCTGTGTGCAGAGGGGTATAATCTGTCCTGTGTGTGACATGCAGTTTGCTGTATGATGTTCACTGTGTGCCGAACTCCTGTTATTATGACTGCGTGTGTTTGTAAGCCGCTTCCAGACCACGACAGGGCGAGTGTGTATAAGCATTACAGAGCCGCAGGTCAGTTGTGTACACTGTCCCCTGTTGGATATGGGGTGTTATTTACATCTCTCTCTCTCTCTCTCTCTCTCTCTCTCTCTCTCTAGTTAGTGGACTGTGATAATCTTCTCACGAACCCTGACATCCTGTGGAAGCTGATGAAGGAAAATAAAACCATTGTGGCACCAATGTTGGAGTCCAGAGCTGCGTACTCCAACTTCTGGTGTGGAATGACCTCTCAGGTAGTGTGTGTGTGTGTGTGTGTGTGTGTGTGTGTGTGTGTGTGTGTACTTGTTACATATTGAGGACCAGAAAGCATTTTTTTTACTAACAGAGTGAGGACATTTTGTCTGGTCCTCACTTCTTCAAAGGGCTGTTTGAAGGGTAATAGTCAGTTTTAGGGTTCAGGTTAGAATGAGGGTTAAGGTAAGGGGCGGGGTTAGGGATTTAGTTGTGATGGTTAGGGTAAGGGGCGGGGTTAGGGATTTAGTTGTGATGGTTAGGGTAAGGGGCGGGGTTAGGGATTTAGTTGTGATGGTTAAGGTAAGGGGCGGGGTTAGGGATTTAGTTGTGATGGTTAGGGTAACGGGCGGGGTTAGGGATTTAGTTGTGATGGTTAGGGTAAGGGGCGGGGTTAGGGATTTAGTTGTGATGGTTAGGGTAAGGGGCGGGGTTAGGGATTTAGTTGTGATGGTTAGGGTAAGGGGCGGGGTTAGGGATTTAGTTGTGATGGTTAGGGTAAGGGGCGGGGTTAGGGATTTAGTTGTGATGGTTAGGGTAAGGGGCGGGGTTAGGGATTTAGTTGTGATGGTTAGGGTAAGGGGCGGGGTTAGGGATTTAGTTGTGATGGTTAGGGTAAGGGGCGGGGTTAGGGATTTAGTTGTGATGGTTAGGGTAAGGGGCGGGGTTAGGGATTTAGTTGTGATGGTTAGGGTAAGGGGCGGGGGAATGTGTTATGTTAATGAGCCCCTACAAAGATAGAAGTACAAGTTTGTGTGTGTGTGTGTGTACAGGGCTACTACAGACGCACCCCAGACTACATGCCCATAAGGCATCGGGAGAGGCGTGGCTGCTTCCCCGTCCCCATGGTTCACTCCACCTTCTTGCTGGATCTGAGGAAACAAGCTTCCAGCGAGCTGGCCTTCTACCCCCCACACCCCGACTACACCTGGGCCTTTGATGATGTCATCGTGTTCGCCTTTTCCGCCCGCATGGCAGGTGTGTGTGTGTGTGTGTCTGCGCAAGATTGTGAAAGAATTGTTTGGAAAGAGTCTCGAGTATCGGAGGTGAAGCTGGAACTTTTCTGACATCTTCAGGACGAAACATTACATTACATTCATGGCATTTAGCAGACGCTCGTATCCAGATACCCAGAGCAGCCTGGGGAGCAGTTTGGGGTTCGGTGCCTTGCTCAAGGGCACTTCAACCATTCCTGCTGATCCAGGGAATCGAACCGGCAACCTTTTGGCCCCAAAGCTGCTTTTCCAACCATTAGGCCATGGCTTCCCCAATACGCATATCCCCCCTTTAAATGCCACTCTGTTGGTTACCTTTTTCTACATAGCACTTCATCTCATTCTGACTGAATCGGAATCAGATAGCATCGGACTGAATCAAATCATTAGCTTGTTAACTGGATTGGATTGGAATGGAATCGGGGCGTCTGTGCCAACACCCCGCCCTGTTCTTTACGTCTGTGAATGTTTTATACTAACGTGTGATATTACAGAGGACTGCTACTGATAAATGTGTCAAACACAACGAGTTATGATGCCTACTATGAAAGATAAAGTTTTGACGTGTGTGTGTGTGTGTGTGTGTGTGTGTGTGTGTGTGTGTGTGTGTGTGTGTGTGTGTGTGTAAATGTCTGTTTGGGTGTGTCACTACATCAGGATGAGGATTTCCATTTTGAAACATACCACAAGTGTGTTAATGCTGAGAGAGAAAGAGAGAGAGAGAGAGAGAGAGAGGACTCTATGTTTCTTTGCAGGTTCTCAGTAACATGAGGAACAAGCTGCATGGGTTTTTATTTATTTATTCATTTTTGTTTTTATTTTTTGTCTTATTCATGTGAGAGAATAAAGACAGAAAGCCTGCTGTAATGTCAGCAAGAGCAAGAACTTACATGTTTCTTGACTGTTCCACAAAAGCATCAATGTGATATAAGAGGAATAAAACACTTGAAGTGTGCTTTTCTACCAGCTTCATGTCAGGTCATGTGACACCAGCCTGGCATTGATTATTTTCCTACAACAGCACACCCTGTCACATCAGCATTAGCTCCAGTCCCTCACCTTAAAGGTACACTTCAGCATTAAGCTGACACTTAATGCTTTATTTCCCAGAATTATTAATGAACGTGTTTATTTACTCATTCCTCTGTTTCGGATGCAGTGCTGCGTCTCTCGGCTTCTCCGTTGTGGCAGAATTTATGATTCTGTTTCATTATCACACTTTCTACTATCAGTGTTCTGTTACTTGAAGCCAATCTGGAAAACTCTGGAAAACTTCTTCTCCTTCTCCAGATGTTCAGATGTACTTGTGTAACCGAGAGACTTACGGCCACTTCCCTGTCCCGCTGCACGGCCGTAATTCCTTGCGAGACGAGGCTGAGAACTTCCTGCACACTCTGCTCGAGGTCATGGGTGAGTCCATGTGAAGGATTGTCTCATGGGTTTAGAGGAACAAGACTTCTGTCTCCTTTTTTACATTAAACACGTAAATGGTCTTACTTTCCTGTAACTGTGTGCCGTACGGTATATACAGTGCTCCGTCTCTGTGTTCTCAGTGCGTGGTTCTCCGGTGGAACCCTCGGCACATCTCTCCGTCCCTCCTAAACATCCTGATAAACTGGGCTTCGATGAGGTGAGACTGAGTTTCTGATTCACTTCTGATTGGTCAGAAGGTGTTGATTAATTCTCTAGAACAGCAGCTCTGACAGTAGTGCAGGTTTATATTAACGCACTCGCTCTAATACATGATCACTTCTATAGTAACGGCTCATGCACAGGGACTTGTACAGCAGATGATCATAAAAAAACATGTAATTGTTTATATGGTGTCTGCTTTTGCAGTTTCTCAGAAACATAAAAGGCTGTGTATTTTTTTTTTGTGCACTGCAAAAAAATTATCTTAGCAAGTGAAAATATCTTGAAAATAGTTGAAACGATCTAGTGTTTCCTGTTAGAAGAATACAAGACGTCAATTCTGAGACGATTAAACCCAGTTCTAGATTGCATCCAACTTATCAAGTTAAAATATCTGTCCGTGCAGCAAGTTAATTTCACTAGTATTGAGTAATTTTCTCCTCAAATTCAGTTTTCAGTTTTTTTCAGTGTGTGTGGAGGGGTGGGGTGGGAGTGGGGGGTATTTTGGAGATGTTTACAGGACTGGTGTTGTAGGTGTTCATGATTAACCTGCTGAGGCGTCCGGATCGGAGAGAGAGAATGTTGAGGACGCTGTGGGAGCAGGAGATCACCTGCAAGATCGTAAATGCAGTGGATGGCAAGTACGTCTGTCTCTCTCTGTCTCACACACACACAGCTGATTGCTAAATCTCCTGTCTCATTCGTGTGAATCTGTCTCGCATCTTATAAGTGTCCATGTGGAATGTTTCACATGTACACTACCGTTCAAAAGTTTGGGGTCACCCAGACAATGTTGTGTTTTCCATGAAAAGTCACACTTTTATTTCCCACCATAAGTTGTAAAATGAATAGAAAATATAGTCGAGACATTTTTCTGGCCATTTTGAGCATTTAATCGACCCCACAAATGTGATGCTCCAGAAACTCAATCTGCTCAAAGGAAGGTCAGTTTTATAGCTTCTCTAAAGAGCTCAACTGTTTTCAGCTGTGCTAACATGATTGTACAAGGGTTTTCTAATCATCCATTAGCCTTCTGAGGCAATGAGCAAACACATTGTACCATTAGAACACTGGAGTGAGAGTTGCTGGAAATGGGCCTCTATACACCTATGGAGATATTGCACCAAAAACCAGACATTTGCAGCTAGAATAGTCATTTACCACATTAGCAATGTATAGAGTGGATTTCTGATTAGTTTAAAGTGATCTTCATTGAAAAGAACAGTGCTTTTCTTTCAAAAATAAGGACATTTCAAAGTGACCCCAAACTTTTGAACAGTAGTGTATATATCATGTCTGATATCTCTCTCTCTCTCTCTCTCTCTCTCTCTCTGTCAGGGCGCTGAATGACAGTCAGATCCGTGCGTTAGGGATCAGCATGTTGCCGGGTTACAGTGATCCGTATCATGGCAGGCCGCTGACTAAAGGAGAACTTGGCTGCTTCCTGTCCCACTACAACATCTGGACTGAGGTGTGTGTGTGTGTGTGTGTGTGTGCGTGTGTGTTTACTGATGGGGAGGAGATTTTGATGGTTTTTAGAATGTGTATGTGTGAGGGGGGGGAAATAAGACCCGCATGAAAATAGTCCTGGTCTCCAGAATTACAGAAAAGACTCTGAGCTGCTTTAGTTTCAGTCTGGTGAACAGGATTATGGGATCATTTCCACCAGGAAGGGAATGTACAGGGCAGAGCTCGGCTATTTTCCAGTAAGGATTCCAACACTAGAGGTGTGTGTGTGTGTGTGTGTGTGTGTGTGTGTGTGTGTGTGTGTTAGATATTAGAGAGAAGACTACAGAAGTCTCTGGTTATAGAAGACGATTTGCGCTTTGAGGTCTTCTTTAAAAGGAAACTGCAGAAACTGATGCAGGAAGTGGAGGCAGAAGGACTCGACTGGGATTTAATGTGAGTACACACACACACACACACACACACACACACACACTGGAACTGATGACACTTGAGTGTGCAATTGAGTTAAATTACACAGTGCTGAATAATTAGAGGGATGGAAATGGAGAGATAATGAGAGAAAATGAGTGTCTTATCTTCTAATTAGATGAACAGTAAACTCTCTCTCTCTCTCTCACACACACACACACACACACACACACACACACAGTTACATCGGGAGGAAGAGGATGCAAGTGGATGATCCGGAGAAACCAGTTCCCAACATCCGCAACCTGGTTGAGGCCGACTATTCCTACTGGACACTGGGCTACATGATCTCATTACAAGGAGCCAATAAGCTGCTGAGGGCGGAGCCTCTGAGTAAAATGCTTCCTGTAGACGAGTTTCTGCCCATCATGTACGACAAGCACCCAGTGTAAGAGTTTAACACACTCGCTGTTTGTGTCATGGTGAAAAGGGATGAGTTTTTTAGCTTATTGTAATGAGTATTAACCCTCTGGGGTCGAGAGCTTCTCCGGTGAAGCTCAGCAGGTTTAGAGTGAGTAGGTCATGTATTTAGATAAATATCTTTGCAAGTTTGTCATCATACAAGCATGATAAACATAGTGACAGAACCTTTATTCTTTACACTTTCCTATGTGCCCACTGCCAAATAATATTATAGTTTTTAAATGACCTAAATTAGATGAAATGTAAAACTTGTCACCTTCCTCAGTCACACCGGAGTCGGAGCGCTGAGCGCGCAATTACGCATTCATAAAAAGACTTCACATGGTAACGGCATGATAATCACTTTCACTCTTTCGGTTTTGATTGGTTTCTCTTTCACCGTGGGAACGCCCAGCGTAAACAGGATAAAATATATCAGACATAGTTTAGCTTATTTGGAGGTAAAACTTGTTTCGAGATGGCACACGGATTTTATGCGCTTCATGATTCAGGACAGCGATTCAGTTCAATCTTGAGAACTGCAATACTGATGATGAACGGTGCCTTTTTTTTAACTTCGACTCAATCTCGCCACAGATCAACTCAAGTGTAAATATTTCTTCTATTTCTGATGAGCAGATCGGCTGATATGTTGTGCACTCTAGTGCATATACAGGAAACATGACTGAGCAATTTTTCCAGAGTTAAAAGTATTTTCCTCAAAATAGTTCATTTTGCTCTTTAGAGAGTAAAATTTGGAGTTGGACTGGGAGCAAAATTACAGAGTAATTGTGTAACAGAGTTGACTGTGGCTCTGAACTGAGTAAAATAGTACAAGAGTTAATTTCAAGACGGACTGAATAGAGTCAAATACCAAAATAAAGTCAAATAGCAGATAAATGAAGGTGTTGTAAAAATCAGTTTTAGAACTGGATTGGAATGTGTGAAAAAACATGACCTTACCCATTGGGACTTGACCTGGTGGGATTAAGAGATGGCAGTGGGAGGGGTTTTCACTCTTCTCATTGAATGGAATGGAATTTTTTTTACCCTTCTCATTGAATACCCCTCCCACTGCCAACCCTTTATCCCAAAACAATAGGACGTATTTTTTTTGACAGCCAGTTAATTGTCCAAATCAAAGGAGCAGCTTTAAGTTTTTGTGCTTGATCCATTCCTCAGACTGAACAGAATCACCTCAAGTGACCAAAACGGTTCAACACAATGGGTAAGGTCATGTTTTTTTCACACATTCCAACACAGTTCTAAAACTGCTTTTTACAACATCTTCATTTATCTGTTATTTTTTAAAAAGTACAATCATGACATACAGACTACAGAGATATTATTGTAGCTGAACTTGTGCTGAAAACAAAAAAGTCATATGACTTTGAAAACACTGCTTAGATTTGTTGAAATTGACAACAAAATCAAAGCAAACCAAAATCATTAGAGTGCCAGAAAATACCCTCAGAGCCCAGAGGGTTAATGAAGTTCTCAAAAAAAAATGTGAAATGTATATAAATACACTCCTCGGCCACTTTAATAGGAACTTGTTGTTGATTCTAAGATCCCTGTTCTTGGCTGCAGGAGTGGAACCCAATGTGTTCTTCTGCTGTTGCATGCTGAGATGCTTTTCTGCTCACCACGGCTATAAAGAGTGATTATATGAGTTACTATATCCTTCCTGACAAAAAGCCCAAACCAATCTGTCCATTTCCCTCTGACCCTCTCTTATCAACAAGGCATTTGTTTCCACCCACAGAACTGTCGCTCGCTCACTCAGTGTTTTTTTTGTTTTCTGCACCATTCTGTGTAAACTCTAGAGACTGTTGTGTGTGAAAACCCCAGGAGATCAGCAGCTTCTGAAATACTCAAACCAGTCCATCTGGATCAAACCAACACCCATACCACAGTGAGAGAAAGTCACGCTTCACTGTGAGATCACAATTTTTCCCGTTCTGATGTTTGAACATTGTGAACATTAACTGAAGCTCTTGATTTGTATCTGCATGATTTGATGCATCGTGCTGCTGTCGAGGAATCGGCTGATTACAGAACTGCAGAAAATAAAACAGCAGGTGGATGTACGGGTGTTCCTAATGAAGTGGCCAGTTAATGTACAGTGGTGCTTGAAAGTTTGTGAACCCTTGAGAATTTTCAATATTTCTGCATAAATATGACCTAAAACATCATCAGATTTTCACACAAGTCCTAAAAGTAGATAAAGAGAACCCAGTTAAACAAATGAGACAAAAATATTATACTTAGTCATTTATTTATTGAGGAAAATGATCCAATATTACATATCTGTGAGTGGCAAAAGTATGTGAACCTCTAGGATTAGCAGTTAATTTGAAGGTGAAATTAGAGTCAGGTGTTTTCAATCAATGGGATGACAATCAGGTGTGAGTGGGCACCCTGTTTTATTTAAAGAACAGGGATCTATCAAAGTCTGATCTTCACAACACATGTTTGTGGAAGTGTATCATGGCACGAACAAAGGAGATTCCTGAGGGCCTCAGAAAAAGCATTGTTGATGGTCATCAGGCTGGAAAAGGTTACAAAACCATCTCTAAAGAGTTTGGACTCCACCAATCCACAGTCAGACAGATTGTGTACAAATGGAGGAAATTCAAGACCATTGTTACCCTCCCCAGGAGTGGTCGACCAACAAAGATCACTCCAAGAGCAAGGTGTGTAATAGTCGGCGAGGTCACAAAGGACCCCAGGGTAACTTCTAAGCAACTGAAGGCCTCTCTCATATTGGCTAATGTTAATGTTCATGAGTCCACCATCAGGAGAACACTGAACAACAATGGTGTGCATGGCAGGGCTGCAAGGAGAAAGCCACTGCTCTCCAAAAAGAGCATTGCTGCTTGTCTGCAGTTTGCTAAAGATCATGTGGACAAGCCAGAAGGCTATTGGAAAAATGTTTTGTGGATGGATGAGACCAAAATAGAACTTTTTGGTTTAAATGAGAAGTGTTATGTTTGGAGAAAGGAGAACACTGCATTCCAGCATGAGAACCTTATCCCATCTGTAAAACATGGTGGTGGTAGTATCATGCATTCAGTGATGGAACAATGAATTCTGAATTATACCAGCGAATTCTAAAGGAAAATGTCAGGACATCTGTCCATGAACTGAATCTCAAGAGAAGGTGGGTCATGCAGCAAGACAACGACCCTAAGCACACAAGTCGTTCTACCAAAGAATGGTTAAAGAAGAATAAAGTGAATGTTTTGGAATGGCCAAGTCAAAGTCCTGACCTTAATCCAATGGAAATGTTGTGGAAGGACCTGAAGCGAGCAGTTCATGTGAGGAAACCCACCAACATCCCAGAGTTGAAGCTGTTCTGTACGGAGGAACGGGCTAAAATTCCTCCGAGCCGGTGTGCAGGACTGATCAACAGTTACTGCAAACGTTTAGTTGCAGTTATTGCTGCACAAGGGGGTCACACCAGATACTGAAAGCAAAGGTTCACATACTTTTGCCACTCACAGATATGTAATATTGGATCATTTTCCTCAATAAATAAATGACCAAGTATAATATTTTTGTCTCATTTGTTTAACTGGGTTCTCTTTATCTACTTTTAGGACTTGTGTGAAAATCTGATGATGTTTTAGGTCATATTTATGCAGAAATATCAAGCAGCACTGTATATACGACACTATTATTTGATTGTTGCTATCGCTAGGTCTCAGACAGCATTATTTTTCTCTATTATCACTTTTCATTAGATCTTAAATTTATTAATAAATGAACTTGTCTCTGTAGGGAGGACTACATGTCTCACTATGAGGTGAGAGATCTCCGGGCGTTCTCCGTTGAGCCTTTACTCATCTACCCCACGCACTACACGGGTGATCCGGGCTACATCAGCGACACGGAGACGTCTACCGTATGGAACAACGAGACCGTAGGCACCGACTGGGACCGAGAAAATTCAAAAAAGAACCGCGCCATGCACTCGCACGCTACCTCTGACCTCTGACACAGAATAAGGAAACCTTTACAACTTTTCCCCACAACTAGATGGTGCTAGTGAGCAAAACGCACAAGGATAGGAGTGTGTATGTGAGGAACACATTCCACCTCAACAGCAAAATCAGTGTAGCATAAACAATGGAACTGAAGTGATTTTGCGCTGAAAATCAGATACTGTTTACTAACGGAATCTCATCGGGTAACTCACGAGTTTGTTTGCTAAAAGTTTTTTTTTTTTTTATTCACAGTCCTGCTAAATGTGAGACAGGACAGTTTTAACATGTTCAGATGTTTGAACGAAAATGAAAAGTCTGATTTCTGTGGTTTAGAGAGTTCTGCTGTGAATGTGGAGATGTAGAGGGTCCAAAATTTCAGGACCAAAAGAAAAGGAGATATTTTTCAGCAATAGTTTAAAAAAAAGTCTACACAATGTTGGATGTCTGAAGTTGGTTCCTGCGTAATGCCGCTAGCAAGTAAAGCCTCTAGTACACATTTTCACCTTAAAATATAATGTTTGGCTCAATCTTCTTGTTAAGTCTGAAGTCAGAATCCATTTCCGGGTCCAGACGCTGCTTCAGTGGTGCCAACAGAGACTTTGTTGCTAGATTTGGCGACTTTTTAGTCCCCTTTAGAAACTTCTATTCAAAAAGAGCCTAGCAACAAATCTAGCGACTTTTTCAGCACACTTGAACTCCATCCGGCTCTCCAGCTCACATCACAGCCGCTGGTATACGAGTTTAGAAAGCAGGTTCTCTCCATTCACCATCACCGTGTAACACCTGGCTTATGCTTATAACCAATCACTGATCTCCTCTGTTTGTGTCCCACCTTCCCGCCACTTTGGTTTCCATTTTAAACTCTCCTTTTGGAGATATTGTATTTTATAAATATGAAAAGTGAGTCAATGCTTTCCTTCAAGCCTCCTCACTGTCACTGCTTCTTTTTGTCTGCATTCTTGATAGAAAGTTTAATATCTTGTAAAATGCGTAAAAGCTTCGTTCATGGTGCTGTGACCAAAGAAATGATAAGAAATTAATTTTTTAAAGCTAGACGGCCTTTCGATTTCATAAAACCGGTGAAATTTAGTTGCGTCTGAAATGTGGCGATTGTGATATCTGTTTATTTCTGTAATCTCTCACAAAATATCAGGCCATTCTGTGGCTGGGAAGTTATTTAATTTGAGGGGATTAAAGCAAATAATGTGCATGAAATCGCTCGCTTGGCGCAGTCAGGCAGACAGAGGAAGTCCGTGTGCGCATGCACAGGTTTACCTTCTTCTTCTTTTGGGTTTTACGGCAGCTGGCATCCACAGTGTTGCATTACTGCCATCTACAGGTTTCCCTTTGAGCGTACACTGACAGTTCCATCATTCTGTCGCTAAACGAACAGCTGATCACACCGAGGTGCTCGCTGAGTGCCATATTTATTAGTTTGGTCCTGCGTTTCCTTTCCTTCGTATAGAACATAACGTCTTTTCTTCTCACTTTCTTTCCGTTACTGTAGTCACTCTTTCACATTTCATTCGCACACTCACGTCCTCCATTTTTCTCTCCTGTTTCAAATTTCTATCCCACAATGCCTTGCGTGAACAGGGAAAGCCCACCACGTGATGCATGGTGTAGTATCTTGAATTGGGTCATGGTGAAGCAGGAAAAAATAGCGGAGAATTTAGGGCCACGTGGAGATAAATTCATTAATTGTTCTATTTAAAATAAAAACTAATAAAATTGGAAGTCTGTGATTTGAATTCAGTAGCTTTCGGTCACTAAACAAAAATAACTGGGTGTCGGGAAAAATCTTTTTATGACCTACACTTGAAAAATCTGAAAGAAATAAATGAGAGTATATTATTATTTACTTTCTATTCTAATAATACTCTTATTTTATATTCTCAGTGAACATCTTCCTTCTTCATGTGCCCTCATTTCCAATCTGATGAGCCACTGATGTACAAGTCGCCCAGCGACTTTTTGCGCTTGCTTTAGCTTCTTCTTTTCTCCCAGGTGGTGTAATCAATCTCATCAACCTTATAATCTCAGAGTAAGGGAAGCAGTAGAATGACAACTGTATCGTATTTTGGATGCCATTCAAACACCGAGGCCTACAACACCGCAGCATGTTGAAAACACAAAGCATGGACCCGGAAATGCAGTCGTTATGTCACGAGTTAACAAGCAGATAAGCGCTTTTGTTTCATGTTCACTTAATTAGTTCTCATGCAAAAGTAATGAACCGAGCTTCAGACATTAAACATGTTCAAGTGTTCAGGCTGAGCCACTGTGTTTGGGATCGAGATGTCGTGTATATTTAAGGTGACTCATTAAAGGTCCACTATGTAGGATTCAGTTGATCGCAACCAACCGAATGCCCCGCCCTCACCCTTCCCTTTCCAAGTGTGTATCAGACCGTACTGTGGCTGTCAGGTGCTCCAGTACTTACATTCACTCTCTCTTGCGTTTTCTCATGCTAAATAATAAACACGATCCTCCATTTTTTATAATTTGGGATCTCAAACTTGGTCACCAGCTCCAGAAAGCACTGATTCCTCTTCATCCTTCTTCCTCATCTTCCTTTCTGGATTCAGGTTTGTAAAAACATGAAATGTAGAAGCAACTCTCTGGAGCTTTGTCTGTTCTGAGCTACTGTAGTGGTGCAACAGGGCGGCTCCGTGGACATGGACCTGTGCTCCATGTGGATATAAAGGACTCGTTCTCATACTTATCAATATTATATTCCATTTCTGCTAACAGATCTACTAAATCCTACCTAGTGCACCTGTAAGGTAGTAAATGTGGCGACCATACGTGTTAAAATGGGCTGATGGGACACTAAATAAGGATGTTGTTGAAATGGGAGCAGGTTTGCAGTGTATAATGGGATAATTTATTTAAAATATAAAAAGCTGTAATATAATTATTTCTGTATGAGAGATCAGTCAGAATTGAAAGCATGTCATGAATTCTGAGCTCCGTATCATTTATATGCTGTATCGAATCATAAACCTCCAAAAATGTTTTGAGATTTGATCCAAAATAGATCAGGACTGTTGCTCCTGGGTCGGTCCATGCAGATGACCAGATGGTGGTTGCAGCACCAGATTCATTTTCTTTGTGAGAGCTTATTGTAATAGATACTGGTGAAATATGAACTGATAAATTCCGGGGCCCTATTCTGTGTATTTAATGAACTAGGTCATTTTGAAAATTACTGAAATTAGACCAGAATTGAAAAAGGGATTGAAAAAAGAGAACGATGCATAAATAACAACAAGATGACACTTCACATGTTTGTAGTGATTGAATTAATGAAACTATTTACCAAGTTGCAGACCTGGGCTTCCTGGGCTTCGTTTCCATTCAGGGTCTTAAAGATATGATACTGTTTGTGGGGTATGTAAGTGAATCTGCCATATTTCTGTAAATACTCTATCTAGAGAGCTCCCATTATAGAAGTGACCAGGCAATCTGGTTTATAATAAGACCAGGTAGTGATAGGAGATGAACACATTTTTTTCCGAGTATTTTTAGGGCCCTAAACCCCACTTGCAAGTGCGTTTTTCTTAATTTTTAGCATTTTTTGGAAGTACCTATGGTTACGATTTTCTAGATAGAAGGCTCTGTTTTTTCCTACCAGATTAGCAACATATAGAGAGTTAATTTACCAAATTTCAAACCTCTGTGTAGCCGAGAAGCTGAGAAAAATGCATTTAAAACCCCAAAAATCCCTGGCGAGGATTTACAGTAGGGGGTACATTCAAGTCTAATTTATTAATTTTTCAAAATTGCATAAATAAAAAACCTCTGGATCTAGAAAGCTGAAATTTTGAAAACTAATTTAGATTTACATATATTTTCATCAGTAACTTCCACCATTAAAATAAAAATATTGCTGCAACCAATTTTCTATATATTGGGTCTTTTTGGCTTGGACTTACCCCCCTTTCAGTTCTGTTACAGTTCAAGTATGCTGCTGGTCCAGAACTGAAGATCTGCTGGTGTTCAGGATTAATGTTAACAGGGTATTCAGGTGGATTGGGTTGAAATCCCGTTAAAGCTCGTTTTAAAAAAAAAAATCTCGTTATAAGTCACAACTTGTTTCTGGACTGGACTTGTTTGAGGACTGAAGTGAAATACTTGACATACAGCTCAGGCGTGATCCACTCGTGTACTGAAGCGCTTTTCAGAACCGTTACGTTTGTGGTTTCTGAAGGAGCTCGTCTTGAGGGAGCTGATGCAGTTTATTGGTCAGAATTTGCTCCTCGGTGTCTTCATATGCTAACTTTTTTTTTAAGAGAGTAAGAATGATGGCGTTTAAACAGGTTCAGTGTGTTCTTGTTCTTGGTGTTCTTGGTCTCCCCGACCCCCCCAAAAAAAACATTAAAAAAACTTAAATTTTTAAGTGTAGAAACATTTCAAAATTTCTCAGATGCTTGATGTTGGCTGTTGGAGAGCTCGGCTGTTTTACTAACCAAAATTCAGCTATTAGTGAAAGCATAATACCATCCATCCATCCATCCATTATCTCTAGCAGCTTTATCCTGTTCTACAGGGTCGCAGGCAAGCTGGAGCCTATCCCAGCTGACTACGGGCGAAAGGTGGGGTTCACCCTGGACAAGTCGCCAGGTCATCACAGGGCTAACAGAATACCATAATGTACTTTTTATAAAACTTCCGCATAACTGATGATTGTTAATGTTTGTAAAACAACTTTGTGTTTACTCTGATTCTTTTTTATTGCTTTTTGTTGAACCCAATTGTTTGAATTTTATGATTGAATTCCTTATTTTGTAATTAATTACATTTGTGACTTCATCAATTCAGAGGTTCTTAAGTAAAATGTCACTTCAGAGAGGAAACTGAGTATCAGCAGGTTCGATGTGTTCTTGCCCCCCCCCCCCCCCCCAAAAAAAAAAAAAAACTTTTTAAAAAAGTTCAAGTGTAAAAACATTTCAGTACTTCTCAGATGTGTTTCTATTTGCATTTGTCAAATATTTTATTAACGTTAGTTAAAGTTCTTTTTTAAAACTTGGCTGATGTATTTGATGTATGTTATATTCCTTTTTAACTTGTTCAGTTTTTTTTCATTTGTTACCTTTTTTTTAGATTTATCATCATTTCAGAGAAGTGCCTTTAAAACATGACTTTCTGATGAACGCCGTGTTACACAGTGATGATGTGAGAAATGGTTCCGGCCGATGGTGATGTTTTCAGCTGATCTGAAGTCAGTTTTATAGGCTTTTAAGGATAAATTAAACAAGACATGGACTGTCATTTTTGTCACAAGCTCATAATATAATCACTTACCTTTTCTCATCATTTATTATGATATAAAAATAATTGCATTCTATTCTATTCTACTTATCATGACCCAGGTATAAAGGTGTATAAGGTGTAATTGATGATCAGTTGAGAACAACAGCGTCATGTGAAATATGCATGTGAAATTTTTTTCTGCTTGTAGATTAATTTATTGCTCGTTTCAGCTAACGGTGTGTTCAGTGTCTCTGTACAGTGTGTGAGTGTTCAAATCTTTCTCAACCCCATGGTGTGATTTACCATATATTGGAGGGCCGAGGAATTAATGGTGGGAATCTTTATTTAAAAAATGTAAAGACTGTGTAAAGCTCCATGTAATTCTGTATAATTATGAAACCCTCTTACCAGCCCATCTGATACCAACAGCCATGTCACAGATGTAGGTGCAATCAGTTAATTATTGAAATTAAGTGATCAAGCTCATTAAATCAGTCTCATTAAATTTGAAGGTTAATAATTAAAATGAATCAATCCCATTGAATCGTTTACTTTGACTCATTTGAATTGAATCATACCATAGAATCAGTCTCATTTGAAGTGAATCATTCAGTGAATCATTTAGTGAATCATTCAGTGAATCATTTAGTGAATCGTTCAGTGAATCGTTCAATGAATCATACCATTAATCCTGGATAAATTACCAAACAGCTAGATTATGGTATATTTCCAAATTATTACGATCACTTACCATATTACATAACTTGTATGCACCTTTTTGAATTCTTTGAGAGATTGGGGACTTCAGATATTGTTCACACCAACAAGATGAATACACACAGCTTTGATAATAAATGGATTTATTATAACAGATAAAAATGGATAATCAATATATACAAATATGATATGGTGTGGGTGTGTGTATGGCCTAGCTTGTTGCTAGCTAAAACAAGGGAATGTTATCTAAATAGAACAAAGGATTAGCTCTGTTGCTAATGTGTGCTTGTGTGTGTGTGTGTGGGAAGGACTTGACCATGTGTTTAGCCTCGTGTAGCTAACTACACGTGGTGGAGGCCTAGATTAGCCTTGTGTTGCTAGTGTGTGTTTGTGAAAGGCCCTATGGCCTAGCTAAAGTGTGTTTGTTAGGCCTGGTGAGGCCTACTGAGCACGTATTGCTAAAGACAAAGGGAAGCTGTCTAAAGTGTATCAGGCCTGGTCAGGCCTGTTGAGCACGTGTTTTCTCAGTAACAAAAAGATTCCACACTCATAACATTACCAAACTCACTGAAACCTTGATAAGGTCAAAATGTATGATAAGGAAATCAAAGTGTTAGTCAGAGAGGAGCATGCACAGCCTATCTATTAAACAATTGAGAGAACATAGAACCAAAATAAATCAACACGCTGCGTGTCTAACAGTGTAACAGATAAACCTGGGTTTAAATTCACATTATTCCAATAAAAGCAAATTCCTAAGACTATCTTAATTATGCCCAAATGCCAAAATCTTACTTAATCCTGCCTTTAGCAAGATATGAAGAAGATGTTCGCCGTTGCAGAGCTTCGCTGTTCATGAAGCACGTGAGCCGCCCGTGTAGAAAGTGCAGAGTCTTCTTGGGTCCGGTGGAGCACTTGGGTCGTTTCCGTGAAGGCAGAGGATTCTTGATTCGAACTTCAGTGTTCGTGAGGAAAAGTCTCTGATCAGAATAAGATGCACAGCGCTTTTGAGTTAAAAAGGATTCAATCGCTTCTTAACTTTTAACTGCCTGGGCTGCAGTCGTGACGTCACTTCTAATACGAATAAACTGGTTGTAACTCAGGTTGAGTTTAAAGATCGCGCTATTCTGGACTTTTACCTTGGCCAGTGGTTAGGCACAGAATGCGCTGGATGGTGAATCTTGCAAGAAAGAAGTGTTTTCGGGTTTGAGAGCATCTCTTTATGCATCTAGACTCCTCGGAAACCGGACGCGAGAGACAAAGAGCAGAAGTTCCAGGCGGTTTATGCCTTCCTGGAGGATGACGTAGATGATCCCGCCCACGCGTGACGTAGGTCACGCGGAAGAGGACTGGGACTTGTAGTCCCCAGAGACAAAATGGCGGCATGATACCTACACAGAGATCACACTTTTACTTCACTCTGATGCTTGATGTGAAGTGAAGCTCCTGACCTGCATCTGCATGATTTTATTCATTGTGCTGCTGCCACATGATTGGCTGATTCTGATTGGGTAACTGCATAAATAAATGTACAGGTGTTTCTCATAAAGTGTACGGTGAGTGTATGTTCCACAGAGACGGTTAAGGCCAGTCTCAGACATGAAGACACACATCAGAATTTCCCTGTGTGTCTTTGAGCACCGAGTGAAGCCCCGCCTCAGGAAGAGAAGACCAACACAGGGTCAAAATTATACATACAGCACACCTAATATTTGGGTAAAATGTCTCTTCACAAGATTCACCTTGACCAAACATTTTTGTTTACCATGAACAAGCTTCTGGCAGAATTCTGGTTGGATATTTCATGATTCTTCATGGTAGAACTGGCAGAGTTCAATTAATTTTTTTTCCTTTGCATCGACTCCATATATTTTCAATAGGGTTGAAGTCAGGACTTGTTTTAAGCTTAATGTTCGCCTGCTTTATCCTCCACAACCAGCTCTGATGCGTGTTTGGGTTCATTGTCCTGTTGTAACTCCCAAGTCATGTTCAAGTTTCTGATGGTTTATGCTGAAGAATTCTGAGGTAGTCCTCCTTCTTCATTATTCCATCCACTTTGCACAATGAACCAGTTCCACTGGCAGCAAAACAGTCCCAGAGCATGATGATCCTACCACCACCACCAGCTGGTACAGTGTTCCTCTGTACATGGTGGTCATTGTGGCCAATCTTTGTCTCATCTGACCATACAGCTTTCCTCCAGAAGGCTTTTTCTTTGTCCGTGTGGTCAGCTTCAAACTTTAGTTAAGCTTGAAGATGTCAATTTTGGAGCAGGGTTAGGGTTAGGGTTATTTATTGGATAGCAGCCTTTTATTCCATGGTGATATAAAATATACTGAACTGTAGACAGTGATCCATCAGCTTCCAGTTCATGGCAGGGCTGTGCCATGGTGGTTTCCTTTCAGCTGAGGGTGACAGTTTGGGTTTTCTTGAAGCAAAGCAGCTTGGCAAAGTGACTACACCTCACAATATGGGCAGCACGGTGGTGTAGTGGTTAGCACGGTCGCCTCACAGCAAGAAGGGTCTGGGTTCGAACCCAGTGGCCGGTGACAGCCTTTCTGTGTGGAGTTTGCATGTTCTCCCCGTGTCTGCATGGGTTTCTTCTGGGTGCTCCGGTTTCCCCCACAATCCAAAGACATGCAGTTAGGTTGACTTGGGGCGGCCTTGGGCTGAGGTGCCCTTGAGCAAGGTACCGAACCCCTGATTGCTCCCCGGGCGCTCTGGTGTGGCTGCCCACTGCTCTGAGTGTGTGTGTGTGTGTTCACTGCTTCAGGTGGGTTAAATGCAGAGGATGAATTTCACTGTACTTGAAGTGTGCATGTGACAAATAAAGGCGTCTTCTTCAATAACTTGCAGACAATTGTTTGAACTGATCATGGGGTCTGCAGTTGTTTAGAAATGGCTCCAAGAGACATTCCAGAGTTGTGTATATCTGTGATCCGATCCTCTTTCTCAGATTTGCACTGAGCTCCTTGGACTTCCCCATTGTATTGTGTGTTGGTCAATCCAATGAGTGCTGTAAACAAACCCTTTTTATGAAGGCACAGAGAAGCTACCAGCTGTAGTCAATCATGATCACTAACAGGAAGTTAAGAGACCTCGGCCTTGGCAAGATAAAAGACATTTTGGAAGTTTCAGCACCTCTGAATTAATAATCTAAGTGAGCGTACAGTATGTAAATTTCTGACCCTGTATGTATAATTTTGACCCTGTGTTGATTTCAGAAAACCCAAAATAAATTAAAACTTTGCACCAAATTCAAGTGTTTTTTAATGAAAGCTGTTTGCTGTACAATCATTCTGCCACAGAAAAAAAAAACAGTTCAAAGGAATTACTGAAAGCTCAAATATTGCCATGACATTCATATCCAAGATGACATTCATGTCGCTGTATGTAAACTTCTGACCACAACTGGATGGGTTTTATCAGTGTACACATTACAGAAGTGATTGCTTTTAGATATAATGCACATAAAGAATAAAACACTGTGTGTGCTGCTGTTACAGTAAAATAATCAGTGAAGTGGATGTTACTTACCACCCCGATGTTAATTATTTTCTGATAGAACATGCCCCAAGTGTTTTAATGCTTTTATATCACATGCATTTTCCAGTAATTACAACCCCGATTCCAAAAAAGTTGGGACAAAGTACAAATTGTAAATAAAAACGGAATGCAATAATTTACAAATCTCAAAAACTGATATTGTATTCACAATAGAACATAGACAACATATCAAATGTCGAAAGTGAGACATTTTGAAATTTCATGCCAAATATTGGCTCATTTGAAATTTCATGACAGCAACACATCTCAAAAAAGTTGGGACAGGGGCAATAAGAGGCTGGAAAAGTTAAAGGTACAAAAAAGGAACAGCTGGAGGAGCAAATTGCAACTCATTAGGTCAATTGGCAATAGGTCATTAACATGACTGGGTATAAAAAGAGCATCTTGGAGTGGCAGCGGCTCTCAGAAGTAAAGATGGGAAGAGGATCACCAATCCCCCTAATTCTGTGCCGACAAATAGTGGAGCAATATCAGAAAGGAGTTCGACAGTGTAAAATTGCAAAGAGTTTGAACATATCATCATCTACAGTGCATAATATCATCAAAAGAGTCAGAGAATCTGGAAGAATCTCTGTGCGTAAGGGTCAAGGCCGGAAAACCATACCGGGTGCCCATGATCTTCGGGCCCTTAGACGGCACTGCATCACATACAGGCATGCTTCTGTATCGGAAATCACAAAATAGGCTCAGGAATATTTCCAGAGAACATTATCTGTGAACACAATTCACCGTGCCATCCGCCGTTGCCAGCTAAAACTCTATAGTTCAAAGAAGAAGCCGTATCTAAACATGATCCAGAAGCGCAGACGTCTTCTCTGGGCCAAGGCTCATTTAAAATGGACTGTGGCAAAGTGGAAAACTGTTCTGTGGTCAAATGAATCAAAATGTGAAGTTCTTTATGGAAATCAGGGACGCCGTGTCATTTGGACTAAAGAGGAGAAGGACGACCCAAGTTGTTCTCAGCACTCAGTTCAGAAGCCTGCATCTCTGATGGTATGGGGTTGCATTAGTGCGTGTGGCATGGGCAGCTTACACATCTGGAAAGACACCATCAATGCTGAAAGGTATATCCAGGTTCTAGAGCAACATATGCTCCCATCCAGACAACATCTCTTTCAGGGAAGACCTTGCATTTTCCAACATAACAATGCCAAACCACATACTGCATCAATTACAGCATCATGGCTGCGTAGAAGAAGGGTCCGGGTACTGAACTGGCCAGCCTGCAGTCCAGATCTTTCACCCATAGAAAACATTTTGCGCATCAAAAAACGGAAGATACGACAAAAAAGACCTAAGACAGTTGAGCAACTAGAATCCTACATTAGACAAGAATGGGTTAACATTCCGATCCCTAAACTTGAGCAACTTGTCTCCTCAGTCCCCAGACGTTTACAGACTGTTGTAAAGAGAAAAGGGGATGTCTCACAGTGGGAAACATGGCCTTGTCCCAACTTTTTTGATATGTGTTGTTGTCATGAAATTTAAAATCACCTAATTTTTCTCTTTAAATGATACATTTTCTCAATTTAAACATTTGATATGTCATCTATGTTCTAATCTGAATAAAATATGGAATTTTGAAACTTCCACATCATTGCATTCCGTTTTTATTTACAATTTGTACTTTGTCCCAACTTTTTTGGAATCGGGGTTGTACATTTTTTTAAATTTATTTAAGAAATGTCATTTTTATCTGTTTATAGTTACATTCAACTTACTGTTCTCACTTATGTTATAGCAGCTATAAACAGCCATTCCTTCACCAGCCTCTGTCTTCTCTTTTCCTTTATTATTAACTCTCTCTCTCTCTCTCTCTCTCTCGGATTAAAGCTGTGTTTATTTTCAGCCATTGCAGCTTACAGGGACAGCTCATCACTGAGAGATTTACACACACACACACACACACACACACACACACACACACAGAGAGAGAATATGGGTAATGATGAACTTTGTCCACTGCCTTGATTGAACCAACTTCTTGTTGATCGTGTTTAATCCTCAAAACAGGAAAAAGCACATTTTTCATCAACGCTGTGAGGAACACTCGTCTCCACTGATCGACATATATAAAAGGTGAGAGAGAGAGAGAGAGAGAGAGAGAGAGATCAATTGAGAATGTATTTCTCATCTACAGCTCACTAAAATGTCCTGGCTGCTATCTGTGTTGTCATTAGGAGCCGTAGCTGGTACAAAGCTGCTTGTTGTGAATCAGATTAGTGTTTGAGGAACCATGTAGTGCTGTAGTACTCAAGGCCAGTCTTGATCTCAAAACCACTTTTTGAAGGTCTCAGTCTTGTATCGGAATCAACCACATTTTTACTCGGTCTTGGACAAAGAGGACTTGGGATTTTATTTCAAGACCACAACTGTGGGGATTTCACTAAACTGCCTGTACATGGTCTGATTTATTTGTGAACATCATTACTGTGATTGGATGTCAAACTTCTGCTTCAAATGTGACCAATAACATGACTCATTGCTAATTCGAAACTTTCATTACTGTCAACGGACATTGCCCCTTCTCTACCCCATACATGTCAACCTTTGGTCAATCAAACCTGTATAACCAACCTCCAAAATCTGTATTTCCCTTATAAAATCTGTATAAGATGCAAATTAAAATAATTTACCTAAAATTTGAATGATAATTAACAATGATATATCCCAGTTACTTTTTATTCAATATTAATAACAACAAACCTTCAGAATGAATACAAAGCTCCAATGTTTGACAAAAACACAAAGTGTCACTCTAATGTTCTGAATTGTACTCCATGACAGCTTTTTTAGCACTCTGCACCAATACCTCACGAGGCTGCATGTCACAGCAAGTGTCTGTGTTGATCTTGCCGGAGTGCCCATTCAGAATTTTTTCAGTCGCTAGTGAAAGTTGCTCAGGTGGAAATACGCGTTTCAAACAAAATGTTACTTCCCGGTTGGCGGGATTCTCGCAATGCGGTGTGCGTATGATCAAAAGTGGAACGAAGTCTCGCTACCACAAGATAACGTGTGATTTCATAAGATTCTTTACTGGCTGTCTGTGGTGTACAGTACGTTTGTAAATGTTATGCGCTCTTTTATCATCGTGGGAATTGATTATAGCTCTAAATCAATATTGAAGTTTTTTTAAAGAATCCATATAACTTTATTTGTACGCCTGTATACTACGTTTATTGAATCAAATCCATATAAAATACGGACATTCCGTATAGGTTGACATGTATGCTACCCCTTCACACACACACTGCTCTGGTCTTGGTCTTGACTCAGTCTCGCCCTGCATTGGTCTTGAGTTAATCTCCGCCCCTCAAAGTCTTGGTCTTGTCTCGGTCATGACTTGGTCTCGGTTTCGGTGGTCTTGACTACAGCACTAGAACCATGTCTAACACCCTGCCTGGTTTACTGCAGGTGTGTATAACGTACTGTAGATGTGTTAAACTAACATGAGGTCACTTCAGCAACAGGAATGTGTGATATACTGCTAAAGCAGAATGTCACAACAATCACAATTACTGTATATGCTACTCTTATTCAGGGTCGGAAACTTACTTCCGATGTGTGTTAACACTAATGGAGTGTCGATGTATTGGTATGACAGTGACAAGAAATAATTATTACACTGTTAACATCATGCTGTGTCAGTAATAGATAATGACATTGCAATGAGTGTTGTTTTTAAAGCCCCTTATAAAGAGATTTCAAAGAGAAAAGTGTCTCATCTCATTATCTCTAGCCGCTTTATCCTTCTACAGGGTCGCAGGCAAGCTGGAGCCTATCCCAGCTGACTACGGGCGAAAGGCGGGGTTCACCCTGGACAAGTCGCCAGGTCATCACAGGGCTGACACATAGACACAGACAACCATTCACACTCACATTCACACCTACGCTCAATTTAGAGTCACCAGTTAACCTAACCTACATGTCTTTGGACTGTGGGGGAAACCGGAGCACCCGGAGGAAACCCACGCGGACACGGGGAGAACATGCAAACTCCGCACAGAAAGGCCCTCGCCGGCCCCGGGGCTCGAACCCAGGACCTTCTTGCTGTGAGGCGACAGTGCTAACCACTACACCACCGTGCCGCCCAGAGAAAAGTGTTGTTTTCATAAAATATTGCTGAGCGATTCTTAACTGAAGTAAACAGTAATTCAACAGTTTCTGTCACCACATAGTTTAATACTTCATAGACAGTGCATGATTATTTTGTCAAGCTCCAAACAAGCACTTTGATACCAGGATCATTATGATGAAAATACATCAATTAGGCTCTGATCAGTGACGTACCTTATAGAGGTGTGCATCAGGACCTGAGATAAAAGTAGCAGGAGTTCATGGTTTTCACTTCCATGTGGTCAGATATGAAGCTCAGGGACAAAGAAAGGTCACGGTCGTTAACATTAAAGTGTATCAGGAGTTAGTGCGGTTCCGTGTGGCACATTTACCTGATTTATTCATCTTTAGTAACTGCTTTATCTTGGGAAGAGTCAATATGGTATAAATTACTCATTTTGGGAAACAAAAGCAACTTGGTTCATCAGAAAATATCATGAACAGGTACATACAAAAATAATTGTGGGAGCAGGTGGGACTGATCAAAATACCGACAGGAGTGAGCAGGAGAGGGCGAGAGTAGGTAGAATTCCTGCAAGAGTGGGTGGGAGTGGAAAGAATTCCTGCAAAAGTGGGTAGAAGTGGTCAACATCCTGTCATAACAAATGTAAGTAGTCAGAATTCTTGAGAGAGCAAGTGAGAGTGGTTAGAATTGCTGTTGGAGCAGATGGAAGTGGTCCGAATTCCTGTGGGAGTGGGTAGGAGTGGCCCAAATTCCTGTGGGAGCGGGTAGGAGTGGTCCAAATTCCTATGGGAGCGGGTAGGGGTTGTCAGAATTCCTGTGGGAGCGGGTGGGGTTGTCAGAATTCCTGTGGGAGCGGGTAGGGGTGGTCAGAATTCCTGTGGGAGCGGGTAAGAATGGTCAGAATTCCTGTGGGAGCGGGTAAGAATGGCCCGAATTCCTGTGGGAGCAGGTAGGAATGGCCCGAATTCCTGTGGGAGCAGGTAGATGTGGCCAGAATTCTTGCAAGAGACTGTGGGAGCGGTCAAAATTCTTGAAAGAGTAGATGGGAGTGGTCAGAGTTCCTAAGGAAGTGGGTGGGAAAGGTCAAAATTCCTGTGAGAGCAGACAGGTGGCTAGAATTCCTAGGGAAGTGGGTGATAATGGCTAGAATTCCTATGAGAGCAGAGGTAAGTGGTCAGAATTCATGCAAAATCAGGTGGGAATTCTAAATGAAAACCTTTCTCCTTTTTGTCATTTTGTCCTGTCAGGTCCCATCATGGTGGATCTCTTCTTCGACAAAGTTCTGGTGAAAAACAATAAAGACCGTGATGAGCTGGACACTGAGCGTGAGATCATCCTGCGCCTGCAGAACCGAATCCTCATGCTGTTCTTCGGTTCAGGGGATTGTGAGAAGTGTCAGGAATTCGCCCCCACACTCAAAGACTTCTTCAAAAAGCTGACAGACGAGTTCTACGTAGAGCGCTCAGCTCAGCTCGTCCTGCTCTACATCTCACTCGATGCCTCAGAGGAGCAGCAGGACAAGTTCCTGAAGGAACTTCCCAAACGCTGCCTCTTCCTATCCTTCCAGGACCCTTACAGGAAGTACGGGTGCCTAGGGTACCTGCTAGTATGGAGTGCACGAGTTGTGTTTCCTGAAAACATCATACAGTTTTAAATCCTTTTCAGTTGTAGAGCAAGTGTTCAGTGTGATGCTTGTTCTTCCATTTTACAATAATCTTTATCCGGCGATGCTTTTTACAAATGAGTCTTACACATTTAACAATAAATTGCTGAATGTACAAGTTGTATGAAGACTTGCATGAAGTCACGCGACATTCAAATGTTCTGCAGATTGCTGACAAAATCTAGTCATGTGACTTCACCCACAATTTAGCACAACTAAATTTCCATTATTATAAAAATAACCTCACAACAACAATCACAGAATGTTTTTAAGCTGAAATGGTTTTTAGATTTGTAAACCAAAAAGTGTAAGTGGAGTAAGTGTGTGTGTGTGTATTGTCTTTGACAGAGAGCTGGAGGTGATGTTCGAGGTGGAGGACGTTCCCACGGTGGTGGTTCTGCGTCCTGACTGCTCGGTTCTCTGTCCCAATGCCGTGATGGAGATCTGCTCTCTGGGAACACACTGCTTCCAGAACTGGCAGGAAGCCGCTGAGCTCATCGACCGCAACTTCCTGATGAACGAGGAGTATGACGAGAGCAAGAGACGCAGCTTCACCGATGCCATCCGCCGCCAGAAATACAAAGTGGAGGACACGAAGAAGAAGAAGAAAAAGGAGCAGGATGGAGACGATGATAATGATGATGGAGGAGGACCTTGGGGTTGATGGAATAAAAACTGCAGATTAACAGCCTCACACTGGACTCAGCTGCTGATTGGTTGATGAACAGAGAAGCTTTTGTGCGACATTAGAATTTGTGCTCAGATATTAAGAGAAATTAGTATAAATATGCAGGTGATTATAAAAAATTGCACGCTCTGATTGGTCGAGAGATTCAGACTATTTCTCGATAATCACCTCGAGCAACTCGGCAAGATGGCGGCCGATCACTTTGTCACTGTAAGTGAGGAAGGATTCCAAATGATGAAAGAAAACGCTGTTCCTAAAAGCATTAAAGATGCTCTGAAGTTTGGTCTAAAACTATTCAAAGGTAAGGTGGAATTGAGGTTTATTTCATCAATTTCAAAACAAGGTATTTTATGCGACTCGGCGTAGAGAAGTGACACAAGCTTGCGCTGTGCTGTTATTACATTCACATGAAGATTTTGAGGTTTGAAATGAATAACTGTTTTAAATATGATTAAAAAAAATCACCTGTGTATTTCTACTAAAACAATTATCTGCCTCAGGCCCAGTGAATATCGGTGAATTATAACCTCGACTTCACCTCAGTTATTATTCACCGATATTCATTTCATCTTCAGAGAATAATTGTTAAATAATGAATGAATGAATGAATGAATGAATGAATGAAATATAATATGCATTGTGTTAATGATACACGTGTACATTTGAAAAGCTTGTTGTATTGCTAAGGTCATTTACTCCACAAATATTTAAATCTCAAAATAAACAGCATGAAATAGAAAATAAAATGCAAAGAAATTAGACAGAGTAACATAAATACAGAAATATCTAACCTGCTTTTCTGTGTGAAAATGCTCCATCGCCACCAAAGACTGGTTAACATTAACTATGAACACAACGCAAACTTTTTATTGAGGGTTTTTAAGCAGTAAGCAGTGATGAACTTTAATTTCTTTATTACACAAGGATTTGATAAATAATATAAATATAACAACAAGATTATACGGTAACAGGAAATTACTCTGACCCAAGCTGAAGCAAGCACATAACATAAAGGTCCAATAGTCTGGTATTTTTCTTTTCTTTTTTTCATTTCTTACTAGTAAAAATATTTAGAGATGATAAAAATGTTAGGG
Organism: Neoarius graeffei; assembly: GCF_027579695.1. Lineage (NCBI taxonomy): Eukaryota > Metazoa > Chordata > Actinopteri > Siluriformes > Ariidae > Neoarius > Neoarius graeffei. The sequence goes on along the minus strand of NC_083586.1, from coordinate 65,622,405 downwards.
TAGTATCTCACTGGGCTGCAACTAGTTAGAGACACAACAATTGCGATAAAATATGCAAATTAGCGACAATTTTCACTTGGAATCACACTGAATTGATATTCGCATACTTTACCGCAATTGTTGTGTCTCCAACTAGTCGCAGGCTGTCGCAGCACGGCTTTCCCTCGGCAGGCAGGGAAGTAGAGGAAGTCTTACGGAAACTGACTTGAGAAGGGTTCGCGACGGCTTTGCGACACCAGCGACGCATTTGCAGCTATTTTGAGAGAAATTTTGTCGCACAAATTTTTTGAACATGTTCAAAATTTCAGTGACGAAGGAGCGGCACTTTGCGACTCATGTGAGGAAACTGAGAATCCCCGTAAATGTTTCAAGACACTTTTGAAACTCTCTCACGAATGACGTTTGCAATTTGTCGCAAGCTGTCGCAGCCTAGTGAGATACCGGCTTAAGCACCCAGCCAGCGCAGCCGGGTAATTCTCCTGTGAACAAAAACAAACAGATCACTATGTGCATCGAAAAATCTTAACAAGAAATTCAGTGAAACCTGAATAAACACTGGCGGTGATTTTCCAGGATGGTTAATCCATTACTGGTGAAGAAATGAAGCTTGACGCAGACTCAGCAACGTCACTCCTGGACATATCGATAAAGGCGATCTGTATAAAATATAATAAATCAAGCACATTTTTTTTTATTATTACAAAAGTCAGAAGCACAGTGATAATCCTCATGAAGATCTTCATGAATCATAAAGACTTGAATTTTACATGTTTATAGGGTTATAACTTGGGTTTCAAGCATCTGAATGGTTTAGCTTTTAGCTAATGATGCTAACATGCTAGTTATCGTTGCTTACGGCTGAAAAGAGCTTTTTACAAATTAAAAGGGCAGAGAGCACACTTCATAAACATGATAATACATCATTTTATTTTTTTCACGGTGCAGTTTCCATCAAATCCTGCGCTCTGATTGGCTGGCGAGCAGGTCCGTATCCCACGGTACAGACCCCGGTTACAGACCTCTGGCAACTCGCTCATTCATAACAACAACAAACATAGTAGCATTTGTTGTCAACATTTATCTATCTTTTTTATAAGATTTATTTATAAGATTATCAAAAACCTTATAAATTTTTGCCTGCATTTCTCAGGAGAATAGCATTAATTTTACAGCATGGATAGCGATAACGACAGTCTTCACAGTGAATGCGAGTTTTACTACCCTGAGGAAGAAGAAATAAAAGAAAACATTTCAGGAGAAAGCTAAAAACCTGTAACTTGCTAACGCCAAGCAAAAACATTGCTGAATCCTGAATGACTCCTATTTGTATAAATAGGGGACGACATAGGCGGCAAAATGTATTTTTTTCCTGCCATGGAAGTGCACTTGTATACAGCCTAGGTCACAACCGGACGTACGATTTTTTGGCCGTGCGATTTTTGGCGTTTCCCAAATCGCTGCGGTTTTTTTTGTTTGTGGAGAAAGACGCACATTGGCCGTAAGTTTGTCTTGCAACCTGAAAAAAACGTAAGCACCCGTAGAGTTTGTTTGACATGACAAAGAACCTCTGCGGCCGGTCTGCAGCTCGAAAATCAGCATGTCACACGCGCGCCCTTCGTGCGTTTCTTGCATTTTTTGCACGTAGACCGGCCGTAGGAGCGCTTACGGCTGGTTGTGACCGAGGCTTACCGAGGAGGAAGCAGTTTGCATTACAGTCGTGAATGAGGATTCAAAATGGCGACCGCCTCGGCTCGGTTTCCCCTTTCGGGCGCTCTCGTTTTCTGCTAGAATTTGGTAAAGAAAAAAATAAATATATTATTTACCAGCTTAAGGTCGGTCCGTATGGTGAAATACCGTGACCTCGGCCCAGAGGGCCTCGCTCAGTACTGTCAACACCTCGGTCACCGTATTTCACCATACGGACCTCCCAGCTGGCAAATAACATATATATAATGAGAACTCTGTCTTTATAAGAAGTCGTGTTATAACTCGACTTTCAAGCAATTATTATTATTATTATTATTATTTTAGCATTTCCTAACAGCTACTTTTATGACCAAACAAAATGAACGCGCCCCTTTTATATTACCCATAAATCTGTGCGCCAGCTCTCTCAAGCAACCAGGGGAAACAAAATGGCGGACTGAACACCACAGAAAAGTGATTTATTAATAATCACAAATAAATAAAAGGTTTTGGGCTTTTTTGTCTTCGATTTTTGAAAAGTTTCCGATAAATAAACGTTGTACTATATGATCACCCTGTGAATGTAACCAGATACATTTGTTTGACATGATTTGTGATGTATAATTTGTTAGCCGAAGAGGCTAACCCTTTGGTTTAGTTGCACGGCGTGCTGACGTCACGCGTTACCGTAAATGCTGTCCTAAACGGTCGTTCCAAAAGAGAAAGACCTGCCTGATGATAAACATACCTGAGGCAACAAGGTAGGAGCCTTTTGTTTGGAACGCAGCCCATGGCGTCAGTATACCTGGCGAAGAAAGCGAAACTGAAAGTATTCTTTAAGCCAGTTGGCTCCCCGGTTTTTGAGGTAAGCAGCCTGCAGTGATGTTATTCACAGGAACTTTGGAAAAGTATCGTATCTTTTTCTAAAGTTATGACTTTATAGACAGTTTATAATGCATTTTATCAGAGAGAGATTTCCAGCTGCTGTGATTAAGATCCATAATGAAACTGATTTTAACTCTTTGTACAGGTTAGGTTACTCATTATACTGATAATTTGACAACCATCTGCTTAAAAACAACTTAAAAAAACATTAAGATAAATATGAAAGATGTGAGTAATAAACACTGTGTGCTGCTGTTAAAGGAAAATAATCAACGACGAGTGAAGCTGCGTTACCTAGGGTGACCAGATTTCCCGACCAGGACACTTTGCGCGTGACCGTGATACTCGTGCACGCACACGCGTTTTGATGTAAGCATGCGCGGCTCAAACCGGCTCAGACACGTGCTTTCATCATTTTGTAGAAGCTCACTTTTATCAACATTTCAGAGAATAATCAAGTATTTTCTTGTTATCTACATGTGCTTCTATCACAATTCAGTTAAAGTAAGAAAATCAGACAACAGATGTGATGATAGGGAATAGGCCAATAGCCTACATTTCAACTGATTTATTTCACCTTTGTGAAAACGCCAAGAAAATGCATTGCTTGCATATTAACATCAACATTTCATGTGATGAACTTTTTTTTTAAACAATAGGCTATGCATTGTAACAGGATTGAGCGCATGAGCCTAATCGTTGTCACCTCCGAACCTTTACCCAAAATGTCTCTGTTTAATTTTAACCAGTGTCGGCTATTAACTCTTTTGAAAACGTGAACCCTGAGTTGACAACAGCATCGAACAAGTCAAGACAATCTGTGATACAGATTAAAGACAGATGAAACAGATGAAAGACAACAAAAAATGTTTCAGAAACACAGCCACCCAACCCACCCACCCTAAAGAAGACGCCATTTTATTGCATATATTTACATGATGAGTGAATTTGCTCCAGTAGTGCTTTATTGCCCGAGAGCCTGCTGGGAAACTGCGAGCAAGTATTGTTGAAATTGGCCCGGGTAATGAGCAAGGCTTCGAGAGTAGGCATGGTCATGCGATTCCTCTTGTCAGTCCAGGTGTTGCTCATGAGTGAAAATATTCGCTCAGCTGGAGCACTGGTGCCAGGTAGGCACATGGCAAACTGGCAAAGCTGGCTGACATTGCTGTAAGGAATCTCCCTACTCTTGAAGTGCACGAACATCTCCGCCCAGCGCTCATCCGTTCAGCATTGTCGCGTAGTAGTTGACAGCCGCTAGCGAAAAAAAACGTTATAATGCGACCTCTATATTGCAACATTGTACAAATAGATACATTGTAAGGTTGACTGCGCACACGCACATTGCTGAATTGCTAGAAGCTTTATTGACACCTCATTGGCTATATATGATCGCTGTAACCGGGACAGTTTGTTAGTGTTTGGTGTAAACCGGGACATTTCAGCGTCCCGACGGACCTTTGTCGGGACTGGGGACACGCAACTCAAAATCGGGACTGTCCCGGTCAAATCGGGACGTCTGGTCACGTTAATGTTACCACCTGAAGTTGATTATTTTCCTATAAAAGCACATCCAGAGTTGTTTTATTCCTCTTATAGCACAGCAAATTTAGCAATGAATGCAATTTTTAATTATAAATAAAATACAGCAAAAAGGTCCGGGTTCGAGCCCCGTGGCCGGCGAGGGCCTTTCTGTGCGGAGTTTGCATGTTCTCCCCGTGTCCGCGTGGGTTTCCTCCGGGTGCTCCGGTTTCCCCCACAGTCCAAAGACATGCAGGTTAGGTTAACTGGTGACTCTAAATTGACCGTAGGTGTGAATGTGAGTGTGAATGGTTGTCTGTGTCTATGTGTCAGCCCTGTGATGTCCTGGCGACTTGTCCAGGGTGTACCCCGCCTTTCACCCGTAGTCAGCTGGGATAGGCTCCAGCTTGCCTGCAACCCTGTAGAACAGGATAAAGCGGCTAGAGATAATGAGATGAGATGAGATTTTATGTTGTGGTATGTTCACAAAACAAGTTTGTTCCTGTTCTGACTCGCATCATACAGAGGAAAAAGTTTACCCTGTTAAAATGCCAACTTTTGGTGATGGAAAAAAATAAACAGAGATAAATTCAAATGAACAACATTCAAGTGAAAAACAAACATTTCAGGGAATGTAGCTTGCTGTTGTACAGTGTCTTGCAAAAATATTCATCCCCCTTGGTGTTTGTCCTGTTTTGTTGCATTACAAGCTGGAATTAAAATGGATTTTTGGAGGGTTAGCACCATTTGATTTACACAACATGCCGACCACTTTAAAGGTGAAAATTGTTGTTTTATTGGGACACAAACAATAATTAAGTTGAAAAAAAAAAACCAGAAATCTGGAGTGTGCATAGGTATTCACCCTCTTTCACATGTAACCCCTAAATAAGAGCTGCTCCAACCAATTCACTTCATAAGTCACATAATTAGTTGATTAAGATTCACCTGTGTACAATCAAAGTGTCACATGATCTGTCACATGATGTCTGTATAAATCACTCTGTTCTGGAAGGACCCTGACTCTGCAACACTACTAAGCAAGCAACATGAAAACCAAGGAGCCTCCAAACAGGTCAGAGACAAAGCTGTAGAGTATAGATCAGGGTTGGGTTATAAAAAATATCCCAAACTTTGAATATCCCACAGAGCTCCATTAAATCCATTATAGCAAAATGGAAAGAATATGGCACCACTACAAGCCTGACAAGAGAAGGCCCCGCCCACCAAAACTTCCAGACCGGGCAAGGAGGACATTAATCAGAGATGCAACAAAGACACCAAAGATAACACTGAAGGAGTTGCAAAGATCCACAGCAGAGATGGGAGTATCTGTCCATAGGACCACTTTAAGCCGTACACCCCACAGAGAGGGGCTTTATGGAAGAGTCGCCAGAAATAAGCCATTGCTTAAGAAGTCACGTTTGGAGTTTGCCCAACAGCATGTGACAGACTCCCCAAACACATGGAAGAAGATTCTCTGGTCAGATGAGACTAAAATTGATCTTTTTGGCCATCATGGGAAATGCTGTGTGTAGCGCAAACCCAACACCCTGAGAACATCATTCCTACAGTGAAGCATGGTGGTGGCAGCATCATGCTGTGGGGATGTTTTTCATCTGCAGGGACAGGAAAGCTGGTCAGGACTGAAGGAAAGATGGCTGGCATTAAATGCAGGGCAATTCTGGAGGAAAACCTGCTTGAGTCAGCCAGAGGTTTGAGACTGGGATGAAGGTTCACGTTCCAGCAGGACAATGACCCTAAACATACTGCTAAAGCTACACTGGAGTGGTTTAAAGGGAAACATTTAAATGTCTTGGAATGGCCGAGTCAAAGCCCAGACCTCAATCCAATTGAGAATCTGTGGCATAACTTGAAGATTGCTGTACACCAACGCAACCCATCTAACTTGAAGGAGTTGGAGCAGTTTTGCCTTGAGGAATGGGCAAAAATCCCAGTGGCTAGATGTGCTAAGCTAATAGAGACATACTGTACCCCAAGAGACTTGCAGCTGTAATTGCAGCAAAAGGTGGCTCTACAAAGTATTGACTTTGGAGGGGGGTGAATACCTATGCACACTCCAGATTTCTGATTTTTCATCTTAATTATTATTTGTGTCACAATAAAACAATTTTCACCTTTATAGTAGTAGCATATTGTGTAAATCAAACGGTGCTAACCCTCCAAAAATCCATTTTAATTCCAGCTTGTAATGCGACAAAACAGGACAAACACCAAGGGGGATGAATACTTTTGCAAGACACTGTATATGAGGAATAAAACACTGTTATAAGAAAATAATCACCTTTTTGATCAACAGCATGCCTCCTCATGTTTTATTCCTGACGTATACACTGACCTTTCCTCACCTCACCTCACCGCTCCTCTTCTCTTCTCATCTCAGACTGAAGAGAAATGTGCCGCATCAGCCACCTGATCCTGAATTGCCTGGATGAGCTGTTCAAGAATGAATTTAAGAAATTTAAATGGTCCTTGATGGAAAACAATGTGCAGGGTTTTACATCTATTCCCCGCGGCAGACTGGAGAATGCTGATAAACAAGATCTTGTGGACCTGATGGTGGATCAGTATGGTGACCCAGAAGCTGCCAACATCACTGTACAGGTTCTTGAAAGCTTAGGAAAGAATGACCTCGCCAGTAAGCTGCAAAGGAAACTGCAGGGTCAAGGGTCAGGAGGTAATCATGTTACTGTGATATAAATACAGCTGATTAAGCAGATAATGTCCAAAGCATGTAATATTCTGCATCAGACCATCTGATCACTGCAGAGTTTAGTGCATCTCTGATTGACATTTCCTGACTGAACTGCAGTGAACTGCGTAGTCATCATTTTAAAGGCAGGGTAGGTGATTTAGCAAGACTAAGCGAGATTTTGACAGTATCCCCTCGAAAAATCCCACCCCCTCCCTTCAGGCTTCCCTCCAAAACATATGAACGTGCACTGCCTGACTACTGCTGCAGGATGAGTCCATGAGAGAGAGAGAGTGTTGGGGGAGGAGCTTTGTGTATCACTGTCATATCCAACTACCTCATGTAGAACATCTAACATCATGAATGTAAACAATGAACATGGCTCGTGTTCATACTCCCAGCTGTTGACTAGCTCACTAGCTTTAGCAGAGCGTCTACCGCACCTTGTGGAAGACTCCAGTCACGCCCAATCAGTGCACAGGTAGAGTTCACACAGGTAGACAGGCAGGTAGGCAGGCCATCCAATCATTTCTTTCAGGCCGAGTAACATGATCGATTTTTTTTCTTTTTATTGTCAGAACATAATTTATTCACTGGTCTCAGGATGTAAAGAGAATTTCAAGAAATATAACAAAAAGTGTTTCTAAAAAAAAAAACAACCTCCACCTACCCTGCCTTTAACAATAATGACATTATACTGTATTTTATTTATTTTTTTGTTATTTATATTTCACAAGTGTTTTTGCCAGTTCATAAATCTGTGTTTAAGGACTGGAGATGGTTCTTTATTGAAACGCAGATGGACTTGGAGTGTAAACCACTTCATCCAGTCCATTTAAAGATGCTATTTTAATAATTTATTTATTTTTACTAAAGCATGTGAAGTCAGAAAGAAGTGACTCAGTAAAAAAGTCTTGTACATGGATAATTCAGCTTTGATATTCTTTCTTTTTAATCTTTCTGGATGTTCTGAATAATAACCGTGAGTCAGGCTTGCCAGATGTGTATTAATACACCAATAATACTTCAAATACTACATTTCTTCGTAAAGCACCTTTTATACACGTAAAATTACTTTGTAGGTGTTTAGCGGATGCTCGTATCTTATCTGGAGCAATGTAAAACACTACCAGAGCAGCAGTTGGGGGTTCGGTGCCTTGCTCAAGGGCACTTCAGCTATCGAACCAGCAACCTTTTGGTCCCAAAGCTGCTTCTCTGCACGGCCTCCCCCAAAATGCAGCTCGGAGTGTTTTACAGTCTTTATGAGAAAGGTTTAAGAACTTCGTGGCAACCAAATAGGCATAATGAACAAATGTTTAATATGAAGCACGGATGCCTTATACTTACTTATTCATCGCATTAATTCATTAATTATTTTTAAAGCGAGACGGCCTTTCGATTTCATAAAACCAGTGAAATTTAGTTCCATCTGAAATGTGGTGATTGTGATATCTGTTTATTTCTGTAATATCTCACAAAATATCAGGCCATTCTGTGGCTGGGAAGTTATTTAATTTGAGGGGATTAAAGCAAATAATGTGCATGAAATTGCACATGCGCAGGTTTACCTTCTTCTTCTTCTTTTGGGGTTCATTCGCACACTCACGTCCTCTATTTTTCTCTCCTGTTTCAAATTTGTATCCCACAATGCCTTGCGTGAACGGGGAAAGCCCACCACGTGATGCATGACGTAGTGTCTTGAATTGCGTCATGGTGAAGCAGGAAAAAACAGCTGAGAATTTAGGGCCACGTGGAGATAAATTGTTCTATTTAAAAAAAAAAACTAATAAAATTGGAAGTCTGTGAATCGAATTCAGTAGCTTTTGGTCACTAAACAAAAATAATTGGGTGTCGGGAAAATTCTTTTTATGACCTACACTTGAAAAATCTAAGGGCGTATTCACACCTACGTTGTTTGGTCCGGACCAAACGAACCAAATTTCCCTTGGTCCGGACCTTCTGGGTTGGTCTGAATACAAACCACCGAACTCTGGTCCGGACCAAACAAGCGGACCGAGCTGCAAGGTCAGACTCGGTCCGGACCAAAGGAACCCTGGTGCGGATCTTTTGGAGGTGTGAAAGCAGACCGGACCTAATCCGACAGTTTTGCTTTTTTGTACCTCGGGAGCTTCCGTCGTTTGTCGAGCATTATGGGAAACAGAGTCTTGACACTCCACCGCAAAGTGCAAACACTGTTTTGGTTGTCAAGGGAACCTTACAACAGTCGTTCAGCCATTCAGACCAGTGGTAGGCTCGACTACAAAGTACAAAAAATGAGTAGGGGGCAAACGTGGGCCGAGGAAGAAACGCGCACCCTTGTGGATATATGGGCAGATGTCCACATATCTGAGCTTTTGGAGAGAACACACAAAAATGCCGACGTGTTTGCTGTATTCAGTGAAAAAATGAAGGAGAAGGGGTTCACGCGCTCCCCAGAACAATGTCGGCTAAAAGTGAAGAAACTCCGTCAGACCTACATTAAAATCAGGGACATTCTTTCAAAAAGTGGCGGTACTAGCGACTTGCGTGAAGAGCCAGAACTGTCACAACATGATGTGCGCTCATCAGCGCTATCCTCCGTAGCCGCCTTGCCCTTTGAAGTCGTCGTTGATAAATTACTTGTACAACAGCATAGTAATCGCACAATTGTGAAAACAGTAAAAACTGGAAAAAACATTTAGCTTTGATGACGTTAAAAAGAATAACAGCACGGAAAGCCTCCATGGCTACTTTTGAACTTGACGCTTTGTGCGCGTGTCGTCTCTGACCAATAGCTGAACGACCTCAGGGCGCGTGGCTTTGTTGACAGATTTTGGTCCGCTTACTAAAATGTACAGTGTGAAAGCGAACCGCACCAAAATGAAAAAATAAAAAAAACATTTGGTTCGGACCAAAGCAAGTGAACTATCGAACTATCCTGGTCTGAATCCACCGTAAAAGGCAGTCGAGCTTTAAAGAAACAAGTCTTGAAAAATTGAATGGATTAAAATTGACTCCATATTACACTGACGGCCTGAGTAACTTTCTAAAACTCATTTCTTAATAAATGGTAATTTATCAATACATTTTTACAAAACTTGCTAATAAAAACCCAAACTCCAACCCCCTTTATTTACTCCAGAAAATTCTAAATGAATAAAACTCATGTACGTTTTCTTGCTCAGGCGGAGTCCAGGCAGGAACAGCGGGCGGTGTGGGTGTGGCTTCCTCATCCTCTTCCTCTCAGGCTGGTGGAGTCTCACTGAACATCTCAGCTGATGGCCAGAGCACCCTTCTTGCTCCTGTTCTGTCTGGAGGAACATTTAACGGTCCAGTGAACATAAACTACACCAGCACTCCACAGTGAACGTCTTCATCTGGTGTGTTTTTAATTCAGGAGAAAAAAGATTATTAGGTGACAGTGTGACCAAAAATAATTTTCTGTCACTCTTATTTTTATAACGAGTAACATTCCTTGTAATTTTTAGATTTGTGTGCATGTTTTCATTGCCTGCTGTTTAGTTGCTTTTTTTTAAACTATGATATATTTTAGATACATTCCAAACTGAACTTACTTCACCAGCAGCACAGAACATCGAACCACAAACACGGTGCTGTGAAAGTTCTCATCTCATCTCATCATCTCTAGCCGCTTTATCCTTCTACAGGGTCGCAGGCGAGCTGGAGCCTATCCCAGCTGACTACGGGCGAAAGGCGGGGTACACCCTGGACAAGTCGCCAGGTCATCACAGGGCTGACACATAGACACAGACAACCATTCACACTCACATTCACACCTACGCTCAATTTAGAGTCACCAGTTAACCAAAGGCCCCGGTCACACCGCCCGAACTTTGCTGGAGCGTTCCTTGAACGGTAGGGAGGGGGGGCCGAATTTCAACAACGCTCGTCACCGCGCACAAAATGGGAAAAAAATCGAAAACACGGGCATTGGCTTAGCGGTGCACCGCTGAAGCCAGCGTTGCTTTAGCGTTGGTTTAGCGGTAGCGAGCGTTGGTTTAGCGGTGACGCGAGTGTTGGTATAGCGGTGTTCTGTGCATGCGGGCTTTGGCTCGGCGGGGGTATAAAGTTGGTTTAGCGGCATACCGCTTGTGACTACGGAGCTGAACGGATCGTTTTGATACAAGTTCTGATAGATTTTTGATAGAAGCTCCACCATCAGCTTGTCATACAGTCCATGTTCAGGCCTTCTCAGTATTCACTGTCTGACCCACACAACTCTGTCTCTCCTTCTTCTCTCTCTTCTCCTTCTGTCAACAGCTTGTTGCAATCTGAGGAGGTTCTGATTCTGCTGCTGGACTAGTGCACCAATCATAGCAAGTCTCTCAGCATCCATGGTGATACAGTTTTACTGTAACTTTGAGCAAATTCGATATAGATGAGGTCTGAACTCAACGGCAGCTCGATTCCAAATGAGCTCCTGGTCCATTTCTCCCCGTATTTATAGCCAAATTCTGGTCCCGCTCCGACACCTCTATACCAACGCCAAACCAAAGTTCATCGCCGCCATGGATAGCTGCTTCAACGCCCGACACTGTTCCAGCAACCCCGTGTCCGCTCGTAAAACGCTTACAACCGCTACACCGAAGTTTGTGCAACGTTTAATCGCCGCCCGGGCAACGCTGGCGAAGCAGTGGTGGTCCAGCGTTCAAGATTTCTGCGTTGGCCTAGCGGACCCAAGTGTCCACGAACTTGTGTCTAGCGGTGCCAAACTTTGACTGGGTGTTGGTGGAGCGGGGGTGAACTTTGCCGGGGCAGAAAATTGCCCCCTCCTCACCGCTCGCAATATTTTGTGCAGCTCAAAACTTTCGGAGCGGTAGGAGGGCCCCTTGAGAAACATCAGCGGTGGCTGAGCGTATACGGCGTTGCTTTAACGGGGGCCAACTTTTGTTAAACGGTGGTGAACGGTTACGAGCGGTGATGAATTTTTTTCACCGCTCCAGGAATGCTCCAGCAAAGTTCGGGCGGTGTGACCGGGGCCTAACCTGCATGTCTTTGGACTGTGGGGGAAACCGGAGCACCCGGAGGAAACCCACACGGACACAGGGAGAACATGCAAACTCCGCACACAAAGGCCCTCGCCAGCCATGGGGCTCGAACCCGGACCTTCTTGCTGTGAGGCGACAGCGCTAACCCGCTGTGAAATAAAATACGGCAGCAAACGATCAATAAAATGGCAGCTTGTACAGTATACCCCTTTCAGATCATGTCCCAATAAACCAGCAAAAGATGTTTTGTGATGTTCTGGTGTATTATGGAAAGCTAAAATAAAAATAATAAAAAATCCTACATTCTTAAAGACGTCACTTGTAGCCTGCTTGGTCTGTGATTCAGTCCTTTGGTGTGTAAGAGAGAGATTTTCTTTATTTAATCAGTGACACAAGCCAACAGAAGCATGAAGGATTCAACAAAGAAAAATAAATGGATTTGAAAGGACAAGAACAATTCAGGAACAGTCTGAGCGCCGCGCTTTTCAATTTCAAGATGTTTTAGCAGTAAGGGCCGAGTTGTTTATTTTTAAATTCACACTAACAGTCAGTAATAAAGGCTGACGTATTGCTCAAACTAACACAGCTTTCTCAGATACACAATCAGTGTTCCTGATAAAATAATATTTCCACAATTATATGACTGCGTTTAACACTATTAGCAAAATATCTTCTGGCGTTAAACAGGCCCGATTGGTCAGTGTAAATTAATATGTGTGGTGGTTCATGGTTTATTTGTTCCACTTTCCTTCTTTTGTGGTTAAATAATCGACTCGTCAAGCAGAATTGTTCGTAGCGCCACCTACTGGTACAACAGAGATGTCCAGGACAAATAGGGCCTGAGTTTTGCGACATAAGGTCCAGTAAATACCATCTAGCTGATAAAGACCCCTGTATCAGCCATATCATTACGTTTTTATGTACATTTGTAAATGTTGTGTACATTGAGACAAAACGAGGCCCAGAGGGAACCAAGCCTGTGCTGCTTTTTAATTTGTGGTCCAGATGTAAGTTTGGCTCCATAGCATGTCTGAGATCCAGTCGAAACTACAGCAGATGCGGTTGCGTTCTGGCAGCTAGATATCAATCAAAGTGTGGTGGACTTGACATCTAATATCTAAATAATTGTTAAAAATAAAATAAAGGTGGCTTTATAATCTATATACCTAGATGTGATGTGTATTAGGCTACGTTCACACTGCAGGCTGAAGTGACTCAAATCCGATCTTTTCGCCCATATGTGACCTGTATCCGATCTTTTATTGACAATATGAACGACACAGATCCGATTTTTTCAAATCCGACCCAGGCCGTTTGGATATGTGGTCCTAATTCCGATTCCTATCCGCTCTTTTCATATGCGACTTCAGTCTGAACCGCCAGGTCGCATTCATCCGACTTACACGTCATCAACAAGCCACAAACATCACTATTCTGCGCTGAAGTAGGCGGCGGGTCTCTCAAAAAAAGTTACAACAACATGGCGCATAATCACGGGCGCAGATAGAGGGTGGGACGGGTGGGATTCGTCCCACCCAGATTTAAATTCATTTCGTTCGGTCCCCCCCCACTTATAGGGAGGAAAAAACGTCTATGCTGTCTTTCTTTGCATAAGGCAAACCTCACGGAAAAATCAAAAGACTAATTACCATTCGGTTTATTGAGGTGCACAGCAGTACATACATAGTTGCAACAACTCACATAAAACAAAACAAAGACTGATATTCGGTTGGTTGAGCTGCGCAGACTGCACAAGTTGCGAGCTCGAGCTTGGTTGCTATGGTAACCCACAACAAGTTTGACAGGCATATCGGGGTTGGGGTTGGTTTGCTGGCAGCTTTGTCCCCCCCAGTTCAAAAAACGTATCTGCGCCCCTGCGCATGACATCAATGCGAGGGACGCTTCGGGCTGTGAAGGTTCTGAATCTTCTCAATGGAAGGATGCAGAGGTTAGGGAGCTGATTTCCATTTGGGGGGATGCAGCTATTCAAGCTAGATTGGATGGGTCATACCGCAACCGGGCGGTTTTACTTCCGTAAACACTGGCCATGCTCACTGCGTGTGACGTCGTCGTATCCTGCAATGCGCATGCGGAACACTTTTAGGTCGCTTTTCGTTCATACTGAGGATCACATACAAGTCGCATATATTTGTTAATGTGAACGACCTCACAAAAAAATCGGATTTCACAAAAAAATCGGAATTGAGCATTAAGCCTTGCAGTGTGAACGTAGCGTTAGTGTCCCAAGTCTTGTATGAAGCGTTAATTAGGATCAGGTTAAGATTAACAAACAACAACCTACCTTGGTATTCAGTAAACTTTCATTCTACTGGTCACTTTCTAAATGTTCTTTTATGTTTTCTAATCAACTTAATAATCTCATGGCTCTTGAAAACACACCTGATATATCGCCTGGTTCTGTAGCTCACGTTTCACTATCAGAACAAAATTCTACGCTTGGACTGGATTCTGTATTTGTATTTCTGAAGTTGCTTTGTATAAAAGAATCTGACAAATATATGGTGTAGATTATACGCTCATACTGTATAAACAGCAGTAGTAGTAACCCTAAACCGCTTACTCCTCTCTCAAATATACACTGATCAACCATGGCATTAAATCCACTGAGAGGCGAAGAACATTGATCTGTGGTTGGTTGAAGAGAGCAACTGGACTTGCTTGAAGATTCTTGAAAACGTTTCGCCTCTCATCCGAAAGGCTTCCTCAGTTCTGTCTGACTAATAGGGAGAATCCAGTATTTATCCTCTCATGGATCATCATAGAATCCGAATCAGAATGCTGATGGCTGCATTGTAGGTGGCTGATAAAAGATGTCATAGACACCCACCTACCTCTGTTCAGTGATGGTCGTTCCAGGTTGACAAATCCATTCTTCACAGATACACTTGTGTTCAAAATAATAGCAGTCCAACACGACTAACCAGATCAATCACTGTTTTTGGTGGAAATTATATTACTACATGGCAAATAATTTACCAGTAGGTGTAGTAGAGTCATAGAAAACCAACAGACCCAACATTCATGATATGCATGCTCCTGAGTCTGTGTAATCGAATAATTAAGTGAAAGGGACGTGTTCAAAATAATAGCAGTGTGGAGTTTAATTAGTGAGGTCATTCATTCTGTGAAAAAACAGATGTCAGTCAGGTGGCCCTAATTTAAGGATGAAGCCGGCACATGTTGTACATCCATTTCTCTCTGAAAACCTGAGAAACATGGGTCGTTCCAGACATTGTTCAGAAGAACAGCGTGCTTTGATTAAAACATTGATTGGAGAGGTAAAACGTATACTGTAAAGAAGTGCAGAAAATGATGGGCTGCTCAGCTAAAATGATCTGCAGTGCTTTAAAATGGACAGCAAAGCCAGAGAGACGTAGAAGAAAACAGAAGACGACCATTCGAATGGATCGAAGAATAGCCAGAATGGCAAAGACTCAGCCAACGATCAGCTCCAGGGTGATCAAAGACGGTCTGAAGTTACCTGTGAGTACTGTGACAATTAGAAGATGCCTGTGTGAAGCTAATCTATCGGCAAGAAGCTCCCGCAAAGTTCCACTGTTAAAAAAAAGACGTGCTGAAGAGGATACAATTTGCCAAAGAACACATCGACTGGCCTAAAGAGAAATGGAAAAACATTTTGTGGACTGATGAAAGTAAAATTGTTCTTTTTGGGTCCAAGAGCCGCAGACAGTTTTTCAGACGACCCCCAAACACTGAATTCAAGCCACAGTACACTCTGAAGACAGTGAAGCATGGTGGAGCAAGCATCATGATATGGGAATGTTTCTCTTACTATGGTGTTGGGCCCATTTATCGCATACCAGGGATCATGGATCAGTTTGCATATATCAAAATACTTGAAGAGGTCATGTTGCCTTATGCTGAAGAGGAAATGCCCTTGAAATGGGTGTTTCAACAAGACAACGACCCCAAACACACCAGTAAGCGAGCAGCATCAGGGTTCAAGACCAACAAAATGAAGGTTATGGAGTGGCCAGCCCAATCCCCGGACCTTAATCCGATAGAAAACTTGTGGGGTGACATCAAAAACGCTGTTTCTGAGGCAAAACCAAGAAATGCAGAGGAATTGTGGAATGTTGTCAAATCATCCTGGGCTGGAATACCTGTTCACAGGTGCCAGAAGTTGTCAGAAACCGTGGTTATACAACTAAATATTAGTTTAGTGATTCACAGGAATACTAAATCCTTAAGATTTTTTCAGTTTATACAGTAAATATTTGGAGTTTGTAATGAAAAATGCAGACACTGCTATTTTTTTGAACAGCCCAATGTTCATTTTTCTTCATTTTCTGTAAAGTAATTAAAATATTGATACATTTTTCTTCATGTTTTGATGTAGGATATAATGTGCAGTGTTCCCAATGCATGGAAATAAAAACTATTATAAGGATTTTGAGCTTTACTCACGTTTTTAAACACACTGCTATTATTTTGAACACAACTGTATGTTTCTATGCACTTTGGGATGAGTTCCCTTCGACTGGTGCGGGAGTATGAGAGGACTTCCAGAAAACTGGCAGACATCTTAGCCAGAGAGGATCGTTCATTTTTGTCAACCTGGAACGACCATCACTGAACAGAGGTGGGTGTCTGTGACATCTTTTATCAGCCACCTACAATGCAGCCATCAGCATTCTGATTCGGATTCTATGATGATCCATGAGAGGATAAATACCGGATACTCCCTATTAGTCAGACAGAACTGAGGAAGCCTTTCGGATGAGAAGCGAAACGTCTTCAAGAATCTTCAAGCAAGTCCAGTTGCTCTCTTCAACCAACCACAGATTACTATGTACCTGGATGACTGAGATTCTTCACAGATATGAAGAACATTGATCTTCTCGTTACAGCAGCACCTGTTGAGGGGCGGGGTTTATTAGGCAGCAAGAAAGAGAACAGTCTGTTCTGTTCTTGAAGCTGATGTGTTGGAAAAATGGCGAGCGTAAGGATCTGAGTCACGCTGACAAATCGCCATGGCGAGATGACGGGGTCCGAGCCTCTTCAAAACGGCACATCTTGTGAGGTGTTCCCGGCGGGCTTGTAGTACTCAAGTCCCACTTGTGCCCTAATTTTAAGGACTTGTGATTCGGACTCGCAAGTTGAAGACGATGACTGGGATTTTTTGTAAATATACCATAATAATTTGGTGTAAGATATTTACATCTACATTAAATTTTTTATACTAATTTTGTGCAAGAGAATGCACGTTCACCTGTTCATACATCACGTTCAGGAACAAACTAACGTTAATAGCATTAAAATGCCTGGAGAGAACGCTGCTAGGATTGTCCGCTTTGCTTATAGACTTCTCGTACGGTGGGGAAAAAAACAAAAACACGCACTGCTGTTTTTTCCATACGTAGAAGAACTATCGAAGAGACGACAGGGACAACGTCATGACATGCTATGTTCATTGCTTTGTTGGTAGTGGGCGGGGCTTGCTTGTTGAGCAATGAAGTAGCTGGTGCTAACCCTCTCTCATGTTATTTGCTCTGTTGATAGTGGGCGGGGCTTGCTGAGTGATGAACAAGCTTTTTATCTGCAACCTCTTAACTAAAATGTGGCAGTCGAGCAGTAACGTTAGTCCAACACCGTCGCAGAGACGCTTTCACATAAAGGCAGTAACAGACACCGTCACAGTGCAGTTGAAGTCTTGTTCTGGGACTCGAAAGTTTCTTTCATGACTTGGACTCGACTACAACACTGATTCCCGGTATGCAGTAGTTATTACCTACCAAAAGCAGTCCAAGAAAGGACAACGGGTGAACTAGCGCCAGGGTCACGGGCATCACAGGCTCAATGATTCGCATGAGGCACGAAGGCTAGCCCATATGGTCTAATCCCACAGAAGAACGACTGTAGCAGAAACTGCTGAAAAGGTTAAAATGCTGAATAAAACAGAAAGGTGTCCAACACAATAACGTCAAGAACGGACTGTTCTCCTGCTGTCTCATATGCAGTATCCCACCTCTTGACAGGTGCCACTGTAATGAGAGAACCTACACTACCATTCAAAAGTTTGGGGTCACTCTGAAATGTCCTTATTTTTGAAAGAAAAGCACTGTTCTTTTCAATGAAGATCACTTTAAACTAATCAGAAATCCACTCTATACATTGCTAATGTGCTAAATGACTATTCTAGCTGCAAATGTGTGGTTTTGGGTGCAATATCTCCATAGGTGTATAGAGGCCCATTTCCAGCAACTCTCACTCCAGTGTTCTAATGGTACAATGTGTTTGCTCATTGCCTCAGAAGGCTAATGGATGATTAGAAAACCCTTGTACAATCATGTTAGCACAGCTGAAAACAGTTGAGCTCTTTAGAGAAGCTATAAAACTGACCTTCCTTTGAGCAGATTGAGTTTCTGGAGCATCACATTTGTGGGGTCGATTAAATGCTCAAAATGGCCAGAAAAATGTCTCGACTATATTTTCTATTCATTTTACAACTTATGGTGGTAAATAAAAGTGTGACTTTTCATGGAAAACACTAAATTGTCTGGGTGACCCCAAACTTTTGAACGGTAGTGTATGTTCACTTCTTCACCTGGCAGTGGGTTTAATGTTCTGGCTGCTCAGTGTGAGATACTTTTAGCAAGAGAATTTGCCAAATTTAGAGACGCAAACAAATCCGTGACAATAACACGCTGCCGGGGGAGAGGAAGGCAGCATGCAGCTGTTTTGCTCCTCAACGTGGAGGGGGAGAGGAGAAAAAAAAAAAAGCCATCCACCCCTCTCGCTACTAGAACATTGCTCAAAATAAAACAGAAGGAATTTTTACACTGGAACTCATGTTTCAAATACACACACATTTACAGTGGTGCTTGAAAGTTTGTGAACCCTTTAGAATTTTCTATATTTCTGCATAAATATGACCTAAAACATCATCAGATTTTCACACAAGTCCTAAAAGTAGATAAAGAGAACCCAGTTAAACAAATGAGACAAAAATATTATACTTGGTCATTTATTTATTGAGGAAAATGATCCAATATTACATATCTGTGAGTGGCAAAAGTATGTGAACCTTTGCTTTCAGTATCTGGTGTGACCCCCTTGTGCAGCAATAACTGCAACTAAACATTTGCGGTAACTGTTGATCAGTCCTGCACACCGGCTTGGAGGAATTTTAGCCCGTTCCTCCGTACAGAACAGCTTCAACTCTGGGATGTTGGTGGGTTTCCTCACATGAACTGCTCACTTCAGGTCCTTCCACAACATTTCAATTGGATTAAGGTCAGGACTTTGACTTGGCCATTCCAAAACATTAACTTTATTCTTCTTTAACCATTCTTTGGTAGAATGACTTGTGTGCTTAGGGTCGTTGTCTTGCTGCATGACCCACCTTCTCTTGAGATTCAGTTCATGGACAGATGTCCTGACATTTTCCTTTAGAATTCGCTGGTATAATTCAGAATTCATTGTTCCATCAATGATGGCAAGCCGTCCTGGCCCAGATGCAGCAAAACAGACCCAAACCATGATACTACCACCACCATGTTTCACAGATGGGATAAGGTTCTTATGCTGGAATGCAGTGTTTTCCTTTCTCCAAACATAACGCTTCTCATTTAAACCAAAAAGTTCTATTTTGGTCGCATCCGTCCACAAAACATTTTTCAAATAGCCTTCTGTCTTGTCCACATGATCTTTAGCAAACTGCAGACGAGCAGCAATGTTCTTTTTGGAGAGCAGTGGCTTTCTCCTTGCAACCCTGGCATGCACACCATTATTGTTCAGTGTTTTGCTGATGGTGGACTCATGAACATTAACATTAGCCAATGTGAGAGAGGCCTTCAGTTGCTTAGAAGTTACCCTGGGGACCTTTGTGACTCGCTGCCTTGCTCTTGGAGTGATTTTTGTTGGTCAACCACTCCTGGGGAGGGTAACAATGGTTTTGAATTTCCTCCATTTGTACACAATCTGTCTGACTGTGGATTGGTGGAGTCCAAACTCTTTAGAGCTGGTTTTGTAACCTTTTCCAGCCTGATGAGCATCAACAATGCTTTTTCTGAGGTCCTCAGAAATCTCCTTTGTTTGTGCCATGATACACTTCCACAAACATGTGCTGTGAAGATCAGACTTTGATAGATCCCTGTTCTTTAAATAAAACAGGGTGCCCACTCACCCCTGATCGTCATCCCATTGATTTAAACCGGACTCTAATTTCACCTTCAAATTAACTGCTAATCCTAGAGGTTCACATACTTTTGCCACTCACAGATATGTAATATTGGATCATTTTCCTCAATAAATAAATGACCAAGTATAATATTTTTGTCTCATTTGTTTAACTGGGTTCTCTTTATCTACTTTTAGGACTTGTGTGAAAATCTGATGATGTTTTAGGTCATATTCATGCAGAAATATAGAAAATTCTCAAGGGTTCACAAACTTTCAAGCACCACTGTATGTGCAGCATTTTGGAATGAACCGTGTAGCAATTTGATGAAGATTCTTGCATATGTTAAGGCACACCAGTTAACAGAACATACAAAAAAGAAAGCATTAGTGTTTTACTGCACAATATCTGTCAAATTAAGAAAATATAAATTTTTACACAAGGGAAAAAAAAACAAACTCATGATTATGGTCAGGACTTTGCATAATAAAAATAAATATGAAAAAAAAGCCATTAAATCAGCGTTTAGATCCTTTATATAGCCACATCTAAATCTATGTAACAGACATTAATTGATGCCTTATGTAGTGCACTGGTTACAGGAGTCGAGAGCTGTGTTTATGGTAAAGACGTGTAGATAATGAGGTGTAGCGTCGACCACAGTCAGTCAGAGCACCGTGACGATCTCGATACTGTGCGTTTTCCTGCGGTGGCTCGTCAGGTGACCCAGCTGAATGAAAGTCTTGTTGCACAGCGAGCACTGATACGGCCGCTCCTTCGTATGTGTCCTCTGGTGATTCTTCAGGTTTGAGGCGTCCACAAACTGCTTTCCGCAGGTCCCACACAGGTACGGTTTCTCTCCAGTGTGCCTCCGCTTGTGTATTTTAAAGCTACATAAGCGTGTAAACGTTTTGGCGCAGTGCGAGCACTGATACGGCTTTATTCCGGTATGGGTCCTCTGATGGTTCTGAAGCACGTGGAGGCGAGTGAAGGTTTTGGGACAGTGAGTGCACTTGTATGGCTTTTCTCCAGTATGAGTTCTCTGATGCAGGTGAAGAGCGTCCAAGCGGCTGAATGTCTTCTCGCATTCCGAGCAGTGATACGGCTTTTCTCCGGTGTGTATCCTCTGATGGATTTTAAACGATGAGAACTGAGTAAACGTCTTATTGCACTGAGCGCACTGGAAAGGTCTTTCACCACTGTGGATCCTCATGTGTCTGTTGTACGAGGATGAGGTAGGGAACATCTTTCCACATTCAGAGCATGACTTAAAGACTTTAGCAGAGGGCAGGTAGGAGCACTCACCTAGAACAAAGGATACAAGTTGGCAGAAGAGAAAAATGTCAAAGTTTAAAGTCTCAGTCACATCATCCATCACCCAACACACCAACAAGTGCCTCAATCAGTCCATCACGCCACCAAACTACCCAATCATCCATTCATGGTTTTGTCAATTCACTGTTTGTACACACCTCCACAGCAATTTCTTTCTTCCATCTAGTCAGGATTTTATCCATCCATTATATATCACATAGTCCACCCTTTATTTAACCCCTTAATTACCGTCCCATTATTTCATCCATGAGTGCATCCAAGGTTTCATTTCCCTACCTGCACACCCATTCTCTCACCCGCCATACAATCAAGTGCACAATTTACTAATCTTAAAAAAGGTCTAAACTTCACAACAGTATTCCTCTCTAGTGCACGATGTTGATGAACACCGATTCCCATGGTCACCTGCACATGCCTTGACATACAGAACGGCTTATTTTATTTTTCAGGTCCAAACACCAAGTGTTCATTATTTTTCAACAATTTGGTGATTGAGATATTTGGCATGCTCAAAACTTCATGAAACTTGGCATAAATTCAGAAGCAGTGGTCATCAGTTTCTGCCAAAAGCTTGGCTTTGGGTTGGGGCTCAACAGGAACCCCTTTAACATTTCTCTCATTTGTGGCATTCAGTTTCACCAAGTTTTGGTTGCACCAAATTTGGTAACCACATGGAACTTCATACAAACAAATTTCACAATCACATCCATTCACTCCACTGAACAGGAAGTCAACCATTTTGGATTCTGTGCATTTTGATATGCATCAAACTTAAATACTCCTCTCACTCTTTCAACCAAGTTCTTGAACTGGTTCCCTTCAGGATTCTTTGAACCTTGGTGCCAGCAAACCGGCCCATGTTTTCACCAGTTTTGAGAGGAACTGTTATAATCAAGGATGAGTAATCAACAGAAGGCGTTGCATAATTCACAACGGGAGTAAACAGTCATAGCGAAGATGGCGGTGCACACTGGTTAACTACAAAAGTTGTCCCCCATTATTGCAGATATTCATTTTCAGTCCCTTTTTTCCTGAAGATGTAGCCTTTTCTTTTGCATTTCCCATTGCTGCACTCTGCTTCCTCTCCAAACTAATGACACGCCTGCGGTCTCAGTTTGTGGTGGAAAAACCAGCTATATTTTGGGAGTTAAGTCAGGTTAACTTTGGAGTGGCTAAATCATCCTTCCTTGTAGCTGAATTACGAAGGATGCAGCTCAACACGGCCGAGTCAAAGGCATACAAAAGGTGCTGCTGGCAGCCACCATACTACTCACGTCTGACCAGAGAACAGCTCGGATAGATATATTTCACACCTATGGGCAATTTAGAGTAGCCTGTTAACCTAACTGCATGTCTTTGGACTGTGGGGTAAGGAAAGAAACCAATGCAGACACGGAGAAACATGCAAACTCCACACAGAAAGGCTCCCATCAGCTGTGAGGTTTGATCGCAGAATCTTTTTGTTTTGAGGCAACAGTGCTAACCACCATGCCGCTCCAGCTGCCCCACCAGAGAGGTCCATCAGCACTGGCGATTTTCTCCACTTACACAGATGGTCTGCACCGGCTACTCGATTGCAGGGGGAACAAAAAACCCAACCCCAGTTTCCCCCCCACAGTCCAAAGACATACAGGTTAGGCTAACTAGTGGCTCTAAATTGACCGTAGGTGTGAATGATTGTCATCACAGGGCTGACACAGCGACCTGGTGACTTGTCCAGGGTGTACCCCGCCTCTCACCCATAATCAGCTGAGACAGGCTCCAGCTTGCCCGCAACCCTGCACAGGATAAACACTTATGGATAAATGGATGGATGGTTCAAAACACTGTGCACAAACAAGAACAGAACCCGTTCCCTGTTGGTGGAAAAGGGATATTATGGGATTCATCAAGTTTAAATCAAATTAGGTCAGCATGCGGTCAGGAACGTTTGATATTCTGAAAGGTGTTGTCATGGCAAGGTGATCAATAAACATATTATGCCACAAACAGGATACGTGACAAATCCACTATACATGCAAAGTGGATTTCTTTCAAACAAAAGTTGCAACTTATGCAAAATGCTGCACGAATACTTAATACGACCACATTTCTCCAATACTAAATGAGCTCGGTTGGCTGACTGTAGATTGTTACTATGGTTTATTAATGTTTAAATAACTTGGCACCTAACTACTTAAGTACAAGTCTTACCAAACGTTCTGATGTTCATAGGTACAATACCAGACGCAAGGATTTCTTAAAAATGTACCGCACTGCAACAGCGCCGTAAATTCTTTCAACGAATTACCATCGGAAGTAAGGAACGCGACAACACTCGCTTCCTTCAAGAGGCAAGCAAGACAAGAACTAAAAAGACGCTGATTAAATTTTGTACACGTGCATATATTATTTTACATTATTTATTCTAACACTAATTTTTATATATTATTGTAATTAAGGATGTAGTTTTCTTTATTTATATTTTAATATTAAGCTTTATGTAAATTAATTCTGAAAAACCCATTTGGGAGAATTAATAAAAGGTGTATTGCATTGTAGTTCATATTCTGTTTAACAATGGGACAAAAACACACACCATGGTTCCCCCCCCAAAGTGTTTTAGCGCATCAGGCCCGATACGCTTAGATTTATACCGATACGTTAAGTTTCCTACCCACAAGTAACTTGATACAGAGGAGAGCAAATAACAGATCCATTTACATACTGATTGATATTTGTGTTAAACAAGCCGCCTCTTTTTCCAATGTTTGTGTTGATCCTGTCAAAGTAATATGTTCGCGTGGTATGATGGAAACAAACTGTAATCTGTTGGCTGTGTCAAGATCACGTGTTCAAACCGTCCAATAAAAATATTGAAAGAAAACCGACATCCTGGAATTTTCCGATTCATTATAAGCGATCTCATTGGCTGCCGATGTTGTCCCGCACCAGACGGACAAAGCCGACTGATTTTAAAAATCACAAAAGTTTGACCTCGTCTATTATCATTATGGCTTCGATCAAAGATTGGTTGACTAAATGTCGACAAACCCACGTGAGTGATGGCGCACAAAACCAGACAACTGTCAACGAAAACATCGTCAATTCTGATCACAGCGACTGGCTCAAAAAGCACTCGCTGGACAATTTGATCCACATCAGCATGGATGGCAGCGAGATGGACTATGAGAGCATTGCCCAACATCGGGCCAAGCAAACGCCAAGGAGAATTAATCTGCTTTAAAGGAGTAGAAAACTTAATCTTTCTGCAGACCCAAACTAATGAATTATGTACTTAAACACTCACGAAGTGAAGTTGTCCAAATGTGTCAAATAGCATCATTTCAAATAATAAATCATAAGCATTTTTGGCAGTGTGATGTCACTGGGATCCATTTAACAAAAGGCGACTCCGGATTATTCTTTCGTTAAAGACTCAGTGACATCACACTGCCAAATACGCTTATTATTCAAAATTATGCTACATTTGACAACACATTCATGAAGCGAATCTGTTTATAAGTACATAATCTTTCTGCAAACTTACATGTATGAATTAAGTTTTCTTTTCCTTTAAATAAAATTTTAATATTAATCTAGTCCATTTAATAAAGTGCCAAAATTTAAACTTTATAATATGCAGTTGCCTTACTTTTCTTTTCAGTACATCTTAGTTACACATATATTACGGTAATTGCATCAGAAACATTCTAAATCAGTGGTTCTCAACCGGGGGGGGCCCTGGTGGGGCGCGGAGGTACTCCAGGGGGGTCGCGAGTAGGCTTCATGTATGGAGGAAAAAAAAAATCTGGGGCTAACAGGCTATAGTAGCTAAGCAGATGCAACACATTTACCCATGTCAAAATGCAGGACATTGGACTATTACATACAAATCAATACTATTATAAAATCTATCATCAATCTATCATAAAATCTTGTGTGTGTGGCCGCATCAGTCGGGGGAACTGTGATATGTTCCCAAGCCTTGCAGACTTTATCAGTAATGCAGGCACTTCCCACGATTTCTCATCTGTCTTTCAAGCAGCGTCAGAGCACCTGTCGGTAATGAGAAAACAGTTTGCGGCATACTTCACAGAGGATTATCGCTCTTTTGCGTGGGTTCGAGATCCATTTGTGTGTACTGCTGACGAACTTCCAGTTGACATGCAGGAACAGCTTATTGAGCTGAAGAGTGACAGTAGACTTAAGGCAGTCTTCACCTCATGCCCTCTTTCGACATTCTGGGCAGCATTGATGCAGGAGTACCCGCAACTGTGTGACGTAGTCTTGAAACTGCTCATCCCATTCGCATCGACCTACTTGTGTGAGGCAGGATTTTCAAAAATGACTGCGCTCAAAATGAAATATCGCAATCGTGCGCAAATTGAGGATGACTTGAGACTGTGCTTGTCAAACATTTCGCCAAGAATCGAGGATCTTTGTAAGGCAAAGCAGGCTCAGGTCTCGCATTAACGCAAATGCAGATCACAAAGGCACAGTAAAAAGTAAAACCTAAATTCACGCCTGGTCCCAATTCCCAATGATATCAATAGCCAGCTAATGATAAGCCTAATGAAATACCTAATAAAAACACTAATAATAATAATAATAATAATAATGATGATGCCTATTAATAATAGCATAATAATAATAATATCAACCAACAACAGCAATAATAATAATAATAGGCCTAATAATAATAATAATGCCTGAAAGAACATAAGTCTTGTACTACTGCCAACAGCTTAGTAATGATAATAGGCCATAATAATAATAATAATAATAATAATAATAAATTATAATAATGCCCGAAAGCAGATTAGAAATGTGGTGCTACTGCCAATTATAACAATAGCCTAATAATGATAATAGGCCTATGTATTTCTATGGAATGGATAATGCTACTACTGCTGCTACTACTACTACTACTACTAATAATAATAATCTAGCCCAGGGCTATCTATCTATCTATCTATCTATCTATCTATCTATCTATCGGTCGATATAAGGTGCGTAGGTCCGGTGGCGTCACTGCGGGTGAGTGTGTTTGGGGGGGGGCGAGAAGAGGGGCCCCCAACTGCAATGAACCAGCTTTGGTGGGGCCCAGGTTGCAAAAGGTTGAGAACCCCTGTTCTAAATCATTACAGTTATAGTAATACAGCAACTTATTTGAAGGTGGCAGGTCTTAGGTTCAGATCTCTTTGTGATCAACAGGAGGTCATGATGATCGATTCTCTTCATTGGATTGCGTAAGATGGAGCAAACCACTGTTCATATTTTTATGCACATTTTTGTTACAACACGACTTGATCATAGATAATTAAGGGATCCCGTAGATTTTCAGTCCATCATAGACCTCAGTGATCTACAACCCCGATTCCAAAAAAGTTGGGACAAAGTACAAATTCTAAATAAAAATGGAATGCAATAATTTACAAATCTCAAAAACTGATATTGTATTCACAATAGAACATAGACAACATATCAAATGTCGAAAGTGAGACATTTTGAAATTTCATGCCAAATATTGGCTCATTTGAAATTTCATGACAGCAACACATCTCAAAAAAGTTGGGACAGGGCAATAAGAGGCTGGAAAAGTTAAAGGTACAAAAAAGGAACAGCTGGAGGACCAAATTGCAACTCATTAGGTCAATTGGCAATAGGTCATTAACATGACTGGGTATAAAAAGAGCATCTTGGAGTGGCAGCGGCTCTCAGAAGTAAAGATGGGAAGAGGATCACCAATCCCCCTAATTCTGCGCCGACAAATAGCGGAGCAATATCAGAAAGGAGTTCGACAGTGTAAAATTGCAAAGAGTTTGAACATATCATCATCTACAGTGCATAATATCATCAAAAGATTCAGAGAATCTGGAAGAATCTCTGTGCGTAAGGGTCAAGGCCGGAAAACCATACTGGGTGCCCGTGATCTTTGGGCCCTTAGACGGCACTGCATCACATACAGGCATGCTTCTGTATTGGAAATCACAAAATGGGCTCAGGAATATTTCCAGAGAACATTATCTGTGAACACAATTCACCGTGCCATCCGCCGTTGCCAGCTAAAACTCTATAGTTCAAAGAAGAAGCCGTATCTAAACACGATCCAGAAGTGCAGACGTCTTCTCTGGGCCAAGGCTCATTTAAAATGGACTGTGGCAAAGTGGAAAACTGTTCTGTGGTCAGACGAATCAAAATGTGAAGTTCTTTATGGGAATCAGGGACGCCGTGTCATTCGGACTAAAGAGGAGAAGGACGACCCAAGTTGTTATCAGCGCTCAGTTCAGAAGCCTGCATCTCTGATGGTATGGGGTTGCATTAGTGCGTGTGGCATGGGCAGCTTACACATCTGGAAAGGCACCATCAATGCTGAAAGGTATATCCAGGTTCTAGAGCAACATATGCTCCCATCCAGACGACGTCTCTTTCAGGGAAGACCTTGCATTTTCCAACATGACAATGCCAAACCACATACTGCATCAATTACAGCATCATGGCTGCGTAGAAGAAGGGTCCGGGTACTGAACTGGCCAGCCTGCAGTCCAGATCTTTCACCCAGAGAAAACATTTGGCGCATCATAAAACGGAAGATACGACAAAAAAGACCTGAGACAGTTGAGCAACTAGAATCCTACATTAGACAAGAATGGGTTAACATTCCTCTCCCTAAACTTGAGCAACTTGTCTCCTCAGTCCCCAGACGTTTACAGACTGTTGTAAAGAGAAAAGGGGATGTCTCACAGTGGGAAACATGGCCTTGTCCCAACTTTTTTGAGATGTGTTGTTGTCATGAAATTTAAAATCACCTAATTTTTCTCTTTAAATGATACATTTTCTCAGTTTAAACATTTGATATGTCATCTATGTTCTATTCTGAATAAAATATGGAATTTTGAAACTTCCACATCATTGCATTCCGTTTTTATTTACAATTTGTACTTTGTCCCAACTTCTTTGGAATCGGGGTTGTAGAACAAAACAGTTTAACTTGCATGTTGAACTTTAAGGTGAAATTTCAAAATGTGTTTACATTAATACTATTGAGGTCAGAAATCACTGAAACACTGGGAAAATCTATCCTATAAATCATCATGGATCTAAAACCTCTCAGAGACCCTGAAAATGCACCTGAGAGCATCTATTTTCAAAAAATTTTCTGGGGGGGCATGCTCCCGGACCCCCCAGTTTCGCTTCATGCCTTTGCCGCTCACTTTTGCGCTGTTGGCGCTCAACTGTCTGTGTATTATCATGCCAGAATTTAGGGCTTTCATTTTTTTCTGGGGAAAACGCTGCACGCACACAGAAAACAGTGATTCAAATGTTATGTCACCAAATAGAACAAGGAAGTGAGGCACGAGTTATAAAACAAAACCCACTTATTTATATCCCTCTTAAAGGGTTAATCAGACCACATCTGGTCAGCATGATGGAGATACAGACAGGAGTCTGGCTGCAGAATTTATCCGACGTACCTGTCATGGTTACTTCGGTTTCCTCCAATAATGTGTCACATACTACTTCTTCCTCTTCGCTATTAGATAGTTCTATTGATTCACTTTTACAGTTTGACTGCAGCTCACCACAGAAACTCAGTTCTTCTTCAGTCAGCTCCTTTTTGATAATTGTTAAAGTGCTGCATTCGTCGTCGCACTGCTCGAGGGTGAACTCGTTCTCCTGTTCAGATTCACAATCCCATCCGTCTTTAGACGTCGAGAAATCTTCATGCTCATCGTTGTAGACAAATGCGTCGATATCCAACAGATCGGGTTCCGTTTTAATATCAAGTATCAAACTGTTCATGTCCTCCTGGGGTCTGTGGATCTCTCCAGCACCGTCTTCATGGTGCTGCATCAGCGTGGGCCGCATTGTAGGCAGAAACGAGTCAGGAAAAAAATCCTGGAATTCCTGCTGCAACACATGGAAAAGCATGATCATTAAAAAGGACATTTCTTTTTCTGTAGCCAGTTTGCTCCTCAAAATCACTCAAGGCACCAGAGTTCAGATTCATGCTCAAAAGTTACAGCCACCTGGAACAAGGAGATGAAGCAGGTGTGAACTTGCTGCTCAAGTCAATGGCTCGGTTCTTTCTGATGCTGTACGTGAACATCACTGTACAATCACCCTCAGCTCTCGAGTGTATGGTGGAGATTTAAGAAGTCTACACACCCCTGTTAAAATGGCAGGTTTTTGGGATGTAAAAGAAATTCAAGTAAGCTAAACTATTTCCCCCTTTATTGTGAAATTGCAACACGTAAAAATCGGTCTCCTATGGGTCCATGTGGCTGCTGCTTATATACAAGTTCTGAGCCCATGTCCATACTGTAAATATAGCATACAGTTGTGTTCAAAATAATAGCAGTGTGTTTAAAAACGTGAGTAAAGCTCAAAATCCTTAAAATAGTTTTTATTTCCATGCATTGGGAACACTGCACATTATATTCTACATCAAAACATGAAGAAAAATGTATCAATATTTTAATTACTTTACAGAAAATGAAGAAAAATGAACATTGGGCTGTTCAAAAAAATAGCAGTGTCTGCATTTTTCATTACAAACTCCAAATATTTACTGTATAAACTGAAAAAATCTTAAGGATTTAGTATTCCTGTGAATCACTAAACTAATATTTAGTTGTATAACCACGGTTTCTGAGAACTTCTGGCACCTGTGAACAGGTATTCCAGCCCAGGATGATTTGACAACATTCCACAATTCCTCTGCATTTCTTGGTTTTGCCTCAGAAACAGCATTTTTGATGTCACCCCACAAGTTTTCTATCGGATTAAGGTCCGGGGATTGGGCTGGCCGCTCCATAACCTTCATTTTGTTGGTCTTGAACCCTGATGCTGCTCGCTTACTGGTGTGTTTGGGGTCGTTGTCTTGTTGAAACACCCATTTCAAGGGCATTTCCTCTTCAGCATAAGGCAACATGACCTCCTCAAGTATTTTGATATATGCAAACTGATCCATGATCCCTGGTATGCGATAAATGGGCCCAACACCACAGTAAGAGAAACATTCCCATATCATGATGCTTGCTCCACCATGCTTCACTGTCTTCAGAGTGTACTGTGGCTTGAATTCAGTGTTTGGGGGTCGTCTGAAAAACTGTCTGCGGCTCTTGGACCCAAAAAGAACAATTTTACTTTCATCAGTCCACAAAATGTTTTTCCATTTCTCTTTAGGCCAGTCGATGTGTTCTTTGGCAAATAGTATCCTCTTCAGCACGTCTTTTTTTTAACAGTGGAACTTTGCGGGAGCTTCTTGCCGATAGATTAGCTTCACACAGGCGTCTTCTAATTGTCACAGTACTCACAGGTAACTTCAGACCGTCTTTGATCACCCTGGAGCTGATCATTGGCTGAGTCTTTGCCATTCTGGCTATTCTTCGATCCATTCGAATGGTAGTCTTCTGTTTTCTTCCACGTCTCTCTGGCTTTGCTGTCCATTTTAAAGCACTGGAGATCATTTTAGCCGAGCAGCCCATCATTTTCTGCACTTCTTTACAGTATACGTTTTACCTCTCCAATCAACGTTTTAATCAAAGCACGCTGTTCTTCTGAACAATGTCTGGAACGGCCCGTTTCTCAGGTTTTCAGAGAGAAATGGATGTACAACATGTGCCGGCTTCATCCTTAAATTAGGGCCACCTGACTGACATCTGTTTTTTCACAGAATGAATGATCTCACTAATTAAACTCCACACTGCTATTATTTTGAACACGTCCCTTTCACTTAATTATTTGATTACACAGACTCAGGAGCATGCATATCATGAATGTTGGGTCTGTTGGTTTTCTATGACTCTACTACACCTACTGGTAAATTATTTGCCATGTAGTAATAGAATTTCCACCAAAAACAGTGATTGATCTGGTTAGTCGTGTTGGACTGCTATTATTTTGAACACAAGTGTATATATTTACTCTATGAGGCAGTAGCCACAAAAATGAAGCGTAATTCAAAAATGAACAATTTAAAAGGTCACAGAAGTAAAATATACCAAGTGTCTGTACTTTATATTATTCTACTCTTACTGCTTACAGTTTTTGAAAACTGAAACCTCCGAACCGAGGCTGACCCTCACATGCTGTCGCCATGACCCAAACTCTTATTTCCCGGAAATGGCTCGGTGCTAGAGCTCAGTGGTCTCAATACTCTGACAACTTCCTGTAACAACTCAAAAGTGCGTCACATCTACAATCACACATGGGACCACTGGCCGAAGAAGGCGAGGAAAGGGGGACGACCTGGAAGAGATTTTAAAATAGGAACGCTTTTCCTTGGTAATAAACATAAGCATGCCTGAAAGCGATTTCTTTAGCCTAGTCCATTTATTTTGAATGGTGAACTGAATTGTATCCACTCACCGGCCATTTTAATTGGGCGGCACGGTGGTGTAGTGGTTAGCGCTGTTGCCTCACAGTAAGAAGGTTCTGGGTTTGAACCCAGCGGCCGGCGAGGGCCTTTCTGTGCGGAGTTTGCATGTTCTCCCCGTGTCTGCATGGGTTTCCTCCAGGTGCTCCAGTTTCCCCCAAAGACATGCAGTTAGGTTAACGTGGGGCGGCCTTGGGCTGAGGTGCCCTTGAGCGAGGTACCGAACCCCTGACTGCTCCCTGGGCGCTCTGGTGTGGCTGCCCACTGCTCTGGGTGTGTGTGTTCGTTCACTGCTTCAGATGGGTTCAAATGCAGAGATTGAATTTCACTGTGCTTGAAGTGTGCATGTGACAAATAAAGGTTGTTTCTTCTTCTTTAATCGGAACATGCATATGCGCGATTGTTACGCATTCTTACAACACGACGTAGTGGCCAACGCCTCTATATGAATCAGTAGCCACAAAAATTAAGTGACAAGCAACCGGGGGGAGAACCCAAATAATTCCAATACCCACCTTGCGCATGTGTACACCCTTTTAAAACTGCCAGTGTGACAGTGCTCCGAATCAACCAACCAATCACATTCAAACTCATGTTAAATACTAGTTAGTACACACCTACCATCCATAGAAGTAACTGATTAATCCCAAATTAAAGGGATTACAGCTGTTTCTATCAGATTTACCAAGAAGGAAATGTTACAGCTTTACAATCCCGTACTAAGGCTACATCTCCATGGGAACATCCAGCTGGAAAAACAAAGCAAGTACGAGATCTCACTGTGGAGAGGGTTACTAAAATAAAATCCATGGAAATGGATATGGAACAGTGTAAAGACAATTTAAAATAAATTTTAAAAAAAGTAGAGGAAACATGGCACAACAGGGAGATTCCTAAGAACAGGGCGTCCTTCTGAAATTGATCAGAAGACCAGGAGAAAACTGGTGAGGGAGGCTGCTGACTACAGCAACATTAAAAAAATGGCTGCACTTTCTGGCAAGTTCTGGTTGTTCCATGTGCGTGACAACAATCGCCCGAATTCTTCATATGTCTGGGCTGTGGGGCAAGATAGAAGCATTTAACCCAAAAAACGAGAACTGAGGAAACCTCACTATAGACCCCCTGCCACCCCACTTATGAGCTTGTCATCACACAGTTGTGGTCAGAAGTTTACATACAGTGACATGAATGTCATGGCAATATTTGGGCTTTCAGTAATTTCTCCGAACTGTTTATTTTCTGTGGCAGAATGTACAGCATACATTTTTCAATTTAAAAAAAAAAACTAGAATTTGGTGCACAAGTTAACTTTCTCTGGGTTTTCCGAAATCAACACAGGGTCAAAATATACATACAGCACACCTAATGTTTGGGTAAAATGTCTCTTCAAAAGAGTGTGAATGGTTTTTTTTTTAATTTATTTTTATTGTCAGATAGCATTGCATACATTTTGTATAAAAAAAAAAAAAAAAAAAAAATACATAACAGTCTGCCAGGGGTTACGGCATGGAAATAATAGTAAAAATAAAAATAAAAAAAAAATAAACAGAAACAGGAAAATAAATAAATTTACATGAATGCATTGTACAGCACAAAAAGGGAATAAGACTTCACAGCTTTCTTATTAAGAGAGCAAGAAATGGACGCTATATAATGATTTACATAAATGGAGAATTCAATAAAGGTTGGCTTTACATTTTGAAATTTTGACTTGTGTATATAATGTTTGGCTAAAATGATAATGAGGTTAATTAAGTAAAACTCAGAAGTGGCATTCCTGTCTTGAGTAACAAAACCAAAGAGTACATTTTCCCACTTCATAGCAAAATCAGGGTAGACAGAATCTATAATATATCTTGATAGTTTAGACCAAAATGTCTTTGTATGAGAGCATGACCAAAATAAGTGTACAAGTGTTTCTCTGTGACCCCTACAAAAGGTGCAGTTTACATCAATATCTTTAAGTTTCTGTAAATAGTGGTTGGTTGGGTAAAACCTATGTATCAACTTAAAAGAAAAATCTCTCTGACCTTATTAGTCAAGCAGAATTTATGTGGTAGCAGCCACACTTTATCCCAGCAAATGTCCCCTACATAACTGGACCAGAATGATAAAGAAGGTGGCGCAGTGGTGATTTCTTGTTGGAAAAGTTGACGGATTGTTTTGTTTGAATTCTTATGATTTGAAAAGCAACTTCTTCCAACATTAGTCTCAGCAACATCACGCACGACAGGGTCATATAACTGACCCTTAAAGCCTCTAAATAAAGAAATTATGCCCGCAGGGATGGCATCAAAAACAACAGAAAAGTCCTTCGGGGTGACAGGGATACCATATTTAAGAAGAAACTCAGAATAGGAATAAAGATGACCATCTTGATTGAAGAGTTGATTAACTAAAATGATAATCAAACCAATGCTTTAAAAAGAGTGATATTTTTAAATAAAATATGCTTATTGTTCCAAATATAAAATCTTTGTGGGCTAAAGTTGTGTTTATATATCAGTGACCAGGCCAACAGGATTTGTTTATGGTAAGAAGCAAGTTTTACAGGAATTTTATCAATATTATAATTGCACATTAGGACAAAGTTCAGACCCCCCAAAGAAGAAAAAATGTAATTGGGAATAAAGTTCCACAGTGATGTTGGATGCCTTAAAAAAAAAAAAACGCTTAACCCAATTTATTTTAAACGTGTAATTCAATGTGGAAAAATCTAGAAAGTTAAGGCCACCCTTACAGTATTCATTCATTATGACAGATTTTTTAACAAAGTGAGTACGGTTTTTCCAGACAAAGTCATATAAAATTGTCTATAGCTTTACATGTTTGTGTATCTACGCTCAAGGAGAGAGCAGCATACGTTAACCTGGAGAAGAGTGTGAATGGTTGGGTCAGTCCTGTGATGACCTGGTGACTTGTCCAGGGTGTACCCCGCTTCTCGTCTATAGTCAGCTGGGATAGGCTCCAGCTTGCCTGTGACCCTGTAGAACAGGATAAGCAGCTAGAGATAACGGATGGATGGTCTCTTTGCAAGATTCACTTTGATCAAACATTTTTTGTTTACCATGAACAAGCTTCTGGCAGGATTCTGGTTGGATATTTGATGACTCTTCATGGTAGAATTGTTAGAGTTTGATTTTTTTTTCTCGGCATGAACTCTGCTTATAAGCACGGTCCATATATTTTCAATAGGGTTGAAGTCAGGACTTGTTTTAAGCTTAATGTTAGCCTGCTTTATCCTCCACAACCAGCTCTGATGCGTGATTGGGTTCATTGTTCTGTTGCAACTCCCAAGTCGTGATGCTGCTACCACCATCACCAGCTGGTACAGTGTCCCTCTGTACATGGTGGTCATTGTGGCCAAACAACTCAATCTTTGTCTCATCTGACCATACAGCTTTCCTCCAGAAGGCTTTTTTTTCCCTTTGTCCGTGTGGTCAGCTTCAAACTTTAGTTAAGCTTAAAAAGGTGTCAATTTTGGAGCAGGGGGTTATTTCTTGGAAAGCAGCCTCTTAGTCCATGGTGAGATAAAACTCACTGAACTGTAGACAGTGATCCATCAGCTTCCTGTTCATGGCAGGGCTGTGCCATGGTGGTTCCCAGGTTGTTCCTGACCATCCAAACCAATTTCCTTTCAGTTGAGGGTGACAGTTTGGGTTTTCTTGAAGCAAAGTGGCTTTGCAAAGTGACTCCACCTCAATAACTTGCAGACAATTGTTTGAACTGATCTTGGAATTTGCAGTTGTTTAGAAATGGCTCCAAGAGACATTCTGGAGTTGTGTACATCTGCGATCCTCTTTCTCAGATCTGCACTGAGCTCCTTGGACTTTCCCATTTTACTGGGTGTTGGTCAATCCAATGAGTGCTGTAAACAAACCCTTTTTAAGAAGGCACAGAGAAGCTACCAGCTGTAGTCAATCATCATCACTAACAGGAAGTTAAGAGACCTCGGCCTTGGCAAGATAAGAGGCATTTTGGAAGTTTCAGCACCTCTGAATTAATAATCTAAGTGAGTGTATGTAAATTTGACCATGCATGGATAATTTTGACCCTGTGTTGATTTTGGAAAACCCAAAGAAAATTAAAACTTTTGCACCAAATTCTAGTGGTCCTTTTATTTATTTTTAAATTAAAGATGTATGCTTTATATTCTGCCACAGAAAAAGAACAGTTCAGAGAAATTACTGAAAGCCCAAATATTGCCATGACATTCATATCCAAGATGACACTCATGTCGCTGTATGTAAACTTCTGACCACAAATGTATGTTGCCATATGTAAAGGAATAAGTTGAATTATCTCCCCTTTGAAACATCGGACAGGGATTATTTTCCTTCATGTACATCTTCAGGTGGTATACTGCAACTATCAAAATCCATCAAACCGTTTAGGAGTCACCACGCTTACAAGACACATGGACAGACGGACGGGCAAATGGACAAGGTGATTCCTATATAACCCCCGAAACTTTGTTTGCAGGGGGTGTATTTAAAGGAGACATGCAGAACCATGGCATCACTTTCATTTATAAATGCCCTGAGACCTCAAGAATGGCACAGGAATAGTTAACAAATCTAATAATATTTTTTACGATTAAAATGACTTACAGGTAGCGGTCTGAGCAATGACCTTGACATCTGTGACATCACAGCAGGAAGTCTATTGGTCTCGTCGCCATTTCCGCTATACTAAAACACAGAGCGGACTGCAACTCCGATCCTCCATTTTGAGCTAATTTATCGCCATGCCACGTAGATGTGTTGCTGGTGGGTGCAGCAACACGACAGAAGGTGGATTTATGTTGCATTCACGGCCCAAGAATGTTCAAACTGCAAAGATTCGGACACGTTTTGCGAGAAGTTCACGGGCACATTGGGCGCCTACAAAGTGGTCTCTCCTCTGCTCTGTACATTTTACTGAAGACTCATACAAGACCTCTGATCTGTTGAGGAGCGTTGGCTACAAGTCCGTATTGAAAGAGACTGCAGTACCAACAATTAAAGAAAACTACAAGAAAAGGAAAGTATTTATTTTATTTAAAAGGAAAGCAAGTTCTGTTGCACCAGTTCTCCCGGAGTTTGAGCCAAAGGTTGTTGGTAAAACCCGGGACAGAACAGGACATACTATCGCTCGGGCAGTGACCTCCCCGTGGTTGTTGCTAAAACCAGTGACATCCTGTCCTGGGTTTTAGTAATTGCCTGAGCTAAGCAGTAATGGCGAAATACACAGTATGCAAAAAAATGGAGAATGAGTGGACCAGCCATCTGATTTCTCCGCTGGATATGCTCGCCTCAGCAGCAATCTCGCCCTTGCGTGGAAGAAGCAAATGAACGGAGAACTGAAAGTCAGACTGTTTCAAAACAATTGGCCACAAGGTTGGCCTTCAAGAAGCGAGAACAGACGGGCTACGCTCCGACTCTCATTTGGATACAAAACACGTTTGCCTGCATTTAGATTAATCCAGATAACTTGTATTGTGTGTTTAAGTTACCGGCGTGAGATTATTTAATTTGCTTCAGAATGTGATTGTCTCAGTTCATCTGATTATTTAATGAGCCTTTTACGTTTTATCAGTGAAAATACACGCCTGTACATGTATGTTGCATAAGTTATAACACCATCCTGTTTTAATGAGAGTCAACCCACAATCAATGAAGTCAAATCAGTTGAGCAAGTCGATAACGTTATTTCTTATTTTCACCATTTAAAAAAAAAAAAATTACTACTTGTCTATAGCTGTAAAAGGCCTCGGTCTTAAAACCGGTTCCTGCTGTGACATCACGCGATCAGGGCTGGCTGGCTCAGCGGGGCAGCTCCAATCACAACTTTGCGGTCAATTTTAACTTTTTTTTTTTTTATTCCCCATTTATGCAGCATACAAGAGACATGGATAGAGAGACTATCCACTCAAATTTATTTAAAAATGAAAAGGTTCTGCGTATATCCTTTAACCTCCTAAGGCCCAAGCTGTTTTTTTACATGCATTTTATTTCTCTTTGCTATTTGGGCTTATTAGAACCTGATTAGAATAAAAACTAAGCATCATCTTTTGATAAGATGTACTTTTAGAGAAAAAGTATGTCCACGTATGTGGATTCTTGTTCCGAATTTCCATAAAGTGCTGTCCACGCATGTGACCGCTAAGCCCTAGGAGGTTAAGAAAAGAAAAGGAAAAATCTCTCTCTCAACCAAATGGAATGCGTTATGGTCTGACATGAAAGATTTTGTTTAAAAAAAAAAACTCCCAACCAAAAAAACCCCAGAACATCAGCGATGCAGTAGCTCACACGGCCGTACCATGAGAAACCAGACTCCTTTAGAATTAGCCAAGTCGCTCTTCATGAGAACAATCAAAATCCATTGAAAACTGAGGGAGTAGCAGTTTGTGAATTGTGGATGGACTGCTGCCGCGTGATGGCAATAGCTCATCGGCTTATGGCTGTGCGCTAATAAACAAAACAAGCACACGCCACCAAAAGAACACCATCCTGAAACTGAAGCAGAAAGTGGCGATGTCATCATGCTTTGGAGCTGCTTTTCTTCAGTTCGACCTGTGGCTTTAATCAGGGAATCACAAACGGCTCCAAATACCAGTCAGTCAATATTAGCACAAAACTTGAAGGTTTCAATTTTAAAAACTTTTAGCATGCCAATGACCTGAAGCACACCTCAGGAACAGCTTCACTGAAACAAGATCAAGGTTTTGGATTGGCCAAGTCAGAGCGTAAATCCAACTGAAAATCTGTGGGGTGACCTGTGTACAGAGACGCCCAGCCAGTTTAACAGAGTGAGAATGCTTTGGCAAGGAAGAATGGGAAAATATTACAAGGTCAAGAAGTTCCAAATCGACTGACTCTTCGGCAGGGACCACACTGGGAGGTTGGCAGCAGAAGCGGGTAACGATGCTCAGACCCTAACAAGTCCGTGACTCAAATGAAGCTCGATCTTTCTGTACAGAAATGAAACTAGAGACCGGAGCTCAGCCTTTTACATCAACACCAGGATTTGAACCGATGTTGCAAAAGCTGCTCGTTTCCGAGACAGCACTCTAGACTGCTCAGCCATGGAGGATTACATCATGAACTGAGGTTACGGAACATGGCGCTTACATAGCCAGTACGCAGTGGTGCCACACCACGACTGTGGAATCGCTACCTGCGGCTGGCACACCAATTACATTCTTACACACGCTTGAACTCAGTTAAACACACATACAGACAGATGCCTTCAGCCAAAGGCTGAGCCAAAAAGGACTTTGGAAAAACAGATTCCAGTAAACCAGAGTTTTACCCTTTATAGCTTTGGGACTGGAGCATGAGGAAGCCAAAAAGAGATCGTAAGAGACACTGAAGCTCGATCAATTTGGCTCCAGGAGACACTGCTTTCAGGCACCCAGCCCCCATCAGAATGCTACTGCTTTGATTGATCAAAACACCTGAAGGGTTCCTACGATGCACTAAACGGACATTGATGAGCATTGTGTCACGCTCAGAAAGTTGAATCAAGTTCAGCTTGATATCCCATCAACACTCTGCTCCTACATGACTGGCGTAACGTTAGCGGCATCAACAGTTCCACCGCTGAACCACAGAACACCTGTTGCATCTTCCGGTACTCCCTGTGGTCCCGGTGATCCTGACCTTACTCCAAAACACTGACTACTGAGATAAGGTCTACAGGTGCTTCAATGAAGAACGAGTTTAGGAATAAGGACACTTATGCAACCAGGTCAATGATTTCCCCCCCAACATGATTTCTCTGTTTCTTTACATCACAGAAACCTGCCATTTTAACAGGGGTGTGCAGACTTTTTTTTTTAAATAGCCACTGAATATTCTACACTCTGGTCAAATGGTGTTGATTAATTTTCTGTAACAGCATCTCTAACAGTAGTGTAGCTGCAAATCACAGTTATATAGTAAATCTGCTCGTTCTAATATGCAGAGTGTCACTGGGGGTTAAATTACACAAATGTGATTTTGTATGCATTAATAATTTTCACTTAGTTTTGTATTCATATGTTGATACTCTCACCGTTTCCTGACTTTTTGGACACCCGACAGAGTGCATCACTCACATGGTGGACACTTCACATGATGTAAAGGTAATAAAGACTAATTAAAAAAAAAAAAAAAAAAATTACTTAATACATAGAAATGTATAAACCTTGATACAAAGTTCTCAATCAGGAGACATTTATGTAAAGAGTCTCCAGTGTCGAAGCTTTAAATCAGTAAGAGTGAAAGCACTAACTATTTTTTTTCTGATACACGAAGTCTTCAGGTCAGAGGAGTTTATACTCTGCAGGTTTGTGGTTTGACAGCTTGCGGTTTTTTTCTCCCTTTAACAACAAGAGAGAAAACAGCTCAGAAACTAACCTGATTATATACAACTATAAATGAT
This sequence comes from Neoarius graeffei, assembly GCF_027579695.1. NCBI lineage: Eukaryota > Metazoa > Chordata > Actinopteri > Siluriformes > Ariidae > Neoarius > Neoarius graeffei. Next base: position 65,582,347 of record NC_083586.1, on the reverse strand, counting down.
TTTTTTTTAAAGTGACAGTCTTTAATAAATATGAAAATATAACTTGGGGAAACAACTGTAGTATAAAGAGGAATAGAACACTTGGGTATGCAGTTATAGAAAAATAATCAACATTGGGGTAGTAACAATGGCTCCACCTCATTACATCAAGTCAGCTTTGGTTTTATAATCAAGGGGAATGAAGAGTTTAGTAAATCAGAAAATCAGTGTTCCAATTCAGTACACCGAGATAAAACATGCTTATGGAGGAGATGGACAGGATCTTTTAAAAAAAAAAAAAAAACCGCTAGCATGTGCATCAAGCATGCTTACTTCTTATAGCTCATTCTCATCTGCGCGTCACATCAGCAGACACAAATTAACCCATCTGTGACACGGACATTGCGTCACAGCCCTAAAACAGATTCCTTGCCCTTGTACAGCATGTGTTCAGTTTGAGATTTTCCTGGGGCGATAAACAAAACCACTTCTTAACTCATATGAGCAACTTTTACTATATAAAAAGGAGGAAATTACAGCCTGTAGATGGATAATTTCACAAAAAAAAAAATCTATGATGTTTTAAAACGGTTTGACCTATCCCACTGAGCTGAGCTGTAAAATACTTCAGAAGCAAATAAACAGATGGGAAACTCATCAACATTCTGCTGAAAAGATCAGTGAAGCTCACAATAATCAGAATGATGTGATGAACATAACTAAATACCCCCCCGTCCCTGAAACCCAGTACGATGCCCCCCCCGTCCCTGAAACCCAGTACGATGCCCCCCCCCGTCCCTGAAACCCAGTACGATGCCCCCCCCGTCCCTGAAACCCAGTACGATGCCCCCCCCCGTCCCTGAAACCCAGTACGATGCCCCCCCGTCCCTGAAACCCAGTACGATGCCCCCCCGTCCCTGAAACCCAGTACGATGCCCCCCCGTCCCTGAAACCCAGTACGATGCCCCCCCCGTCCCTGAAACCCAGTACGATGCCCCCCCCGTCCCTGAAACCCAGTACGATGCCCCCCCGTCCCTGAAACCCAGTACGATGCCCCCCCCGTCCCTGAAACCCAGTACGATGCCCCCCCCGTCCCTGAAACCCAGTACGATGCCCCCCCCGTCCCTGAAACCCAGTACGATGCCCCCCCCGTCCCTGAAACCCAGTACGATGCCCCCCCCGTCCCTGAAACCCAGTACGATGCCCCCCCGTCCCTGAAACCCAGTACGATGCCCCCCCGTCCCTGAAACCCAGTACGATGCCCCCCCCGTCCCTGAAACCCAGTACGATGCCCCCCCCGTCCCTGAAACCCAGTACGATGCCCCCCCCGTCCCTGAAACCCAGTACGATGCCCCCCCCGTCCCTGAAACCCAGTACGATGCCCCCCCCGTCCCTGAAACCCAGTACGATGCCCCCCCCGTCCCTGAAACCCAGTACGATGCCCCCCCGTCCCTGAAACCCAGTACGATGCCCCCCCCGTCCCTGAAACCCAGTACGATTCCCCCCCCGTCCCTGAAACCCAGTACGATGCCCCCCCGTCCCTGAAACCCAGTACGATGCCCCCCCGTCCCTGAAACCCAGTACGATGCCCCCCCCGTCCCTGAAACCCAGTACGATGCCCCCCCCGTCCCTGAAACCCAGTACGATGCCCCCCCGTCCCTGAAACCCAGTACGATGCCCCCCCCGTCCCTGAAACCCAGTACGATGCCCCCCCCGTCCCTGAAACCCAGTACGATGCCCCCCCCGTCCCTGAAACCCAGTACGATGCCCCCCCCGTCCCTGAAACCCAGTACGATGCCCCCCCCGTCCCTGAAACCCAGTACGATGCCCCCCCCGTCCCTGAAACCCAGTACGATGCCCCCCCCGTCCCTGAAACCCAGTACGATGCCCCCCCCGTCCCTGAAACCCAGTACGATGCCCCCCCCGTCCCTGAAACCCAGTACGATGCCCCCCCCGTCCCTGAAACCCAGTACGATGCCCCCCCGTCCCTGAAACCCAGTACGATGCCCCCCCCGTCCCTGAAACCCAGTACGATGCCCCCCCGTCCCTGAAACCCAGTACGATGCCCCCCCCCGTCCCTGAAACCCAGTACGATGCCCCCCCCGTCCCTGAAACCCAGTACGATGCCCCCCCGTCCCTGAAACTCAGTACGATACCCCCCCGTCCCTGAAACTCAGTACGATACCCCCCGTCCCTGAAACTCAGTACAATATCCCCCCGTCCCTGAAACTCAGTACAATATCCCCCCGTCCCTGAAACTCAGTACAATACCCCCCATCCCTGAAACTCAGTACAATACCCCCCATCCCTGAAACTCAGTACAATATCCCCCCGTCCCTGAAACTCAGTACAATATCCCCCCGTCCCTGAAACTCAGTACAATACCCCCCCGTCCCTGAAACTCAGTACAATATCCCCCCGTCCCTGAAACTCAGTACAATATCCCCCCGTCCCTGAAACTCAGTACAATACCCCCCGTCCCTGAAACTCAGTACAATACCCCCCGTCCCTGAAACTCAGTACAATATCCCCCCGTCCCTGAAACTCAGTACAATATCCCCCCGTCCCTGAAACTCAGTACAATACCCCCCCGTCCCTGAAACTCAGTACAATATCCCCCCGTCCCTGAAACTCAGTACAATATCCCCCCGTCCCTGAAACTCAGTACAATACCCCCCATCCCTGAAACTCAGTACAATACCCCCCATCCCTGAAACTCAGTACAATATCCCCCCCGTCCCTGAAACTCAGTACAATATCCCCCCGTCCCTGAAACTCAGTACAATATCCCCCCGTCCCTGAAACTCAGTACAATATCCCCCCGTCCCTGAAACTCAGTACAATACCCCCCCCGTCCCTGAAACTCAGTACAATATCCCCCCGTCCCTGAAACTCAGTACAATATCCCCCCGTCCCTGAAACTCAGTACAATACCCCCCATCCCTGAAACTCAGTACAATATCCCCCATCCCTGAAACTCAGTACAATACCCCCCATCCCTGAAACTCAGTACAATACCCCCCATCCCTGAAACTCAGTACAATATCCCCCATCCCTGAAACTCAGTACAATACCCCCCATCCCTGAAACTCAGTACAATACCCCCCATCCCTGAAACTCAGTATAATAAAGCTCTGGATGGTCTCTTTGTCCCTGAATTAAAATGGGTTTCCAAACCTCATGCCCTTCTTCCTGCTTCAGCTGGACTGTGGGGTCCTGCAGGGACACATCCGCCACTGCACCCGGGCACAGCACGTCCATTACTCACACTGCACAGAGAAAACAAACAAACAAACAAACAAACAGCTCTCAGTAAAGCGGGGGACAGGAACACCCCAGCGGTCTGAGGAGCCGCCCGGAGCTGCAGGCAAAGTGTCACAGGTGCGAATCAATATATATATATATATATCTCTCTCTCTCTCTCTCTCTCTCTCTCTCTCTCTGCCCGGCTCCCTGATGGCGGCTCGCGCCGCTCCATTCGCCAAAACAACGCTTCCGCTTTTATGGCACTGTGACGTCATGTACAGAACGTTAGAGACTCCTTATTGGTTAGGCTGTGCGTCAATCAGAGATCTGGCCCAATCAGATCGCCCGTTCCTGACACCCAGGAGCCGCCGCTGTCCCTGAGATGGAGAGGTTTGATCACAGAAACATCTTTGGGACCAGATATTATTCCGAGATCAGACTCCACCAGAGCTGCCATTTTGGAGAAGCCCTGAGCCAGACATCTCCCCTTCACAGCGTGGCCCTGTCACTCAAAGTCACTCAGATCCTGACACGCCTATTTTTCCTGCTTACAGTACAACACATCGACTTCAGGAACTGACTCTTCTCTTTCTTGTTGCCTAATAAACTCCAGCCCTCAACAACTCTAATGATATATATATATATATATATATATATATATATATATATATATATACTACCGTTCAAAAGTTTAGGGTCACCCAGACAATTTAGTGTTTTCCATGAAAAGTCACACTTTTATTTCCCACCATAAGTTGTAAAATGAATAGAAAATATAGTCGAGACATTTTTCTGGCCATTTTGAGCATTTAATCGACCCCACAAATGTGATGCTCCAGAAACTCAATCTGCTCAAAGGAAGGTCAGTTTTATAGCTTCTCTAAAGAGCTCAACTGTTTTCAGCTGTGCTAACATGATTGTACAAGGGTTTTCTAATCATCCATTAGCCTTCTGAGGCAATGAGCAAACACATTGTACCATTAGAACACTGGAGTGAGAGTTGCTGGAAATGGGCCTCTATACACCTATGGAGATATTGCACCAAAAACCAGACATTTGCAGCTAGAATAGTCATTTACCGCATTAGCAATGTATAGAGTGGATTTCTGATTAGTTTAAAGTGATCTTCATTGAAAAGAACAGTGCTTTTCTTTCAAAAATAAGCACATTTCAGAGTGACCCCAAACTTTTGAACGGTAATATATATATATATATATATATATATATATATATATATATATATAGTGCTGAGCGTAAATGAGTACACCCCCTTTGAAAAGTAACATTTTAAACAATATCTCAGTGAACACAAACAATTTCCAAAATGTTAACAAGACAAAGTTTAATGTAGCATCTGTTTAACTTATAACATGAAAGTAAGGTTAATAACATAAACTTAGATTACACATTTTTCAGTTTTACTCAAATTTGGGTGGTGCAAAAATGAGTACACCCCACAACAAAAACTACTACATCTAGTACTTTTTATGGCCTCCATGATTTTTAATGACAGCACCAAGTCTTCTAGGCATGGAATGAACAAGTTGGCGGCATTTTGCAACATCAATCTTTTTCCATTCTTCAACAACGACCTCTTTTAGTGACTGGATGCTGGATGGAGAGTGATGCTCAACTTGTCTCTTCAGAATTCCCCAAAGAAAATAATGTCTTTACACCACAACGGTGAAGGCTACAAGATCATCAGCAAAGCTTTACTTATCAGTCAGAATACTGTAGCAAAAGTGGTACAAAAATTTAAGAAAGATGGAACTGCAACCATCTCACAGAGACGTCCAGGTCGTCCACGGAAGTTAACACCTCGACAGGAGCATCAATCGGCATGCAAGTTCACTGCAGTTATCTAAAGAAGTAGAAAGCCAAACTGGGGTGACTATTTCCCGTGACAATACGGCGTACGCTGCAGAGGAATGGCATGCGTGGATGCCGTCCACAAAAGAAGTCTCTCCTAAAGCCCAGGCACAAAAAAGCCCACCTAGAGTTTGCCAAGGCCCATGCTGACAAAGATGAAGACTACTGGGACTCCACACTCCGGAGTGATGAGACCAAGATAAATGTTTTTGGAACTGATGGCTTCAAAATTGTATGGCATCGCAAGGTGAGGAATACAAAGAAAATTGCATGGTGCCTACAGTGAAACATGGTGGTGGCAGCATCCTTATGTGGGGCTGCATGAGTGCTGCTGGTGTCGGGGAGCTACATTTCATTGATGGCATCATGAATTCACAGATGTATTGCTCTATACTGAAAGAGAAGATGCTACCATCACTCTGTGCCCTTGGTCGTTGTGCACTTTTCCAACATGACTAAACACACATCTAAGGCCACTGTTGGATTTCTGAAGACGAACAGGGTGAAAGTGATTCAGTGGCCAAGTACGTCTCCTGATCTGAACCCAATCGAACACCTATGGGGAATTCTGAAGAGACAAGTTGAGCATCACTCTCCATCCAGCATCCAGTCACTAAAAGAGGTCATTGTTGAAGAATGGAAAAAGATTGATGTTGCAAAATGTCGCCAACTTGTTCATTCCATGCCTAGAAGACTTGGTGCTGTCATTAAAAATCATGGAGGCCATAAAAAGTACTAGATGTAGTAGTTTTTGTTGTGGGGTGTACTCATTTTTGCACCACCCTAATTTGAGTAAAACTGAAAAATGTGTAATCTAAGTTATATTATTAACCTTACTTTCACGTTATAAGTTAAACAGATGTTATATTAAACTTTGTCTTGTCACCATTTTGGAAATTGTTTGTGTTCATTGAGATATTGTTTAAAATGTTACTTTTCAAAGGGGGTGTACTCATTTACGCTGAGCAATATATATATATATATCTATATATATATATATATATATCAGGGTGGTGTAGTGGTTAGCACTGTCACCTCAGAGCAAGAAGATCCTGGGTTCGAGCCCAGCAGCCAACAAGGACCTTTCTGTGTGGAGTTTGCGTGCTGTCTGTGCAGGTTTCCCCCACAGTCCAAAGACATGTAGGTTAGGTTAACTGGTGACTCTAAATTGAGTGTAGGTGTGAATGGTTGTCTGTGTCTATGTGTCAGCCCTGTGATGACCTGGAGACTTGTCCAGGGTATACCCCGCCTTTCGCCCGTAGTCAGCTGGGATAGGCTCCAGCTTGCCTGCAACCCTGTAGAACAGGATAAAGCGGCTAGAGATAATGAGATGAGATATTTTATTTATCAGGGTGGCACGGTGGTGTAGTGGTTAGCACTATCACCTCAGAGCAAAAAGGTCCTGGGTTCAAGCCCAGTGGCCAACAAGGGCCTTTCTGTGTGGAGTTTGCATGCTGTCTGTGTGGGTTTCCTCCCACAGTCTAAAGACATGCAGGTTAGGTTAACTAGTAGCTCTAAATTGACCGTAGATGTGAATGGTTGTCTGTGTCTATGTGGATAACCTGGTGACTTGTCCAGGGTGAACCCCACCTCTCGCCCATAGTTAGCTGGGATAGGCTCCAGCTTGCCTGTGACCCAGTAGGACAGGATAAATGGCTACAGATAGTGGATGGATGGATATTATTTACCAGCTTAAGGTCAGTCCGTATCATGAAATACCGTGACCGGGGTCTTGAAAATACTGACCTGGGCCTCAGTCAGTATTTTCAAGACCTCGGTCACGGTATTTCACAATACGGACCAACCTTAAGCTGGTAAATAATATATTTATTTTTTTCTTTACCAAATTCTAACAGAAAATGAGAGCGCCCGAAAGGGAAACCATATTTAGAACAAACCTGCTACTCAGCTTTCTCCTAAAATGTTTTCTTTTATTTCGTCTTCAACAGGGTAGTAAAACTCACTTTCGCTGTGAACACAGTCGTTATCGCTATCTATGCTGTAAAATTAATGCTATTATACTATGTTTGTTGTTGTTGTGAACAAATGAGTCGCCAAAGGTCCATAACCGGGGTCCAGAGCGTAGGATTCCGGACTGCTCGCGAGCCAATGAGAGTGCGCAATTTGATGGAAACCGGACTGCGAAAAAAAAGTTAAATAATATTGGCTGGCTTTTTTTTTTCCCGTGGTATATCAGATATATTCCATTCAGCTAGCATGATACTGAATGAGTCAAAGACAGGTGGCTGAATGGAATATATCTGATATACCACAGGGAAAAAAAAAAAAGCCAGCCATTATTATTTAAAATTTTTTATTGAATTTTTTTGCCATTTTTTATAATGGCTGGCAGGTTTTTTTCATGGTATATCAGATATATTCCATTCAGCTAGCATGATACTGAATAAGTCAAAGACAAGTGGCTGAATGGAATATATCTGATATACCATGAAAAAAACCTGCCAGCCATTATTATTATTATTATTATTATTATACATACACACTCTTCCAGTTTTTCGATGTCCATTGGTATGTTTTTCCCTTGTAGATATGCATGAAGACTCTCTAATGAAGTTTTGGTAGCCTTTCGGGTGTTCAACATGTCTTTCTCTTTCCTGGCGAACAAAGAAATGCTTCTGCGCATGCACATCAGAAAACTTTCTCAGTGGATATTTGCATCAGCTCCGACGTGTGACGTCATGTTGCCTTGACAATCATCTAAAAAAAAGTCTAAAGTCCTTCCCGTGCCATACGGCGCATCGGGCGGCGCCAATCTCCGTTTCTGCAGCCCTCAGCCTCTCACATAGCTAGGGTTACAGTGGGGGGCGAGTCCTCTGGTAACCACAAGAGTTTAACTCCCCTACTCGCATCTGTATTGCAGCATGCCTTGCCAGATGGTAGTAGGTACCATTTTTATGATGGTCTTTGGTATGACCTGACTGTGAATAGAACTCATGGTCTCCCAATCGAGAGGCAGACACGCTACCACTAAGCCACTAGCCAGTCCTTGGCAATTATACAATATCATAAAACATATTCAACGCTCATTCTCCATTGAGCAGAGTGACGTAATACACATCGGATAAGCGATATGCTAACAATATTGCATGCTATCGAAGCAAATGAATGAAACCCGCTAGAAGGGAATAGAACACGTTTTTATTCCATCAAAAAAGTGTCCTGTATGGATAATACTCAATGTTATTCACTATCCTTTGCTTTCATGTGTGTGGGAAGCCATAGCACAATGTTTAGAGAAGCAGCTTTGGGACCAAAAGGTTGCTGGTTCAATTCCCTGGGTCAGCAGGACTGACTGATGTGCCCTTGAACAAAGCATTTAATCCCCAACTGTTGTTCTGGATAAGTGTCTGTTAAATGCTTGTATTGTATTAGACAGACATCTAGTGGTCATTTACTGTAATAGTATTCTAAGGAACTGTCAGGTATTAGAGATAGACTACTGTACATTGGTATTGTGTCCATTTTTTCCTTTCTTTGAGAAACCATACAGCCACATGTGTTTATACCTGTCATGAACAAAAATAAACCATTTAGAGTGGCAATTCATCTGAAGTCTTTCAGATGAATTCACAAGTCACAGAAGGGCCCTCACCAGCCACGGGACTCAAACCCAGGACCTTCTTGCTGTGAGGCAACAGCGCTAACCACTACACCATCGTGCCGCCCACACAAAACTTACAACCACAAATCAGTAAGTTGGGACAGTGTATTGAAATTGATATTAAAAACAATGATTTGTAAATAATCTTCGACCTGTATTGCACTCAAAACAAAAAGCAGCACATTATTTGATGTTTTACCTCATTAACTTTTTTTTTTCAAAATAAACACATTTCAATTTAGACTCTTGCAACGCATTTCAATAAAGTTGTTACAGTAAAGCGTTTCCCACTTTATAATGTTCCCGTTCCTTCTCCCAACACTTCAGAGATGTTTATGGACTGAAGACTCCAAGTGATGAAGTGTTTCAGGTGTTATTTTTGTCCCGTTCTTCCTGTAAACAGGTCTTAAGGTGTGTGACACTTCAGGGTCGTCACTGTCATATTTTTCATTTCTAAATTCTCCACACATTCTCTATTGGGGACAGAGGAGACACGCCCTCTTCTTCCACAGCCACGCCTTTGTAATATGAGCAGAATGTGGTTTTGCATTGTCTTGTTGAAATCTCCCTGGGAAAGACGTCGTCTTGAAGGCAGCATACTCACTCATGGCGACCTCAGCCAAGTCACACGCCTGGAGCCCCAGTCCTGTCAATCAGCCATGCAGTTGGCTAGCTCAGCAGTACTGGCTGTACCCACATCCCTTTTCAGGGTTTCGATGAAGGTTGTGGGGGGGCAACCTTGACTTCTGCAACTGTGGAGAGGCTCCCACAGCACAAGCTCACCAGCAGGCAGATTATTGTGCCTGCAAACCAAAGTCTCTGCCAGTCCACCTTGTCAGAAATTCTGGGGAGGGTACTATATAAATCTTCATTTGGTACATAGCTCTGCCAGCTGATGTTCAGGGCCACACGTAACATTCAAGTGTAGGAGCCGTCAAGAGATCTTTCTCAGGTAGAGGTAAGGGACCAGCATTTGCATCCGTACAGGAGGACAGACTTGACGGTGGCCACAAAGAACCTACGCTTCAGCTCGTGAGAGACACCTGATTTCCAGATTTTACTCATATCATTCAGTGCCTGCCAGGCTAGTGCCTTGTGGACTTTGATATCCTGCTCAGTTGAATTAACCCACGAGCCTAGATAGTTGAAATTGTCTACTTGATCAAGCACCATCCCATCACTTGTGGAGAGAAGTGCTGGAGATGTAATATTGCAAGACATCGCCTTGGTCTTCTTGTCATTTAGAACAAGCCTGATGTGATTACACTCTTTCTCAATGCTAGCAAGCAATGTCTGTGCCTGTTGGACATCATTAGATAGCAATGCAACGTCGTTGGTGAAGTCCATGTCCGTGATTACCTTTTCCGGGTGTCTACGAGAGCGTCCAGGCATTAACGTGAACTTGAGGTCGGATTCTCTGCCACAAATAGCCTTCCGAAGAGCATAATCAAGCACTATCACAAACAGAAAAGGGGCAAGAGTATCTCCTTGCAGCACGCCCACTGTGATTTCAAATTCCTCTGTATCACCGTCTGGGGTCACAACCTTTGCTCGGGTACCTGTGTACATCGCTTCAACTGCCCTTAGTAGCCTCAATGGAATGGCATAGGCCTTGAAGATCTGGATCATTTTTCCTCGATGGATAGAATCAAAGGCCTTCCTGAAGTCTAGAAATGTGACCGTGACAGATAGGTTGTTCTTTCGGGCCTCCTCTAGGATTCTCTGCAGAGCCAAAATGTGGCTAACTGTCATTCTGTTTTCCCGGAATCCATTTTGGTTGTCCCGAAGATGGGGGTCAATGGGGTCATGGATGTGGTTTAGTATCATGCGGTTGTAGATCTTTGCAATGACCAAAGTTAAAGTTATGCTACGATAGTTATCCATGTTTGTTAGATTCCCGATTTTGGCACAGGTAGGATGTTGGAGAGGGACCACTACTCTGGTCTGGAGCCATGCATGAGCGCCTGGTTACAGAAGGAAAATATAATATCATCCAGGTCACAGGTCTTTATGACTTCAGGAGGGATATTGTCAGGACCTGCACTCTTTCCTAGTTTCAGAGAGATCTCAGCATGCTTTAGTTCATCTCTGGAAAATGGGCCACCTTCGATGTCTAGATTTGTTAAGACATCGACTATGTCCTTCTAGGGATCATCCACAACTGGTGCATTCCCCAACAGATTCTTAAAGTGGGAAAACCAAGTGGATATTTGCTCCTCCAGGCTAGCCCCTGCTACATGTTCATGCTCCGATTTTTTCCTGTGACCACTGATTTCATTTATGACCACCCAGGCTTCACTGAACTGCTTGTTGTCATTCGTGGTCTCCACCCTACTGGCCTTCTCCTCCAGGTCTTCAGCTTGCAGTTTATAAAGAGTTTTCCTGGCAAGGTCCAGTGCTTGCTATCCCTCTCCTGTTCCACAGGACTGCAAGAATCGGATTTTACTAGGATCTTCCTCAGACTGTCCCTGGCAGCTACCACCTCAGGATGCAAAGAAGTTTTTAGATTACGTGATTTCTCTTTACATGGAACACAGGTGTTGATAGCAGCCACATTTGCATCTATAAATCTCTGGTAAATCGCAGTAGGATCTTCAGCATCGTCTGCCAAAAGATGAAAGTGGTTTCTGACTTCAATGCTGTAGGCTTGCAGGTCAGGTTTCGCTGCAAAACACTTCCAATCATAGCAGACACTTTTGAATCTCTAAACGATGGTCAGAGCCCAGGCTATCAAAGCTGCTGTATGCCTCAGCATTGAGGATGAATTTCTTTCTAACAAGAATGTAATCCAGTTGACACTTAACTTCAGAGGTCGGATCCAAGAAAGTCCATCTCTTGCTGAGACATTTTTTGAAGCTGGTGTTCGCTGCAATTAGGTTGTACTCTACCAAAAGTTCAGCCAGATATTTACCATTTCTGTTTGTGGCATCATGGAATGGAAAACGCGCATCCTCAGGACCGAGTCTAGCATTGAAGTTGCTGAGGATGATGAGAAAGTTATGAGCAGGTGTGCCTTGAAAAGCTGCGCGCAGCACGTTGTCGAACTGCTCAGTCTCACTAGCTTCTGAGACGTTTGTGGGAGAGTAAGCAACTATCACTGTAGTAGCCGGGTTGCCCACAGACTGAGAGAGTAGAACCCGTGGGGACTATGAGTGAGTATCACATAATGCTTTCTTTGCCCTACTACTAAGAAGGAAGCCTACCCCTCCCACCACAGCTTGCACTTCATTTCTCCAAGCGGACGAAGTGACAAGAAAGTGGTCTTCAATACCGCAAAATTTGAGCTCAGCTTGGTGAACTAGTCGATGTTGCTGAATTCCTAGTATCTCAATGCCAAGCAAGTGTGCACAATATGAAGCTCCTTTGCTCTAGATTCTTCTTGGATTGTGCATGCATTGAAGGTAGCCATATAATACGTTTTCCTACAACGTAGTAGTACCTCAGTTTTAGTGCTGGGATCAGATGAGCCCCTTCCCAAGGGATTTGAGGGTCCATCGTCATATGGTCGTACTGGAGGCTGACCAGCACTAACATCGATGGCTGGAGTCTTGTCCACTCCCAGGACTGGAAGTATAGGATTTGTAGTTGTTGCACCTTCCATAGCGTGTAACTTTACAATGCGAAAAAAAGGGTAAGGTGATGGGGTCGCAACTCCACACACTACCACTATCCAACTGAGTGTTGGGATTTTTTTTATCAGGGTAGTCTCCCTTAGATCCGCCACGATTCTGTGACACTGGGGTGGTGCTAAGAGACACTGCAGAGATCCTCGGCCCATCTATACCGGTAGTTATGTTGTTTGTTTATTTATTGTCTTAATTCACTGTTTTTTTTTTTATTTATGTAGTGTATTTTTATTGTTTTACATTATTCATTTATGTATTTTTTATATTCACCGTATAATCACTCAGTTGATTGCTTTTATTTATTTTTTCTGTTATTCTGTTTTTCATTTAATTGTTTCTCATTTTTAGCCTTTGTAACAAATATGGTGTTTGATTATTGTTTTCATTGGGTGAGGTTTTTATATAAGCCCTTTCGGGTTTCATACCTCTCCTTCGCACATTTTAATCATAATTGTTTACATTATTTGAAATGATATGCTTGTTGCTTGTGCATAAATAAATAAATAAATCTTTACCCCTCAAACACTCGGCCTTTCCTGGATACTGATTTTGTACCAAATCATGATTACAGTCATCTGTTTCAAATCACATCATTATTTAATTGTTTTACCTTATTACTAGGCCTAAATTGCCCCATACCAACTTTTTTTTTTTTTTTTGGAATGTGTTGCAGGACTGAAACGCAGGAATGGATGTATATTAACAAATGAAATGAAGTTGACCAACAAAACATGAAATATCTCGCGTTCATTCTGTCTGCAATGAAATACAAATCAAAGTACATTTACAAATCACCGCTTTCTTTTTTATTTGCATTTTCCACACCATCACAACTTTTTCTGATTTGTATAAAACTCTTACAATTGTACAGTAAAAATCCATCCATCCATTCATTATCTGTAACTGCTTATCCTGTACAGGGTCACAGGCAAGCTGGAGCCTGTCCCAGCTGACTATGGGCGAGAGGTGGACTACACCCTGGACACGTCGCCAGGTCATCACAGCAATTGTAAAAAAATGTTTGGCCAAATCATTTTAATTTGTAAACAGCAATAATGGCAGACTTTCATTTTAAAAAAATCAGCTACACAGTACATTAAAAAAAAATTAACACTGTCGCTATACTTCACTCCTTTATTTTGCCCTTTAATCCAGCTGGCACAAAGTCACAGAGCCATTTTCCACGCCAAACGCCGGATACACTGGGTTCTTAAACACTGTGCAGATTGTGTGCATGTGTGCAAGTGTGTGCGCATCTGGCGAAACTCTGTAAAAGGACAGTCGTCCAGCAGGCCAGTCCAGATACACACCTATCCTGTCTGAGGCTGGCATGTTGATGTCAAGAGCCTCTGAACTGTGCTGGACAGTGTAGCGTTTGTTGGTACACGTGAGCACCCAGGAGACCTCGTTTAACCCAAGCTTCACCTGATTGTCCAACACTGGTATGTCTTCCGATTTCCTCCCAATACTAGAATACGTGATGCCAATGTCTGATGAGGAGCTTTCACAATAGACTTCCCAGTAACAGCGATGGTTCAGACTCTCGTTACACAGAACCTGTTCGTACATCTCAAATCTCTCAGGGTGATCTGGGTACTGCTGGGCTTGGGCCGTGTATGAGACCTTCCTGTTCACCTCAGACAGACACAGGTGTTTGTTGGCTGTGTTTGGGTCGAATGTGAGCTCACAGGCATCTGCAGAAATGGAAAACATTTATTTATTTTATAAAAGTATCATATTTGACCAGGTACAGCCCAGCATGAGCATTAGTCTAACTGTAATAAGTCTTTTTCATGACAAGAGATTTTTTTTTTTCTGGATCAGCAATAAATATAAATACAGTGCCTTGCAAAAGTATTCATACCCCTTGAACTTTTTCACATTTTTCCACCTTACAACCACGAACTTAAAAGTTTTTTATTGAGATTTTATGTGATAGACCAACACAGAGTAGCACAGAATTGTGAAGTGAAACAAAAATGATAAATGGTCTTCAACATTTTAAACAAATAAAAATCTGAAAAAATGTGATGTGCATTAGTATTCAGCCCCCTGCGTCAATACTTTGTAGAGCCACCTTTTGCTGCAATTACAGCTGCAAGTCTTTTGTGGTATGTCTCTACCAGCTTTGCACATCTAGACACTGACATTTTTGCCCATTCTTCTTTGCAAAATAGCTCAAGCTCAGCCAGATCAGATGGAGAGCGTCTGTGAACAGCAATTTTCAAGTCTTGCCACAGATGCTGAATGGGATTTAGGTCTGGACTTTGACTGGGCCATTCCAACACATGAACATTCTTTGATCTAAACCATTCCAATGTAGGCGGCACGGTGGTGTAGTGGTTAGCGCTGTTGCCTCACAGCAAGAAGGTCCTGGGTTCGAGCCCCGGGGCCGGCGAGGGCCTTTCTGTGTGGAGTTTGCATGTTCTCCCCGTGTCCGCGTGGGTTTCCTCCGGGTGCTCCGGTTTCCCCCACAGTCCAAAGACATGCAGGTTAGGTTAACTGGTGACTCTAAATTGACCGTAGGTGTGAATGGTTGTCTGTGTCTATGTGTCAGCCCTGTGATGACCTGGCGACTTGTCCAGGGTGTACCCCGCCTTTCGCCCGTAGTCAGCTGGGATAGGCTCCTGCGACCCTGTAGAAGGATAAAGCGGCTAGAGATAATGAGATGAGATTCCAATGTAGCTCTGGCTGTATGTTTAGGGTCATTGTCTTGCTGGAAGGTGAATCTCCTTCCCAGTCTCAAGTCTTTTCCAGCCTCCAACAGATTTTCTTCCAGGATTGCCTTGTATTTAGCTCCATCCATCTTCCCATCAACTCTGACCAGCTTCCCTGTCCCTGCTGAAGAAAAGCATCCCCATAGCATGATGCTGCCACCACGTTTCACAGTGGGGATGGTGTGTGCAGGGTGATGAGCAGTGTTAGTTTTCCGCCACACATAGCGCTTTGCATTTAGGCCAGAAAGTTCAACTTTGGTCTCATCTGACCAAAGCACCTTCTTCCACATGTTTGCTGTGTCCCCTACATGGCTTCTTATGCCTGTCTTTCAACAATGGCTTTCTTCTTGCCACTCTTCCAAAAAGGCCAGATTTGTGGAGTGTATGACTTCTAGTTGTCCTGTGCACAGATTCTCCCACCTGAGCTGTGGATTTCTGCAGCTCCTCCAGAGTGATCATGGGCCTCTTGGCTGCTTCTCTGACCAGTGCTCTCCTTGCTCGCTCTGTCAGTTTAGGTGGACGGCCATGTCTTGGTAGGTTTGCAGTTGTGCCATATTTTTCCATTTTTGAATGATGGCTTGAACAGTGCTTCTTGAGATGTTCAGAGCTTGGGATATTTTTTTATAACCTAACCCTGCTTTAAACTTCTCCAGAACTTTATCCCTGACCTGTCTGGTGGCTCTAATGATCACACATTATCGTTTCGATAGTAACAGCTCATTCTCAGGTACATGTACTCTATGGCACATGTACTGTATGGAAGACGCTCCACATAAACAGAATAAAAAAAGTATGTAATTGTTGGTATGGTGAAGGCTTCTGGAAGGAGACATTTATTTCATATTTATGGAAGGAGTCTCCAGTGTCAGGGCTTTGTAAAAGTCAGAGGTAAAGCTGGAACTTTTAAGTTTTCCAACATCTTCAGGACAGAGGAGCTCACTCTTTATGGTCAGATGAGAAGCTGCTTTTTTGTCTTCACAAATTCAGAAGAAAGAAAAGATCAAGTTTAGGGTGGTATAACAATAATGCTGCTCCTCCACACCACCATATTATTCACTATTTTACTGTCAGACAAGGTTTTATTCCTTACAGTAAGATTTTCCCCAGTATTTTTAATTGCAAAATCCTCAATGCATATTTTAATTTTTGTTGTTTTTTACTTAGATGAAAAAATACTTTATAATGCATGTGGCAGCACTGGCATGGTTGAGCATCAGCTCCTGATGGAGAGGATTTGGCAGGTAACACATGATGAATCTCACCTGTGTGTGATCACAGCGAGTTATTACATGCGTGCTAGAGATAGAATGCTGTGAACCAGATCGAGAGAGTGGGACAGAGATGACAAAAATCACACAACACACACCAGCGCATGGGCTTGGAAAGTGTTAATATACTTAAAGGTGGAGTACGAGATTTTTTTCAGGAATATTTTTTACCATATTGCTTGAAAAGCTCCTCACACCCATGTTGCAAACAGTACAATAGAAGGTTTGACCCAAAAACGAAATATTTTAATCCAGTCTACAGTGTAAAATAAAGGAAAAACGCCATCCAATCATATCGAGGTACCACCTCAAAATGATTGGATAGTGACACGTCAATCAGACTGAAGCCCGCGAACAGCCCGGCCCTTCTCTCTGTGTGTGTGTGTGTGTATTAGAGCCCTGCACTCCCACGGGAGTCCTGCGGAACTTGCGGGACCTGCCGCAAAGCACTGCGGTGCGGGACAAATTTTGAAAGCTCATTGCGGGCGCGGGCGGGACCGGAAGTGCACATACGCGTGCGCGGGCGGGAGCAGGAGTGCACATATGCGGTGCGGGTGGGAGCGGTGATAAGCTGCAGTCCCGCCAACTAAAAACGTGCTTGAAATAAAATTTATAAATTATTAATTTATATCTATCATATATAATTTATGCTGCATATTTTATTTGGTATTAATAAAAACATTTTAAGATGCCTAAATTTGTAGAGAAAGTCAGGTTGCCAGATTGCGTGAGAAATGGCATCTTAAACTTGCCATTGATCACCCTAAGGGGAAATTCTTTGATCACTCTAACGACTCGCAGTTCACACCCAGCTAGCAAGAAAATCATGAGTGAATTGATTTACTTGTTGCGTTAGTCTACAACTTTAATCAGAGAGACAGGTTACACAGTGACGGTAGGCTTGACTCAATGCTATCCCAGAAATCCTTCCTGTAATATGCAAATTTGGCTGTCCAATCAGAGGCAGCCAAATTTGCATATTACAGGAAGGATTTCTGGGATAGCATTGAGTCAAGCCTACCGTCACTGTGTAACCTGTCTCTCTGATTAAAGTTATTAGACTAACGCAAGCAGTAAATCAATTCACTTCTTTTACTAGCTCTGCTTTGCAAAAAACAAAACAAAACATTGGTACAAAGCAAGCCCATTCACTTTTTTATGCTGATCAAAGAATTACAATGGTTTCTCATGTGATAATTTGCGATTAAATATTTTAATTGTTAGACAGCACTAATTATTATTATTAGAGATATTACATGCTGAATTCAGAAACAAGGTAAACAATAACAAACGTGAGCTGTAGATATTTATGCTCAAATCCACTCAAAGTAGGGGGCGGGGCACCATCACGCTGTGTCAAGACAAGAACTTTCCTGAGAAATAAGGCGAACGTCTGCATCATGCGGGATTTGCGGGCGGGAGCGGGACAAAATATGGCAGGCGCGGGCGGGACTGAAAATCATAATTCTTTGCGGGCGTTGGCGGGAGTGGGACTGCACAATGCGGGCGCGGGCGGGACTGAAAAATCCGACCTGCGCAGACCTCTAGTGTGTATGTGTGAGAGAGCGAGCAGCCCCTCCCCCACCCGCGCGCTGAGCAGGGAGAGACAGAAATGCACAGAAAAAGGTCCCTCCAAACTTAACGAGACGCGGGGGGTGGGAGCATGGCGAGGGCGGGCTTGTTTCTTTTCAAAATATGGCTTGCGGGAACCGTTATTCCAAAATCTCGTACTGCACCTTTAAGTGAGGTGAAAAACCTCAAAATATTGGGACGGTTTTTTATTTTGCTTTTTCTGTTGAGTGTCCAAAGTTTGCCTGAAGCTCTGTCAAAGTCTACCTGTCTCCCCCGAGTCCTCCTTCCTACTTACCTTCAATGCAGTATAACGCACTAAAGTGATGTTTGAGGAAGTTATGCTATTGTCGGTTTGATTTCTCTGTTTGTTTGTCTGTTAGCAAGACAACTCAAAGTAGTGAACAGCTTTTGATGAAAAAGTGAGCCATGGGCCAAGGAACAATTGATTAGATTTTGGTGCAAATCCAGATATGTATGTGGATCCAGGAATTTTTTAAAGCTAGACGGCCTTTCGATTTCATAAAACCGGTGAAATTTAGTTGCGTCTGAAATGTGGTGATTGTGATATCTGTTTATTTCTGTAATATCTCACAAAATATCAGGCCATTCTGTGGCTGGGAAGTTATTTAATTTGAGGGGATTAAAGCAAATAATGTGCATGAAATCGCTCGCTTGGCGCAGTCAAGCAGACAGAGGAAGTCCGTGTGCGCATGCGCAGGTTTACCTTCTTCTTCTTCTTTTGGGTTTTACGGCAGCTGGCATCCACAGTGTTGCATTACTGCCATCTACAGGTTTCCCTTTGAGCGTGCACTGACAGTTCCATCATTCTGTCGCTAAACGAACAGCTGATCATACCGAGGTGCTCGCTGAGCGCCCATATTTATTAGTTTGGTCCTGCGTTTCCTTTCCTTCGTATAGAACATAACGTCTTTTCTTCTCGCTTTCTTTCCGTCACTGTAGTCGCTCTTTCACGTTTCATTCGCACACTCACGTCCTCCATTTTTCTCTCCTGTTTCAAATTTGTATCCCACAATGCCTTGCGTGAACGGGGAAAGCCCACCACGTGATGCTACGTCATGCATCTTGAATTGGGACATCGTGACGCAGGAAAAAAAACAGTGGAGAATTTAGGGACACGTGGCCCAAAATTCATTAATTGCTCCATTTAAACAAAAAAACCTAATACATTTGGAAGTCTGTGATTCGAATTCAGTAGCTTTTGGTTACTAACCAAAAATAATTGGGTGTTGGGGAAAAGTCTTTTTATGACCTACACTTGAAAAATCTGAAAGGCAGTCTAGCTTTAATGGATTCTTTCCCATTGTGCATTAGGGTTAAGGCGGAGGTTTGCGCTCTCCAAGTGCTTCTAGTTTTTGTTTGGAAACACTCTCCAATGATTAAAATGAGGCACTTGAATTTTTGACCAGATTCAGATGTCACTAATGCTATAAAAGGTGAAGGTAAGCCAGAGAGGGACCAAAAGAGAGAATGAGAGAGGAAAAGAAGCAAACATAAAAAAAAAAGGCACAGGAACTTACACTTTTTGATCCCTGCTTTGATATACTGCTCACTTTTTGGTTCCATGCTGTAGAAAGAGAAGAATTTTAGAGTTACAATCCAATCAAAGAAGCACATTATTAAATGTACAATTATTTGAAATACACTTCTAACAGTGTATTATATTTACACCGTATGGCCAAAAGAATGTGGACACAACCATCACACCCATATGTGGCTCTTCCCCAAACTGTTCCTCCAAAGTTGGAAGCACACAATTATATAGAAAGACCAGGGATGTGATTTGGGGCTGGTGAAATTATCTGAAAATTTTAGGCGGGGGTCTGGGGGCCACAGGCCCCCAGCTGGTCCAGGGCAGCGCCCTGGTGGGGGGACAAGGGGGGAAGCCCCCCAAAGCTCCTGGGTTTTGGGGTTTTCTGACTTAAAAATTGTACTAAAATGGCAAGCAAAACACACAAGAAAAAACTTGTCATGATTAACAAATTCAAGCCAATTTAATGGTCAACATGCAACTCTGACACACACACTCACTCTCACACACACTCACTCACTCACCCCCCCCAAGAACCAGCGCGTTGCAGGGCCCGCTAGCCCCGCGCCTTGGGACGTAATTCGCCCCGAGGCGAGCCGCGGCGCTCCGCTTAGGTTTCGTTTCTATCCCGGGCTCCAGCCCGACTTTGGACGCTCGTAGCTCGGGCAGGGGAGGTCACAGTATCCCCAAACTTGACAGCCAGAGACCTCTGCCCTCTCCCCAAAGAACGAAATCGCTGAACAAATGTCTCACAGTCTTATGTCCAACGTCTGTAGCAACCTCTTTCCCCAACCATTCCCAGCGGAACTTGTTTTTCACTATTCTGTCGATTTCTTTAACTCGATTTGCATCTTTACGCTCGATCACGGAGGCTGCCATCTTTCAACTCTTTGTTTGAAGCGAGCTTACGTACAGCTAACAAGCGCGTTCATTGGTTGTTACAGAGTGATGGGCCAATCACGTACCTCGTTTCATCTCAATGACGTAATTGCGTAAATGACGTAATTACGTCAATGAGATGAAACGAGGTACGTGATTGGCCCATCGCTCTGTAACAACCAATGAACGCGCTCGCTTCAAACAAAGAGTTGAAAGATGGCAGCTTCCGTGATCGAGGCATAAAGATGCAAATCCGAGGCTGCTATCTTTCAAACAAAGTTGGAACGAATAGGATACGAATGTGGATTTGAGGGAAAAATCGGAAACATTTTTTTTTTCAAGTTTTGAGGTGAAAAAAGCGGAATTCCGCGAATTCGCGGAAAAATCACATCCCTGAAAGACTTTACACTTTGGATTACAATTTCCCTTCAATGGAACGAAGAGACGAAAACTTGTTCCAGCATGACAAAGCGAGCTCCATGAAGACATGGTTGGAATGGGAGAGCTAGAGTGTACTCGAGAACTTCAAGAAAATCTTACACGAGTGTCTCCAGTTTGCAGCTTGAGTTTTTCAGTAGATCAGAGAGCAGCCTTTCTCCTTCATCTCCTGGATTATTGTAGCTCAGATCCAGATCGCTCAGGACTGATAACGAGTTTGAACTCAGAGCAGATGCCAGGAAAGAAAATCCTTCTTGTGTCACTATGCAACCAGACAACCTAAAACAAACAAAGGAAGAAATGAAAGCGACATCCTGACGAACACAGTTTCGCTTTAGAGTGTCATTTGGAAACCAACCTCAGTATCTGCAGTTTGCACTGTTCATTGCTGAGTCCTTCAGAAAGGAGTTTCACTCCTGAATCCTGCAGGTCATTGTTACTCAGGTCCAACTCTCGTAAAGTGTTGAGAACGGAGGACAGGAATGAGCAGCTCTTCTCTGTGAGGTTACACCAGCTCAACCTGGATTTAGAACACAGCCGAAAACAAACATTTCAGAATTTACATTCGCGTACAAAACTCTGAAAGCAGCTCACAAAACGATCAAGAGATTAACATTAACAGTTTGTGTGCCAAGTGGATGGCTTTTCCTATAATAATGGAATTCCAGTAAATAAATGATTTTTGTAGTTAAATCAATACTTGCCTCAGAATTTGCAGTTTAGAGAATGAATTTTCGCATCCAGCAAAGAGCTGCTCCAGTCCTGTGTCCTGCAGGTCGTTGTTGCTCAGGTCCAGTTCACTCAGAGAAGATGAAACTGATGCGAGGGCTGAAGCGAGTTCAGCACAGCTGCTCTGGGAGAAATGGCAACTCGCTAACCTGAGGACAGAGATTAAAGGTAGCATAAATGTACAGTCAAAACCAAAACTACCCATCAATCTATCAGTTATCAGACAGTAATTTGATTCTAAGTCATATTCTTAAAACACATATCCCATATAAGAGTGTCCTAATTAAACCTCTATCATGTACTAGTATGTGTTACAGCCTAAATAAAATAGTAGCGCATCTCAAAATATTGGAATATTGTGGAAAAGTTATTTTTTTGTAAATTAATTAAAAAAGGTAAACTTTCATATATTCTATATTTGTTACATGTAAAGTGAATTATTGTATCCACATTCACTAGATACGAGCGATCGCACGCTCTGATTGGCTACTCTACTACTAGGCTATCAACTCATATACCATGAGTAGAGAAAAACAAAATGACAGCGCGTGTTGCTGAACCAACCAAGGACGGTATTTAAAAAAAAAACAAAAAAAAAACACCCACCTCTACTCGAAAACAAAACCCCAAAGCTGATCAAATATTTAAAATAAACAGAAATGGCTAAAAGAATATACTTTTTTGTCCCCCCCCATAACACCTGTTCTACACTCCAGCCCAGTCGGTGGCGGTAATGCACCTTTACATTGCCAAACTGCCAAAAACCCTAAAGATGATCACCCAAAAAATAAAATAAAAAATTATGGAATCAAAGTATTTTATGGTAAGAACATACCTTTTTTTTCCCCCAATAATTATTATTGCATTTTTCACAAATTGCTCCTATCATTTTGCTGG
The DNA here is from genome assembly GCF_027579695.1 of Neoarius graeffei. Classification (NCBI taxonomy): domain Eukaryota; kingdom Metazoa; phylum Chordata; class Actinopteri; order Siluriformes; family Ariidae; genus Neoarius; species Neoarius graeffei. The sequence goes on along the minus strand of NC_083586.1, from coordinate 65,559,956 downwards.
TTTGTTTCCTTTCTAAGTTTAAATAATTTTGTTGATGTTTTGTATAAAGTTTTTATTTCTAAATTTTTTATTTACTGAAAAAGAATAACCTGGATGTCTCAGTACTCAACAACTACAGGCCCATATCCAATTTGCCATTCATTGGTAAAATAATTGAAAAAATTGTTTTTAATCAATTAACTGCCTTCCTGACATCAAATGGATGTTTTGATAAGTTTCAGTCAGGTTTTTGTGCCAATCATAGCACTGAAACAGCTCTTACTAAAGTCATGAATGACCTACGTCTTAATTCTGATGCTAGTAAAACATCAGTCTTGGTGCTTTTAGACTTAAGTGCTGCATTTGACACGGTAGATCATTCCATACTGTTACATCGACTGGAGCATTGGGTTGGATTTACTGGTATAGTAATCAACTGGTTAAAATCTTACCTACAACAAAGATTTTTTTATGTGGCCATTGGAGGCCACAGTTCATCACCCGTGTCCTTGAACTGTGGGGTTCCCCAGGGCTCAATCCTGGGACCATTACTATTCAACCTTTATATGCTCCCACTTGGACAAATTATTAAGAATAACTCAATAAACTTCCATAGCTATGCAGATGACACTCAGCTTTACTTAGCTATGTCACCTAATGACTATGCTCCTCTTGAGTCTCTTCATAGATGCATTGACCAAATTAACAAATGGATGTCTCACAATTTTCTTCAGCAGAACGCAGATAAAACTGAAGTAATTATATTTGGCAAAAAGGAGGAAAGGCTTAGGATTGCCACTGTTCTTGAAACTAATGCCGCTTTTCCACTACAAACGCGGCTGAGTCGGGCTGAGCCGTGCCGTGCTGAGTCGAGCTGAGCGGGGCTGTTGGAGTTGCATTTCGACTACAACTGCGCTGAACCGTGCTGGCTGGAAGTGGGTGGACACATTGGGTGAAGTTAGCGAAAGTGGGTGGACGTCACGTGATGTCGTTAAGCAGCGCAAACAGTGACATCAGTGAGCTTTTAAGCGGTAGTCTCACGACCCGGATAGTAAACAATAAACATGGAGGACATGGAGTCGTTAGTGTTGCTGGTCTTGGTGCTGTGGCTTGTTGTCACCGACAACGCCAACAGATACTGGCAAGAGCGTATAGATGAGGCGAGGTGCATAAGGCTTCATAATTCTCGTAATTCTCCTTCTTCCGGGTTTACGGTGTTTACAGATCCCAGCGTGCTCGCGGGGCGTGTGTGGGCATGTGAGGACACTCCTCCTCACCAATCAGTGCACAGGGGAGTGTCTGCTCACGCCCCTAGCCTCACTCGGCTCGCTTTGGCTCGCTTCAGCCCTACTCCAAAACGGTGCGAGTTTTAGGGGCTAAGCAGGACTGAAGCGAGCTGAGTCGTGCTGTTTTTTGGTAGTCGAAACGCGAGCCGTGTCGGGCTGAAGTGAGCTGAAGCGAGCTGAAGTGAGCTGAAAAAGGGTAGTGGAAAAGGGCCATAAGGGGCTTAAAGCAAAGGATACTGTCAAAAACCTTGGTGTCCTTATTGACAGTGAACTTAACTTCAACAGTCATATGAAAGTGGTAAAAAAGTCTGCATTCTATCACCTAAAAAAACATTTCTAAACTCAGGGGTCTCATGTCAAAGCATGATCTAGAAAAACTTATTCATGCTTTCATCTCCAGTAGGGTTGATTACTGCAATAGCCTTTTCACAGGTCTTCCAAAAAAGACCATCAAAGAGCTTCAACTAATCCAAAATGCAGCAGCAAGGGTTCTTACAAGAACAGAAAGGGTCGTCCATATCACTCCAATCCTAAGGTCTCTGCACTGGCTCCCAGTGAGCTATAGAATTGACTTTAAAGCATTACTTCTTCTATTTAAAACATTAAATGGGATGGGACCCAGCTACCTACTGGATATGTTTCAATTATATGCACCAACTAGGTCTCTAAGATCACAGGAGAAAACCTTGCTAGTAATACCAGCTGTCAAAACGAAGTGTGGTGAAGCAGCCTTTAGTTGCTATGCTGCTAAGCTTTGGAAGCAACTTCCAGATGAGATCAAAAATGCTCCTACTGTTGTTAGTTTTAAATCCAGGCTCAAGACGAAGCTGTTTTCAGATGCTTTCACTTGATTAATTTTTACCTAAAGTGTAATTAATTTCCTTTAACATAATTTCTTTTAATTTTGATTTTAATGATTTTACTTTAATTCTTTATTTTAATTTCTTTTTAATTTTGATTTTAATGATTTCACTTTTACTTTAATTCTTTGTTACTGTTCTTATGCTTTTATTTTTTGTGAAGCACATTGAATTGCCTGTGTGTATGAAATGCGCTATACAAATAAACTTGCCTAGCCTATCAAATTTGCAAAAAAATAAAAATGCTCAGTTTCTCAAAACCCAGTGAATGTGGAGAGAATAAAACAGCAGCGGTCTCAAAAGTAGCCGGTCACCGGAGGCAAATCACCGTCTGTTGCTTGTTATGCCGCCGGCTATTGTCAGTCGAGTCACAAAATTTAATATTAAATATTTCTGACGGCAAAAAAAAGTTGTGAACGTAAATTACATCCACTATGTCATGTACAGTGGTGCTTGAAAGTTTGTGAACCCTTTAGAATTTTCTATATTTCTGCATAAATATGACCTAAAACATCATCAGATTTTCACACAAGTCCTAAAAGTAGATAAAGAGAACCCAGTTAAACAAATGAGACAAAAATATTATACTTGGTCATTTATTTATTGAGGAAAATGATCCAATATTACATATCTGTGAGTGGCAAAAGTATATGAACCTCTAGGATTAGATGTTAATTTGAAGGTGAAATTAGAGTCAGGTGTTTTCAATCAATGGGACGACAATCAGGTGTGAGTGGGCACCCTGTTTTATTTAAAGAACAGGGATCTATCAAAGTCTGATCTTCACAACACATGTTTGTGGAAGTGTATCATAGCATGAACAAAGGAGATTTCTGAGCACCTCAGAAAAAGCGTTGTTGACGCTCATCAGGCTGGAAAAGGTTACAAAACCATCTCTAAAGAGTTTGGACTCCACCAATCCACAGTCAGACAGATTGTGTACAAATGGAGGAAATTCAAGACCATTGTTACCCTCCCCAGGAGTGGTCGACCAACAAAGATCACTCCAAGAGCAAGGCGTGTAATAGTCGGCGAGGTCACAAAGGACCCCAGGGTAACTTCTAAACAACTGAAGGCCTCTCTCACATTGGCTAATGTTAATGTTCATGAGTCCACCATCAGGAGAACACTGAACAACAATGGTGTGCATGGCAGGGTTGCAAGGAGAAAGTCACTGCTCTCCAAAAACAGCATTTATGCTCGTCTGCAGTTTGCTAAAGATCACATGGACAAGCCAGAAGGCTATTGGAAAAAATGTTTTGTGGACGGATGAGACCAAAATAGAACTTTTTGGTTTAAATGAGAAGTGTTATGTTTGGAGAAAGGAAAACACTGCATTCCAGCATAAGAACCTTATCCCATCTGTGAAACATGGTGGTGGTAGTATCATGGTTTGGGCCTGTTTTGCTGCATCTGGGCCAGGACGGCTTGCCATCATTGATGGAACAATGAATTCTGAATTATACCAGCGAATTCTAAAGGAAAATGTCAGGACATCTGTCCATGAACTGAATCTCAAGAGAAGGTGAGTCATGCAGCAAGACAACGACCCTAAGCACACAAGTCGTTCTACCAAAGAATGGTTAAAGAAGAATAAAGTGAATGTTTTGGAATGGCCAAGTCAAAGTCCTGACCTTAATCCAATGGAAATGTTGTGGAAGGACCTGAAGCAAGCAGTTCATGTGAGGAAACCCACCAAAATCCCAGAGTTGAAGCTGTTCTGTACGGAGGAACGGGCTAAAATTCCTCCAAGCCGGTGTGCAGGACTGATCAACAGTTACCGCAAACGTTTAGTTGCAGTTATTGCTGCACAAGGGGGTCACACCAGATACTGAAAGCAAAGGTTCACATACTTTTGCCACTCACAGATATGTAATATTGGATCATTTTCCTCAATAAATAAATGACCAAGTATAATATTTTTGTCTCATTTGTTTAACTGGGTTCTCTTTATCTACTTTTAGGACATGTGTGAAAATCTGATGATGTTTTAGGTCATATTTATGTAGAAATAGAGAAAATTCTAAAGGGTTCGCAAACTTTCAAGCACCACTGTATGTCCGTTGCCGCGTCAACTTTGTTTACATCCTTGACATGAGTGCAGCCATTATTGCCCCTTGTGCCATATGTAAGCCGTACTCTGATTGGCTTAGAGTGTTCCATGGACTGTGAATGGTTCATACCATCATGTGACTCACAAATGGCGATGAAGAGAGTTGCGAGCGGCTCCATGCTGGATGCGTGGCTAAAAAGGTCTAGAGGGAAAGGTAAGTACGTTTTGAACGCAAATTTATTCTGTCATTGTGTTGATATAGAAAAATAAATACGTCTTAGTCCACCGTTTCTCAGCCTTGCTTAAGACATTATAATTGCAGATCGTAAAGTTGACTCTGCGTTTGACAGCTGCTCGAAAAAACAAACTGCGTGCGTAACAACGCTAATCAAGCTTAAGCTAGACGACCCGCCTCAAATACCCGTCCCGGGTAAATGTTATCCCAATTTTAGATGACCTGTTCCAAACCATCCCGCCCCATGAAAAATTCTTACTTGCATCTCTCTCTCTCATATATATATATATATATATATATATATATATATATATATATATACACACACACACACACACACACACAATATTTGTTGTGCCTAACCCGCACTAAATAACTAGATTTATATAATTTCTATTCAGTAGGCCCCTACATGTATATGTAAATTCAAGAAATATTTTTATATCATATAATCTTACTTTCTTTGATTTATTTTGGTATGAATCTGGAGAAACTTGTCACCTTAGCTTAGTCAAAGTGCACATCAGACTTAAAATTATTATATCATCCATATGTGGATTTCAATTGGACTACTTTTTATGTGTTTGTTTGCAAATATTTCTGAAATTTGATAAAACGACTGAGGTATGGTTTCATATTTCAAGTTTCCAAATGGTATTGATTTTCACTGTTAAAAGTTTTTTTGTTAAATAAACTGTTAAAAGTTTATTTTCACTGTTAAAAGTTACCAGAGGCCACCATTTCTCAGTGCATTTCATAAAATTTTCCGTGCCAAAGGGGGGCGCACCCCCCTTTGAACCCCCCCGCACGCTTTGCGTGCATTATGTCTGCCGCTGGCAGACATTTTACCATTTTGCACCCTGCTGTAAGTTATTTGTACCCTGCTATTCTCCCAAACTTTGAAGCCCCTGAACAGTTATTCCATTCAATCTCATCATGATGGCTTATAGCCAACTCAGTGCTACGTGCCTCGTCAGCTATCAGCTCATGTACGACTCGATTTTGCGCAATAACTTAAATATTTCAAGGCTTTGTGGTTTTTTTATGATTATGGCTTATAGCTCATGAAAATCAGAAATCCAGTATATCAAATGATTAGAATATTTCATTTCATGTTTGAATAAAACAGTATAAATACCATGTATCTCGGTCTCGTTCAGTACACGCAACCACAATCATGGGGAAGACTGCAGACTTGACAGTTGTCCAGAAGATGATCATTGACACCTTCCACAAGGAGGGTAAGCCGCAGAAGGTCATTGCTGAAAAGGCTGGCTGGAAAAGGGATGAGCGCAGCCTTGAGAGGATTGTCAAGAAAACTTGATTCAAGAACTTGGGAGAGCTTCACAAGGAGTGAAACGAGGCTGGTGTCAGTGCATCAAGAGCCACAACGCACAGCCGTCTTCAGGAAAGGGACTACAACTATCATTCTTAATATGAAGCCCCTCCTGAACCAGAGACAACGTCAGAAGCTTCTTACCTGGGCTAAGGAGAGAAAGAACTGGACTGTTGCTCAGTGGACTTGATAAAACACAGTGGACCAACACCAGCAGATGACATGGCATCCCAAATCATCACAGACTGCAGAAAGTTCACACTGGACTTCAAACACCTTGGATTCTGTGCCTCTCCACTCTTCCTCCAGACTCTCAGAACTTGATTTCCAAATAAAATGATAAATTTACTGAAAAGAGGACTTTGGACCACTGAGCAACAGTCCAGTTCTTTCTCTCCTTAGCCCAGGTAAGACGATAATGACATTGTCTCTGGTTCAGGAGGGATTTGATATTAGGAATGCGACAGTTGTAATCCCTTTCCTTAAGACGTCTGTGCATGGTGGCTCTTGATGCACTGACACCAGCCTCAGGCCACTCCTTGTGAAGCTCTCCCAAGTTCTTGAATCAGGTTTCTTGACAATCTTCTCAAGCCTGAGCTCATCCCTTGTGCTTGTGCACATTTTCCAGCCAGACCTTTTCAGCAATGACCTTCCGTGGCTTACTCTCCTTGTGGACGGTGTCGATGATCGTCTTCCGGACCACTGTCAAGTCAGCAGTCTTCCCCATGATTGTGGTTGTGCGTACTGAACTAGACCGAGAGATATACAGGATTTATAAGGTTTTACTCAAACTTGAAATGAAATACTGTAATATTTTGAGATGCACTAGTATTTGGTGTCATGACAAACTTAGAGAAAAAAAAAAAGCAGTGAACATGACATTCAGTTTCAGTTTTATACAAAGATTTCTCATGTTGAATTTTGGACCTGACTGTCGTAACAGTGTTGTATTCTGGATGTAAACTAACGGACATGGCTGACCTCAGGACCTCCAGTTTACAGTGTGAACTCCTCAGTCCATCAGAAAGCAGCTTTGCTCCCTTCTCCACTCTGTAATTATCGCTCAGGTCCAGCTCTGTCAGAACGGAGTTTTCTGCCTCTAGAGCTGAAACCACGGTCTCCCAGCACATTTCCGTGAGCTCACAACCAGCAAGGCTGAAGCACAGCATGCATGCAATTAAGGTGCATTGTATGGATTATGATGAGAGTGATGGCAACATCAGGTGGAACCAACAAGTATTTGACAGGAATTTAACTCACCGAGCTTTTCTGCAGCACCTCACAGCCGGGATGAGTCTCCTGCAGGCATTATTCGACGAGTTGAATTTTTTCAGGTCGAGTTCTTCCAAAATGTCCTCAGACATTAGTATTAAGTAGGCCAGAGCTGAGCAATTTGATGGGGATAACTCTCTATCAGGAAACTTGTCTGTGTACAGATAGTTCTTGATTTGGTTGTACAGGGAGCTATCTTTCAATTCCATCAGACAGAAGAAGTGATTGATCGATGTCTCAGGGGGCAAACCATGATCGTTGTTCTGCTTTTGCCTGATGAACTGGATCACTTTGTTAATGCTCTTTTTGGTTACCTGTGTGTGTGTAAGAACACCTTGAAGGAGTTTCTGATTGGTCTCAGGTGAAATGCCTAACAAGAATCGAAGAAAGAGGTCCAAATGTCCATTCTCACACTCTGTGGCTTTATCAACAGCCTTCTTCAGTAAAACTTCCAGCTGAGTATCTTTAGGAGGGCGATCATTGAAGAAAAACTGTAACTCCTCCATGTTTTTGTTCAGGTAGGAGTTGAAAACATGGAGTGCAGCCAGAAACTCCTGAATGCTCAAATGTATGAAACAGTAAACCTTCCTCTCGTGAAGCACAGATTCTTTTTTGAAGATCTCAGCACACATGCCAGTGTACTCAGAATCTCCACTGACCTCAATACCACACTCCATCAGGTCATCTTCATAGAACAAGATGTTACCCTTCTTCAGCTGTTCAAATGCCAGCTTGGCCAGTTTCAGGATCATTTCTCTGTTCATTTCCAGAAGCTTCTTCAAATCTCGCTCTACTTTGCCATCATACTTCTGGCTTTTCCTATGTATCTGTATAAGCAGGAAATGGATGTACATTTCAGTCAGCGTAGTGGGAATTTCTTCATCAGTATTTTCCTGTAGCATTTCCTGAAGGACCCGAGCAGTGATCCAGCAGAAAATGGGAATGTGACACATGATATACAGGCTCCGAGATGTCTTAACCTGTGAGATGATTTTAGAGGCACAATTCACATCCGGTATTCTCTTTTTAAAATACTCTTCCTTTTGTTTATCTGTGAATCCTCGCACTTCGGTAAACAAGCCCACATGCTGAGAAGGGATCTGATTGGCTGCTGCTGGCCGAGAGGTGATCCAGATCAGAGCAGAAGGAAGCAGATTTCCTTTAATCATGTTTGTGATGAGAGCGTTCACAGGTGCTTTCTTTTGTTCACTGCTCACCATACAGTCACTGAACTCCAAAGGAGGGCGACTCTCATCAAGCCCATCGAAGACAAATGCAAGCTTGAGATTTTTGTACAAATTTGTTTCACTGAGTTTTTCCAGTTCAGGGTAAAATTCCTGCAGTAATTCATGAAGACTGCATTCTTTAACTTTAATCAAATTAATCTCTCGGAATGGAAGGAAGAAAATGCAGTCTATGTCTTTGTTAGCTTCTCCTTCAGCCCAATCAAGAATAAACTTCTGCACAGATACCGTTTTTCCAATTCCTGCAATTCCTTTGGTGAGCACAACTTTATTTTCTTCATTTTCCTCCAGACGACTGAAAATCTCATTGCAGTTGATTGGTTTTTCTTGAGATTTTTGCACTCTAAAAGCTTCATCAATTTTCATTATCTCATGTTCCTTGTTAACTTCTTTGAAATCTCCTTCAGTGATGTACAGCTGTGTGTAGACCGTCTCCAGAAGTATTTTAGTTTCTGTATCTTTGCCCTCAGCGATGTATTTGATTTTCTTCTTCAAGTTGTCTTTGTGACTCACCAGAAATTCCTTTAGAAATCTTTGGTTGCTCAATTTTAAACATGCTAAAAAAACAACAACAAAAACACAAGTGTTTGGACCCTAAAACAGTTTTGTAGGTACATAATCATCATCAAGCTCTCACTGGAGATCAATGTGGATTTGTGTCCTAATTTGTTGCAATACATGTTTGTTTATTTGAAATATATTAGTGCTGTCAAAAATGTCGCGTTATTAATGCGTTAACTTGACTCAATTTTAATGGCGATAATTTTTTTTATCGCGAGATTAACGCTCTGTGACATGATGCCACGCCCCGCACAGCCAGAGTCCTCTGCCCTCCCCCAAAGAGCCACGGTGCTCGGCTTAGGTTTCGTTTTCCCATCGGCGGCTCCAGCCCCACTTTGCAGTGGCTGTGACAAGACGTGTTATGCTCTGCAATAAAAAAAAAAAAAAAACATTGGTACAACCAGTGTTCGAACTATGCCGATATTTTCGGGGGGTCCCTTTTTTCCCTTGGGGGGGGGGGGTGCTTGCGCTTGTCTCAGAGCGCGGATCTCCATCACGCGCTCACTTCGGATATGCAAATGCTTCCCGTTACACACGATTGCTATGTCAATAAACATCATTTTGCCAATATTTTAGAGACCCCCCAACATTTCCCAAATCATGTTTTCAAGGGATCTCATGTCTGTTTCAGGGTATCTCGGATCCCCCGAGTACCCCCGTAGTTCGAACGGTGAGCAAGCCCATTCACTTTTTTATGCTGATAAGAGAATTACAATGGTTTTTCAGGTGACAAAAATGTGCGATTAAATTGCGATTAATCGCGAGTTAACTATGACAGTCGCGACATTAATTGCGATTAAATATTTTAATCGCTTGACAGCACTAATATATATATATATATATATATATATATATATATATATATATATATATATATATATAAAGTTCAAGTCGCATATTTACCCAAATTCTCCTTTTCAGTTTCTGTTCGCAAAGCTTCTGTGGAACAGGAGACACAGAGAAACACCGTCAGAGAAATTTTAAACATATGAACTCAAATTTACCATTTTAAATAGCAGTTATATTTATGTTTCTAGTTTTCCACAAGTTGTTTCCATGGTTAGGTTTTTGCAAGTGTTGCAGGGCTTAACATACTGTATAACGTATTTTGTTGTATTTATTATGCAAGTCAATATTACCTTTCTGACAGCGAGGTAACTTATCTTTTTAGATCTTAATCACGTTAATTACCTTTAGTCATACTAATCATGTCAATGGGTGGTTGGTTTATCAGTTTGCTCTTTAATACAAGAGCACACAGTATCTAGAGTCATGACCTTATCTAAGCTGAAAAGAGAAACCGGTTCATTTAGGGTAAAACTGTTGAGCAACGATAACAGGTACAGCACTGTGATCAAACATTACACAGTAATCATGCGATGAAAATAAATTAACATATGCTGACAAATTAATGACTGATTTCCTTATTGTATCAGCTGTCTATCTATCTATCAGCAATCAGAAGTTTGTATCCAGTCATGCACATGAATGTCATGGTAATATTGGGCTTTCAGTGATTGATTTGAACTGTTCTTTTTATCTTTAATAAAAAAATGAATTTGGTGAACAAGTTTTAATTTATTTTGGATTTTCTGAAATCAACACAGGGTCAAAATTATACATACAGTACACTTAATATTTGATTAAATGTCTCTTAACAAGTTTCACCTTGACGAGATGCTTCTGGAAGCCATCTACAAGCTTCTGCCTGAATTCTGGTTGGATATTTGATCATTCTTCTTGGCAGAACTGGTGGAGTTCAAGTAAATTTGTGTGCTTCCTGGCATGGACCCAACGTTTAAGCTCAGTCCACACATTTTCTCCAGGGTTGAGGTCAGGACTTTGGGAAGGCTGTTCCAAAAGCTTAATGTTAGCCTGCTTTATTTATTCCACAACCAGCATTGATGAGTCTGGAGTCATTGTTCTATTAGAACACAGAATTGTCTCCAAGTTTCAACTGTCTAGCTGATGGTATGAGGTTATGCTGAAGAATTCTGAGGTTGTCCTCCTTCTTCATCATTTCATCCATGTTGTGGAATGCACCAGTTCCACTACCTGGAAAACAGCCCCAAAGCATGATGCTACCACCACCATGTATAATAGTTGGTACAGTGTTCCTCTGGTCATTGTGGCCAAACAACAATCTTTGTCTCATCTAACCATAAAACTTTCCTCTAGAATGCTTTTCTTTGCCCATTTGGTCAGGTGCAAACTTTAGTCGGAGCTTGGTGTCAGTTTTGGAGCAGAGGCTTCTTTCTTGGATGGCAGCCTCTCAGTCCATAATGATGTAAAACTTGCATGACTGTAGACAGTGACACTGGTGTTCCAGCAGCTTCTAATTCATGGCAGGCCTGTGCCCTTGTGGTTCCTGACCATCCAAACCAATTTCCTCTCAGCTGAGGGTGACAGATTGAGTCTTCTTCCAGACCTTGGCAAAGTGGATGCACATCCCAATAACTTGTACTTGTTAACAAACCCTTTTTATGTTGTGCACAGGGAAGCTCCCAGCTGGAGTCAATCATCATCAGTAACAGGAAGTTAAGAGGCCTTGGCAAATTAGGAGATGTTTTGGAACTTTCAGCACCACTGAATTAATAACCTAAGTATAATCTATATACATACAGTACATAGTTTTGACCCTGTGTTGATTTCAGAACACCCAAAATAAATTACAACTTGTGCACCAAATTCTTGCCTTTTCTTCTTTTCTTTTTCTGTTAAATATGCATGTTGTACAATCATTCTGCCACAGAAAAAGAACAATTCAAAGAAAATCATTGAAAGGCCAATATTACCACGACATTCATGTCCATGATGATTGCATGTAAACTTCTGACTGCAACTGCAGATTATAGTTTACTGTATTTTCTTCATAAATATATTAAAATTTACATACGAGTGCAATCAGTGCTGAAGTCAACATCGGAGGCTGTGCTGTTAATAACCGCAAGAACATTAACAACACTGCTAGATTCAGCCTTCACAACAACAGAGGCTCCAGCAGAAGCAGAGACAGGGGATGGAGCGGTTTCTATAATAAATAATAATAATAATAAATACATACATACAAAACCAAACATAAAATTAAAAAAGAATGATATTAAAGATTATATTAAAGAATCAGCACAGTAATAAAACAACCTACAAGTGTATCAGTAATTCTTAAAAAAATTAAATAATAACTAAATGAAATATTTTAAATAATATTATATTTACACCCATTGTAAACACGATAATCAATAATTAAATTACTTACTCCATTTCCTGAATGTCAGTAATAGCACTGAAAACCTGAGCAGCTTCCAAACATGACAGGATATTTCACCAGCAATGGACGCAGCAGAGGAAGCAAAGCAAACTGCTATCAGTGCTCAGGGGTGATTGTTGGGAGAGCAACAGCAAATGTAAAGTGAACTGTGGCAGCGGGGGCGTGGTCAAGGGCTGGCTTGTGAATGGAGAGTGAAGCCAGGGAAGGTGAGTGGCAAAGTGGAAGCACCTGTGGTGAATTAATGTGCTGTGTCTGTGTGTTTGTACACAGTGACAGGGAGAAGATAAAAGGGGAAGAGGAGCAGAGAGGGACGGCACGGTGGTGTAGTGGTTAGCACTGTCACCTCACAGCAAGGTCTGGGTTCGAGCCCCGTGGCCAGTGAGGGCTTTTCTGTGCGGAGTTTGCATGTTCTCCCCGTGTCCGCGTGGGTTTCCTCCAGGTGCTTCGGTTTCCCCCACAGTCGAAAGACATGCAGGTTAGGTTAACTGGTGACTCTAAATTGACCGTGAGTGTGAATGGTTGTCTGTGTCCACGTGTCAGCCCTGTGATGGCCGGGCGACTTGTCCAGGGTGTACCCTGCCTTTCGCCCGTAGTCAGCTGGGATAGGCTCCAGCTTGCCTGCAACCCTGTAGAACAGGATAAAGCGGCTAGAGATAATGAGATGAGATGAGGAGCAGAGAGGTGTTGGTCTTCCCCGGGTTGAAATCATGTCCATACAGTGGCACACAGGAGTTTATCTGAAGCCACTGAAAAGCATGTGTGTTTTGTTTAATTGTGTGCAAGTTGTGGTTTTCAATAAAACCTGAAAGTGAACCTGATCCCGCCTGCCTGTTATTCAGCTTCCACCGAATGTAGGGAAGTGTTACATGAACTAAACACCAGAATGTCACAGTTAACAGCTGTTGTCTCGCAGCCCATCTTAACATGCCCCTCATCCTCTGCCAGTGCAGCTATGATGGTTCCTCGACCCGAGAAGTGCTCTGGAGAAGTTTCAGTTTGTAAGGGGTTTCTTCTTCAGTGTTTGTGATACTTCACGACCCTCAATGGAGCTACAGAAAAGCAGAAGGTTGCTCAATTCCTCAATCTCCTCACAGTAAAGGCTATGAAGTGGGCTAGTGCTGTTTGGGAGCATGGGAGTGAACACACCATTTCCTATGACCGATTTATCAAACTGTTCAAGCAAGTCTTTGATCATCAGCTTGAGGGTGTCAAAGTAGGGGAGAAACTACTCACCATTAGGCAGGGAGATAGGAGAGTGGCCAAATATGCTTTGGAATATCGCATGCTGGCAGCAGTAAGTTGGTGGAATGAGCCAGCCCTAAAGGCTACCTTTGGCCAGGGACTGCACCCCGAGGTTCTCAATGAACTGGCATACCATGATGAGCAACTCACTCTCGACTCCCTCATTGACCTGGCCATCCGCCTAGATCACCTTCTTCGAAACGGACCCTCATTACAATCATTGCCTGTGCTTCCACCTGCTCCACAATCCCCGACTCCTGTGGAGGTCTCCCATGCTCGCTTACAATGCTCTGAGAGAGACAGGAGGTGTTATCAAGGGTTGTGTTTTTGCTGCAGTGAATCAGGCCATCTGACAGCCGAGTGTCCCTTTCGCCCATCTAACCCTAGAAGGGAGATTCTCACCAGCCAGGAAACCTGTCCACCCAGCCTGGTGAGTCATGAACCCATCCACACACTGCATTCTCTCAAGATTCAAGTACTGTTAAAGCTCTCAGACTCAACCCATATTCTCTCTGCCTTCATAGACTCAGGGGCAGAGGGCAACTTCATAAGTCTTAAGATTGTCCAAAGGTACAACCTGCCCATGGAAGAACTCCTGCGACCAGTGAACCTCAAAGCCATTGATGGATGCCCCATTGGTGACGGGGCTCATTACAACAGTGCACATCACCTCTTGAAATACAGGTTAGGGCTCTCCATGTTGGACACATCACCCTGCTAGTCACTCACACAGCACAGCATGCTCTAGTCTTGGGGTTCCTATAATAATAAATAATAAGTTCAATTTATATAGCGCCTTTCACAAACCCAAGGACGCTTTACACAGAAGTTACCAAAAAAAAAAACCCACTAGAAAGAGTAGTGTGAGGTAAAGAGAAAAGTTTTCAAGTTAGCTTTGAAGGAAGAGAGAGTGGAACAGTCACGAAGCGATTGTGGTAACAAGTTCCAAAGTTTAGGAGCAGCAACACTGAATGATCTGCCACCCATAGATGCCAGTTAAAAATGTGGAACAGTCAGAAGTCCACAGACAGAAGATCTGAGGGAGCGGGAGGGAGCTCACAGAGATAGGAAGGAGCGAAACCATATTCACAGGATGTAACATCGTGAAAAACAATCTCTTTAAGTTTCAAACCACATTGGAAAACTGCAGCTAGACCTCCACCCTTCCCTGTGAGACGTGGCTTTGATATATGTGTGTATCCAGCAGGTGAAGACATATTTAAATGTAGATAGTCCTCAGCCTGTTTCCATAACAGCTCCAGCTTTACGACCCCCTAATCTCCTGGCAGCACAGAGAAATTCTGCAATGGTCCCCATCCTGCTTCCAGAACTGCTTGAAACTTCCACAAGTTACCGTTTCATCCACCTCTGTAGATTGCCTGGTAACATCGACACTGTTCCCTCCTGTTATCATGACCTCAAAGAAGTTTTCAGCAAGGATAAGGCAAGTGACCTACCTCGTCACCAAACCTACGACTGTGCCATAGACCTTCTCCCAGGTACAACCCCACCTCGTAACCACATATATCCTGTGTCTATCACTGAACAAGCCACCATGGAGGAGTATGTACAGGAGGCACTACAACAGGGGTACATTAGACCATCCATGTCCCCAGTCTCAGCCAGCTTCTTCTTCATGGAAAAGAAAGGGTGGGGCCTTTGCCCATGCATCAATTACCGAGGTCTTAACCAGATCACAGTCAAATATCTTTATCCGCTTCTCCTGGTGCCATCGGCCTTGGAACAGTTAAGGTCAGCTAGAATCTTTACCAAGTTGGCCCTTCGAAGCACCTACAACCGGGTCAGAATTCAAGAGGGTGATGAGTGGAAGACCGCCTTTAACACAACATCTGGGCACTTCAAATATTTGGTAACGCCCTATGGACTTTCTTGAGTTTCACGTTCACCAGATCTCGGTCCTTTGGTACATCATCAGTGCAGAGGGAATAAGCATGGACCATAGTAAAGTCTCTGCAGTCACCTTCTGGCCGAGGCCAACTACTGTAAAGGAGCTGCAATGCTTCCTGGGGTTTGCTAACTTCTATCGTCACTTCATCTGTAGGTTCAGCATGATAACCACTCCTCTCACCTCCTTGCTGAGGAAGGGTCCATGATGTCTCCAGTGGAACCTAGCCACCAATTAAGTCTTTAACCAGCTTAAGGCCACCTTCATGTCAGCCCCCATTCTCCGGCACCTGGACCCTACTCAGCCGTTCACCATAGAGGCAGACGCCTCTGAGACAGGAGTTGGAGGGGTGCTATCTCAGCATTTAGGAGATAAGTCAAAGCTACATCCCGTGGTCTTTGTTTCAAAGAAACTCACCCCAGCCAAACAGAATTATGACATTGGTAATTGGGAACTTCTAGCAATCGAATGAATGAATGAACCCTTTATTATCATCACTGTTACCAGCGAAATTGACCATCAACCTGTCCTTACATACACACATACACACACTTGACAGAGGGAGAGTAGACAGGACAGGAAGACAGGGATAAAAGAAAATATAGAGTGACATGAGGAGAGGGGAGGAGAAAAAAAGTAACCCACACACTATGCTCCTGTAAGGAGTACAGTGAGGGAACATAAAAAAAAACCCTCAGCACATAAGCACAAAAAGTACACTTTACAACATGAAAACTCGGGACTTGGGGGGAGGGCGATCGGGGGGGTAAAAAAGGGGTGGGGGGGTGGGGGGAGGTAGAGGTAACCCAGTGCAAGCAAGCAGCCGTCCGCTCCTGCAGCCATGGTGGCGCTGGTCACGCACCCGCTTGTCACACTGGGGGTGAAGCAGTGACCGCGGGAAGAGGGGGGAGGAATACGAGAGAGTCTAACAGCAGTGACCTCTGGGGTGAATTGTTGCCCCAGCAACGGCCTTGGCCAAGGCCAGTGCTGTCTGGGAGAGCCGAAAACAGATAAGATTGTTTGGTCTTTGGGTCGAGCAGAAGCATTCCTTTATGCCTACTCTGATAGTCCAGACTGGTCTCTCAAATCCATTTTCCTTTGCAGAGCCGAAAGCTTCTCCAAGATGTTGTCCATATTGCGGTTCAAGTTCTGAATAGCCACAATCTGAGTGCCGACAGCTCTGCCCACCACTTCAATCATGTCAGGCAGCTTTATGGGGCTTTGAACAGCTGTCACCGTTTTCTGATTTCCTCGATAAACCAGGGCAATGCCTAATCCAATCAGCAAAAGTCCTGTAATCATGGTTCCGAATCGGTAGATATCTTCAATGTTCTCCACAGAAAGAACTGCCAGGCACACAACCCGCCACTTCTCCCACACGTCCATCGTGTAGCCAGCTGCGAACGTTCCGGCAGGACAGGCTGGTTCCCCCGAACCCAGGCTTCTCGTCGAGAAGATTGTGTCAATTGCATGAAGAGACCAGTTTATCAATTCCATGGTTTTTAGTTTGGAGAGCAGTGCGGAGAGAGTCTTTCAAAAGTGTAGACACTAGACAAACGAGACAGCAGAAGCAGGAAAGATAAGGAAAGGGAGAGACAGAGAATGCAACCGCCTTCTGCGAGAGCACGGAGAAAAAGCCTAACTCTTGATACTACTTCAGCTGCTCAACAGTCTGTGGTCGCCATTGTCTGAATTTTCTGTTCATGATGTGCAATACATTCTCAATAGGAGACAGATTTGGACTGGCAGCAGGCCAGTCATGCACATGCACTTTGAGTCTATGAAGCCATGCTGTTATAGCCCATGCAGAATGAGACCTGGCATTGTCCTGCTGAAATAAGCATGGACTTCCTGGGAAGAAACTTCAGCTTAATGAACATGTCTCTCTAAAATCCCAATATATCAACGGCACCTTCACACACATGTAACTCATCCATACCATGGGCACTGATGCCCCCCATACCATCACAGATGCTGGTTTTGGCACTTTTCTCGGATAACAAAATGGATGGTCGTGTTCACCTTTGGCACTGAGAACTCGACGTCTGGTTTTCCTGAAAACAAGCTGATATGTGACTCATCTGACCACAGCACATGTTTCTACTGTCTCTCGGTCCATCAGAGAGGAGTTTGGGCCCAGAGGAATCAGCAGTGTTTCTGCACAGAATTGATGAATGGCTTCCTCCTTGTGTAATACAGCTTGAGGTTGCATTTCTGGATGCAGCGGTGGACTGTGTTAAGTAACAACAGCTTTCCAAAGTCCTCCCGAGCCCTTGTGGCTATATTTGTCACATGTGCATGACAGTTTCTCAGGCAGTACCACCTGAGGGCTCGAAGGTCACGCCCATTCAACAGTGGTTTCTGACCTCATCCTTTACACACTGAGATGTCTCTGAATTCCCTGACTCTTTTCACAATATTATGGACTGTAGATTTTGAAAGACCTAAAATCTTGCACTGAGAAATGTTCTTTTTGAATTGACGAACAATTCTCTCATGACTTTTGGCACAAAGCAGTGAGCCACGCCCCATCCTTGCTTGCAAAGACTGAGCCTTTGGTGCGGTTTCTTCTAGACCCAATCATGTGATCAATTAACCTGCTGATTGTGGAATCTTCCAAAATGGTGTTACTTGAATATCCTATAAACTTTTTTAGTCTTATTCTGCCTCTGTCAAATTCTAATTTCATTTATATTTACAAAACACAATTAAGTTGTTCAGTAAAACTATTGAAAATCTTTCCTTTGTAGATTGTCAGCTAAATAAAGATTCACATGAATTAACAAATCACATATTTTTGTTTTTATTGCATTTTGGAAAATATCCCAACTTTTCTGGAAATGGAATGAGTAAAATAATTAAAAGACATGCTGTTATGCCATCATCTGAGAGAAACAAAAAGGTAGCTTGAGAAAAAATATATATAAACAAAATCAATCACTTCATGTTATGCGTTATTATAATGAACTTATGATAATGATCAGTGTTGGGCACGCTACTTTCAAAAAGTAATTAGTTATAGTTACGAGTTACTTTTCCCAAAAAATAACTGAGTTAGTAACGGAGTTACTTTGTCATAAAAGTAACTAATTACCAGGGAAAGTAATTATTCTGTTACATTTTGTGTCTCCCCCCCCCCCAAAAAAAAAATCAAATTCAGTTAGTGTAATCATAATAAAAGTGAATGTTAAATGTGTTTAATGACTGAAATGGACACTTAACAAAACCAATTAGTAACGTTATCTACACTATATTAATATTTTTGTGGGACAATGTGAGATAAGACATCTATCAAAATTAATATATTTTTGTAGTTATTAAAATTGTTATGTTACTAATTACTGGCCACTGATGAGGACAAACGCTTTGTTCCTCGACATAATGTGCATTGCACGTAGACATTTTTGCTTTTTATTTCAAGTAATGAAAAGTAATGGCTGTATTTCCAATGTGAAAACGCAGTGCTGGGCTGACCGCTCTCCATCGTTGTGTCTTCTGCAGGGGCGCCGCCAGAAATTTTGGGCTCCATGAAAGATTAGAATTTTGGGCCCCCCAACTTTGCCCACCCTCGTCACAATTGCACTATTGTCATTATTTGACTTTTGATAGCCCGTGGACCATGAGTTTGTGACTTTGTTATTACATTTTATGTATTAACCTAGCAGGGACTAGATGAAAACTGGTCAGTGACTAATTCTGGTGCATTTACAATCACAAATGAAAATTCAAGATTTTGCCAAATGCCTTCTTGTGCTAGAACAATTGGTAGTGAAATGTGTTCCTGCTCTTCCTTACTCTCTGCTGCTTCTTCCTCACCGCCTGTGCTGCTGGTACTCCTCCTGTTCTCTTCCTGTACTTCAACACTTCTGGTGTCCTCCTTGGCTGCTGCATCATGGCCTGATGAGGGGTTAGTTAATGCATGAAAAAGTTTGATGCATTCAAGTTTGATGCATTTAAATGGACTCCATACTCAGTAGCCTTACAAATGTTACCCATAAAAGACAGGAAACATCTTATTATAAATTTATTTCAAAGTGACACGGAGTGACATTTCAATTTGATCAATTACGTACGCATTTCTTCATATGTTGTAACCTCTATCCCTCTTTTATGTGTGCTGCGCTTTCTCCAGCTCCTCAATTTGAAACCAATGGTTTAGAACGTGTGAACATTCCACACACGTAACCATGTCAAACACTTGACTGGTGTCCGTTATTAGCAACACTTTAATCTAGCAAACTGTATATGGTGCTCGCTCATTAAAAACTTCAATCCTAAAGCATTTATGGGTTGTATTGCTGCTTACCTCCTTCTCCAAAGGGGGGTTCAGTGGTTTGGTAGGGCGGAGGTCCCCCTGAGGCTGAATCTGTGCATATTTAGGGCACCCCATTAGTTATGAAACTAGTTATTAGCACCAGCATAACGTAATATTTCATCTTGTTTATCACACAAGTCAGTTCAGTTATTAAAATGGAAAAAATGTCACTGTACAAACTGTAAAAGTGTTCTCTTGATAGGCTAATCCAACCACGTTCATACTGTTCATTTACCATTCGCTAATATTTTGAACACATGTGAGCGATAGCTACCTTTCTTTGGGAAAAACTGAGTGACCAGTTGCCTGCCTCTCCGGTCCCTCTCAGCTTTCAGCTGGCTTTCTTTACGTTTTTGACAGCCGCGCTTCATATTTAGCGATCATAGACTGTACGCACTCCACTGCTGGCTGGCTGGCTGCTGCACTGCGACACAGCAGCAAGTAGCGTTGCACTGATCAGCACACAGATTTAACGCATCGCGCTTCGACCAGAACTGGACCGTACCATTTCGCAAAAGGGGGAGGGTTAAATGACAATATGTTGAAGAACTCAAGAAATAGACAACCTTGTTCAATTAGCTCATTTTACCAGATGGAATACTGCATTGTTGTTATTTCAAAAGTCTTATTAAAATCATTAAAAGCATATTATCAGCCCCTTAAAGGGCCCCATGGCAGTGCTGGGCCCCTAGAATTGTTCTAACCTTTACCCCCCTGGCGGCGCCCATGGTCTTCTGATTGAAACTGTGCGCAGTAGTGCAGTAGGCGGAGCCTACCTACAGTACGTATGCTGTCCAAATCTACTCTGATTGGCTTACTATGCCGTTGTCTCGCATCTCCCCGCCCCACACTAAAGCAGAGGAAAGAAAGGCTGAATGAGCAGCGTGCCAGATGAGAACAGCTTTAATAAAGTAACGCATAGTATTTTATTGTAAGTAACGGGAACAGCGTTATAACGATGTAAAAAGTAATTAGTTAGATTACTCATTACTAAAAAAAAGTGACGCCGTTAGTAACGCCGTTTATTTCTAACGCCGTTATTCCCAGCACTGATAATGATGCACAATTTCCTCTGTTGGTTCAGTGGTGCAGTGACAATAAGCACAGGAATACAGGAAGGAAAAAAGGAAGAAGATAAAATCTTCATATTACCAGTGCTGTGCTGAGAGCTGCTGGTGTGAGTCAATGATCTCTTTTTCCAGATCCAAACAGAGAAAACAATCATCAGGCGAAGGAACAGCAGCTCTGTGCAATCTTCACTCACTGAGGACACAAGACATGAAAAATCAGTTACATGGAGATAAATAAGTGTTTATATATGTGTATATGTGTGTACAGCTAATCTGTAGAAATAAAGACAGGTCAAGGGTAATGCTTAACATGATGCTCCCACCACCATGCTTCACAGTGAGGATGGTGTTCTCAAGGTAGTTGGGTTTCTGAAAAACATAGCACTTTGTGACTAATGTTCCTTTTGGCATCATGATCTCAGACAACATTTTTCACATTTGCCAAGTCCCTGATGTGTCTTTTGGCAAACTCCTAGCACACGGCTCGCTACTCCTGAATGACGTTCAGCTGTGTCGAGTGTGGTGCGTCCAGGCTGTGGCTGCGAACAGCTTAAATTTAAGCAGATGTGTGATATTGACCGTGTTATCTTCTTTCTACAAAAGTTCAGATGTTCCATGAGTCTGATCCCCTCTATTGGAGTGTGTTCAGATGACATGCTGATGGATTTTATCTAAAATGGATCATCAGGTTTTACACAAACATGTGAGTTCTGTGCCAGCTCGAGTGCACACTGTCATTCAAACGAAAAGGGGAAAATACCAAAGACGAGGAAATTCTGAAATGCATGTCAATATTTTCTACTAAGGTTCTACTTTCACTCAAGTTAGATTAGATTAGATTAGATTAGATTAGATTAGATAGAACTTTATTGATCCCTTGGGGCGGGCTCCCTCAGGGAAATTAAAATTCCAGCATCATCATTACAGGATAAACAGAGAATAGAAAATTGAGAAAACTTCTAGATAAATTAAATTAAATTAAGTATTTACATATACAAATCTTCTTTTTCTTCTTCTTCTGGCTGCTCCCGATTAGGGGTCGCCACAGCAGATCTTTCGTCTCCATTGCTCCTTGTCTTCCACATCCTTCTCTACCACACCTGCCACTTTCATGTCCTCTCTCACCACATCCATGTATCTCCTCTTTGGCCTTCCTCGTTTCCGTGTGCCTGGCAGCTCCATCCTCAACATTCTCCTTCCCACATGCTCTGCATCTCTTCTCAGGATGTGCCCGTACCATCTCAGTCTCATCTCTCTTAGCTCAATTCCCAAGCTCTCCACATGTGCTGTCCCTCTGATGTGCTCGTTCGGTACCCTGTCCAACCTCCCATCGCAAACCTTAACATCCTCAACTCCGCCACCTCCAACTTTGCCTCCTGTCTCTTCGTTAAGGGTACGGTCTCCAATCCATACATCACAGCTGGTCTCACTACTGTCTTATACAGCTTACCTTTCACTTTTGCTGGGACCTTCCTATCACAAATGACTCCCGAAATCCTTCTCCAACTGCTCCACCCTGCCTTTTTTTTTTTTTATTTAACCCTTGTTTAACCAGGAAAGGTCCCGTTGAGTCTCAGTGACTCTTCTTCCAGGGAGTCCTGGCCAAGTGGCAGCAAGTCAAAAGTTAAAAAACACAAAGACAGAGGACAACACTACCAAAACACTAAAGACTAAATCAGACTACAAAGCACACAAAACAGTGGAATATGTGCTGTAACTAGGGCTGCTCGATATTGGAAAAAATCAATATCACGATTTTTTCAGTAAATATCGATATCGCGATTTTTAAAACGATATTTATACACCTTTTTTTAAAGCCCTGATCATCAACACCCGAGGCACCGGGCCACATTTTTATAGTACAGGCCTCATAGGCTACCTGTCAACCCTTCCCGTTGTACCCTGAAACGCCTTTTACTTAAACTATTTACTGTGCAAGCGCGTACTTTGCATAGGTCCTATAGCCTGCACAAGGCTCACGTTCTCCTCACTCAACATTTCCGATCACAGAGTTTGGAGCCAGCGCTGGGATTACCAGTGATTACTGCGTAACGTCCACACTGGCTCGTAGCCAGCCAAGGATAAAATCTCTCTCTCACACACACACACACTACAACGTAAGCTTGTGTGTTGTTAAGACACCAACATTAAACACACGCACACACACGGACTGGCCATTGGGAGTAGCGGGAGTTTGTGGGCCGGCGGAGAAAAAAAAAAAAAAAAAAGTTGCGCGCTGGTCTTTAATATGATAAGCAATGTTAACAGTTTCTTTAAGAAACTGTTAACATTGCTTATCATATTAAAGGCCAGCGCGCAACTGTAATAAACAATGTTAACAATTTCTTAAAGAAACTTAACATTGCTTATCATATTAAAGGCCAGCGCGCAACTGTTTTGTTTTTTTCTCCGCCGGCCCACACTGAACCACCGGGAAAACTCCCGCTACTCCCGATGGCCAGTCCGTGTGTGAACACGCACAATATAGAGACAAGTCCTTAAGAATTAACATACATGAAAATAGCTCAGCGGCATGTAAACATTCCCTGAAAGTGTAGGTGGCACTGCGGCTAGATGCTACGTGAAATGGCACAAGGCAAACACCATGCTTCGCTCAGTCAACAGACAAAATCCACGAACCCAGTAGTCCTCCTACTACTGTGGGTTAGTGTTCTGTGGCCAAAAACACCCCATGCACAGTCATTCCAAAACATCCCCACTAGTTGCAGGTTATGTCTCAAATACAGATATGCGTTGTGGATTAAGCGATCTATTTTCAAGCATCAGGCTTCTCTTCCTTCATCTTCCAAATGTGGACTCCGCTATCTTTTTGGCATGTCAGCATTGAAATACCATTTGCAGAGATATTTCACTCGAAAAGTAAAAGCAACACATGATTAGGGCTACATGATTAGCAGGGGGACACCGTTTTAAGCGCACGGAATTTTAAAAACAATGTAATTACATCTGAGTCCGTCTACATCGCGCAATAAACCCGTCCTTAGCAGAACCTACTTCAAAGCATGATGCTAGCTGCAGATGCACAAGTCAAAATCAAATGAACCCAAGTAAACATGCCGCGGCGGGCAACATTAATAACCAAATTGCCTTACCTTAAAACGCTGCCTTGACCACAGGACGACTCGCAATTATTCCACTTAAATCCACACGGTTTAACACATCTAACACAGCTAGCAAGCTGGATATGTGCTAATATTGTTGTGCTTGTTTTCTTCCGTAGATGCCATTTTTACATTACCCAGTCCCACATCCAAAAATATGACGTAAATATATGTTAATTGTATTATTATAACTATTAGCAAGCAAATCAAACAACATATTAACAAATCAATATATCAAATCACCCGACACGTATGAAAACAGAAGAATTGATTTTTTTACTGTTGCGGAGATATCGCGGGAGTAGAATGGATGACGTATGCAAGGCTACGGTGTGCCTTAGGGGACAGAAGGGTTCGTTTTACCTTACTGTCACGTCAATGTTATTGTTGTTTTATTGCCATTGTAGAAATATTGTGCACGTCCCTTTCGACAAATGACAAAAAATCGTTTCATATCGATATTATGAATTTTGATATCGTTTGACACCAATATCGATATCGCGATAAAAATACGATATATTGCACAGCTCTAGCTGTAACTAAACATGTAACATACACTAAATACACCAAGTCAAAGGAACACAACTAAAACAAGACAAATCTCATAAACATAACAAAAACAATTGACAACACAGCCAAGGACACTAAAGACAAGAGACTGCAAGAAGACAAGACAACAATAAAAGGATTAAAAACAAACGTAGACACATGGGCACCATATTTAAAAGCAATGGCGCTGCTCTGTAAGAGCTGTTTTTAAAAGATTTTTAAAAGTATTAACAGAAGGAAGTGTCTCTAGGTGTAGTGTGTTCTGAAGTTCGTTCCAAACGTATGGTGCATAGAAGGAAAAAGAGGTCTTACCCAGTTCAGTTCTTATTGAGGGTGTGATTAATAATATCTTATTTGTAGACCTTGTTCTATAAATACTAGTGTGATAAGGAAGCAGATTTGAGATGTACTGTGGTAATTTACCCATTAATGCTTTCACAGTAAAAATCAACAAGTGAAACTTTCTCCCGAGAGAGAGAGAGAGAGAGAGAGAGAGAGAGGACCATTGAACCATTTCATATAGCAAGCAGTGGTGAGTCCTATTTGCTGTTCCTGTGATAAAACGCAAGGCAGAATGATATAAAACATCCAATTTTTTCAATAGCAATTGTGAGGAATGCATATAAATCATATCACCATAGTCTAATACTGATAAGAAGGTGCTCTCTACCAACCTTTTTCTTGCTTTGTATGGAAAACACTTTCTTTGTCTAAAATAAAATCCTAATTTGGGTCTGAGTTTTTTTAAGAGACACTCAATATGTGTACTAAACGACAGTTTATCATCCAACCATATTCCTAGGTATTTATAGGAGGATACTTTTTCTAACTGTGTTCCATTCATAGTACAAATAGTGTCATTATAAGCAGGGATGTGATTTTTCCGCGAATTCGCGGAATTCCGCTTTTTTCACCTCAAAATTTGAAAAAAAATTTTTTTCCGATTTTTCGCTCAAAAATCCGTATTCATATCCTATTCGTTCCGACTTTCAGCATTTCCGTCATTGAGATGAAACGAGGTACGTGATTGGCCCATCACTCTGTAACAACCAATGAACGCGCTTGTTAGATAGCTGTACGCAGTGGTTGCGTTAGACTTTTTCATTGTCCGTCATTTTGACGGACAGGGTCGTAAAAATTCCGTCACTGTCCATAATTATCTGTCATTTTATTTTTACTTTTAAATGACAATGTATATAGGCTATAAATGCTATATATTTAATAACTTGTGTTTTCATGGACTCATTTTCATTTAAAAATTAATTCACAGAACAAGCTTGTATTATTTAATCATTTATTTATGATGCAAAAAGATGAACAGAGATTCTGACGTTCGGTCACTTGTGAACCCATTTTCCCTCCGCTAAAAACATTGCGGCTGTTGAGCCTTAACGGGCATATGAACAATGTTATTTTACAACGTAGCAAGACAATTGCAGTTCAAATATGAACAGTCCACTACAACGATTTAAGTGACAATCTAATCTGACCTGTTTGCGTGAGCTCAAACCTTCCTTCTGGCCCGCATGGATTTAAATTGGGAGCTCGCTTGTGCATAATCAAAGTCGTCAATGGAGACTGCTGCCGAGGCAATTGTCATTAAATTTTGCATCTTTGCCTCGGACAGACGACTTCTCATTGACGTTTTAATTTTATTCTGAAGGCTGAACCCGCGCTCTGCTGCGACACTGGAGACTGGAATAACCAGCGCCACTTCAGCCAAAGTTCTGAAGTCGGGAAACATTTCTCCCAGGGAAGTGATCAGAAGCCGGCAAGAGCCTCTGAAAGTTGGATTTCCCGACCCTGCTAGTCCTCTCTTCATAGGGAGGAAATCCTGCAGCATGCCGTCTTTCTGCACCAGTGGTGCAGCTGCACCCCGCGGCTCGGCTCGGCGGAGCCTGGAACCTGACACGGAAGGTCTTAAATAAAACGAAGTTATGTTTAAATGTTAGTTTGTCTACCCGTGCTCTCATTAAAATGATAGTTTAGCAGATATTCGAGCAGTGATGTTCCTAAGCTTGCTGGGGAAGAATACAATAAATCGGCATTTGTTTTATTTTAAAAACAAGAAAACAACTAGCCTAAATGAGCGCTATTGTACAGGCAGGGAAACGACACAAACAACCAAATGCATCTCTTTTTTTAATAGCAAAAATGACGTGTGTTCTGCAGAGAAGGGAAACATTAATCCATCTCACTGTGCTAGTGGTTAGAAAAGTGAGAGCGCGGTCAGGAGCGCGATGGGCGGAACAGCCTTGCGCAGTGCCTACAATGTATACATGAGCAGCCGATGCACTGAACATCAAGACTGCCGCAACGTCGGCTCAGATTGAAAGTGACGGCAGTGAAGACTATGTATACTGTATGTAAGAAAACTCTGCCACAACTTGCCAATCATTTCAATTGTGTGTTTCATTGTGTTTTATTATTGTTATTATTAGGCTATTATTGTTATTGGTAATGGTAACGGTAAACATCCGTCAAAATGACCGACGGCCTTCAGATTTTTCCGTCATAGCTAAAAAAAAATCCGTCAATGACGGACAATTGTCGGTTAACGCGACCTATGGCTGTACGTAAGCTCGCTTCAAACAAAGAGTTGAAAGATGGCAGCCTCCGTGATCGAGCGTAAAGATAAAAATCGAGTTAAAGAAATCGACAGAATAGTGAAAAACAAGTTCCGCTGGGAATGGTTAGAGAAAGAGGTTGCTACAGACGTTGGACATAAGACTGTGAGACATTTGTTCAGCGATTTCGTTCTTTGGGGGGAGGGCAGAGGTCTCTGGCTGTCAAGTTTGGGGATGCTGGGACCTCCCCTGCCCGAGCTACGAGCGTCCAAAGTTGGGCTGGAGCCCGGGATAGAAACGAAACCTAAGCGGAGCGCCGCGGCTCGCCTCGGGGCGAATTACGTCCCGAGGCGCGGGGCTAGCGTGCCCTGCCCGCGCTGGTTCTTTGGGGTGTGTGAGTGAGTGTGTGTGTGAGTGAGAGAGAGCGAGAGAGAGAGAGTGCGTGTGTGTGTCAGAGTTGCATGTTGACCATTAAATTGGCTTAATCATGGCAAGTTTTTTCTTGTGTGTTTGCTTGCCATTTTAGTACAATTTTTAAGTCAGAAAACCCCAAAACCCCGGCTAAAATTTTCAGATAATTTCACCAGCCCCAAATCACATCCCTGTTATAAGGTGTGTGTGAACGTGTGAAGACCATGAATTTAGGTTTTTTAGCATTTAGCACCAACTTAAGTCCTTCAAGGGAATTTTGTACCTTGTTAAAAGCAGACTGTAAGTAGTTCACAGCCTCCTGCACTGATGAAGCAAAAGTGTATAATATTGTGTCGTTCAAATTCTGTAAAGCTGCTTTGCGACAATGTTTATTGTTAAAAGCGCTATACAAATAAACTTGACTTGACTTGTCGTCTGCATAAAGATGTACTTTTGTGGGACTTAGTCCCGCACCCAAGTTATTTATATAGATAGAAAAAAAAGAAAGAGAATGCCTGCACTCTCTTTCTCACCTCACTATCGCAGCCCCCATTTTCCTGCACAGTTGACCCCAGGTACTTGAATTCACCAACTTTCTTTACGTCTACTCCTTGCATCTTCACTACACTCTCATCCCCATTCTCATTGATGCACATGTATTCTGTTTTGCTCCTGCTCACCTTCATTCCTCTTCGTTCCAATGCATCCCTCCATCTCTCCAAACCCAGCTCAACCTCCTTTCTACTTTCACCACATATCACTATCATCCGCAAACATCATGTTCCATGGTGACTCTCGCCTCACTTCGTCCATCAAGCTGTCCATCACTATGGCAAACAAGAACGGACTCAAAGCAGATCCTTGATGGAGTCCCACCTTCACCTTGAACCATTCAGTCGTTCCAACTGCACACCTCACTGCTGTTTCACTGTTCTCATACATGTCTTGCACCGCTCTAATATACTTCTCATTCACTCCACTCTTTCTCATACAATATCATAACTCATCTCTCGGCACTCTATCGTATGCCTTCTCCAGGTCTACAAACACACAATGTAGCTTTCTCTGGCCTTCCCTGTACTTCTCCATTAATGTTCTTAAAGCAAAAATTGCACCCGACGTGCTCTTCCTTGGCATAAACCCGTACTGCTGTTCACAGATTGCTACCTCTCTTCTCAATACATATACAGATATAAAAAAAAAAAGATATGGGAAAAGGAAGAAGAAAAAAAGGCCAGCAGGAGAGGTATTGCACATGATACCGTCATTTGTCATAAAAACATTTAATATCATTAGTAGTGAAAAAGAATGCATTTCCACTCAAGCTCTCAGACCTTTGGAGCCCACTGTACATTCCAGAAGGTTCTCCACAGGGTGTGTGAGCACACAGAGACAAATCACCACAACATGGACAAACAAGTCACATTTCTCTTCTTCATCTCTAAAGCTGGTGGTGCAAATACAAACAAACAAATAGAACATGCAACATTCTCCTGCGTTTGTAAAGACACAAATCTATATTTAATACACTTTCACTTTCTCACGTCTGTCCAAAACCGGAAGAGGAGGTGCTGACAGCTGCAGCTTTTATTTGGGCAGCCGTCAGCACTTCTAAAAAAGAATAAAATAAAATTAAAAACGCATTCTTTTTTTTTTACTCATTCACCATTGTATATTTTACAGTTTATGAGTTGATGTATGTAATGTAATCTGTTTTTTATACCAAAAAAACCCCAAAACAACCCTGAACAGTTCTGAGCAGGGTATCTGCACATTTTTCAAGTACAAATTTAAAGACTTTTAAGACCTTTTCAAGACCTCTAAATGGAAAAATTAAGACTGTACCTTGACAAAGAAAATGATAAATACGACAACTTAAAACTTTTCTGCAATTTTTTTTATGAACTTTAAGAAGAATGCACACAATTGGTGAACAACAGGGTGCATCAACGGCAACAGTTAGACATGCAAACAGCTGAAGCAAAGTCGTGCGTTCTGGGCTGCAGAACTACTGTAGCAGCGAGGAGAAGACTGGGGTTTACTGGAGAAAACACCAGGAATCATTTCAAAAACCAAAACAATAAACGGCAAGTAGAACCAGCTGAACAACCTTAGCCGGCATTATTTCAACCCCCAAAGATTATCTTTGATGATGTGTGATTTTGTGTCCGACAGCAAAATCAGTGTGAGTGTGGTACAGTATACAGCTGGCTGAGGAAGTTCTCGAGTATCTTCTGCATTATAGCAGGTAACAGCGTAAACCTGTTTATGCAGTCATACAATCATCAGAGCGTTACATTAAACACAGAAAAACAACCGTCACCTTTCATAACCATTATTATCAATATTAATCAATGTGTTGTAAATTAAACAAATTATCAGTGCAATTGTTATATCAATGTTCAATATTCAAAAATAATCATTAATTATTATCTATAATCCATGAATAATTGTTTGTATTACAACTACTACTACTACTACTACTAATAATAATAATAATAATAACTACTTTTTTAATAATAATTTTTAAAATTAACTCAACTTTATAACATTTTAATAATCACTACTTATTAGCTATATTAATTAATAATTAATAGTGTAGCAATTATTATAATTCAGTATTATTACTCCTTAATTAATAAGCAGTGATTATCAAAATGTAATTTAATAATAAGTAGTAATTATCATCAACTACTAAATTATACTAATAAATAATAAGTAGTAATTATTAAAATGCTATAAAATTGAGTTATAAGATTAGTTAAAATTATTATTAAAAAAAGTAGTTATTATTATTATTATTATTATTAGTAGTAGTAGTAGTAGTAGTGATACAAACAATTATTCATGGATTATAGATAATTTGTTTTTAATAGAGAACATTGATAACAACTGAACTGATAAAAATAACATTAACAACAAGTATTACTAGTAGTATTATCGTTTATTATTAGTAGTAGTACAGTTATTTTATATCAATGTTCACTATTTTAAAAAAATCTATAATTCATGAGTATTTGTTTGTATTCTACCAATTACTACTTTTTAATAATTATTTGTAATAATTTTTAATAACTTAATTTTATAACATTTAATAATCCCTAGTACTTATTAATTACTAATTCATAAGTAGTAATGATTAATAATCAATAATAATTACTACTACTACTAATTATTATTAGTGGTTGTTAATATTATTCTTATTATTATTATATTAAAAACACTGTAGTAGACGATAAGTAATAAAACAAAAACTTTTTGTATAAATTATTTATATTGTACTATATTTAGAATTATTGTATTTTCTGGAGTTCTTTTTAATTGAGTTTTGAAATAAAGGTTGTTTATATATTTATATTAAACTTAGTACAATAAACAATGTTAATTATGTAAAAAATGATGCTAATCATTATTATTAGTAGTATTATGTCCTACAAGTCCCATTTTCCACCTGACTCTTGTGCGCATGCGCGAACCCCCCTGCGTTTCACTCCGGAGCACTTGACCTCTAACACACGCGCGCGCGCGCCTCGTGTCCGTGAAAAACCAGTTTCCCAGTGGGCGTGTCCCCAGCGCTGCGGTACCGGCTTTAAACACATTTGTGCGATCCAGTAGCCTAGTAAACTAGACCCACCCGCCTAGCGGCCAAAAATATTTTTGCCTACGAGTGGGTCTAGCCTCGCACCATATAAACAAAACACCCCGGGCATCAAATCGTCCCCGCCAATCACAACGCAAGGTTTTTGTTTGGATTCTTTGGGCGGGCTTTTGCAGGAGTGACGACAAAGCTGCGCGACGCTGGAGAAAGCACAGCAGGAAAGATGGCTACGGCTAGTGAACAGCGCGCGTTTGACTCCGCTTTGGAATCAGTTTTAGAAGAATTAGACTTGGAGTTTTCGTTGAAACATGAGCAGGAAGAGGCTCTCCGCTCATTCCTTTTCAAGAAGGACGTTTTCGCTGTTTTGCCGACCGGCTATGGCAAAAGTCTGATCTACCAGCTGGCTCCGCCCATAGCCAAAAGGATGGGGCTAGTTTGTGCAGTACGAAGAATTAATAAACAGCTTTGAAACATTGCTTTTTGATTGTTTCTTATTTTCCCGTTATTTTAAATTTAAGGGAAATTATTTCACCAAACACCACTAAATAAAAACTCTCAAAAACAGTTTAAGCAAACCCTTGAAAAACACTTGAAAAAAATAAGAGTGTATGTTAAGTATGTGGTACAGACTCCAAACCTGTGGTCATTATCTCCAAACTTCTTAATATCTAGAACCTGTTTATTAATTAATACGCATTTTGAAAAATTATTTATTTCAAGGCCTCCCCCACTGCTTTCTGTCGCTCTGACTACGTCACAGTCACTGTTGCGCTGATTGGTCAGAGCGTTGGCCTATACGCACAGAGACAGTTTGAAAGACAGCGGGTTGTTCCTCCCACACCCTTCAGAAATGTGTACGGATCGAGGCCAGACTAAATATTCACATTTAGTCTGGCTTGCCAGGCTAGCGATCCAGCGCTTTTTATCGCAAACGATTCTTCTCCTTATTTTGGGGGTATTTGTCATCCCCCAACCACTTGTCGTTAAACAGACATCTTCCCATAATTATCAACGCTTTCTAGAGCCCACGTACAAGCCCGGCGCCGTGGGGGGGCGAAAGGGGGCGTCGCCCCCTCATGGCTACAGCCCCGCCCCCTCAATGGAGACTCAGATCACTTAATTGTTTTCTTATGAAAATATAATGTATTATAGACGTATTAATAATTTGCATTTTCAAATACGAAATATTAAGTGGTTGCGCATTGCACAAAAATACATTTCACATAAATCACTACTAAAACTGGCACGGTAGAACAAATCTGATTGGTTGTTATGATTCGCGGATTAAGTGGTTAGCGTTGACTCGGTGCGAGTCAGGAAGGCTATTACTGGTGCAGCCGCGGGGTCTGTTGATTTTTTTAAATTTTAAATGTAAAGGACTTGCCTGTAGGTTTGTGTGTGTGTTTTATGTTTGGCATCTTTCCGGTTGTAATGCGTGTCTGTGAGAAAATTGGCGGGGAGGGTTAACAGGTGGGCACGGGTGTTGATAAAGCACAACTGCCCTGGTAATACGTCACATGATTTTCCCGGACTAAAGCAACCTTCGGGGCAGTGGTTTTGTGGTTGGTGCAGTTGTTTGAAACACGTTGTCAGACCGCCATCACTACTACACACTATATGAAAAATATTTGCCCCCTTGCGATTTCTAATTGCCCCCTTAGTAAACTGTTCCTGGCGCCGGGCCTGCCCACGTAAGCTACCTGCGCATCTCTCACTCTTCACAACCACCACACGTCCTCCCACGGCCGGCCCAAGGCATAAGCGAATTAAGCGCCCGCTTAGGGCCCCACACACCACCAGGGGGCCCCCAAGAGCAGTTGGAATGTCCACCTGTGAAAATATTTTTAATTAAAAAAACGTAATATCAACACTGGCGTAAAGTATACCCCCGCAGCCCCCGCCAGGCGGGGGGTCCGACCGCTAGGGGGGGCCCGTCGCCCGATGTGATTCAATGCACAAAAAAGTCCGATGAAACATGAAAATAATAAACACAACAATGAAGCGTACCAGAGAAAAAAGTGGTGCTCAAAAGCGGCAAATCAAAAAGAAAAAAGAAGAATTTACATCCACACTGCCCAAAATTTCATCCGTTTTTGGGAGAGTTAGGCCTTATCCTCCAGTTCATGATGCGCTAACAGGTAGGGCCATGGGGGGGGGGGGACTAGTGCAGTTAAAATGAGGCTAATGAGTGAAAAAGTACCTGATTTAAAATGGGATTTGAATAAAAGTTACTTTTTATTATCTTTCTTCTCAATAATTCAATGTTTCTTTTTCTTGAATATTGTTCTCCATGACCACCAGCCATCATCCAACACATTGATCCAAGATAGGTTGGTTATGTAAAATAGTTCATCTCATCTCATTATCTGTAGCCGCTTTATCCTGTCCGACAGGGTCGCAGGCAAGCTGGAGCCTATCCCAGCTGACTACGGGCGAAAGGCGGGGTACACCCTGGACAAGTCGCCAGGTTGTAAAATAGTTAAAAAAAAAAAAAAACTGCACACAAGGTAGCGTAATTTTCTTTAATTTCCGCCAGATTGTTTTATTATTGTGCTGCATTTCATTTTTACTCAGTAGGCCTTTTCAGGTCTGGTTCCATTGTAATTGAATAAGATACCTAGGTCAAAATTTACTTGAGTAAAATTAAAATTACTCATTTTTATATTACTCATAAAACTTCTCATAACAGTAACGTGAGTAAATGTTAGTTGCTTGCACCCCTGTGTTTGACAGATTTATTCTTTATGCAAACTTTTACTTAAACTTATGATGTATTTTATTTAACCATACTCTGGCTTTTAAAACAGTTTGATTTTTATTTTCCTAAACCTTATTGAACCTTATGTAATTATCATTATTATTAATGTTACTGTTATCGTTACTGCTTACTGAGCTGTATGAACTGTGAGCTTTGTCACATCATACACCATTTTTATTGTTGGATTTATTTGTAATAAATGGATAGCCTACTCTGCTGGTGTACTGAATATGAATGAATTAACAAAACATCTAGGCCTATGGGTTAGGCAGTCCTATACGTGTTTAAATGGGCCTGGGCTGTCAGGGGCTGAGCCCTGGCACTTTTTTCACACTTTTCAGCAATCAAAAGAGAGATATACAGAGAGAGAGAGAGAGAGAGAGAGAGAGAGAGAGAGGAGGCCGTGGCAGGGTGGCCTTGGGGGGGGCCCACACTTTTAGTAGCTGCAGGGGGGCCCCAAGTACTTGTGTTACGCCAGTGAATATCAATGACATGATATAGCAGAAACAAAAGACACAAAAATAATGTTTTTTGTATCATTTTCATAGTTGGTACATTAGGTTAACTAATCCTTGCTGCTGGTTGCTGCCACTGCGCTCCTGCACAACCAGACGCACGTGACGTGACGTGACAGGAGTTATTCACTTCGGAAGATAGGTGGACTAGATGGCTAAGCCATGTCTCAAAAAAGAAATTATCCATCTGGGGCAGAGAAGAGGAAGAGACAAGAGGAAGAAAAAAAAGCAGCAAGGAAAAGGTAAATTGGAATGTCCAATGTTACTATTTTTGTGTCATTAAGGTTGTCTATGTTCTGGCTAGGTTGGCTGGATTAGCTAACAGAATGTCTGTCATAGTAGCTAATGTTATGCTACCCAACACAACAAAATGTGGCCTCGGATATCATCTTTAGTTCTAAGCTGAGAGCCGTCGCTTTACTTACAAACTCCAACCTAAATGTCATGACCGATATTAGCTCAAGCGGACAAAGTCATTATGACTTTGAGTTTGTTTTGCACATTAGTGCAAAATAAACTGGTTAACTTGTTTATGTAGCAGATTTAATATGAGCTTTAAAATGCATGTTATCCCCTCGGGGACTTTCCATAGGACTGCCATGTATTAATGCTCTCGCGAGATCTGTGTGTGCGAGTTGGAATGGTGGGAAAGTGTTCTAATAAACGGATGAAGATCTGTGTCTCCCTCCGAACGTGTGTCTCCTCAGTTATTACAATACTCTGTTTATAAGATAAGTACCAAAGCTCGGTTACATTTACATATACAGTGTCTTGTCTACTGATTTGTTGTTTTACTTACAAATATGCCACACATCACTCTGAATATTTTATATTGCAATAGAGGTTTTCAACTTGACGTCATAGGGTCACGTGATACTGTTTACGCCGCCATTTTGGAGGCACAAAGCCATGCTTATCAGCAAACAACGCTTGTAATATCCATCTTCATCGCTTACTTTTATCGTAGAATGCCTGATACGTGTTGTGCAGTTAGCTGCCACAACAGAAGAGGGGATAAACCTGGATTAACATTCCATAGGTTCCTGGCCGATCAACAGTGTCGCGAAAAGTGGTGATCAGGCGAGAGAATTGGCAGCCCACCGAACACATGCGTTTGTGTGGCGAACATTTTGTCTCGGGTAACTTTCCAGAAGTTTAAAGATATCGTATGCGAGATAAATGACAAATTATACATGTAGCTTAGCACCTAGCCTACACGTAAGCTCTGTTAGGCGGTGTTCAGGCTACCTGGCACCGAGCCCCACTAGTCAGGCTACGATGGTTTTAGATACGTGAGACGGGGACCGCTCGGCCTCATCAATGGGGCGACCTGGCACCGGGCTTCTTACTAGTGTTTGGGCGGCTTACGTGTGGTCTAGGTTTAACATACACGGTGCCCTCAGGCGAGGCAGAGCCATGCTGTTGGGTGGGTTGTACTTTTTAGATGTGAATATGCAATGGACAAAACTAGAATTCGATACTAGATGTATTAATTATTATGTGTTTTTCTATATGATTAATGTAACTCTCTCTCAACCTGGACACTATTTTTCTAACTGCAATGAATTTACTTTTATTTGGTATCACGTTGAAGTAGACTGTTATGGAATTTTTTTTTGCCACAAAATGTTGTTGGAAATCTTTGCATATGTTGTCATGGCAACCATTCAAACAATGCATGGTGTGAAAAGGGAAAATACATATTTTTTGACAAATCTCTGACATGGGGGCGGCACGGTGGTGTAGTGGTTAGCGCTGTCGCCTCACAGCAAGAAGGTCCGGGTTCGAGCCCCGGGGCCGGCGAGGGCCTTTCTGTGTGGAGTTTGCATGTTCTCCCCGTGTCCGCGTGGGTTTCCTCCGGGTGCTCCGGTTTCCCCCACAGTCCAAAGACATGCAGGTTAGGTTGACAGGTGACTCTAAATTGACCGTAGGTGTGAATGTGAGTGTGAATGGTTGTCTGTGTCTATGTGTCAGCCCTGTGATGACCTGGCGACTTGTCCAGGGTGTAGCCCGCCTTTCGCCCGTAGGCAGCTGGGATAGGCTCCAGCTTGCCTGTGACCCTGTAGAAGGATAAAGCGGCTAGAGATAATGAGATGAGATGAGATCTCTGACATGTTGGGCTAGCGGGAGTCGCCATTGTTGTGACCGCCAAAATGGCGCCATCTATTTGTCGACATGGCAATGGTCACGTGGGTCGAAAACCTCTATGGACCCTTTTCACGTGACGTCACGACAAACGCGGCCGCCATTTTGGACATGTACTACCAGTAGTTTAGCACAACCAGCATTGAGGAACGGCAGCAAAGAAAGTGTTTATTTTCAGCAAGACTTCCATCATGCCACTATATAGTTGTGCACCTGGATGTAGTAACCATCAACAAACAAGGCAAGGTTTATCATTTTATCGGATCCCGACGGAGAAGATGGATAGCGGCCATTAACAGATTGGCAGCCCTCGGCATACCAGCGCTTGTGTAGTGACCACTTTGTTGGAGGTAAGACGAATAAAATTAGCCAGAAAAGGCATTACATTGCTGTTAACATTCTGTGGCGGCGAGTGTGTAACCAAATAGGCTAAAATAACCCATTGTAACCTCTTTGTTCTTCTGTAGTAGCTATTAGCTAACGACATTAGCTAGCGTTGTGTTCCTTTGCTGTTGGTAGACTGTAGGACAGATCAAAGGCAGTGTCCTACAAACAGCGCTTAATTTGAGGGGGAGCAAGCCGGAGTGCGCTCCGGAACCTCGGGCGTTGGCTCCGGCAGCTATTTACACTGGATCCAGTGATCCGACACCTCTCTTGACTATGTAACAAAAAAAAAAAAAGATTGTCTTTAGGCTTGCCATCCTTCCACTTGCGAGTGGTAAGTGATCTGCGCTGGGATCACACGCACAGCGGCTCAGTCCCGAATCGTGGCTCGCGCACTTCACTCGCGCGCTGTGTGAGCTGCGCAGGGCCGGAGTGCGCACCCTCCAGAGGGCACTCGCTGTTCAGGGCGGAGTGATTTGGAGCGCAGGATGCCTGCGGAGCCGAGCGTATCCGTGTATTGGTGTTGCTGTGTGCAGACGAATCGTGTATTGGTGTTGCTGTGTGCACACTAATCGCTTTTAAAAACGTTAATCTGATGATCCGCTGATACGGTCTAATGTAAACATGGGCTAAGTGTTCAAAACAAGAGGAACATGTATTTGTCTCTTAAATCCAGGCCGTTCCCTGTAATCTCTAACAACGGTTGGAGAAAGTAATGGCAAATAGTGAGTGCACAAACCATAGAAGGTAAACTGTACACAGCGCCAGGGCAGTGTGATGGTATGTCTACTTTTAGATTGTGTTAGCTTATCAATGAACACACTCGTCACTCGATGAGTTTCACGTCTTTACGACGGATACTTAAATGTGTGTTAGGTATTATTGTTGCAGTCTAAGCAGTCATTGTAGCAGCTAGATGAGCGAGAACCGAAAGGGTCCGTGCCATAAACCGTTATTTCTGTACGGCGTTGCTAATGTGTCGTTACTGTTGTTATTTCTCCCTCTGCTCGCCCTGTAAATGCCCTACGTCGCTGGATAGCGAAGGTGTTTTCTGCATCTCGCTCCTTTTTCTTGTATGTTCTCTGTTTGTCGCCTTCCTTGCATTCAAACCGATTCGAGCCGAAGTCCGCTACATGTCCAAAATGGTGGTCGCGTTTACGAAGGTCACGTGACTGAAAAGGGTCTATAGCCACAAGTTGCAGTATAATGTAAACCAACTAAAAACGCAGATTATGGTGGGTGGCTAGACTAGACTAACCGTGTAGCCTAAGAAATAATAAGGCAGCTAGTAGTGTAGTTTTGGTGGTGTGGGGGGCCCCAAATCAAATTCTGCTTAGGACCCCTTAAAGGCTTGGGCCGGCCCTGCTTCCTCCACACCACATTTCCTCTACACCACACTTCCTCTACACCACACCACACTTCCTGCAGCAGCCTCCGAGCGTTAGCTCTTAATCTCCGGAACGCACAGAACCGATGCTGCCCCCAAAAGGTCCGCTGGTCACTTTTAAAATTACGGTTAAAAAAAAAAAAATACCCCAAACCGGATGGAGACATTTCACTCGTTCGGCCCAATATTAAATGTAATACCTCCCTTTCGAAAATTCCACTCATTCCAAACAATTTTAAATTTTTAGGCCTTGAAAACCGAAAGTTGTATTTAAGAGTTTTTAAGGACCCGCAGGAACCCTGTCTGAACTCTTCCTGGTACCCAGGATCATTTGAATAAATTTCTGCTTGTACTGTAAAAACACACTTCTGGTATTTTCTCCTATTTTTACACACATTCCTCTTGTCTGGGGTAAATATTTTATTTCTGTTTTACTCACCGTTTGGAAACATCCCGACTCTGATCACTTACAAGCAAAAATATCTTTTTACAAGGAACTCCTGCATCCTGTATCTCCTGAAGGCATGGAGGTTACAGAACAGCATCCGAATAAACACTTCTGCATTTTTGTTTCACTGTGCAGAATGGATTACTTCCCGCTCACTGTCGGAACAGAAAAACACTCACAGGAAACAGAAACCTAAATATGGAGAGCCAATAGGGTCATCATACCGTAAAGTGACATGGAAAGCCACTGGAGCCAATATATTATTGAGTAAAGTCAAGTTTATTTGTATCGCGCTTTTAACAATAAACATCGTCGCAAAGCAGCTTTACAGAATTTGAACGACTTAAAATATGAGCTAACTTTATCCCTAATCTATCCCCAGTGATGAAGCCTGTGGCGACAGTGCCAAGGAAAAACTCCCTCAGACGACATGAGGAAGAAACCTCGAGAGGAACCAGACTCAAAAAGGAACCCATCCTCATTTGGGCAACAACAGACAACATGACTATAACATTAACAGTCCTAACATAAAGCCAGCTTCGTTGATGCTATAAACCCCCCACCGACGGAAACCCGAGCGCAAAACCGTTCACGACAACCATAGTCCCAAAGTCAGCAAGTCAACTGCAGTCCTCGAATCAAATCAAGTCAGCAAGTCAACTGCAGTCCCCAGCCACAAAAGGACCACTGCAAGAGTCCAGAGCGTCCTCCAGGCGCGACCCCCAACTGTCCACATGGGGCCACCCTCCACAGGAGCGATGTGATGAGATTCCAACCAGACACAGGGCACCAGGCTGGATCAGGCAGGTCCGAGGAGCAGAAAAGGTTCAGCATCTCGATCCCAGGACAAACATGTAAATCAGAGGGACAGATTTTTTTTTTTTGGGGGGGGGAGAAAACACAGGTTGTTAGGTATGCCCAATGTCACCTGAATAAGTAGGAACAGTATACATATTGCACTGAGTACAAGCAGGGACTCTGGCAACTAACTATGACAGCATAACTAAAAGGGGAGAGCTAGAAGGTAACAGGCATGAGGGAGCCCCAGGACATAAAGCAGATGTTAGGATTTTGCTGGGATTCGAACCTGGTTCCTTGGTGTGATAATCCAGCAAACCCCCACTAAGCCACCAGGGGGACGACTCAAATGCAGAGGCATGAGGCGGAAGTAGAAGAGTATCAAAAAGTTTTACAATATTAACAGTCCAAACAAAAATATAATCCAAAAAATGCTCAGAAGATGAAGGGAAAAATAAAATATCCAAAAGATCAAAGTTAAATACAAAAGCAAAAAACTAGAAAAGAAAAGGCAAAATACCAACGCTCAGAAGATCAAAAAACAGTAAGCACAAAGTCCAAAAAGAAAAGCAAAGTGCAAAACCAAAGCGCCAACGGCAAGGAACACAGAACAGAGGTAACTGGAGCTAAACATAACAGCACAAAGACTCTGTGACAAGAGGACTGAACTCAGGGGGTATAAATACACAAAATAAATTGGAAACAGGTGACACTAATGAAAACAGGCAATCAACACCAACACAAAACACAGGACACAGTGGCGACCTCTAGAGGCCAAAACAAACATAGACAAAAAACAGGAAATAACAGCGGCCTCTAGAGGCCAAAACAGTCCCAGTCCTAACAGCAGCAGCCACTACACCGTCAACAAACTCGAGTGAGCAAGCGAGTGGGGACTGACAGCATCCATACATCCCAGTTTACCAAAACACTCTGTCTGAGGACCCTCCAGATCTACACCTTTACCTCATAAACACCATTAACAAAAGGCTTGACTAAACAGATATGTTTTCAGCCGAGACTTAAATGCTGAGACTGTGTCTGATTCCCGAACATTACTTGGAAGGCTGTTCCATAACTGTGGGGCTTTGTAAGAAAAGGCTCTGCCCCCTGATGTAGCCTTCACTATACGAGGTACCAGCAGATAGCCTGCACCTTTTGATCTAAGTAGGCGTGGCGGGTCATAGAGGAGGAGCAGTTTTCTCAGGTACTGTGGTGCGAGACCATTTAGTGCTTTAAAATGTCAATAGTAGTATTTTATAATCAATACAAAATTTGATTGGGAGCCAATGCAGTGTGGATAAGACAGGGGTGGTCATATTTTCTAGTTCTAGTTATTATTATTATTATTATTATTATTACCTCCACCGAGGAGGTTATGTTTTCGGTAGCGTTGGTTTGTTTGTTTGTTGGTTGGTTGGTTTGTTTGTCTGTTAGCAACATTACGGAAAAAGTAATGAACGGATTTCTCTGAAATTTTTTCCAGAGGTGTGACTGGGCACAAGTAACAATCCATTAAATTTTTGTGGTGATCCGGATCACCTTCTGGATCCCGGATTTTTTTAAAGGATTCTTGGCGGAGGTCTGCGCTCTCCGAGTGCTTTTCTAGTTATTATTATTATTTACAACCCTGATTCCAAAAAAGTTGGAATGCCATGTAAACTGTCAATATAAACAGAATGCAATAACTTGCAAGTCATGGAAACTCTATATTTCATCAAAAATAGCACAAAGACAACATATCAAATGTTAAAACTGAGACATTTTATTGTTTTTTTTAAATATAAGATAAGATCACCTTTTATTATCCCACAAATAATAATAATAATAATAATAATAATAATAATAATAATAATACATTTTATTTACTGTATAAGCACCTTTCATGACACTCAAGGACACTTTACAAGATTAAAACAGATAAAATAAACAACAGATAAAAACTACACAATATAAAATGGAAAGAAGAGAAAAAAGGGGGAAATGTACATTGTTACAGCAGCAAAATATATACAGTGCCTTGAAAAAGTATTCATACCCCTTGAACTTTTTCACATTTTTCCACCTTACAACCATGAACTTAAAAGTTTTTTATTGAGATTTTATGTGATAGACCAACACAGAGTAGCACATAATTGTGAAGTGAAACGAAAATGATAAATGGTCTTCAAAATTTTAAACAAATAAAAATCTGAAAAATGTGGTGTGCATTAGTATTCAGCCCCCTGTACTCTGATACCTCTAAATACAATCCAGTGCAATCAATTGCCTTCAGAAGTCATCTAATTAGTTAATAGAGTCCTACTGTGTGTAATTTACTCTCAGCATAAATACACTTGTTCTGTGAAGGCCTCAGTGGTTTGTTAGAGAACACTGAAGAACAAACAGCATCATGAAGACCAAAGAACTCACCAGACAGGTCAGGGATAAAGTTCTGGAGAAGTTTAAAGCAGGGTTAGGTTATAAAAAAATATCCCAAGCTCTGAACATCTCAAGAAGCACTGTTCAATCCATCATTCAAAAATGGAAAAAGTATGGCACAACTGCAAACCTACCAAGACATGGCCGTCCACCTAAACTGACCGAGCGAGCAAGGAGAGCACTGGTCAGAGAAGCAGCCAAGAGGCCCATGATCAC
The DNA here is from genome assembly GCF_027579695.1 of Neoarius graeffei. Taxonomy (NCBI): domain Eukaryota; kingdom Metazoa; phylum Chordata; class Actinopteri; order Siluriformes; family Ariidae; genus Neoarius; species Neoarius graeffei. Next base: position 65,518,010 of record NC_083586.1, on the reverse strand, counting down.
TCTGGAGGAGCTGCAGAAATCCACAGCTCAGGTGGGAGAATCTGTGCACAGGACAACTATAAGTCGTACACTCCACAAATCTGGCCTTTTTGGAAGAGTGGCAAGAAGAAAGCCATTGTTGAAAGACAGGCATAAGAAGCCATGTAGGGGACACAGCAAACATGTGGAAGAAGGTGCTTTGGTCAGATGAGACCAAAGTTGAACTTTTTGGCCTAAATGCAAAGCGCTATGTGTGGCGGAAAACTAACACTGCTCATCACCCTCAGGCCCGGCGCCGTGGGGGGGCGAAAGGGGGCGTCGCCCCCTCATGGATACAGCCCCGCCCCCTCAACGGAGACTCAGATCACTTAATTGTTTTCTTATGAAAATATAATGTATTATAGACGTATTAATAATTTGCATTTTCAAATACGAAATATTAAGTGGTTGCGCATAGCACAAAAATACATTTCACATAAATCACTACTAAAACTGGCATGGTAGAACAAATCTGATTGGTTGTTATGATTCGCGGATTAAGTGGTTAGCGTTGACTCGGTGCAAGTCAGGAAGGCTATTACTGGTGCAGCTGCGGGGTCTGTTGATTTTTTTAAATTATGATTTTGGCCGCCGAGCCAAGTACCTTAGACTTGCATTGATGTTTTGTTTTCATGCCGCGGAGCTATTTGTATGTATTTTAAATGTAAAGGACTTGCCTGTAGGTTTGTGTGTGTTGTTTTATGTTTGGCATCTTTCCGGTTGTAACGCGTCTGTGAGAAAATTGGAGGGGAGGGTTAACAGGTGGGCACGGGTGTTGATAAAGCGCAACTGCCCTGGTAATATGTCACATGATTTTCCCGTACTAAAGCAAACTTCGGGGCCGTGGTTTTGTGGTTGGCGCAGTTAATTGTTTGAAACATGTTGTCAGACCGCCATCACTAATACACACTATATGAAAAATATTTGCCCCCTTGCGATTTCTAATTGCCCCCTTAGTAAACTGTTCCTGGCGCCGGGCCTGTCACCCTGCACACACCATCCCCACTGTGAAACATGGTGGTGGCAGCATCATGCTATGGGGATGCTTTTCTTCAGCAGGGACAGGGAAGCTGGTCAGAGTTGATGGGAAGATGGATGGAGCTAAATACAGGGCAATCCTGGAAGAAAACCTGTTGGAGGCTGCAAAAGACTTGAGACTGGGAAGGAGAGTCACCTTCCAGCAAGACAATGACCCTAAACATACAGCCAGAGCTACAATGGAATGGTTTAGATCAAAAAATATTCATGTGTTAGAATGGCCCAGTCCAAGTCCAGACCTAAATCCCATTGAGCATCTGTGGCAAGACTTGAAAATTGCTGTTCAGAGGCGCTCTCCATCCAATCTGGCTGAGCTTGAGCTATTTTGCAAAGAACAATGGGCAAAAATTTCAGTGTCTAGATGTGCAAAGCTGGTAGAGACATACCACAAAAGACTTGCAGCTGTAATTGCAGCAAAAGGTGGCTCTACAAAGTATTGACGCAGGGGGGCTGAATACTAATGCACATCACATTTTTCAGATTTTTATTTGTTTAAAATTTTGAAGACCATTTATCATTTTCGTTTCACTTCACAATTATGTGCTACTCTGTGTTGGTCTATCACATAAAATCTCAATTAAAAACTTTTAAGTTCGTGGTTGTAAGGTGGAAAAATGTGAAAAAGTTCAAGGGGTATGAATACGTTTTCAAGACACTGTAAAGAGAAAAAGATACGTGTGGCAGCGGGGGCGTGGTCAAGCACCGGTCTGTGACAGGAGGGCGGAGTTGGGGAAGGTAAGTGGCAGAATCGCTTCACCTGAGTTTAATTAACCTGTGTTTGTGTGTGTTCTCCCCAGTAAACCGTGCCCTATTTAAGGAGGGATAGTGAGAGCGGAGGGGAGCTCACCGAGAGGAGATTCACGAGTGTGCGTGTGTGTGAATCTCAGAGTGTTGCTTGGTGTGTGCCCGACTGAAAAGTGCGGCAATAAAAGCACAATATTTAATCCTGATCTCTGTCCTGCCGTCTTCTGTGCTCCACCCACACGTTAAACCCGCTACAGTGGTGCCAAAACCCGGGACGGTGGAGCACCTGTCCTGCAGCCCCATGGAATCCTCCCCGTTCGCGGACTTGGTCCACGCCCTCGCCACAGCTCAGCAGAGCCAGCACCAGGCACTTGTCACGCTCCGGAAGGAGCAGGAGCGCCGCTTTGAAGCCCTGGTGCTGGCTCAACAGGAAGACCGAGAGGCGTTCCAGCGCCTCCTCGCGTCGGCGGGGTCCACCAGCACCCCGGCCGCGGGCCCATCTCCCCTCACCTTGACCAAGATGGGCCCGCAGGACGACCCCGAGGCTTTCATCGCATTGTTCGAGCAGGTCGCCGAAGCCTCGGGGTGGCCGATGTTGCAGCACGCGGCGCGCCTCCTCCCCCTCCTGATGGGAGAGGCGCAGTTAGCCGCACTACAGCTCCCCGCCGACCGCCGGCTGGCCTACGCCGACCTTCGCCGGGCTGTCCTCCAGCACGTGGGGTGAACGCCGGAGCAGCAGCGCCAGCGCTTCCGCGCGCTGCAAATGGAGGAAGTCGGCAGCCCGTTCGCGTTCGGCCAGCAGCTCCAGGACGCCTGCTGGCGGTGGCTGAGGGCCGAAGATCGCGACGCCGAGGGAATCATCGACCAGGTGTTGCTGGAACAGTTCATCGCCCGCCTACCCACCGGAACCGCGGAGTGGGTCCAGTGCCACCGCCCGGCGTCGCTGGATCAGGCCGTGGGACTGGCGGAGGATCATCTGGCGGCTGTCCCGGCGGCAGGACAACGGATGACGTCGTCTTCTCTCTCCTCTTCTCTCTCTCTCTCTCTTCCCCCTCCTCCCATGTCCCGTCCTCGCCCCATTCCCCCACCACAGAGGCGGGGGCCGGCTCCACCCCAGCTGGCCCGCCGCACCCGTCGTGCCCTCCCGTTTCTCCCTTCTGTGTCTGTCTCCCCCCCCCCTCAGGTGAGTGACCCTCAAACCACAGCTGCAGAGGGGAGGCCCGCGCCGGTTTGCTGGCGCTGTGGGGAACTGGGCCACCTGCAGCATCAGTGTGCAGCGATGGAGGTGGGGGCGGTGGTGCAGATCCCCGATGCACCAGAGGCTGCCCTCGATCAGGCCGGAGCGTATCGCATACCGGTAAGTGTACAAGGGGCGACATATCAGGTGTTGGTGGATTCGGGTTGCAATCAGACCTCGATCTGCCAAAGCCTGGTGCAAGACGAGGCATTGGGGGGAGCACAAGGGGTGAAGGTGTTGTGTGTGCACGGGGATATTCACAGCTACCCGTTGGTGTCGGTCCACATACATTTCAGAGGGGAAAAATCGATAGTGAAGGCAGTGGTTAATCCTCGCCTTACCCACTCTTTGATCTTGGGGACTGATTGGCTGGGATTTCGGGGGTTGATGGCACGCCTAGTAAAGAGTGGGTCCTGCCGGTTGTCAGGGGAGGGTCCCGGTGTCGCTTTGGCTGGAGCTGTGGTCGCAGAGCCGTCTACGTCATCTCTGCGACAGAGTGAGGAGCCCCTGGCCCCTCCTCTTTCTATTGGGGAATCCCTCGAGGATTTCCCACTGGAACAATCGCGACACGAGACTCTGCGACACGCGTTTGACCAAGTGAGAGTAATCGATGGTCAAACGCTCCAGCCGAACGCCACCCCGTCCTTCCCCTATTTTTCCATTTTGAAGGATAGGTTATACCGAGTGACGCAGGACACTCAGACGAAGGAGCAAGTCACCCAGTTGTTAATTCCAAAGAGCCGCCGGGAATTGGTATTACAGGCGGCTCACTTTAATCCCATGGCGGGACACCTCGGGCAGGATAAGACACTCGCCCAGATAATGGCCCGATTCTATTGGCCGGGGATTCGCGGCGACTTCTGTAAGTGGTGTACGGCGTGCCGCGAATGCCAATTAGTAGATCCAGCGGCCATTCTAAAAGCGCCCTTGTGCCCCCTACCATTAATCGAGACCCCGTTTGAAAGAATTGGGATGGATCTCGTCGGGCCATTAGATCGGTCAACACGAGGGTACCACTTTATATTGGTTCTGGTGGACTATGCAACACGATACTCGGAAGCGGTGCCTCTCCGCAATATCTCCGCACGTAGTATTGCAGAGGCCCTCTTCCACGTCATCTCCCGGGTTGGAATCCCGAAAGAGATTCTGACTGACCAAGGCACCTCGTTTATGTCACGAACACTGAGCGAACTGTATGGGCTATTGGGTATTAAGCTGATCCGCACCAGCGTGTATCACCCACAGACGGACGGTTTAGTTGAACGGTTCAATCGCACCCTCAAGAATATTATCAAAAAATTCGTAAGTGAGGACGCACGTAACTGGGATAAATGGCTCGAACCCTTGTTGCTTGCAGTGCGAGAGGTCCCCCAAGCCTCCACGGGGTTCTCCCTGTTTGAATTATTGTATGGGCGTAAGCCGCGCGGCATCTTAGATGTACTGCGGGAAAATTGGGAGGAGGGACCTTCACAGAGCAAAAATGAAATTCAGTACGTTATGGATCTGCGCGCAAAACTCCACACGCTCACCCACCTAACTCAGGAGAATTTGCGGCAGGCCCAGGAATGGCAAACCCGCCTGTACAACAGGGGCACACGCCTTAGAGAGTTCACTCCGGGAGATAAGGTACTCGTCCTGTTGCCCACGTCGAGCTCCAAATTAGTCGCCAAGTGGCAAGGGCCCTTTGAGGTCACACGGCGAGTCGGGGACGTCAACTATGAGGTTAGGCGAACGGACAGGGAGGGGGCGCTACAGATCTACCACCTCAATCTGCTGAAACTCTGGAATGAGGAGGTCCCCGTGGCGTTGGTGTCGGTAGTTCTGGAGAAGGCGGAGCTGGGGCCGGAGGTCCAAAAAGGGTCATTGGCATCTCGCACCTCTCTGGTCCCCTGTGGAGACCACCTCTCCCCGACCCAACTCACGGAGGTCGCCCAGTTGCAGACCGAGTTTTCGGATGTGTTCTTGCCCCTGCCCGGTCGCAGCAACCTCATAGAACACCACATAGAGATGCCCCCGGGGGTGGTAGTGCGTAGCCGTCCTTATAGATTACCCGAACACAAAAAAAAGGTGGTTCGGGAAGAACTTCAGGCCATGCTCGAAATGGGCATCGTCGAGGAGTCCCACAGTGACTGGAGCAGCCCGGTGGTCTTGGTTCCCAAGGCCGACGGCGTGGTCTGGTTCTGTGTGGACTATAGAAAAGTCAATGCGGTGTCTAAATTCGACGCGTACCCAATGCCTCGTATTGATGAGCTGCTCGATCGACTAGGCACGGCTCGTTTTTACTCGACACTGTATTTAACGAAGGGATATTGGCAGATCCCCTTGACTCCATTATCCCGGGAAAAAACGGCCTTCTCCACACCGTTCGGCTTACACCAGTTCGTCACACTTCCGTTTGGGCTGTTTGGGGCGCCCGCTACGTTTCAGCGGCTGATGGACCGGGTCCTCCGCCCCACACCACCTATGCGGCCGCTTACTTAGATGACATCATCATTTATAGTAATGACTGGCAGTGGCACCTGCAACACCTGAGGGCCGTCCTTAGGTCGCTGAGGCGGGCGGGGCTCACTGCCAACCCAAAGAAGTGTGCGATTGGGCGGGTGGAAGTACGGTATCTGGGCTTCCACTTGGGTAACGGGCAGGTGCGTCCCCAAATTAATAAGACAGCAGCGATTGCGGCCTGCCCGAGGCCCAAGACCAAAAAGGGGGTGAGACAGTTCCTGGGGCTGGCTGGCTATTATTGTAGGTTTATACCTAATTATTCGGACGTCACCAGCCCGCTGACTGACCTCACTAAAAAGGGGGCGCCAGATCCGGTCCAGTGGACGGAGCAGTGCCAGCGGGCTTTCTCTGAGGTAAAGGCTGCACTGTGTGGGGGGCCACTTTTGCACTCCCCTGACTTCTCTCTCCCTTTTTTGTTACAGACGGATGCGTCGGACAGAGGGCTGGGGGCCATTTTGTCCCAGCAGGTAGGGGGAGAGGACCGCCCAGTGTTATACATCAGCCAAAAGCTGTCAGTGCGTGAGGGGCGCTACAGTACCATCGAGAAAGAGTGCCTGGCGATCAAGTGGGCGGTCCTCGCCCTCCGGTACTACCTGCTGGGGCGCTCTTTCACCCTCTGTTCGGACCACGCGCCCCTCCAGTGGCTCCACCGCATGAAGGATGCCAACGCGCGGATCACCCGTTGGTATCTGGCGCTTCAACCTTTCAACTTCAAGGTGGTCTACAGGCCGGGGGTGCAGATGGTCGTGGCAGACTTCCTCTCCCATCAAGGGGGGGGGGGGGGGGGAGTTGGCTGCGGGCCGGACGGGCGCCCGGCCTGAGTCGGGCGGTGGGGGTATGTGGCAGCGGGGGCGTGGTCAAGCGCCGGTCTGTGACAAGAGGGCGGAGTTGGGGAAGGTAAGTGGCAGAATCGCTTCACCTGAGTGTAATTAACCTGTGTTTGTGTGTGTTCTCCCCAGTAAACCGCGCCCTATTTAAGGAGGGAGAGTGAGAGCGGAGGGGAGCTCGCCGAGAGGAGATTCACAAGTATGCGTGTGTGTGAATCTCAGAGTGTTGCTTGGTGTGTGCCCGACTGAAAAGTGCGGCAATAAAAGCACGATATTTAATCCTGATCTCTGTCCTGCCGTCTTCTGTGCTCCACCCACACGTTAAACCCGCTATAATATGGCAGTGAAGGAGTAGTGGAAAAGTACTAAGTATACAAAAAAAGGATTTTATATATATATATATATATATATATATATATATATATATATATATATATATATAAGAAATAATCTACAAATTTAGAGATAAAAAATAACAAGTTTGCATAAATTAACAGGTTTGCAGATATAGTTAACATAAGTGTATTACAAAGGTAATATTGCATGTGTAAGTATTGCACAGGTATTATTACCAGTATTACCCAGACAGTATTACACAAGCATCTGTGTTTGGTCAGAGTTTTATCGCATCGCTCCTGTGGAGGACGGCCTCATGTGGACAGTTGAAAGTTTAATGTATTTGTTGATGCAATTAATTCATATTTTTAATGGAAAGAAACTGATATAGCGTGCTTTTATGTTTCATGTCCCATGTCCTTTAAGCAATCGTTGACGATCACGTCCAGATCACCTGTAAATGAAACACCAGGGTTACTGTTGGTCCAAGGGGTTGGGAATGGTCCACCCATAATTACCTCAAGAGGAGACAATTTGGATCTCAAATGCCTGCAGGAACTGAAGAACATCGCCACTCAACAATTGGTAAACACCTTGAGTCTGAGCACGGCCTCCTAGACTTTCCTGATTTCAGCAATCAATTTATCCTTCTATGAAAATGCACTGGGAAGCAGCTGGACGGTCTGATTCATGAGATGTTGCTCATTCAAGCAAAAAAGCCTAAATTAAACATCCAATGTGATTCCGTAAGTGCCAGCGTTTTTACTTGATGCTCTTCCTTCATCTCATCTCATCATCTCTAGCTGCTTTATCCTTCTACAGGGTCGCAGGCAAGCTGGAGCCTATCCCAGCTGACTACGGGTGAAAGGCGGGGTTCACCCTGGACAAGTCGCCAGGTCATCACAGGGCTGACACATAGACACAGACAACCATTCACACTCACATTCACACCTACGCTCAATTTAGAGTCACCAGTTAACCTAACCTGCATGTCTTTGGACTGTGGGGGAAACCGGAGCACCCGGAGGAAACCCACGCGGACACGGGGAGAACATGCAAACTCCGCACAGAAAGGCCCTTGCCGGCCACGGGGCTCAAACCCGGACCTTCTTGCTGTGAGGCGACAGCGCTAACCACTACACCACCGTGCCGCCCATGCTCTTCCTTGGGACTTTTTTTTTTTTATAAAAAGTTGAACTAACTCTTAATCACCTTAAACACTTTATTTTACTCTGATGATGATGTCAGTGATGTTGAAATGTCAGTTTATGATCTCGCCAGCTTTTATTATTAAATGTATAACAAAAGTTGGCTTAATTAAGGAATTGTTCCCATACTTTTTTGAAATGAATTTCACTCGACATATTTTCAGTGTACCTCATGAGTTTACAAGACGAAATATCAGTTTATTAAATGTAAATATTTGATCAAGTGCAGAATTAATTATTCAAGACGTTAATATGTAAATGGACCATTTTTATAAATTCATAAGCATAATCTTCAGTCAGTGCAATTTAATGAGGCTAACAAAGAAAATGCTGAGTCAAATATTGAATTACAAATTGTCTACTAATTGAAAGATGCACAATATCTTTTTTGGCATTTATTTATTTATTTAGCATTTGTCATGCAGCTGAGTCAGAAACAGATGCAAATATAGTAATAAAAACTGGCAAACATCCAGAATGCAAGGCAAAATAATATAAAAAGGGACAGGCAAATAGTCAGGCAATCAACAAGCAACAATCTCATCTCATCTCATTATCTCTAGCCGCTTTATCCTGTTCTACAGGGGCGCAGGCGAGCTGGAGCCTATCCCAGCTGACTACGGGTGAAAGGCGGGGTACACCCTGGACAAGTCGCCAGGTCATCACAGGGCTGACACATAGACACAGACAACCATTCACACTCACATTCACACCTACGCTCAATTTAGAGTCACCAGTTAACCTAACCTGCATGTCTTTGGACTGTGGGGGAAACCGGAGCACCCGGAGGAAACCCACGCGGACACGGGGAGAACATGCAAACTCCACACAGAAAGGCCCTCGCCGGCCACGGGGCTCGAACCTGGACCTTCTTGCTGTGAGGCGACAGCGCTAACCACTACACCACCGTGCCGCCTAACAGTGCACACGTTTTTGATAATTTCTTTGAGATGTGTCCGGATCCTGTTTCTTTCTTTTGGAAGATGTTTGTCTTTATGGTTTGTTTGTTTTGAGTCGAAATACCTTTTGAATTTTGATGGTTTCATGCTTTCCATAGCCAGTAATTCACTGCAAAAACACACTGTGGGTCTGCACAAACCATACTTATCTCCTGTGCACATACTGTAAAGCCATATGCATAGTTTTTTTCCCCCATTCTTTTTGAAAAAGAAGGGATAAATGGTATGACATTCATGGTCGTACCAATTGTTTACAGATGAATTATGATCTAAACTGACAGAATTTGATTGGATGCAGACCATGGCATGAGTGATTTTTTTTTTTCATTGGCTAGAGCAACAGATACAGGAAGCAATAGTTTATTTTATTTTATTTATTTACTTTTTTGAAACTAGAATTTGATTTATTGTCATATTTTCTATGGTGTTTTGTTTCACTATGTTTTATCATTTGCACATAGCAACATTTCTTTTTTATTTCCAGCAGCCTGGAACCCACTACTGGGTCAACAACCCACTTTTGGGTGGCGACCCACCAGTGGAGAAGCACTGTTTTTTTGTTAAATTCTTATTAAAGCTAATTTGTGTACATATACACTCACCATCCTCTTTATTTGGAACACCTACATCCATGCAGCACGATGCATACATTCGAGGTCAATCAGGAAAAATCTCAATGACTGACTGTGGTACGGTTGTTCGTGCCAAATGAGCTGGTCTGAGTCTTTCAGAAACTGGTATTTTCACCCACACACACACAAAAATTCTCTTGACTTTATACAGAATGGGGAAAATATTAATGCTTTTCATGAGATCAGTCAGTGGGGAATGATTAGACTGATTCGAAGCATCTCAGAAGACACAAACACTGGACCTTGAGGTGGATGAACTACAACAGCAGAAGACCACATCTTCACATCCCGTCATCCAAGAACAGGAAACTGAGGCTACAGTGGGCACACGCTCACCAAAACTGGACCGTTGATGACCAGAAAAAAAACATCACTGTTTCTTTTCCAATCCTCAACTCTCCAATTTTGATGAGTGTAAGCTTTTTTTTTTCAAATGAACAGATCAAACCTTTTTTTTCAGTTTTCTCCAAATGATGTGAAAACTATAACGTTGCACAACTATCACCATATTATAACTCTTTAAAAAAATGTATAAATGCTCAACAGAACAGATATTAACTTATTCAGAGCAGTGTAGCCAGACTTTTTTAAAAGATCATATTACATAAAAATAGTGTTTTATTTCATCATTTAAAGTCAAGGCTTTTTTATTGTTATTTCAACCATATACAGTTGGTACAGTACACAGTTAAAACGAAACAACATTTCTCCAGGACCATGGTGCTACACACAAGACAACAAATCTACACATAAACAACATAAAGTGCAGACATCAAGGACAATGCAAAAAAAAAAAAAAGATACCTAGCACTAACAGACAGTGCAGGGCCAACCAGTACCTGTTACTGATAATGTGTGGAAAGTTGAGTGGTATGAAGTAGTATATGTAAAAAAGACATAAATAGATGTAAACATTGTGCGATAGGCATTGTAAATATTATAAAAAGTGATAGTGCATTATTGTTCACTGTGCAAAGATTGCAGTGTGAGTGGTGTGATCAACAATCTGTAAGCACCAGTCCAGTCCCTCAGAACTGAGGAGTCTGATGGCATGTGGGAAGAAACTGGGATATGGAGGGCCAATGGGAACGAGATGCTGAACCTTTTCTGCTCCTCGGACCTGCCTGATCCATCCTGGTGCCCTGTGTCTGGTTGGAGTCTCATTGCATCACTCCTGTGGAGGACGGCCCCATGTGGACAGTTGGGGCTCATGCCTGGAGGATGCTTTGGACTCTTGCAGAGGTGCTTTGTGGCTGGGGACTGCAGTTGACTTGCTAACTTTAAGACTGCAGTTGACTTGCTGACTTTGGGACTATGGTTGTCATGAACGGTTTTGCACTCAGGTTTCCATCGGTGGGGGGTTTATAGCATCAACGAAGCTGACTTTATGTTAGGACTGTTAATGTTATAGTCATGTTGTCTGTTGTTGCCCAAATGAGAATGGGTTCCCTTTTGAGTCTGGTTCCTCTGGAGGTTTCTTCCTCATGTCGTCTGAGGGAGTTTTTCCTTGCCACCGTCGCCACAGGCTTGCTCGTTGGGGATAGATTAGGGATAAAATTAGCTCATGTTTTAAGTCGTTCAAATTCTGTAAAGCTGCTTTGCGGCAATGTTTATTGTTAAAAGCGCGATACAAATAAACTTGAGTTGACTTGACAATGGGGTCATCACACCTAGAGTTGTAATAGTGACATGGAAAGCCACTAGCACCAATATATTATTATTTAGTTTTATTCTTTAGATCAGTTGGTCTCAAGGGTGGCACGACGATGTAGTAGCTAGCACTGTTGCCCCAGAGTAAGAAAGTTCTGGGCTCGAGCCCAGTGGCTGATGGAGACCTTTCTGTGTGGAGTTTGCATGTTCTCCTCTTGTCTGCATGGGTTTCCTCTGGGTGCTCCTGTTTTTCCCACACTCTAAAGACATCCAGTTAGGTTAACTATACTCTAAATTGTCCATAGGTGTGAATGGTTGTTTCCCAAGAACAAAAATGGAAGGGTTGCAGCAGGAAGGGCATCCGGTGTAAAACTAAGCTCCAATTAATATGACATGGATCAAAAGAGTCCACATGGACCCCAACTTGGCAACAGTGCTAGACAAAAGGGGTAGAAGAAGATGATGATCCGTTGTTGTCAACTCGTTTTGCTTTCAAAACCCAAATTTTACACTGGATATCAAGTACAGGTGCTGGTCATATAATTAGAATATCATGAAAAAGTTGATTTATTTCAGTAATTCCATTCAAAAAGTGAAACTTGTATATTATATTAATTCATTACACACTGACTGATATATTTCAAGTGTTTATTTCTTTTAATTTTGATGATTATAACTGACAACTAATGAAAACCCCAAATTCAGTATCTCAGAAAATTAGAATATTGTGAAAAGGTTTACTATTGAAGACACCTGGTGCCACACTCTAATCAGCTAATTAACTCAAAACACCTGCAAAGGCCTTTAAATGGTCTCTCAGTCTCGTTCTGTAGGCGACACAATCATGGGGAAGACTGCTGACTTGACAGTTATCCAAAAGATGACCATTGACACCTTGCACAAGGAGGGCAAGACACAAAAGGTCATTGCTAAAGAGGCTGGCAGTTCACAGTGCTCTGTGTCCAAGCACATTAATAGAGAGGCGAAGGGAAGGAAAAGATGTGGTAGAAAAAAGTGTACAAGCAATAGGGATAAGCGCACCCTGGAGAGGATTGTGGAACAAAACCCATTCAAAAATGTGGGTGAGATTCACAAAGAGTGGACTGCAGCTGGAGTCAATGCTTCAAGAACCACCACGCACAGACGTATGCAAGACATGGGTTTCAGCTGTCACATTCCATGTGTCAAGCCACTCTTGAACAAGAGACAGCGTCAGAAGCATCTTGCCTGGGCTAAAGACAAAAAGGACTGGGCTGCTGCTGAGTGGTCCAAAGTTATGTTCTCTGTTGAAAGTAAATTTTGCATTTCCTTTGGAAATCAAGGTCCCAGAGTCTGGAGGAAGAGAGGAGAGGCACATAATCCATGTTGCTTGAGGTCCAGTGTAAAGTTTCCACAGTCAGTGATGGTTTGGGGTGCCATGTCATCTGCTGGTGTTGGTCCACTGTGTTTTCTGAGGTCCAAGGTCAACTCAGCCGTCTACCAAGAAGTTTTAGAGCACTTCATGCTTCCTGCTGCTGACCAACTTTATGGAGATGCAGATTTCATTTTCCAACAGGACTTGGCACCTGCACACAGTGCCAAAGCTACCAGTACCTGGTTTAAGGACCATGGTATCCCTGTTCTTAATTGGCCAGCAAACTCGCCTGACCGTAACCCCATAGAAAATCTATGGGGTATTGTGAAGAGGAAGATGCGATACGCCAGACCCAACAATGCAGAAGAGCTGAAGGCCACTATCAGAGCAACCTGGGCTCTCATAATACCTGAGCAGTGCCACAGACCGATCGACTCCATGCCACACCGCATTGCTGCAGTAATTCGGGCAAAAGGAGCCCCAACTAAGTATTGAGTGCTGTACATGCTCACACTTTTCATGTTCATACTTTTCAGTTGGCCAACATTTCTAAAAATCCTTTTTTTGTATTGGTCTTAAGTAATATTCTAATTCATTCTCATCTCATTATCTCTAGCCGCTTTATCCTTCTACAGGGTCGCAGGCAAGCTGGAGCCTATCCCAGCTGACTACGGGCGAAAGGCGGGGTACACCCTGGACAAGTCGCCAGGTCATCACAGGGCTGACACATAGACACAGACAACCATTCACACTCACATTCACACCTACGCTTAATTTAGAGTCACCAGTTAACCTAACCTGCATGTCTTTGGACTGTGGGGGAAACCGGAGCACCCAGAGGAAACCCACGTGGACACGGGGAGAACATGCAAACTCCACACAGAAAGGCCCTCGCCGGCCACGGGGCTCGAACCCAGACCTTCTTGCTGTGAGGCGACAGTGCTAACCACTACACCACCGCGCCGCCCTCAGTTATAATCATCAAAATTAAAAGAAATAAACATTTGAAATATATCAGTCGGTGTGTAATGAATTAATATAATATACAAGTTTCACTTTTTGAATGGAATTACTGAAATAAATCAACTTTTTCATGATATTCTAATTATATGACCAGCACCTGTAACTATCCAAGTTGTTTATCAAATGGAAGTGGTTGAAGAAATGTGCATAAATGTTGCATATGAAGTTTATTAATAATACTACTACTTAACAATTATTCACCGAAGGCAAAGTGAATATCGATGAATAATAATTGAGACAATTATTATTATTCACTAAAAGGTTCATTACTGGAAATCTCATTCAACAGAGTTCACTAGCGACACCTGCTGCTCAGAGACATGTACAGCACGTTTTAATTTCTACACCACAGCAGCGTTCTGACACTTTACAGGATTGTTTGCATGGACTTTATACAATGTTCAATTTTAAATTAAAGGGTGATGTAATAAGTTTTTATGTGCCTTTTTGCTATTTGGTGTCAACTCTTCTTATCCCCCCCCCCCACACACACCATTTCACACAGGCACATCCTGAGCGGTTTTCCATCATCAGCTCAAATGTGGAAGTGGAAATGCTGCTGCTTTCGACTTACACCACACAAAAAGACTTTATTCCCAGAGACAGCGTCAGTGAGGGAAAGTAAAATAACATTTTTATTTGTAAAGCATTTTCATTTTTATTTTCTGAGCAGGAGTTTGTGAGTCTGGACTGAGAATGAAGATCCTCCTCATCTTCACCTTCTGCCTGATGATCGGTGAGTAAAAGCACTTTGAAATAATCAGCAGTATCAGGGTCACATTAAAGCTTTGCACTGATGGACATTTAGTTCAGAACTTTTATCGATCGCTTCCAGTGTTTTAAAGTAGTGAAGTTCTCAGGGCTGCTGGACTTCCTGGTTATCTTCAAAAGCACACAGAGGAGGTTCGGGTTCACTGACTGCATGAGGAAACGTCTGTGTTCAAGTGACCTGCACATGGGAACATTATCTCTACTTATATTCACTGTAGAACTGACTTTGAAGAGTTTTGTATCTGTATATTAGCTGAACAACAGTCAGTATCTTCACTTTATCTGTTTAAAGATCAGGGCTACTGCTTTATCAGTGCAGACGCCTGTTACGTCGTCTCTCTTGTTCTTGGTGTTCAGCCCAAAATGTGAATTTCATATTTTCTACTGAATACAGCTGGGAGTGGATAGCCCTGGCTTATTAAAAATGTATGATTTAGATTATTAGTCGGAGTGTTTGTTATTTAAAATATCTTTATTGGTTATGGCAAATTATACCACAACACACACACACACACACACACACAGTATAGATACTTTAGATAATTTACTTTTCAGACTTACTTTCTTGCGCTGCAGCGATGTATATCTTTAATTCCTGGCTTTTTCCTTACTCTTGTCACAATGTTTACAACTGAACCCTTTTTACCAGAGGAGGTGCCCATGTTCAGCACTGAATTTGTCAGGTCACAATCCCCAGTTGTGGTTAACAGCTCACATGACACACACACACACACACAGGGATTTAAGAATCCGCAGTTGTTGATAAGAATTTATGTTTTTACCCAGCTTACTAGGGACAATATATTCAGAGAAAAGTTTAAAAAAGAAAAAAAGGTTGTTTTTTTCATACAAATCAGGGCTTTCCCCAGAAGAAACATCAGTCAAGTCAAGTCAAGTTTATTTGTATAGCGCTTTTAACAATAAACATAGTTGCAAAGCAGCTTTACAGAATTTGAACGACTTAAAACATGAGCTAATTTTATCCCTAATCTATCCCCAATGAGCACGCCTGTGGTGATGGTGGCAAGGAAAAACTCCCTCAGATGACATGAGGAAGAAACCTCGAGAGGAACCAGACTCAAAAGGGAACCCATCCTCATTTGGGCAACAACAGACAACATGACTATAACATTAACAGTTTTAACATGAAGACAGTTTCGTTGATGTTATAAACTCTTCATTGATGGAAACTTGAGTGAAAAACTGTTCATGATAACTGCAGTCCTAAAGTTAGCAAGTCAACCGTAGTCCTCAGCCATAAAAGCATTACTGTAAGAGTCCAGAGCGTCCTCCAGGTGTGACTTTCAACTGTCCACATGGGGCCGTCCTCTACAGGAGCGATGTGATGAGACTCCGACCAGACACAGGGCACCAGGATGGATCAGGCAGGTCTGAGGAGCAGAAGAGGTTCAGCATCTCAATCTCAGGATTGACATGTAACTCGGAGAGACAGGTGGGTGGGGGGGGCACAGGTTGTTAGGTATGCCCAATGTCACCTGAATAAGTAGGAGCAGTATACATATTGCACTGAGTACAAGCAGGGACTCTGGCAAAACTAACTTTGACAGCATAACTAAAAGGGGAGAGCCAGAAGGGAACACAGGCATGAGGGAGCCCCGGGACATAAAGCAGCAGCCACTACACCGTCAACAAACTCGAGTGAGCAAGCGAGTGGGGAATGACAGCATCCATACATCCCAGTTTACCAAAACACTCTGTCTGAGGATCCTCCAGATCTACACCTTTACCTCATAAACACCATTAACACAAGGCTTGACTAAACAGATATGCTTTCAGCCGAGACTTAAATGCAGAGACTGTGTCTGATTCCCGAACATTACTTGGAAAGCATCAGAGTGGTGCTACTGATGTGGAGCCCAGCCTGGAGGGCCCCGAAGGCTGCTAGTGGGGTCCGGGGCATGCTCTGCCAGAAAATTTAGAAATTAGAGACTTCAAATTGTGCTTTCTGGTGGCATTTAGGGCTGATTTATGCACAGTTCAACATTATTAAATTTGCTGTGTTTTTTTTTTTTTGCCTTGCCAAATATACAAGGGGCAATATTAAAGGGCAAAATTAGATTTGAAATGAAAACACTTCATAGCACGCCTCTTCATTTTCCAATTCCAGGAACATGAACAGAATTGAGGTTAAATCATGGAACAGCGCAATCTAGTGACCAGTGCCTAGAACATGGTTTAATGTATGATTGTGAATGGCAGTCAGTGCATGAAGCGAAACCCTTTTATTTTCACTTCTGGGTTGAGTATCAGAATAGTCTAGACCTATATATTACAATAACTTCCTATTTCTATCATTATTACTCCTTTTCAGAGGGAAATAGGAGATTTTTAGGTGCAGAAAGTACTCTTCATTGTTCAATTTAGGGTATTGATTGTTTTTTAGTGTGCAAGTGACAGTGTGGAGCTGATGTCACGCAGTGTGGTGGAGTGCTGCGTATCCATGCTTTAGGGAAAGCCCTGCAAACATTTATGTCTTCAGAGTAAACAGTGGTATCAATCCCACTCCTGCTCTCTGAGATGCCCCAAGTGCTCCATAAGCATCCAGAGTTTGAAGAAGCAACCTTCACCCACTAAAATTTTGTGTAATGATATCCAGAGGAAAAAAAAAACATCTCCAAATGGCACCACATGACACCACACCTCTCCCATTCACATAATGCCTTTAGGAATGGCACAAAGCCTTCAAGAAATAACAGATAACTTCTAGAAATATCAAGCATTGTTAAAAATGACACAAACATGTTCAAATGCCACAAACCACAAACAAATATCAGAGAAAATCTCTCCAAATGGCTCTCATTGGCATACTGCCACCAGAAATGGCACAAAACCTCAAAAAAGCAATTTCTAGAAATAGCAAGAATTGTCCAATTTTACAAATAAAAACTCTCAAACTTACTCATCTCATTTAGACTTTGTGAAACTGGCACCATCAGCAATCAGCAAATATCCTTCAGCAAAATACACTTCAGTATGTTTCCTTCCTTATTTTACATTCCTAAGCATAGCTGGGAGGTGGGGAATCTGACTCGCTCGCTTAGCCACTCACATGGATTTCACAATCCTTCTGGATTCTATCAGGTCTATGAGTCAGGACACACACAGCGTCGGTCTGAACAAAGTAGCATCTTCATACGAAGAAGAAGCCTTTATTTGTCACATGCCCACTCAAGCACAGTGAAATTCCTTCTCTGCGTTTAACCCATCTGAAGCAGTGAACACACACATGCACACACACACACACAAGTGAGCAATGATCAAACACACATACCCAGAGCAATGGGCAGCTACACTACAGTGCCTGGGGAGTAGTTGGGGGTTAGGTGCCTTGCTCAAGGGCACTTCAGCCCAAGGCTGCCCCATGTTAACCTAACTGCATATCTTTGAACTGTGGGGAAATCAGCGCACCCGGAGGAAACCCACACAGACACGGGGAGAACATGCAAACTCCACACAGAAAGGCCCCTGTGGGCCGCTGGGCTTGAACCCAGAACCTTCTTGCTGTGAGGCAAAAGTGCTAATCACTACACCACCGTGCAAAACAGTCATCATCACTGTCATGGTGTACAAAATGCCATCTTCACTCAATAACAAGCAAAACATTGGGTGTTTCTCAATGTCAAGAATGTTTCCTTGGTAAGACGGGTCCTTCCAAGTTGGATCCTTCAGAGACCAGGCAAGACTCCTTCCTAACATTCAGAGAACACATAATGGAACAGTCTAGCGAGTGTGCAGGTGTGTAGCAGCTTCCTCTGTTAAGTTGCTGGCAGCTTGCAATCTTAGTACATTAGTACATCTGTAGGACTGAGGTGTAAGTACTTTTGGGAATATGAATGCTTTTCAAGAAAGAAAGAAAGAAAGAAAGAAAGAAAGAAAATAAAATTTTATTTGCAAGACCAGTCATTCTGAGAATTATGAGAACAGCTTTAGTTGTGAGTTGTGTCCCAGAGGCTAAACTGCAGGCTATTTAATGCCAGCTCACATTTTGCCACTTTAGTAAGATCCTTTGGTTTGTTTTTTCCCCCTGCATATTCCCTGCATTCAAAAAGGGCAGCACAGTGGTGTAGTGGTTAGTGCTGTCGCCTCACAGCAAGAAGGTCTGGGTTCGAGCCCAGTGGCCAGCAAGGGCCTTTCTGTGTGGAGTTTGCATGTTCTCCTCATGTCCGTGTGGGTTTCCTCCGGGTGCTCCGGTTTCCCCCACAGTCCAAAGACATGCAGGTTAGGTTAACTGGTGACTCTAAATTGAGCGTAGGTGTGAATGTGAGTGTGAATGGTTGTCTGTGTCTATGTGTCAGCCCTGTGATGACCTGGCGACTTGTCCAGGGTGTACCCCGCCTTTCGCCCGTAGTCAGCTGGGATAGGATCCAGCTCGCCTGCGGCCCTGTAGAACAGAATAAAGCGGCTACAGATAATGAGATGAGATGAGATATTCCCTGCATTCAAAAAGGGCAGCACAGTGGTGTAGTGGTTAGCACTATTGCCTCATAACAAAAATGTTCTGAGTTCAAGCCCTGCAGCCGACAGGGGCCTTTCTGTGTGGAGTTTGCATGTTCTCCCTGTGCTTGCGTGGGTTTCCTCCGGGTGCTCTGGTTTCCCCCACAGTTCAAAGATAGGTTAACATGGGGCAGCTATGAAGGTTGAGCTGAAGTGCCCTTGAGCAAGGCACTGAACCCCCAACTGCTTCCTGGGCGCTGTAGCATGGCTGCCCACTGCTCTGATTACTGTATGTGTGTGTGCTCATTGCTCACTTGTGTGTGCATGTGTGTGTTCACTGCTTCAGATGGGTTAAATGCAGATGAGGAATTTCACTGTGTGCTTGAGTGTGTGCGTGTTGTCGTCTTCTTGTCAAAAATTGCACTTCCCCACAGAAAAAAAAATATGCCCCAGACTAATGTTTTCCTATTACGTAATATTAGACCACAATTTGGCTTACATGCAGTTTTTTGTGTGCATCACTGAAAAGGTTCCAACTTGTCAAATCAGGTCAGTTTATTTGTATAGCACCTTTAACACCAGACATAGTTGCAAAGCAGCTTCACAGAAAATAAAAAACTTTAAGCATATAATAATAATAATAATAATAATAATAATAATAATAATAATAATAAATGTTATTTGTAGAGCGCTTTTCATGATACTCAAAGATGCTTAACAAGCATAAAATAATCAGTAAAAGAATCATAATCATAAGAAAAATTATAAGAAAATATAAGAACAATAAAATAAGAATAAGAGTCAGAGGCACTTGACTAAGGAGAGAAAAGTCATAAAATCAATGCAGTAAAAAGGTATAAGACACAGTGTTAGAGGGATTTGAAGACTGATGGTTCAGTGCAGTCTCGGATGTGTTGGGGAGGGAATTCCAGAGGGAGGGGGCAGCAATGGAGAAGGCTCTATCGCCCCAGGTCCGGTGCTTGGTCTTGCATGGTACAGACAGGAGTTTCACATCAGAGGAACAGAGGCTGCGGGAAGGAGCATGAAGATGGAGCAGGTCAGTAAGATAGGAGGGGGCCTGGTTATAGAGGACTTTGAAGGTGAAAAGGAGAACTTTGAATTGGATCCATTGAAGGACAGGAAGCCAGTGGAGTTTCTGAAGGACCAGGGTGATGCGATCACGGGAACGAGAGTGAGTGAGCAAGCGAGCAACAGAGTTCTGAATGTATTGAAGTTTATTTAGGACTTTGGTTGATGAGCCATGAAGAATGCTGTTGCAGTAGTCAATCCTGGATGTAATGAAAGCATGGATCAGAGTTTCTGCAGCAGAAAAGGAGAGTGATGAACAGAGACGTGCAATGTTCTTTAGGTGGAAGAAAGCAGTTCTGGTGATGTAGTTAACATGGTGTTAAAAAAACAACAACACACACACACACACACACACACAAATATGAGCTAATTTTATCCCTATTAAATTTATTTATCCCTAATGATCAAGCCTGAGCTGATGCTGGTGAGGAAAAACTCCCTCAAACGACCTGAGGAGGAAACCTTGAGAGGAACCAGACTCAAAAGGGAAAACCCATCCTCATCTGGCTGATAACAGATAGTGTAATTATAAATAATTCACTTCTATAACTGTGTTTTATTTGGTCAAAAAGTACAACTGTGTAACCAGGAAATTCATGATAGTTTTAACATGAAGTTTATTTTGTTGATGCTATCAATTGTTCATTGATGGAGACTTGAGTGCAAAACTGTTCATGACTGCAGTGTGCTAAAGTTATCATGGTAACTGTAGTCCTAAGCCATCACTGGAAAACTAAGTATCCAGAGCCATCTTCCAAGTGTGACTTTCAACTGTCTGTATGGGGCCGTCCTCTGCAGGAGCGAAGTGATGAGACTCCAGCCAGGAGTAGGGCATCAGGATGGATCAGGCAGGTCCAAAGAGCAGGAGAGGTCAGCATCAGTTGTATCTCAGGGTTGACGTGTAATGTGACAGAGAGAGACAGAGGGAGAGACAGACAGAAAACAGGTTATTATGTATGCCCGATGTCACCTAACGGTTAAGAACATTATGTGTCTTGTATGTGTGCATAGGATTTAGGGTGATTTAAGAAGCCAAGGATCCACAGATACATCCTTGAAAAATTCTCTGAAAGAAGAATGCGGTCCTTGGTAGAATTGAAAGGATTCTATACATTGCAAGAGTCCTTCGGTGGGATTCGATAATATGGCATCATAAAGGATACATCCTGGACATTGAGAAACACCGAGCAACAGAGTTGGGGCTAACTCCATATATCTTTTGCAGAGGAGCAACACCACAAGTCACGTACCAAAAAAAACCCAACAATAACAACAACACACACACAAACAAACAAACAAACAAACAAACAAACAAACAAACAAACAAACAAACAAACAAACAAACAAACAGCATTTGGCAATCCCCCACATGTCATAGCCCCTCTTAAAGCTAATCTGCATCTGTGTTGTCTTCCTCCTAAACCCCCTCACAATTCCCCACCGGAGTCATGCCCAAATAACTCTTCCAAAACCTCTAACAAATTCAGGCTTTTTCAGGAACACAAGAACATAAACACTGCAGCCAGTACATGCCAAAACTTATCAACTTTTTTCTCCAAAACAACCAGGTACGTACGTGAATAATCAAGCTTGCGTGCACAAGCACCGTCTCATACTGCAAGCTCCCTGACTGCACTAGCCAATTTCTGGGTTGCATCCGATGTCACATCTGCCTCATTAGATATGCAAGACATGAAGTGGTGGTCAGCGAAGCTCACTGTTCACAAAGTCACTGGAGCGCCTTGCAAATCATTAAAATGCCCTACACTTGCATTGTTTTGGGCTGCTTGAATCGAACAAACCATGAAACTGATACGTTTCTTCTGGGTTTCCCTTGAAGTTATAAAAAAAGGGTGAAAGAGCAAAGGATTTTACCAAAAGACGATGAGAAGGGTGGTAATTGAACTTTTCGCTGCGATCAAATGGAGCCGAGTCAAAGAACGTTCGAGTTTGCAATGATCACTTTGTGAAAGGGGGCGGCACGGTGGTGTAGTGGTTAGTGCTGTCGCCTCACAGCAAGAAGGTCCAGGTTCGAGCCCTGTGGCCGGCGAGGGCCTTTCTGTGCGGAGTTTGCATGTTCTCCCCGTGTCCGCGTGGGTTTCCTCCGGGTGCTCCGGTTTCCCCCACAGTCCAAAGACATGCAGGTTAGGTTAAATGGTGACTCTAAATTGAGCGTAGGTGTGAATGTGAGTGTGAATGGTTGTCTGTGTCTATGTGTCAGCCCTGTGATGACCTGGCGACTTGTCCAGGGTGTACCCCGCCTTTCGCCCGTAGTCAGCTGGGATAGGCTCCAGCTTGCCTGCGACCCTGTAGAAGGATAAAGCGGCTAGAGATAATGAGATGAGACTTTGTGAAAGGTTTGTAAATTCCTCTGATTTATTTCGTTTGGATTCACAAATCACCTTTCTTGCCATTTTCCATTATTTCATGATGTTTTGAAGTTCAGAAAATGCTCAAGTTCTCAGATGTGTTTTTGTTTGTTGTTTAATCATGTTTGCTATATTGTAAACTAATGCATACATAATATGCATAATACCCAGGTCTTTAAAGGGGCTTCTGTGGATCTTTGTGAATGATTTACGTACCTGGAGGAGAAGAGCAGGGAGGATTGAGAATCGAGCGGCTGTGGTTTGTTTACACTTGATACTAAAACTTGTAGTGTCCTAGTAATCATCTCAAAGATGTGTACAAAAAGCCCAAAAATGCCAACTTTCCCAGGCAAAATGATACAGGATTTATCTTGTAGTGTCCTGATCCCCAGATCTTTAACCCTCTGGGGTCGAGAGCTTCTCTGGCGAAGGTTGGCAGATTTAGAATGAGTAGGTCATGTATTGAGATAAATATCTTTGCAAGTTTTTTTTTTATCATACAAAGCATGATAAAAAAAACTCGCAAAGATATTTATCTCAATACATGACCTACTCATTCTAAATCTGCCAAGCTTCACCAGAGAAGCTCTCGACCCCAGAGGGTTAAAGATCTGGGGATCAGGACACTACAAGATAAATCCTGTATCATTTTGCCTGGGAAAGTAATCCATTAGCATGGACGCATACAACCTTATAAAAAGTTGTATGCCTCCATGCTCTTCCAGGTTTTCATCGGTTTGTCCATGTAGAATCATGTCTGCAGCACCAGGTAGTTTGAGATATTGGAACACCCAGCTAATGGATAATTTTCCGACTCATAGGAAAAATGCTTCTTTGATAATGTGTAAGGATCTATTCCATTGCAAAGAGCAACTTTCTGAAGACATCTTGACAATGCACTGGACTCTAAACTGAAAAAGTAGTCAGAGACTGTTTTACTAGCTCTTTGCATAACGGAGGTCAAATTGGTTTGCCTGACCACCACTTCATTCATCGGAAATAAACTCGCAAGCAAAAATCATGTGACTGAATCCAACTTATAGCATGTATAAAAGTGGATGGGGAAGTTTTATGCATTGCTGTAACACTGTGTGTATGGTCAGTATTCACCAATTAGATCTTGTTTTAAAGCTAAAAGCGTCTCCAATTGGTCCATGTGGGTGTCAATCAAATAAGATCAACCTGTAAAAATTGATTAGGTGATTTCTTGAGTGTAGTCAAAGAAGTACATGCTATTTTAGAATGTGTCAATAAACTATATGCCTAAATTTCAGAGTATTGAAAAAGCACTTAATGCATTTCAACGATTACATCTGTGACCAAATGTGGAAATTTTGCAAAAAAAGTTTGCCATTTTTTTTTCCTTCAATAATGCTGTTGGACCATATCTGATAGAAATGTGCATGGTTTATAAAACCAGAAACAAACTGGATTTGTGTCTTTGCAGGTAAGCAAGGAAGTTAACATTTATAAAAAATCTGTTATTTGGATTAAATGCTATTATATGATTGTGGAAGTTGTATATGATATTTTACTATCAAAAAGCTTTAGTTCTGCTCTCTGTTTTATCTCTACACCAGTGTATTTTGGAGAGGTGCGAACTGAAAATCTACACAATTAAAGCCATGAGTCTCCTAACTAATCTTATAACAGACTTGTGGTGATGAAATATTTCATCTGCTTATAATGATTACAAATGTTCCTTAAATGAATTTCCATTCTGCCGGTGGAATGGAACACCTGTACTGGTACAAAGGGTTAATATTCTGGGATACTGAGCTTCATTTTGGTTTTGTATGTTGCACCGTGGTCCTGAATCTGATTTCATTCCACTGTATATTATTCTCCAGCTGATGATACTGATGCTGTAACTACAATAACTGGATACCGAGGAAGATCAGTTCAGATTCAATGCCCCTATGAACCTGGATATGAAGAGTACAAAAAGTATCTCTGCAGAGGTAAATGTCCCATTTTGGGGTATAGAGACATTCCTGTTGAGTCTGGATCTCCTGCTAAAGACCCCAGATTCTCTCTGTATGACGACACAACAGCCAAAATCTTCACCGTCACCATCACTGATCTGAGACCAGAGGATGAAGGCACTTACTGGTGTGCAATAGAGCGGACAATAGTGCTTGATATTTACACAGAGATTCGATTGCTGGTTAAAACAGGTGAGTGTGACACAAAGGAGACTAAAAACCCTCACACATTAATTCACTGATGATGAACATTGACTGAAGCAGATGATTAAAGCACCATGTACAGTGTAGAACGGGTCTCATTTATCAGGTTTGTAAACTCAAAGATTATAATTGAGACTCAATGCATTGATTTTTAAGCTCGAAAATGTGAACTGTGTGGAATTTAAAAGTGGACAGTTTCTATTCTTTCAGCTGATCCTGCCATCAGTACTGTCTCCCAGTCCACACACACCACTTCAACACATGCCATGAGTCCATCAGTCCGTGCTGAGATCCCACATTCAACAACAGGTTTGAACTTTTTGCCTGAACTCTTCAGTATATTTCTGTCACTTCATTCAATTCAGTTTAATATGAAGGCTCCAGTTTGCAAGTTAATTTTAAGTGTAAGTAATAGCGCAGAAGGTCTAAATTCAGAACGGCCTCCAAACATGCCCACTATGGACTACAGTTCCCAAGTGCCACAGCGCCCCTCCTCTCCAGAATACTACATAACACCTGTTTCCCATTTCCCAGTAATCAGCTTCCCTATTTAAGCACTCCAAACACAAACACACCTTGCAAAGTGTTTTCCACCTGACTGTACCAAGCCGTTATTCCTCATTCCTGTGTTCCCATGACTTTGACCTCATTTCTGTTTGTTTCTGACCTCGACCTTTGCCTAGTCTCTGATAAACTGTTTGTATATCAACCAACCTATGCCTGACCCTCACTTTGTTTTTTGGCTCACGATTTGGATTTGGCTGCCAGTTTGTGATGCACCTGCTCTCCCCTATGCCAGCATCCATAAGTGCCTGCACCTTGACAGGATACTTCACCACTATATGGATGTAGCAGAAGATAACTGGCATACCCCTCAAGGCCATGCCTGGGTTTCCGTGCCTCAACCCCTGGCCATATTTTTCTGGCAGCGACTTGAGACAGACACCCCAACACCCTATGATGGAGTGGAATATCACCTTAAAGGGTTCACAATGCCATTTTTTTATGCTAACCTGGAGGAGCCCGAGCATCCAGAAGCAGTCAGGGTCAGCTGTATGATTCATTGGCTCATGGGATGAGCACGCCGATGGGCCGAGTACCTAGTCAAAGGGGAACACCCTTGCCTCCATAAATTCCACTCATTTCACGTCTTGCTCTGGTACCTATTTGAGGCTCTGTAGAAGGAGGACCCCCATGAAATTTTTTGGGAGAGCTACGATGTTAGATGATGACACAGCGGCAGTGGAAGAGGCAGTTACTCCAGAGTTCCTTCCTATGGCTGATGCAGCAGTAGTGGAGGAGGCCACCACTCCAGAGCTTCTTCCTATGGTTAACACAGTGGCAGTGGAGGAGGCTGTCACTCCAGAGCCCCTTCCAGAGGCCTCAGTTTCAGAAGCAGTTCCTGAGTCAATGCCAGCACCAGTGCAAGAACCAGAGCAAGAGCCAGCACCAGTGCCCAAGCCAGCACCAGAGCCCACACCAGAACAAGACCAAGTGCCAGAGACAGTGCCAGAACCAGCACCAGAACCTGTGCCGGAGCCAGCACCAGAACCAATGCCTGCCAAGTGCAAGAGCCTGAGCCAGAGCCAGTCACAGAGACAGCATCAGAGCCAGTTCCAGAACTGGCACCAGAGGCTGACAGGACGACTTCTGCCACAAATTTCAGTGAAGATGAGCTTGCTGTCCTGCTACCACCCAGCTTTGAAGATGTCGTTCCACTGCTGGGTCTTGAGGACATCGCTGCCGTGTTGCCTGGTTTTGACAAGGACAAGAGGGGTGCTCAGACAGAGCCCTGTCTAGAGTCCATGTCCTGTTTAGAGCTTGAGCCTGTGTCCATGTCCTATCCAGAGCTTGAGCCCATGTCCAGTCCAGAGCTTGAGCCCAACCCCCCCACCTGAGCTGAGAATCCAGTGCCACGTCTGCCCAGAATGGAGCACCGATGGCACGGCGTCCAGTACCAGGCCCCCATCCCTAGGGCCATTGAAGATGGGTTTAAGCTCCCAGAGGAAGCTCTTTAGGGGAGTGTTTGTCACATCCCCATGCATTGGCACATGCAACAGACTGATTCTCACACACAGTCTGGACAGCATGCACTATGAAGTGACTCTCGCACGTGTGTCACTAATGACATACCTGCATTGGATTAAGGTGCAATCAGTGCACCTATACAAGGATGCTAAATACTCATGCAGGTTATGAAGTATTGAGTTGTTAGTGACAAATACCGAGCCGTATTTTTGTATAGTTCTCCTGATTCCTGTTCCTGGTCTTTTGGATTCTGCTTTTATCTCAAGTCAAGTCAAGTCAAGTTTATTTGTATAGCGCTTTTAACAATAAACATTGTCGCAATGTATCCAAATGGAAAACGCCTACCTGGTCCATAAACAGAAGAGAGAGAAAGGCCAGGTCAGATATGACCTCACAAGGCTCACAACTGACCCCACCACCCAAGTACAATATAGGGAAGACCTACAAAATCAAGTGGCCAACGCACACTATGACAACAACCCAAATAAAGCATCGGATACCTTATTGAAGTGCATGCATATATCTGCTGCCAACAGCCTAGGAGTGCTTAAGAGCAACAAGCACAGACAACATACTGAAGACCCCCAAGTTGCAGAGCTGTCAGAGAAGCAAAAAGCCCTAAGACTATGCATATACCAAACAGGGAAGAGCAAAGACCAAAGTGTCCTGAGAAAGGAACGTAACACCATCCTTCGGCAGATAAACAAACAACTGAAAGAACTTGAGATAAAAAGAGCAGATGGCTTAGTAGACGAGATTTCTTCCACAAATGACTACAGCAAAATGTTCAGGGCAACCCGTGCCCTCAGAGTTGGAACTTCTCCATCACTCTCAGTTCACAATGCTGAAGGTCACTTTATTGCCACGGACAAGGGCAAGGCAGATGCAATAAGAGACTGGTTCCTACAGCAATTCACTGACCCAAATGGAGGAAAACTAGAACCTTTCCAAGGTAACCCTAGGCCTCTTGTAGCCCCAATTACAGAGGACGAAGTCAAGAAGGCCATAAAATCCTTGAGAAATGGGTGTTCACCAGGACCTGATGGAGTCATCAATGAATTACTCAAATATGGGAGCGACATTATATCCCCAGTTCTCACATCCATCTTGAACTATGCCTTCATACACCACCATCCAGTAGAAGCCATCGGTGAAGGAACACTCATTGCTCTGCCCAAACCCAAAAAACCACCTGGTCCACCTGCAAACCTGTGTCCTATTGCCCTCTTGAACAGTATCCGGAATATTTTGTCCACTGTCACACTCCACTGCATCAGAGATAAAATTGACAACTTCACCGGGCCATATCAGAGTGGATTCAAAAGGGGACGTAGCTGTGCAGACATTGTGTGGGCCCAACGCATGCTCATCTCTGTTGTCATGTCCAAACACTGGAACTTCCACAAAATGGGCATAGACATGTCATGTGCCTTTGACACTATAAAATGTTCGAAAATCCTAGAAGTGTTAAACCAGGCTGGGTGCAGCAACGATGAAGTGTGACTGGTAAGGCTACTGCTGTCAGGTACTAAGCTGAAGGTACGAGTCAGACCAACACACTCATCAGACTTTGAAACAACCATCGGTTCGCCACAAGGAGACAGTCTGTCCCCAGTGCTGTTCACCTGTTACCTTGCAGCTGCACTAGAAATTGTACGGAGATCTTCTACGAGACCTAATCCACCCTTCTCAAAACTGGGCATGCCCCTAGAAATGGAGTATGCAGACGATGTGGATTCCCTAGATGAAGAAAAAGATCCACTAGAAAGACTTCTACCTGTTGCTGCCAAAAACCTAAAGGACTCAAACCTGTTCATGAATGAAGGTAAAACAGAGTTCACTCATGTCTACCTGGCTGATACATCAGAGAAGGATGAGAACGACAAATCACTACAAGGAGAAGAGGAATGGAGGTAAAGTAAAATCCTGGGTTCCCTCCTCTGTAGCTCTGCTGATGTAGAGACACGTTGCATCATGGGTAACATTGCATTTCGATCATTCTGGAAGATTTGGATCCGAAGATCTAGGATTCCTTTGGCAAAGAAACTACAACTATACAATGCTTGTTGTGTCTCCATCATGCTATATAACTGAAACAGCTGGGCAACACCAAAGGCAGTTATAGAGAAGCTTAACATCTGCCACCGTAAACACCTGCATGCTATCACAGGTCATCAGTGGCCTAAGAGTATGGTAACAAACGACACCTTATACAGAATCTGCAACACAACACCTCTCTCCGTAAAAGTCGATCAACTCAGGTGGTCTATGCTTGGACACATCCTTAGAATGCCACAAGACACACCTGCGCAAAAAGCTTTGGAATTTGCAGTATTAGGCTCCAGCAGATACAAGGCCCGTAAAGGAAGGCATTGTGTAAATCTGCTCAACATGCTGCAGGCAGACCTCAAGCACAGAGGACAAGGTCCCCCTACAACAGAAAAGAAACTCCGAGAGCTAAGGGAGCTTGCAGGATGCGAGACGCAGTGGAAGAAGATGAAGAAAGACTGAATGCAGCTGCAAGACGCTTCCATGACTGTAGATGCAGAAAACCAGTGAATGATGTTGATTAGATTAGATTAGATTAGATTAGATTAGATTAGATTAGATTAGATTAGATTAGATAAAACTTTATTGATCCCTTTGGGCAGGTTCCCTCAGGGAAATTAAGATTCCAGCAGCATCATTACAGGATAAACAGAGAAAAGAAATAGAGAAAACTTCTATATAAATTAAAATACACTAGGTATTTACATATACAAATATATAAAATGAATACAATATGGGGACGAGAGGAAGGGGGAGTGGGAAGGAGGGGAAGAGGAAAAAAAGGTGGGGGGGCGGCAGTAGGAGAGATATTACACTTTATATTGCACATTGTCCAGTATTGCTTATTGTTGCGCTAGGCTACTGCTCCTTCCTGTCCTCTATCCTCCTGTTCCCCCTCCTCCCCCCCAGAGAGGAGTTGTACAGTCAGATGGCGTGAGGGACAAAGCAGTTTTTGAGTCTGTTCATACTGCACTTGGGAAGGAGCATTCTGTCACTGAACAGGCTCCTCTGGTTGCTGATGACGGTGTGCAGAGGGTGACTGGCATCATCCATGATGTTCAATAGTTTGTCCATAGTCCTCTTCTCTGCCACTGTCACCAGAGAGTCCAGCTTCATGCCGACCACAGAGCCAGCCCGCCTGATCAGTTTGTCCAGCCTGGATGTGTCCTTCTTGGATGTGCTGCCCCCCCAGCACACCACGGTGTAAAACAGGACACTGGCGACCACAGACTGATAGAACATCCACAGGAGATTCTTGCAGATGTTAAAGGAGCTCAGCCTCCTAAGGAAGTATAGCCTGTTCTGTCCCTTCCTGCATAAGTGATTGGTGTTGCAAGTCCAGTCCAGCTTGCTGTCCAGCCACAGCCTGAGGTACTTGTAGGAATCCACAGCCTCCACCTCAACTCCCTTGATCAGAACTGGTCGTGACCTTGGTCTGGACCTCCCAAAGTCAATGACCAGCTCCTTGGTCTTCGAGGTGTTGAGCTGCAGATGGTCCCTGTTGCACCACACAGCAAAGTCCCTCACCAGGTTCCTATACTCCTCCTCTCTGTCGTCACTGATACACCCAACGATGGCTGTATCATCGGCGAACTTCTGAATGTGACACAGCTCCGAGTTGTAGCAGAAGTCCGTGGTGTACAGGGTGAAGAGAAGAGGGGCCAGCACCGTGCCCTGGGGTGCTCCGGTGCTGCTAATCACAGTGTCAGACGTGATGTCCTTCAGCCTGACGTACTGCAGCCTGTCACTGAGGTAGCTGGAGATCCAGGTGACCAGGCAGGGGTCCACTCGCATCCTGTTCAGTTTGTCCTGAAGCAATAGGGGCTGGATGGTGTTGAAGGCACTCGAGAAGTCCAAGAAGAGGATCCTCACTGTGCCATTTCCCTTATCCAGATGCGACTGGGCTCAGTGTAGCAGGTAGAGGATGGCGTCTTCCACACCGACACCTGCCCGGTATGCAAACTGTAGACAGTCCTGGGCATGTTGTACCTGGGGTCTGAGGAGGCTGAGGAAGAGCTGCTCCAATGTTTTCATCAGATGTGAAATGAGTGCCATCGGTCGGAAGTTGTTCAGCTAGCTGGGCCGATTCTTTTTGGGAACTGGAATGATGCATGATGTCTTCCAGAGGGTGGGCACTCTCCTCAGCTGCAGGCTAAGGTTGAAGATGCGTTGGAATGGTTCACCCAGTTCAGCAGCACAGGTCTTCAGTAGTGGGGGACACACCTTGTCTGGGCCTGCTGCTTTCCTGGGGTGAAGCTTCCTCAGTTGACCTCTGACCTGGTTTGCAGTAATGCATGGAGGAGTCTGTGTTAAGGTGGGGGAGGAGGGGGCTGCTGTGATGACTGGGGGGAGGTGTGTTGAGGGAAGAAGGAGAGATGGCTGCAGTGAGGGAGAGGGTGGGGGGACATGGGCTGGTTGAACTGATTAAAAAAGTCATTCAACTCATTTGACCTCTCCACTGTCTCCTCAACGACTCTGGTCTTTGTATTGTGGCCTGTGATGGTTTTCACACCTTCCCAGACCTCCCTCATGCTGTTCTCCTTCAGCTTCTGTTCCACCTTCCTCCTGTAGCTGTCCTTAGCTTCCCTCATGCAGTGTTTTACCTCTTGCTGTGCTGCTTTCATTGCCTCCCTATCCCTGCTCCTGAAGGCGGCCTTCTTCCTGTTGAGGACAACTTTGACTTCCTGTGTTACCCATGGCTTGTTATTAGGGTAACGCCGTACAGTCTTAGTGGGGGAGACCATGTCTGCACAGAAATTAAGGTATCTGTCAGACAGTGTGTCAGCCCCTCTATGTCCTCACAGTGTGGGCTAAGCAGCACATCCCAGTCTGTGATGTCATAACAGTCCCTGAGGGCATCTTACATTTCAGGGGACCACCTCCTGATGGAGGTGTTGCAGGCTGCCTTTGAACCAGGGGGCTGTACTTCGGCTGTAGAAGAACCAGGTTCTGGTCAGACTTCCCTAGTGGGGGGAGGGGTGTGGCTCTGTATGCATCCCTCACATTAGCATACAGCAAGTCAATTGTCCTGTTGTTCCTTGTTGGACAATCCACAGCCTGGTAAAAAGCAGCCAAAGTAGAGTCCAAAGTAGCATGATTAAAGTCCCCAGAAATGATGATAAATGCCTCAGGGTGCTGTGTCTGCAGCCTTGCTGTGACAGAGTGAATCCTCTCACATGCAGCGGCTGTGGCTGCCCTCGGAGGGATGTAAACACAGATGGTGATGATGATGATGATGATGATTGTCGCAAAGCAGCTTTACAGAATTTGAATGACTTAAAATATAAGCTAATTTTATCCCTAATCTATCCCCAGTGAGCACGCCTGTGGCGATGGTAGCAAGGAAAAACTCCCTCAGATGAGATGAGGAAGAAACCTCGAGAGGAACCAGACTCAAAAGGGAACCCATCCCCATCCGGGCAACAACATACAACATGACAATAACATTAACAGTCCTAACGTAAAGTCAGCTTCGTTAATGCTATAAACCCCCCCACCGATGGAAACCTGAGTGCAAACCTGTTCATGACAACCGTAGTCCCAAAGTCAGCAAGTCAGCTGCAGCCCTAAAGTCAGCAAGTCAGCTGCAGCCCTAAAGTCAGCAAGTCAGCTGCAGCCCTAAAGTCAGCAAGTCAGCTGCAGCCCTAAAGTCAGCAAGTCAGCTGTGGTCCCCAGCCACAAAAGCACCACTTCAAGAGTCCAGAGCGTCCTCCAGGCGCGACCCCCAACTGTCCACATGGGGCCGCCCTCCACAGTAGCGATGCGATGAAACTCCAACCAGACACAGGGCACCAGGATGGCATTTTATCTATGCCTTGGATAGTCTGTTTGTGCCTTGCTTGACCTATTGCTTGTTCACTGTTTATGATTTCTGCCTGCCGTTTTGAATTGTATGCCTGATTGCTATTTTTATAATAAAACTCTTCTGCACATACATCTGCCTTCACCACCCATCTTTGACAAATAGGAAATACAGATTTCACAAAGCACTTTGTATTTCTGTAACCACAAGGTCCAAGTTGCTCTCATACTTTACTTCTCTCATTATTAATGGCTTCTTCATAATATAAAAACATTCTTTATGGTAAAACTTATAGAAATTTGTATAAATCAAGTGGCAGGTTGTCCAGTCCCACATATCCCTTCTTCTTCTACACTCCTCCACTCCACGTTTCCTGTGACATGACCATTATCACTTTTACGTGGTTTAAACGTTGATGTTTCTGTGTCACACATTTATGTCCTGTACGGGGAATCCAGGTATAGCGAAGTACGTCATGATCAGTACAGTGTTGTTCGCTGTTGGTGTGATTATAGCAATCTACTGCAAAAGAAAGCATCAAGGTAAAACCCACTTTCAGTGTCTTTTTCTGGTTAATTTATAATGTTTTAATCTCATGATGGGCTGCTTTACTGTCATTGACATGTCCCAGTGTTAAAGACACCAGTTATTCACCTGTGGATCTTTGGTTAGCGATTTTATACACAGTGAAGCTTGAAGGTGATACTGGAGTCACTGCATGAAACTACAGTCTGGCCTAGAAAGAAATCAGCCTGAGCTTCACTCCATCATACAATTCTGTGTATTTTTCTTATGACTGTGTGGTACTGTTGCACTCCGTTCCACAATCATCCAAAATATTGAGATTTGTTAGCAAATGAGAGATTTGTTAACAGCAAATGATCTGATGTGGATGCTGAAATTATATTTTGAGAAATATGGGCTGGGTTTAGCCCTGTTAGCACATTTATACCAGCCACTGGTGCTTTTACATAAACTAATGTGACAATGACACACACTGGGCCAAGAACTGATTTTCTATCAAGTATTGCTGCAATTTCAGCATTTAAAATTTCACCCAGTTCAACTGTACACATGTGTAAATTAAAGCTGACAGTCTTTCTGATAAACTCCATGCTTCATTTCAAATTCGATACATTGAAGTTCACAATCAAACATATGAAACTTGTCACTGTCCCAAAACTCAATTTGGACTGTATACAGTGTCTTGCAAAAGTATTCATCTCGCTTGGTGTTTGTCCTGTTTTGTCACATTACAAGCTGGAATTAAAATAGATATTTTGGGGGTTGGGCGGCACGGTGGTGTAGTGGTTAGCGCTGTCGCCTCACAGCAAGAAGGTCCTGGGTTCGAGCCCCGGGGCTGGCGAGGGCCTTTCTGTGTGGAGTTTGCATGTTCTCCCCGTGTCCGCATGGGTTTCCTCCAGGTGCTCCGGTTTCCCCCACAGTCCAAAGACATGCAGGTTAGGTTAACTGGTGACTCTAAATTGACCGTGAGTGTGAATGGTTGTCTGTGTCTATGTGTCAGCCCTGTGATGACCTGGCGACTTGTCCAGGGTGTACCCCGCCTTTCGCCTGTAGTCAGCTGGGATAGGCTCCAGCTTGCCTGCGACCCTGTAGAAGGATAAAGTGGCTAGAGATAATGAGATGAGATGAGATTTTGGGGGTTAGCACCATTTGATTTACACAACATGCCTACCACTTTAAAGGTGCAAACTGTTTCTTTATTGTGACACAAATAATAATTGAGATGAAAAAAACAGAAATCTGGAGTCTACATAGGTATTCAACCCCCCAAAGACAATCCTTTGTCTAGCCACCTTTTACTGCAATTACAGCTGCAAGTGTCTTGGGGTATGTGTCTATTAGCTTAGCACATCTAGCCACTGGGATTTTTGCCCATTCCTCAAGGCAAAACTGCTCCAACTCCTTCAAGTTAGATGGGCTGTGTTGGTGTACAGCGATCTTCACATTAAGCCACAGATTCTCAATTGGATTGAGGTCTGGGCTTTGATTAGGCCATTCCAAGATGTTTAAATCTTTTCCTTTAAACCACTCCAATGTAGCTTTAGTGGTATGTTTAGGGTCATTGTCCAGCTGGAATGTGAACCTTTGTCCACCTCTGGCTGACTCAAGCAGGTTTTCCTCCAGAATTGCCCTGTATTTAGTGCCATCCATCTTTCCTTCAGTCCTGAGCAGCTTTCCTGTCCCTGCAGATGGAAAACATTCCCACAGCATGATGCTGCCACCACCATGCTTCACTGTAGGAATGGTGTTCTCAGGGTGTTGGGTTTGTGCCACACATGGCATTTCCTATGATGGCCAAAAAGATCAATTTTAGTCTCATTTGACCAGAGAGTCTTCTTCCATGTGTTTGGGGAGTCGGTCACATGCTGTTGGACAAACTCCAAATGAGCTTTCTTAAACAATGGCTTCTCTTTGGCCAGTCTTCCATAAAGCCCCACTCTGTGGAATGTATGGCTTAGACCCCGTTCACACATAGCCAGGTATCTATAAAAATGGATATTTATTTATGCAGTTGCACCCATCATTTACATGTAAATGGAGGTTTCAGTCACTGAAAACAGCTGCTTTCGAAAACTCCGGGCAAAGTGGAGATTTGTGAAAACTCCGTTTTCATGCCTGCGTGTAAATAGTGGAAAACGGAGTTTTCTCCGTGTTATGGGGAAAACAGAGTTTTAGCATTGTGATCTGACGGTCCCTCCTCCTTGGCTTTCAGATCTTTGGTTGGCTTTCTATTTGTTTGATATGTTTTTGACAGCCTTCCCTGGCTGTTTTTGAGCATTGTGTAAACTGAGTTATTTTCTACTACGGGGAGGAGAAGATACCCGTTTTCATAAATACCCAGCTACATGTAAATGAAGTATTAAAGCGGTCCTATGGACAGATACTCCCATCTCCGCTGTGGATCTTTGCAGCTCCCTCAGTGTTATCTTTGGTGTCTTTGTTGCATCTCTGATTAATGCCCTCCTTGCCCGGTCTGTGAGTTTTGGTGGGCAGAGCCTTCTCTTGTCAGGTTTGTAGTGGTGCCATATTCTTTCTATTTTGCTATAATGGATTTAATGGTGCTCCCTGGGATATTCAAAGGTTGGGATATTTTTTATAACCCAACCCTGATCTATACTTCTCCACAACTTTGACCTGTTGGGAGGCTCCTTGGTTTTCATGTTGCTTGCTTAGTAGTGTTGCAGAGTCAATGTCCTTCCAGAACAGGTTGATTTATACAGACATCATGTGACAGATCATGTGACACTTTGATTGTACACAGGTGGATCTTAATCAACTAATTATATGACTTATGAAGGTAATTTGTTGGACCAGCTCTTATTTAGGGGTTTCATATAAAAGGGGGTGAATACCTATGCACAATCCAGATTTCTGGTTTTTTTTCCATCTTAATTACTATTTGTGTCACAATAAAAAAAAAGCACTTTTAAAGTGGTACACATGTTGTGTAAATCAAATGGTGCTAAGCGCCCAAAAATACATTTTAATTCCAGCTTGTAAACCAACAAAACAGGACAAACACCAAGGGGGATTAATACTTTTGCAAGACACCATAATTACTTTATGTTAAATCAAACATTGATGACCTTCTCATCTCTCTTCAGGCTCTGAAACAGTGACACAATCTCCCAGAGAGGTACAGGCCAATGATCTGATTCAGGTATTACTTTCACAAACACTTTACTTACAAACAGTTTAATGATTTGATTTTCCTTTTCAGACAAATGGCGATCATGAAAATGACCAAAATGTACTTCCTCTCCAAGCAAGAGAAAACGCCAAACCTGAATCTGTCTATCAGAGTCTCGATCCAACTACCAGGCAATCAGACTCAGTCTACCAGGATCTGACCTTCACTCGTAAGCAATCAGACTCAGTCTACCAGGATCTGACCTTCACTCGTAAGCAATCAGACTCAGTCTACCAGGATCTGACCTTCACTTATAAGCAATCAGACTCAGTGTACCAGGGTCTGACCTTCACTCGTAACCAATCAGACTCAGACTACCAGGATCTGACCTTCACTTGTAACCAATCAGAGTCAGCCTGCCAGGATCTGACCTTCACTATTAACCAATAAGAGTCAGTCTACCAGGTTATGTTCTGATACGACTGTTCACCATCCAAGTGGACTGAACTTAATCCAAAGCAAACTGTCACAATGTTTATAGTTTCCCCAACAGACATTTGTCTTGCCTGTGGATTCCTCAATTACTGTTAGTTTTTTCTGTTTCTGAATGAAACTCTGTTACTTCAGCTGTCTGTTTCTTCAACTGGAAATCATTTCTGATAAATCTACCAACGTCTGATACCAAATCTGCAAGTAAGGATGCTGTACATAAAATCTTTTTTTTTTTATTTTAAACCTTATCATTTGTGGTTTGTTTAAAAAAAATATCCATCCATTAACTGCTTATCCTGTGGAGGGTCACAGGCAAGCTGGAGCCTATCCCAGCTGACTATGGGTGAGAGGCGGGGTACACCCTGGACAAGTCACCAGATCATCACAGGGCTGACACACAGAGACAGACAACCATTCACACTCACATTCACCACTATGGTCAATTTAGAGCCACCAGTTAACCTAACCTGCATGTCTTTGGACTTTGGGGGAAACCAGAGCACCCAGAAGAAACCCACACAGACACAGGGAGAACATGCAAACTCCACACAAAAAGGTCCTCGTCGGCCACTGGGCTCAAACCCAGAACCTTCTTGCTGTGAGGCGACAGTGCTAACCACTATGCTACTGTGCCACCACATGCAAGAAATATCCATCCATCTATTATATGTAGCTGCTTATCCTGTTCTACAGGGTCGCAGGTGAGCTGGATCCTATCCCAGCTGACTATGGGTGAGAGGCGGGGTACACCCTGGACAAGTCACCAGATCATCACAGGGCTGACACACAGAGACAGACAACCATTCACACTCACATTCACCACTATGGTCAATTTAGAGCCACCAGTTAACCTAACCTGCATGTCTTTGGACTTTGGGGGAAACCAGAGCACCCAGAGGAAACCCACACAGACACGGGGAGAACATGCAAACTCCACACAGAAATGCCCTTGTCAGCCACTGGGCTCAAACCCAGAACCTTCTTGCTGTGAGGCAACAGTGCTAACCACTACAGCACCATGCCACCACATGCAAGAAATATATATTTTTAAATTATTTTTAATTCCTATAAAAATTAAATTCATAATTAAAAAAAATATATTCATTGAACTTCTCTGTAAATGTTAAATATGACTTGTGAATGATTATACTAGTTAGCTAGAACAGTGAGGTTAGTACAATATATTACACTTTAACACTTGAAATGTAGTGGATAATCGAGTGGTCCATCGTTTCTCTATTTCTCCATTATCTATTTCTGGCTATTGTCATAACCAATGTCTAATTAATATAAAAAGTTTGAATAACACCATCCACCATCCATATAAGATACCTTCATCAGTCACTGGTGGCCTCTGCCTAATGTCATCAATTCAGCTACCCATGATAATGTCACTGTCAGCAGCAGACATGCGAGTCACTCCGACTTGCCACTGTAGTAATGGCACTGGCACAAGATGGCGGAACACACAAATCAGTTGGCGGATTCATCTATAGCCTCCTCTCCATGGCCTAAACCATCTCTCTAGTGTCCTGGTTTTACAACAGTTATATGTAAAGGACATAGGCTGCTGAGCTCAGAACTTTAGAATATATGAGTATGTGAAGGGGCGGCACGGTTGTGTAGTGGTTTGCGCTGTCGCCTCACAGCAAGAAGGTCCGGGTTCGAGCCCCGTGGCCGGCGAGGGCCTTTCTGTGTGGAGTTTGCATGTTCTCCCCGTGTCCACGTGGGTTTCCTCCGGGTGCTCCGGTTTCCCCCACAGTCCAAAGACATGCAGGTTAGGTTAACTGGTGACTTGTCTATGTGTCAGCCCTGTGATGACCTGGCAACTTGTCCAGGGTGTACCCCACCTTTCGCCCGTAGTCAGCTGGGATAGGCTCCGGCTTGCCTGCGACCCTGTAGAACAGGATAAAGCGGCTAGAGATAATGAGATGAGTATGTGAAGGTTTTTTTTTTTTCTCAGAGTAGCATCAGAAGCATCTACAATCCTGTCAAAATCTTCCTCTTTCTGCCCCTTATGAACTATGTTTGTATTCTTTCTTGCACTGCACACTGCAGGGTCCACCCATGATCTGTCCAGTAGGGCAGTAGGGGACTTCTGACAAAGATTATTAAACAGTGAAAGGAAGCCGTTCATGTAAGGCATATGGTGATACACTTCGCCTCACTAACACTCCAGTTAGTGATGGCCAAAGAAGGCTCCTGAGTGCATGTGGAGTATAAGGGGGTGTGGCA
The DNA here is from genome assembly GCF_027579695.1 of Neoarius graeffei. Classification (NCBI taxonomy): domain Eukaryota; kingdom Metazoa; phylum Chordata; class Actinopteri; order Siluriformes; family Ariidae; genus Neoarius; species Neoarius graeffei. The sequence goes on along the minus strand of NC_083586.1, from coordinate 65,479,348 downwards.
GATGAAGCCCTGCTGAGAGGCATGTATCATTTAGCAGAAAACCACATGACCAATGACACATGAGGCCTTGGTTATGATTCTCTCAAATGTTCATTACTTGAAATCACATTCAACAGAGTCCACTAGCAACACGGACTGCTCAAAGACACATACAGCATGTTTTAATTTCTACACCACAGCAGTGTTCGGACTGTTTGGACCCCCACCCCACCACACCCCACCCACACACTCAATGTTTTACACAGGCACTTCCTGAGTGGTTTTCCGTCACCAGCTCAAAAGTGGAAGTGGACAGAATGCTGCTTTTTATTCACGCCACACAAAAAGACAATGTACAGTCCCTGAGACAGAGACAGTGAGGGAGCGTGAGAGAACATTTTTATTTTTATTTTCTGAGCAGGAGTTTGTGAGTCTGGACTGAGAATGAAGATCCTCCTCATCTTCACCTTCTGCCTGATGATCGGTGAGTAAAAGCACTTTGAAATAATCAGCAGTATCAGGGTCACATTAAAGCTTTGCACTGATGGACATTTAGTTCAGAACTTTTATCGATCGCTTCCAGTGTTTTAAAGTAGTGAAGTTCTCAGGGCTGCTGGACTTCCTGGTTATCTTCAAAAGCACACAGAGGAGGTTCGGGTTCACTGACTGCATGAGGAAACGTCTGTGTTCAAGTGACCTGCACATGGGAACATTATCTCTACTTATATTCAGTGTAGAACTGACTTTGAAGAGTTTTTGTATCTGTATATTAGCTGAACAACAGTCAGTATCTTCACTTTATCTGTTTAAAGATCAGGGCTACTGCTTTATCAGTGCAGACGCCTGTCACGTCATCTCTCTTGTTCCTGTTCTTGAGCACAAAATGTGAGTTTTGTATTTTCTATTGAGTACAGCTGAGAGCAGATAGCCCTGGTGTATGAAACGTATGATTAAGATGAGTGTTTCTCAGCCCTGGACTTCCTGGTTATCTTCAAAAGCACACAGAGGAGGGCTGTGGCCCTTTAGTGGGCTGCGAAGTGCCATCTAGTGGGCTGCAATTTTTTTTTTTTAAGTGAAAGCTCATTTTTACTCGGGTACAATTTCTGGGTTGCATCCGATGTAATATCTGCCTCATTAGATATGCAAGAAATGAAGTGATCGTCAGCAAAACTCACTGTTCACAAAGTGTTACTATCACTGGGGTGCTTTGTCAGTCTTTAAAATCCCCTACGCTTGTGTTGTTTTGGGCTGCTCAAATCGAACAAACCATACAACTGATAACATTTCTTCCGGGTTCCCCATAAAGTTGTAAAAAAAGGGTGAAAGTGCAAAGGATTTTACCAAAAGACGTGATGAGAAATATGGCTCTTGAAACTTTCACTGCGATCAAATGGAGCCGAGCCGAAGAACGCTTGAGGTTGCAGTGATTGCTTTGTGAAAGGTTTGTAATTCCTCTGATTTATTTCGTTTGGTTTTGCAAATCACTTTTCTCACCATTTTCCATTATATCGTGATGTTTTGAAGCTCAGGAGATGCTTCAGTCCTCGGATGTGTTTTTTGTTTACTGTTTGATCGTCATCACTATATTGTAAACTAACGTGTATTTAATATGCGTAATATCCAGGTCTTTAAAGGTGTTTCTGTGGACCTTTGTGAATTATTTACCTGGAAGAGAAGAGCAGGGAGGGGCGGCACGGTGGTGTAGTGGTTAGCGCTGTCGCCTCACAGCAAGAAGGTCCGGGTTCGAGCCCCGGGGCCGGCGAGGGCCTTTCTGTGCGGAGTTTGCATGTTCTCCCCGTGTCTGCGTGGGTTTCCTCCGGGTGCTCCAGTTTCCCCCACAGTCCAAAGACATGCAGGTTAGGTTAACTGGTGACTCTAAATTGACCGTAGGTGTGAGTGTGAATGGTTGTCTGTGTCTATGTGTCAGCCCTGTGATGACCTGGCGACTTGTCCAGGGTGTACCCCGCCTTTCACCCGTAGTCAGCTGGGATAGGCTCCAGCTTGCCTGCGACCCTGTAGAAGGATAAAGCGGCTAGAGATAATGAGATGAGGTGAGAAGAGCAGGGAGGATTGAGAATTGAGGGGCTATGGTTTGTTTTCACCCGATACTAAAACTTGTAGCGTCCTAGCAACCATTGTGAATACGCCTACAAAGCCCAGAAATTCCTCCTTACCTGGGCAAAAACGATACAGGATTTATCTTGTAGTGTCCTGAGCCCCAGATCTTTAACCCAGCCACATATAAAAAGTTGTTCTCCTCCAGACTCTTCCAGGTTTCCATCTGTGTGTCCGTGTAGAACAATGTCTGCAGCACCAGGTAGTTTGAGATGTCCGGGAACTCAACGGATGGATACTTTTCCAACTCGTAGGAAAAATCCTTCTTCCTTAGCGTGTAAGGATCTAATCCCATTGAACAGTTTCTATACCCACTTCTTTTGAGTGAATGTATTGGTTTTAATAACTTGCTTGCTTGCTGAACACAAACATGGCAATAAGTTCTTGTGTTAATGGACCAGACTCCACTTTTGGATCATTAATCCCTTTTGACTGAGAATGACCTGCATGCATGGGTTTGGCTTCTGTCACATCCATACAGTTTTAAATACAACACCTACAGTTAAAAACAGTTTGTTTTAATTGCATTTATTTAATTCCTGGGCTCCTATCTGTAACAGGGAGTGATGTTGCATCCCACTACAGTATGTTTCCTTCCTGATTTTATGTTCCTAACTGTAGTGTGGATGTGGGGAATCCGGCTCGCTTGCTTAGCCACTTGCATGGATTTCGCAATGCTGCTGGATTCTACCAGGTCTATGAGTCAGGAGACACACACAGCGTTGGTCTGAACAAAGTCACATCTTCATATGAAAATAGTGGTCATCACTGTCATGGTGTACAAAATGCCATCTTCACTCAATAACAAGCAAAACAGTGGGTGTTTCTCAAAGTCAAGGATGTTTCCTTGGTACGGTAGGACGGGTCCTTCCAAGTCGGATTCTTCAGAGGCCAGGAAAGAGTCCTTCCTAACCTCCAGAGAACACATAATGGAACAGTCAAGTGAGTGTGCAGGTGTGTGGCTGCTTCCTCTGTTAAGTTGTTGGCAGTTTGCAATCTTAGTACATTAAAGAAAGAAAATTATTATTGTACTTGCAAGACCAGTCATTCTGAGAATTATGAGAACACCCTTCATCATGGATTGTGTCCCAGGGGCTAAACTGCAGACTATTTAATACCAACCCACATTTTGCCACTTTAGCAAGATCCTTTGCATACATGCCAACCTTTTCACAAGAAAAAGAGGTAGATTTTACTCGCGCACGGTACCGTTGCACAAATTGGCAATTTCAAATTTTGGCGGACAATTGTAGATGTTGCTACTAATTCACTTTAAACAAAGCATAAAACACAACTAAACATAAATAGGAATCAAATAAGTACATTTTATTTCAGAGATTTGATCATCTGATCTAATGTAATGCTTTATATGTTGCAGATTTAGCATTTATCACAAGTTTTTCATTTTCACATTTCACAAGTTTTTCATTTCATTTTCATTGCATTTTATTCTTGCCAACAAAGTCCGTCACTTTCTTAACTGCATCCCCTCCAATACACATGCTCATGTGTGTTGTTTTTGTATGATCACATGAGTACTGTTTCGCAATATTGCTATCTGGACACAGTTTTGGTAATAATTTTGTGAAATGATCACTCAGAGTCAAAGGCAGGTTATGTTCCATTAAAAATCCCGTAAATAAAACTTCAGCGTGTGTTGCGCCTGTAGTTTTGCTGTTTGGTAGGAACATAAATTTTGATGTGTTACTCACTGCTCTGGAGTTACTTTTATGCTTTTCTGTTCCAATATGCCGAGTTAGGTCATTATATCCGCCATGTGAGATTGCGAAATCTACTCGACAATGCTCACAGAAAGCATGGTTTTCTCCTTTGCGTGATGCTTTTATAAAGGGATGACTATCTGTCCACTTTGTCTTAAACTTATTCTGATATCTAGTTTGTGACTTTTTCTTCTCTGGTGTAGCCATATTCCACGTTTTATCCTTACTAGAATCTAAGCAATTTTATCACGAACACACCACATGCACACTGCCAACAAAACCGGAAATAGAGAAGTGAGCAAACGGCACTGAACGAATAAATGGTTGGTCTTGCGCATTTCCGGTATTCGTGATGCCAAAATAATGCATAAAGCACGTTCAGAACTTAGTGTGGGATTTTTTTTCTGAGAAATCTAAAAAACGTTGACATTATGTACAAAAGCAGTAGGTGTTGACAGAAGTTAAAAACCGGTAGTTTACCGCACAAATCGGTAGTGTTGGTGTGTCTGCCTTTGTTTTTTCTGCATATTCCCTGCACTCAAAAAGTGCTCTTCCCCACAGGAAAAAAAGAAAAGAAAAAATGCCCAGACTGATGGTTCCCTGCTAATAATACACCACAGTTTAGGCCTGTGTGCCCTACATGCAGTCGTGTTTGTGTGCATCACTGAAAAGGCCCCGCTTTGACAAATCAACTAAATCAGTTTATTTACATCTCATTTTTAACAATAGACATTGTTGCAAAGCAGCTTAACAGAAAAAAAAGACTTTAAACAGATGAACTAATTGTATCCCTAATAAATGTATCCCTGATGATCAAGCCTGAGCTGACAGTGGTGAGGAAAAACTCCCTCAGACACTATGAGGAAGAAACCTTCAGGGGAACCAGACTCAAAGGGAACCCATCCTCATTTGGGTGATAACAGATCACAAGACTACAAGAAGACAGAGTCATCTATATCCCCCGCCCTATATACAAACTATATACCAAGTTTCAAGATATTATTTATCACATTTTTCAAGTTCTGCTGCAGAAAACCAACCCGACCTCCTTACACTGACCTCAGCAGCCCATGGCATAAACCCACCAGACCTTTGGTCCAGCTGAGCTAAAAATTTAAATTTCTCACATTTCTTCGTATCAAAAGGCACATATACATTACTTAATCAGCACATCAGTGGCGGCTGGTAGTCTTTCAAACAGGGGAGGCTGGTCGGTTACGACATTTCCAGATTTTAAAAGAAAAAACACATCAATTTTGCCCATACTCTTGCCTCTGATCTGGCTGATTGTTGGCAGGGTCACAAACTGTGAAATAACAGGTTCTTTTGGCCCATTAGCCTACTGTCCAATATACATGATGGTGGTGTTGGGGGGGGGTATATTTTAACATTTTATATTTTAAAATTGTGGCATGTTGTTTAAAAACTGATCATTATTGAAAGCAGCTCTTTGTCAGGAACCTCAGCAGTAACAGCAGAGTGTTCTGGAATAGGCACAAGCACTGACCTTGGGGAGCCAAACATAGAGCTGGGGGCCACACATTTCATTCAATGACACTTTCCCTATATTTTACTTATTTTGACTGAGAAATGTTTTATTGACAATTTTGATAACCCTTCACTTTTAATCCAGGTCTGTAGTGTGAAATGTTCTCGGCTGTGTTTTTGTTTAAAAATGTTTTCCAAATTGTAGCTGTGTTTAATTCATATCCAGAAAAATATATATTCCAATATAATATACTCAGCATAAACATTTTAAATAGATTCTATATTTTTGGTCCATCCATGACATATTACTAAAGTAGCCTATTTACTGTTGTTGATGTGGGTCACTTGCTGTTAGCCAATTCACTTTCTCGTACCAGGAGAGCTGAAAGGAATGAGTATTATTCCCTACCTTTTTCACCAAGTCAGTTTGAGGCGTTGGTCTACCCTGCTCTTTAATTTTAATTTTTTCCTCGAAAGGAAGACTGGCAAATGGCTTCACCAAAATTAAATCAGCAATGCTTGGCATCCGTGCGCAGCTTTCTTGCTAGCTGACTAGCCCCTTCAAGTTCAAGTTCAGTCACTCAAATAAACGAGATTTCTGGAACTAAGATAGCAAACTTGACAACACTATATTTACACTTTATTTACAATGAAAATATATACAAACTAAAAAAGCTGGTAGAAACCATATGTAATGAATGAAATTGAAATGTAAGCTGATCTCTTACAATACACCACAGCACTTGCGAATCCGCATGGGACTGAACTGAAATTCACCACTGCCTGTCTATATTTGAAACGAGCTGTCAATCAAAGAAAATATCCGGCCGCTTTCACCAATCACCAGTCTCCTCGCGGAAACTGCCATGTCCCTCCCATGTGAGGCTCGGAGTCCGTAGGTGGGCATTTTCGCAGTATTTGTCCAATAACCGTCTTGCATTTTGATATTGAAAAGCGCATAGCTCCCAAATGCCATTGAAGTGCACTGAGTCTGCGCTGCATCGCGCTGTCACAAGGGGGAAAAACTCACGCACACATTAAAGTTATAAGGGCATTTTTAGAGGAGGCTCAGCCTCCCTCGTTGTCTTAGAGCAATCGCCCGTGCAGCACATATACCAACTTTCAAGACCAAACCACTCATAGCTTTTAAGTTCTGCTCCGGAAACAAAACCTACCCCTAAGACTAACCTGAGAGACTAAGTTTGAAATTGTTTCCATGGAAACATGAAAAATTAAAATTTCTCAAATTTCTTAGTATGAAAAGGCACATCTACATCACCTGTATCATAACATATCATAACATGTATACCTAGTTTCAAATCTGTATCATGAATAGTTTTGGATATATGCTCTGGAAACAAACAAAAACTCTTACAAACTAAAGGCCCGGTCCCACTGCACTTACGGATGCAAAGAGGATGTAAAACGTAAAAAAATCTTTGCCATCCGTTGGAAAACGCTATGCATCCGTTGTGTACTCATTGCATACGTGCTTCATACGCTCTATCCATCGAGCATCCGTCCACTGTGATTTCATCCGCGCAAAAAGTTTTGAGCTGCACAAAACTTTTAGAACGGATGAACTTTCCGCCGTGTACGATGTAAATCCGCGACATATACGAGCAACAAACGTTCTATGTCCGTTATCATCCGTTAAACGTCTGCTGTATCCTCTCTGCATCCTCTGGGCATCCTCGCAACTCGCATCCACTGCAGCTGAAAACGGAAAGAGGGAGGAAAGATAAGGTACATGAAACGTCTATTCATCGTTAGTAGCATGGAAATAGAAAGGATGTAAGCGTATGCATCTCGTATATAAAGTATTCAAAACGGACAAAGCGTTTATATCTGGGATGTATCTCATATATTTAGGATGTCTGGAGTATGTCTAGAGTATGTAGAAGAACACCTAGCGCAGTGAACAGTCTGCATCCGATATACATCCGCGCAACATCCCCTTTGTTTCCGTTAGGCGTACGTGATGCATCCCCTTCATCCGCTATGCATCCACTCTTTCTGCTATGCGTCCGCTTTTCAGTTATCACCGGTAACCCCTTCGGAGCTGTCATCCACTTCCATCCGCTTTCATCCGCTAGGCTTCCTATGAACATGCGTTTAACATCCCCGCTATATACTACCCATGTCTGTTCTTTTCCGTTCTGTTTTCGCAAATTTTCGCCAATTTTGTCCATTTCTGGAGCGAATGAAAACGGATAGAGCCACCCCCGAAATTTTGCTCGTCCGCTGTGTCCTTTTTGCATACGTTTTGTGTCCATCGGCCAGTGGGACCGGGCCTTAAGTCAAAATCTATATTTTATGTAAAAATGTGAAAAATACTTTTAAAAAAATCCAAAATAGCAAAAGGCACCAGTTCACATGTTGCTTGATATGCATACAAAGTTTCATGAAGATATCTTCTGTAGTTTTAAAGATATGGCCCGGAAACGAAAACGTGACCGGACGGAGAGTCGGATGGAACCCGTTTCTATATCCCCCGCCAAATTTCATTTGGGTGAGGGATAATAAATAACTCACTTCAATAAGTGGGTCCAATATGATGAAAAAGTGCAATTGTGCAATCAGGAAATTCATGAAGATTTGAGTGTAAAACTGTTCATGATGACTGCAGTCCTTTTTTTTTTTTAAATCCTTTATTTAGCCAGGATTGTCCCATTGAGACTAAGTGTCTCTTCTGCCAGGGAGTCCTGGTCAAAATGGCAGCCAACAAAAAGTTCCAGATGCAGACAAACACATTAACACATAATAAAGAAAATAAACTTACATAAAACACAGTGGCAGCTAAAAGTTTTGTGGAGTAACTCTAAAAGCAATGACATTCCTTAGTGTATACGGTACAGTATTAATTGCTCTCCTAAAAATCTCTATTGAAGGCAGCGAGTCCATACTCAATGTATTCTGCAACTCATTCCAGAGATGTGGAGCAAAAAAAGAAAAGCCTGTTTTCCCTAATTCAGTACGAGGGGTGAAAGACTGTAGTAATAACTTGTGTGAGGAACGTGTACTATATGAAGAAGTGCAAAGAGTCAGAAGATTACAGATATAATGGGGAAGTTTGCCCAACAATGCCTTAGCAATAAAAAGTAACGTGCAATTTCCGTCTTAAATACAAAGATGGCCATTGCACTTTAGAGTATAGATCACAGTGGTGAGTTCTTGAGGGGGCCCCTGTTACAAACCGCAATGCAGAATGATAAACTGCATCCAGCTTCTTGAGGAAACATAAAGGTGCATGCATATAAATTGTATCACCATAATCCAACACTGAGAGAAAAGTACTCTGGACCAGCCTTTTTCTTGTTAAAAATGAGAAGCATTTTTTTAAATGAAAATAAAAACCGACCTTGGGTCTTAGCTTTCTTAAAAGATTATTGATATGTACTTCAAATGTGAGCTTTTGGTCAAGCCAAATGCCAAGATATTTGTAGGACGTAACCCTCTCCAAGAAGGTACCATCAAGTGTTGTTAAGTTACCATCAGGACATGATCTTGACCGTGTGAAAATCATATACTTAGTTTTATTTATGTTTAATGCTAATTTTAACTGCAACAATGCATTTTGAATGGATATGAAGACAGTTTGTAAAGAATCCAGGGCGTCTTGCACTGAGGAACCAACAGGGTATAAGATGGTATCATCAGCATACAGATGTACTTTGGCTGGATTTAGGCCTTTATCTATATCATTAATATACAAAGAAAACAGGATTGGGCCGAGAACTGACCCTTGAGGGACACCTGCTTTTATGGTAAGTAAGGGTGACTGATAGTTCTATGGCAACACACTGTGTCCTGCCTACTAAATAATTAGAAAACCATTGTAACACTGGATTACTAAAACCTACTGCCTTTAGTCTATGCAACAGTATTTTAAAGTCAACTGTATCAAACGCCTTGGATAGGTCAACAAAAAGTGCACAACAGGATTTTTTAGTGTTTAAGGCAGAAATAAAATCATTTAAACAGATGTTACAGCAGTTATAATGCTATGACCTTGTCTGAAGCCTGATTGAGTTGAATTTAATATATTATTTTCAGCTAAGTAGTGTTTTATTTGATCACTGACAAGAGATTCAAACACTTTAGCTAAAGTTGACAACCTAGAAATGGGCCGGTAGTTATCTAAGATAGACGGGTCACCCCCTTTTAAAAGTGGTAGTACTTGAGCCGACTTCCAAGATTCTGGGATAGACCCACTTGTTAAACTAAGGTTAAAAATAGCAGCAATGGCATCAGAAGTTAAAAGTGCAGCAGTTTTATAAAAGAATGGTTCAATTTGATCAGGACCTGCTGATTTTTTACAATCCAAGTTTGTCAATGCCTTGCGTACCTGTAAGGTGGAGATATGAGTAAAATGAAAAGGACAAATGTTAGATGAAGTACATATGTGGTCAGTGTTTGTTACAGCAGTACTGGTCTGAGTCATAACCCCTGCATTTATAAAATGTTCATTAAAAGCATTCACAATGTTTTGTTTCCCTATAATTCCCCCCTTGCTACATGTAAGAGAGTTTGGAAGTTTGGTGGCGTAATTGTACCTTCAGTAGATTTGATCAGCTTCCAAAACTTTTTAGGATCATTTAAATTTTCATTTATCATTTCAAGGTAATAACCACTTTTTGCGTTCTTCACTAATCTTGTGCAGCGGTTTCTAAGAGTCCTGTAGTCCAACCACAGCTTGGGGTCATTATGTTTCTTAGCATTTGCCCAAGCCCTGTCCCTTTCTCTAATGGCCACAGCAATGTCATCTTTAAACCAAGGATTGTTTTTACCACTTATTCTAAAAGATCTCATTGGGGCATGTTTGTTAATTAAAGAAAGAAAAGTTGATTTTAAAAAGTCCCAAACCTGTTCAACATCAGTCATATTGCACACATAATGCAAATCACTATGAAAAACATCGTGCAGGAAAGCCTGTTCATTGAAATGTTTGTAGTCCTGTTTGAAGACATATCTTGGAATAGTTTTTGGAGGCTTACAATTCCTGACACAAGCAATTGTGCAATGGTCACTGATATCATTACAAAATATACCAACAACAGTATATTTATGCGGGGTGTTTGTAAGAATGACGTCTAACAGAGTCGACTTGTTCATGTCCTTTGTATTAATGCCAGTGGGCACATGCGTTAATTGCGTGAGGTGGGGCGTGTCACAAATGTCCTTAAGTGCGTTTGATGTTGTGGACAACCAGTCCCAGTTTAAATCTCCCAGCAGTAGACACTCGTTGTCAGTGAATTTTTGCAGCACTTCCGACAGTGCGGTTGCAGCCACAGCTGAAGCAGATGGTGGACAATAACACCCGATTACTGTAAGACCGGCGCTGTTTAGCATAATAAGTTTTACTGCCGACAATTCAAAAAATCTCGGTCTTGTGATTGACTCGATGAAGGAGCAGTCCAGTGATGTTTTGGTGTAGATTGCAACGCCCCCTCCTCTTTTCAAGCGATCCGACCGGAAGATGGTGTAGCCATCAATGTGTATCATTTGATTTGTGATTGAAGAATTTAGCCATGTCTCTGTTAAAACCATAATGTCACAGTCAGTAGACTTTGCCCATAGACGCACAGGCTCTATTTTGTTAATTAGACTGCGCACGTTTGTGTGAATAACACACAGCCCATTGGAGTTTTTGAGGTCGATTGGAGTCTCAAGTTCAGTTTGACCAGGGCCTGGGTTAGGGTGGATATTACCTGACAGCAGTAGCAGAATAAACATCCAGGCTTTCACAGCCAGCGGGCAATCCTGCCGGGATTTTCGAGCCGCAGGTGTTGTCAACCGCAGGGGAGAAAGTCTGGACACCCGTACTCCCTGTGATATTTGAGCCTCGCACTCCGAAAAAGTCCATCAGAGAGGTGAAAGATGAAAACCGACCATGTACAGCATCGTAATTGTCCTTGCAGGAGTATTCCAAAAGTCCAGGCCATCATCAGCGTTGATGTCAGCCCCTGATTTGAAAGTCGGGACGAACGCCAACAGGTAGAACAGACTAATCCACATAGTTATATTGCTGGTTTACAATAAACTCTTCAGTGAATTCTGTGCATCAACTGTAACGGAATGGTTTAAAGTAGCGAGCGAGCGCGAGCAAACACAAGTTATTTAACACGTTATACACATTGAGAACTGAGACAGGGACAAAACAAACACCTGTGCTGCCATCTTGACTACATGAATGACCCTAAAGTTATCCTAAAGTTATCATGGCGATTGTCATCTTCAGCCATCAAAGCAAAACTAAGTGTCCAGAGCATCTTCCAAGTGTAACTTTAGACTGTCCATATGGGGGCCGTCCTCCACAGGAGCAATGTGATGAGACTCCAGCCAGAAGTAGGGCATCAGAAGTACACTTGACGGAATTTATCTTGCCAGATGCTGATGAAATTCGCTCAACTGTCATGAGATCGCCTTCTAAATCCTGTAGTTTGGATCCTGTGCCTACCGTGTTGTTAAAGGAATGCATTGATGTTTTGCTTCCTATTATAATGTCTATCATCAACAGTTCTCTGGCCTCTGGATCTGTTCCTAATGCCTTCAAGTCTGCTTTGGTTACTCCCTGCATTAAGAAGCCGAAATTGGATGCTAACATACTGAATAACTATAGACCTATCTCCAATTTACGTTTTCTCTCGAAAGTTCTTGAATGCGCTGTTCTTCCTCAACTGCTGTCCTGTCTGTATGAGAATAATCTGTATCCTGAATTTCAATCTGCTTATCATTCTTGCCATAGTACCGAAACTGCACTACTCCGCGTACAAAATGATCTTCTTAGAATTCTGGATGAGGGCAATGAGGCATTCCTGATTTTGCTAGACTTTTCAGCTGCATTTGATACGATCGATCATTGTCTACTTCTCCAACGTCTTGAAAAGCATTTTGGGTTCTCTGGCACTGTTATCTCTTGGTTTCATTCTTATCTTAACAATCGGACTCAGTGCGTCAAGATTGATAGTTTCTTATCACCCAACTATCTACTGGAATCTGGCGTCCCACAGGGTTCTGTTCTTGGACCAATCTTATTCTGCCTTTACGTTGCACCATTGGAAGACATATTTACATCTCATGGAATATCGTCTATGATGCATGCTGATGATACACAACTGTATTGTGTTATCCAGAAGCATCAGCAAGACTCTGCACAATCTACTCTTGAGAACTGCATATGTGATATCAAATCCTGGTGTTCTGCTAACAAGCTTGTTTTGAATGATTGCAAAACTGAACTCTTGCATATTCACTCAAAGTTTGCCCGGTCACTCTCTACCTTACCTGGAATTGCTGTCGGCGATAAAATTATAGCACCCAAGCCTGAGGCCCGCAACCTTGGTGTTGTCTTCAATCACAATCTATCTCTAAAGGGTCAGATTACTAATTGTTGCAAAGCGTCTTTTATGGCTTTGAGTAACATTGCTAAGATTCGACGATATCTGGATCAAGACCAAGCTGAAAAGTTGGTCCATGCTTTTGTCACCTCTAGAGTGGACCACTGTAACAGCCTTTTGTATGGCTTACCTGTTTATGAGATCAACAAGCTTCAACGGGTCCTGAATGCTGCTGCCAGATTTGTCGCAAGACCAAAGCCTGATGATAATATCCAAGATATTCTGAGGAGGTTACACTGGCTTCCAGTTCAAGATCGAATAATCTACAAGATCCTGTTAATGACGTATAAAATACGTAATGGCCTTGCACCTCAATACCTAACTTGTCTCTTGAATGATTACTCTACATCTCGATGTCTGAGGTCCACTACGAAGAATCTCTTGGCTGTTCCACGCACATACACAAAAACTTATGAAGATCATGCTTTCTCTGTAATAGCACCGAAGCTCTGGAATGCTTTCCCTGCTGAGCTTAAAGACTCTCCTTCAATAGATAGTTTTAAATCTAAGTTAAAGACATTTTTGTTTAAGTGATTAACCACCATGATTATTATTTTTTTATTAGCTATTCGTACCATTTTTTTAGTAGTTTTTATGATTCTTACTGTAAAAAGCATTGAGATTTCTATGTGAATATGCATTTTTAGGAAATTTATTATTATTATTATTATTATTATTATTATTATTATTAACTAGGGCATCAGAAGGATCAGGCAGGTCCGAACAGCATGAGAGGTCAGCATGAATTATATCTCACGATTGGGGTGTAACTCGACAGAGAAACAGACACAGAGGGAGAGAGAGAGAGAGAGACAGACAGAAAACACAGGTTATTTGGTTACCCATTGTCACCTAATGGTTAAGAACAGTATGTGCCTTGTATGCGCACATAGGATTGTGGGTGATTTAAGAAAGCCGAGGATCCGCAGATGCATCCTTGAAAAATCCTCTGAAATTAGGATGCGGTCCTTGGTAGAAATCAAAGTATCCAATACATCAGAAGAGTCCTTTGGTGCGATTCGATGATGTGGTATTCATGAAATGCAACATTTAAAGGACACATCCTGGACATTGAGAAACACCGACCAACAAAGTTGGTGCTAACTTCATATAACTTTTGGATAGCAACAACACCACAAGTTGTGTACCAAACACACACACACACACACACACACACACATAGAGCTTCTGGCAATCCTCCTTCTGTCAAAGCCCCTCTTAAAACATGTCTGAATCCATGTTGTCTTGCTCCTAAAACAACACCAGAGTCACTCCTGAATAACGCTTTCAAAACCTCTGACAAGTTCACGTGAACACTTCAGCCAGTACATGTCAAAACTTTTTTCTCCAAAACAACCAGGCACATGAACAGTCAAGCTTGCCAGCATGTGTAAAAGTGTGCGAGGGAGTTTTATGCATTGCTATAACACTGTGTATGGTCAGTCTTCACCAGTGAGCTCTTGTTTAAAAGCTAAAAACTTCTACAATTGGTTCATGTGGGTGTCAATCAAATAAGACTGACCTGTAAATATTTATTCAGTGATTTCTTAAGCGTAGCCAATGTAGAACATGCCATTTTCAAATGTGTGTCACATTACTAAATTTCAGAGTGTTTGAAAAACAATGCATTTTGAACATTACGTCTGTGACTCAAGGGCGGCACGGTGGTGTAGTGGTTATCACTGTCGCCGCACAGCAAGAAGGTTCTGGGTTTGAGCCCCGTGGCCAGCGAGGGCCTTTCTGTGCGGAGTTTGCATGTTCTCCCCGTGTCCGCGTGGGTTTCCTCCGGGTGCTCCGGTTTCCCCCACAGTCCAAAGACATGCAGGTTAGGTTGACTGGTGACTCTAAATTGACCGTAGGTGTGAATGTGAGTGTGAATGGTTGTGTGTCTCTGTGTGTCACCCTGTGATGACCTGGTGACTCGTCCAGGGTGAACCCAGCCTCTCACCCAGAGCCGGTTCAGACCTCCATGGGGCCCTAGGCAAAATTCTGCTAAGGGGCCCTCTTAACTGAACCCCAAAATGTTCACCAGTCGCACCTGACACCCAGTGCTTCCACTCATCCCCCCTTTAGACATATTGCACTAGTGTCGCCACCTGTTGTTCTAACTCCAAATAAATACAGACCAAATCAGACCAAATCAAATCGAAGTAAATGTGTAACAAATTACTCACCATTAAAAATGTCCCTTTCTGCACTTTCTGGATGCAAAATCATCAATAATATCGTCATATGATATAACACATATTGCTTGTGTGTTCAGGAATACCCTCATGCTGCTTCAGAATGGAGTTGGTATTTGACTAGTCATTAACACCTTCTCCTATTATTTTGTGTTTTTTTTGTGGAAAAGAGCTTAAAGCAAAAACAATACACAGCATTGTTTTTCACTGAGTATGAAAACTAGCTTCTGGTAATCTTTTCACCATTTGACAGCCGTCTCTGTAATAATCCTGGATGGAACCCTCTTCTGGACTTGTCTTTGGGGTAAGAAAAATCTACTCCTGGCTTGAATGGACCTCTGCGCACTAACTCAGTCTGCATACAGTCCGTTAAGACTGGGGGCCAGTCTGCTGGATCATTTGGTGGAGCAGAGACTGTTGCTTTAGGGTCTGAGCTGGCTTCTGATGCTTGCTGTGCACACGTGGTTGTGTGAATAGTGGCCGACGCTGCCTGTTCTTCCCCTGTGTCTGTACTTGACAACGGTGGCTGTACTGGACCTGTGCTGCTGCTTGTACTGGCTGAGGCAGCTGCATATGACTCATCTGTGCTGGTTGAAGGTGGCTCATCTGTGCCTGTCCTATCTGGTTCTGTCCCTCCACTGGCTGACTGGCTGGACTCTGTGCTGCTTGTTAGAAACTTAAGCATAGCACCTGTAAAATATAGATAAGGCTACTATTAATTCAGCTCCATCAAATTGGCTGCACTTGTTTTACCTTCAGATACTGTACTTAAAATGTAGGTGATTTAGATTATTATGTAGCCTATTTAGCACCATTGTCATAATATTTCACGAGTTTTATTTATTCAATAATATCTGCATCTATATTTGCCTGTGGGCTATCCAAGCAAACAAAATTCAATCTTAGTAAATATTTATCCATTACTTTCCATTTTGTATAAGTGCAGTTGTAACTACACTCAGAACGATTGATATAACACTTAAATTGTAGAAGCCAGCAAGACGCACACGGAGACCGTCCGGGGTTCAGGCAGGACTCACCGCCCTGTTATGTAGGTCAAACACCGACTAGCCCCGTCCCTCCCACTCTCCCACCCAGAGAGGAGAGTTACCTGACTGCTGTTCCCACTGTTCATTTTCATGCAGTTTCTTTTTCCTTTTTTCACTCCCCGAGGGATAACTCCGCTTCATCTTGCTAGGTTGATGCACATGCAGGCTTTCGTCTAAACCGGGGAACAGGGGCGCTGCGCCCTCTTACTCTCGGCGTGCGCCCTCTTACTGAAATGCCAATTGAACCCCAAGTCACACTCAGGCCATGCACTTGTATGCTACTGCACAACATGCAATCTTTCTCCAAACGATCGTTTCTCCGTGAAAACATCCCAGCAACACCACGTGACAATATGTCTGATCATCAAATACGTTATAATTACTCCAAAAATATTCCATTCATAGTAGATACACCGCCAGACAGTGCAAAAACAATCTGAATTGGCGTTTTCCAGACTGAGGCGCCATGTTGTTTGTTTACTTGTCGCGGCTGCTCTCGCGAGATTTGACATAGACAAGGTCAGCTGACTTGTAGAGCGAGATTTCTCGAGACTGAATGATCTTTCACCCACCGGCGCGGAAGCTTTTGACAGAAGTAGTTCGCGAGTTGTTTTTGTTGACACTTGGGCATTTAAAGATGTCATCCCGCAGCACGAAACGGAAGAAAGCCAAAGACTGTCCGGGACAACCATAGCTCTTTTAAATCTACCATGATGAATTATTACTTTTCTGTTTTCAATAATGATGATTGCAATGACTCTCGCACTTTTAAATCTATATGTCTGAAATGTAATTCAGTCCATAGTCTTGCACGTCCCGTCTTATGTTGTCTGGAGACTACTTTGTTTATAATATAGGTGGGTTTTTTTTGTTTTGTTTTGTTAAATACCTTGGGCCTACAGTAATTGGCTAACGATGTTGTGGTTATCCTGCCATCACTCACTCACTATCTGTTTATGTCAATGTTTCCACCAAAGTGGGTTTGATGGCACATGCTATTTATTCTTTCCCTCCACAAATCGCGATTGGCAACATCTCTGGTATCTAGTCCAGATAACTTAAGATCTTCTCGCAACACCTCTTGCCAGCTCTTTCGTGGCCTTCCATGTGTCCTACGTCCATGCACCTGGAGGGAACAGATCTTCTTGGTCCAAGACACACTCCACTGGACATGGCCAAACCATCTAAGACGGTTCCACCTGAGGACGAGATCAAGATCTTTTATGTTTAGCCTCAGGCGGAGGTCATGTGTACTGATGTTATTTGTAGGCTTGATAGCACACATCCAACAGAGCATGGCCCTCTTATTCCTCTGGAGACATGCCAGGTCAGATTTTTTCAAGGGCCAGCTTTTACAAGCATAAAGCAAGGCCCCCCTAACACAGCTATCGTAGACTTTGCCACGGGTGTGCAGGGACAGACTCTTAGCGCAGAGTATCGTCATCAGCTCCCTGAACTTTCCCCAGGCAGCTCTGACTCTGGTTATTGTGGCAGCCTCACAGCCACCACCCGCAGACATGCTGTCTCCCAGATAGCAAAAATAATCGACAACTGCAAGCTGATGGTCATCGACTGTCAAGGAGTCAAGTGGTCTGCCATTGATGGGATGGACTTTACCAAGACATCTCTTGCACTTGAAAGAGGGATTTAGCCTTAATCTACCACTACACTTCTTGTGAATCCAGTGGGCACAGCCAGTGCAGTGGATGGAATTAACACCAACCCCCTTCCTGCACACACCACAAGGATGTTCACCAGAGTCCTTCAGTGTTTCCAGGTTTGGTCCGGAGATCATGATATTAGTCTTCTGCATGTTAACACGGAGGCCTCTTGACTCCATTCCAGCTTTCCAAGAACTCAATTTCTGCTCTAGTCCCTCTAAGGAATCTGATGCAAGTACAAGGTTGTCAGCATACAGCAGCTCCCAAGGGCACCCAGAACGAAAATCACGAGACAAGGCCTAAAGAACAATGATGAACAACAGAGGACTCAATACTGAGCCCTGGTGGACCCCGACTTGGACATCAAAACTGTCACTGAAGGAGTTGTCAACCCTGCTGTACATTTATATATATATATATATATATATATATATATATATATATATATATATATACACACACACACACATACATACACACAGTTAGGTCCATATATATTTGGACACACACAAATTTTGTTTTTTTACCTGTTTACTGAAAGATATTCAAGTTATAGTTATATAATGGACATGGATATAAAGTGCAGACTTTCAGCTTTCATTTGAGGGTATCCACATTATAATTGGATGAAGGGTTTAGGAGTTTCAGCTCCTTAACATGTGCCACCCTGTTTTTAAAGGGACCAAAATTAATTGGACAATTGACTCAAAGGCTATTTCATGGGCAGATGTGGGCAATTCCTTCGTTATGTCATTCGCAATTAAGCAGATAAAAGGCCTGGAGTTGATTTGAGGTGTGGTGCTTGCATTTGGAAGATTTTGCTGTGAAGAAAACATGCGGTCAAAGGAGCTCTCCATGCAGGTGAAACAAGCCATCCTTAAGCTGCGAAAACAGAAAAATCCCATCCGAGAAATTGCTACAATATCAGGAGTGGCAAAATCTACAGTTTGGTACATCCTGAGAAAGAAAGAAAGCACTGGTGAACTCATCAATGCAAAAAGACCTGGATGCCCACAGAAGACAACAGTGGTGGATGATCGCAGAATAATTTCCAAGGTGAAGAGAAACCCCTTCACAACAGCCAACCAAGTGAACAACACTCTCCAGGAGGTAGGTGTATCAATATCCAAATCTACCATAAAGAGAAGACTGCATGAAAGTAAATACAGAGGGTTCACTGCACGGTGCAAGCCACTCATAAGCCTCAAGAATAAAAAGGCTAGATTGGACTTTGCTAAAAACATCTAAAAAAGCCAGCACAGTTCTGGAAGAACATTCTTTGGACAGATGAAACCAAGATCAACCTCAACCAGAATGATGGAAAGAAAAAAGTATGGCGAAGGCGTGGTACAGCTCATGATCCAAAGCATACCACATCATCTGTAAAACACGGCGGAGGCAGTGTGATGGTTTGGGCATGCATGGCTGCCAGTGGCACTGGGTCACTAGTGTTTATTGATGATGTGACACAGGACAGAAGCAGCCGGATGAATTCTGAGGTATTCAGAGACATACTGTGTGCTCAAATCCAGCCAAATGCAGCCAAACTGATTGATCGGCGTTTCATAATACAGATGGACAATGACCCAAAACATAAAGCCAAAGCAACCCAGGAGTTTATTAAAGCAAAGAAGTGGAATATTCTTGAATGGCCAAGTCAGTCACCTGATCTCAACCCAATTGAGCAGCATTTCACTTGTTAAAGACTAAACTTCAGACAGAAAGGCCCACAAACAAACAGCAACTGAAAACCGCTGCAGTAAAGGCCTGGCAGAGCATTAAAAAGGAGGAAACACAACGTCTGGTGATGTCCATGAGTTCAAGACTTCAGGCAGTCATTGCCAACAAAGGGTTTTCAACCAAGTATTAGAAATGAACATTTTATTTACAATTATTTAATTTGTCCAATTACTTTTGAGCCCCTGAAATGAAGGGATTGTGTTTAAAAATGCTTTAGTTCCTCACATTTTTATGCAATCATTTTGTTCAACCCACTGAATTAAAGCTGAAAGTCTGAACTTCAACTGCATCTGAATTGTTTTGTTCAAAATTCATTGTGGTAATGTACAGAACCAAAATTAGAAAAATGTTGTCTCATCTCATCTCATTATCTGTAGCCACTTTATCCTGTTCTACAGGGTCGCAGGCAAGCTGGAGCCTATCCCAGCTGACTACGGGTGAAAGGCGGGGTGCACCCTGGACAAGTCGCCAGGTCATCACAGGGCTTAGAAAAATGTTGTCTCTGTCCAAATATTTATGGACCGAACTGTAGTGGATGGGAATGTTATGGTGCAAATGACCTGTAGGTGGAATCAGAGGCTTTAAGTAGCAGAGCAGGGAAGGTTTGTTATGTCGATGTAGAGTGCAGAAGTTCCTGTGTGCTTGTGTTTTGAGCTGACTTACGTTCACTAAAAAGAAGTTACTACAACCTGTTGTCTGCGTGTCCTTCACTGACAAGGATATTACAGTTTGTTAAATGAATTTCCATTCTGCCAGTGGAATGGAACGCCAGTGTACTGGTATAAAGGGTTAATAATGTACTGGTACAAAGGGTTAACAATGTACTGGTATAAAGGGTTAATAATGTACTGGTATAAAAGGTTAATATTCTGGGATACTGAGCTTCATTTTGGTTTTGTATGTTGCACCGTGGTCCTGAATCTTATTTCATTCCACTGTATATTATTCTCCAGCTGATGATACTGATGCTGTAACTACAATAACTGGATACAGAGGAAGATCAGTTCAGATTCAATGCCCCTATGAACCTGGATATGAAGAGAACAAAAAGTTTCTCTGCAGAGGTGAATGTCCCTATGTGGGGTATAATGACATTCCTGTTGAGTCTGGATCTCCTGCTAAAGACCCCAGATTCTCTCTGTATGACGACACAACAACCAAAATCTTCACCATCACCATCACTGATCTGAGACCAGAGGATGAAGGCACTTACTGGTGTGTGATAGAGCGGCCAGGGACAAATATTTACACAGAGCTTCGACTGCTGGTTGAAACAGGTGAGTGTGACACAGAGGAGACTAAAAACCCTCACACATTAATTCACTGATGATGAACATTGACTGAAGCAGATGATTAAAGCACCATGTACAGTGTAGAACGGGTCTCATTTGAGAATTACACACTGTAGGAATTTAGGCTCAATTTAAGGGAATTTCATGAGAACACAAAAAATTGACACGACTTCATCTGACCATCTGTCCACTGAATTAGTTTAATCAGTATATTGTAACAATACTGCAGTGAAATTCTTTTTACTGCACTGTTTAGTTGAAAGCTAGACAGCAGAAACACAGTTAGCGACCTGGATGTAAGCAAAATAATATGAAGTCATGAATTTTTATAATAGAAGTAGGATTTATTTCTAACAGCTATAACTGTCAGTAATGGTGCTGAGAGTCAAAACTCTAACCGAACTACAAACATGGCTTCCAAAGACTACAACGCCCAAAGTTCACAGCGATTAACTTTGGGCAATGCTACTTAAGCCTCTCTCTCACTCACCTTCAGTGCGAAGTATTGTTCTGTGTTTAACCATAAACATAGACCCAGCCCTCCCTCCCTCCCTCCAGTTTCTTTGCTACATTTACCTGTTTCACTCTCTAGTCTGTTCTCTACTATTCTGTTTGCTGATTGACCGACCCCTGCCTGCTTTCTGCAATACAACACGTTTTTATTCCATGGAAAAAAGTGGCCCATATCTATAATAATAAAACATATTTAAAAAATATATATCTCATATTAAAAATATTTCACTTTATTCAGTTTAACACCCTGCTGTTTATTTGAACACAACTGTCGAGAGCAGGACAGTGTCTGGGCTGTAAAACTTTATGTTGAAGTGAGGAGCTCAGGATTGCCTGGATGCCAGGATGTCTGGACTTCTGGTATATGATCACACCACTCAGAACATGAAGCATGGCTGATCTTCTGTGTGTCTGAGTTTGGCCTTGGAACAGAAAGAATCTGCTGGTTAAAGAGTCTTCATTTCATAAAATAAACATTTGACATGGCGAGGTTTGATCCGACAACGCCAATTTAATCAACAGTTTATGAAACCCAGTCACATCATACTGATAACTTGAAAAGATGTGATTCCAAAACTAATCCATAAATGAAGTCAACTAAGACTGGCCATGCCAACAGGACAAAAGTAATGGCATCCTATTACAGTAGGTAGAATTAGTGAGCCAACACACTGCAAAGGCTGCATTGAATTATGAGAAGATTTAATGCACACTGCGTAGAAGACACACTTTCTCTGTCATTTATTCTTTTCAGCTTTGTGTTTTATAAAGTTTTTGACCATGGTTAGAAGAGCATGCTTAATAAGTTATGCTTGATTGGCATTTATCAACATATGCAGACAAAAAACTGCATTATCCAATCTTCTGTAAATCTGATGAGCATTTTTATTTTAGCTTGTCCATGAGAACATTTACAGTCATCTATAATGAGTGAATCTGTTTCTATTCTCTCAGCTGATCCTGCCATCACTACTGTCTTCCACACTACACACACCACTTCAACACATGCCATGAGTCCACCCGTAAATGCAGAGACCACACATTCAACAAGAGGTATGAAACTTTTGCCTGAACTCTTTTATTAAATTTCTCTCACATCATTCATTAAGTTTTGGACTTTTTGCCTGAACTCTTCTTTATTACATTTCTGTCATGTCATTCATTAAGTCTCACTTTTCTTTTATTCCAGCTAAACCATTAATTGATGCTACTCACCCAGTGAGCGCTCCCTCAGATCAGGGTATGGAGAACACCAAATATTTTATTTGAGCTTTTATTTAAAATCTTCTACATGAGAGAGAGAGAACACGGATCAAACCACCACAGGACAGATTACTTTTTTCAGCAAATCAATTTAATGATGTTACTCACCAAAACATCCCACTCCCCTCCCCTGGTACATACACCCTCCATCCACACTGGAAGGGAGGCTAAGATCAGATAAAATCTCTGTCCTGCTCAGCACTTCAGCTTTATAAAATATTCTTTTCTCCTCGAAAAATTACATGTACAACCCCAATTCCAAAAAAATTGGGACAAAGTACAAATTGTAAATAAAAATGGAATGCGATAATTTACTAATCTCAAAAACTGATATTGTATTCACAATAGAACATAGACAACAAATTAAATGTCGAAAGTGAGACATTTTGAAATTTCATGCCAAATATTGGCTCATTTGAAATTTCATGACAGCAACACATCTCAAAAAAGTTGGGACGGGGCAATAAGAGGCTGGAAAAGTTAAAGTTACAAAAAAGGAACAGCTGGAGGACCAAATTGCAACTCATTAGGTCAATTGGCAATAGGTCATTAACATGACTGGGTATAAAAAGAGCATCTTGGAGTGGCAGCGGCTCTCAGAAGTAAAGATGGGAAGAGGATCACCAATCCCCCTAATTCTGCGCCAACAAATAGTGGAGCAATATCAGAAAGGAGTTCGACAGTGTAAAATTGCAAAGAGTTTGAACATATCATCATCTACAGTGCATAATATCATTAAAAGATTCAGAGAATCTGGAAGAATCTCTGTGCGTAAGGGTCAAGGCCGGAAAACCATACTGGGTGCCCGTGATCTTCAGGCCCTTAGACGGCACTGCATCACATACAGGCATGCTTCTGTATTGGAAATCACAAAATGGGCTCAGGAATATTTCCAGAGAACATTATCTGTGAACGCAATTCACCGTGCCATCCGCCGTCGCCAGCTAAAACTCTATAGTTCAAAGAAGAAGCTGTATCTAAACATGATCCAGAAGTGCAGACGTCTTCTCTGGGCCAAGGCTCATTTAAAATGGACGGTGGCAAAGTGGAAAACTGTTCTGTGGTCAGACGAATCAAAATTTGAAGTTCTTTATGGAAATCAGGGACGCCGTGTCATTCGGACTAAAGAGGAGAAGGACAACCCAAGTTGTTATCAGTGCTCAGTTCAGAAGCCTGCATCTCTGATGGTATGGGGTTGCATTAGTGCGTGTGGCATGGGCAGCTTGCACATCTGGAAAGACACCATCAATGCTGAAAGGTATATCCAGGTTCTAGAGCAACATATGCTCCCATCCAGATGACGTCTCTTTCAGGGAAGACCTTGCATTTTCCAACATGACAATGCCAAACCACATACTGCATCAATTACAGCATCATGGCTGTGTAGAAGAAGGGTCCGGGTACTGAACTGGCCAGCCTGCAGTCCAGATCTTTCACCCATAGAAAACATTTGGCGCATCATAAACCGGAAGATACGACAAAAAAGACCTAAGACAGTTGAGCAACTAGAATCCTACATTAGACAAGAATGGGTTAACATTCCTATCCCTAAACTTGAGCAACTTGTCTCCTCAGTCCCCAGACGTTTACAGACTGTTGTAAAGAGAAAAGGGGATGTCTCACAGTGGTAAACATGGCCTTGTCCCAACTTTTTGAGATGTGTTGTTGTCATGAAACTTAATCACCTAATTTTTCTCTTTAAATGATACATTTTCTCAGTTTAAACATTTGATATGTCATCTATGTTCTATTCTGAATAAAATATGGAATTTTGACACTTCCACATCATTGCATTCCATTTTTATTTACAATTTGTTCTTTTTCCCAACTTTTTTGGAATCGGGGTTGTATATTTGATGTTAACAGTGGAAGATAAATGCCGTGTGTCCATGGTGTTTATTAACCCACTCAGTTGAACATGATGGCTGCAGTTTGCATGTTCATTTTAACAGGAAATACAGATTTCACAAAGCACTTCATATTTCTCTAACCACAGGGTTCAAGTTGCTCTCATACTTTACTTCTCTCATTATTAATGGCTTATTCATCATATAAAAACATTCTTTATGGTAAAATTTATAGAAATTTGTATAAATCGAGTGGCAGGTTGTCCAGTCCCACATGTCCCTTCTTCTACACTCCTCCACTACACACTCCACATGTTTCCTGTGACATGACCATTATCACTTTTATGTGGTTTAAACGTTGATGTTTCTGTGTCACACATTTATGTCCTGTACAGAGAATCCAGGTATAGCGGAGTACGTCATGATCAGTACAGGCGCAGTGTTGTTCGCTGTTGGTGTGATTATAGCAATCTACTGCAAAAGAAAGCATCAAGGTAAAACCCACTTTCAATGTCTGTCTCTGGTTAATTTATGGTGTTTTAACCTCATGATGCTTTACTTTCATTTCTGTCAGGACTTAGCCCTGCTAGTACTTTTTTTTTTAGCTGCTTATTCAGAAAGTAATGAGGCAATGACACAATGCCTTCTCCCCGTAAAATAAAAGGGATTTTTGTGAAGAACATTTAAAGGTTCACCCAGTACATCTGTACACACCTGTAAATGAAAGCTGACAGTCAGATTTATAATCTCAGTGCTTCATTTCAAATCTAATACAGTGAAGAACACAATCGAAAGAACAACAAATGTCACTGTTTTAATACTTAGGGATTGCACTGTTTATTTATTTCAATTAAATTAAATGCTGATGACCTTCTCGTCTCTCTTCAGGCTCTGAAACAGTGAGACAATCTCCCAGAGAGGTACAGGCCAATGATCTGATTCAGGTATTACTTTCACAAACACTTTACTTACAAACAGTTTAACAATTGTTTTCCATTTCAGACAAACGGAGATTATGAAAATGACCAAAATGTACTTCCTCTCCAAGCAAGAGAAAGCGCCAAACCTGAATCTGTCTATCAGAGTCTCGATCCAACTACCAGGCAATCCGACTCAGTCTACCAGGGTCTGAGCTTCACTCATAACTAATAAGATTCAGTCTGCAAGAGTGCAGTGTGGGAAATAAGGCCAGACTGGTGGACATTGACCGGTAATTTTTGCATTTGCCTGTCTGTATTTCAAAAGCATCAAACCGGATGGCCCATGAAAAATTGTAAAGATATGGATCTAATCTACTTCTAATTTTCTTCCAAATGATACACTTGGCGAATACATGATGTCGTAACACAGCCTGTGAAACGGGAGCTCCCGTGCGCCCGAATTTAAAAATTCATAACTCGGCCACCAATGGCCCTAGACCTGACAAAATTTACAGGCACATCCCTCTCCTTGAGCCCTTTCAAACCAGCCAGGCATGGCCCACTCTAATCATGGCTCGGCCCACTATTCACCACGGAGTCCCGGAAAAACTTTAACACGAGCCCTGGCTCGAGCCAGCCTTTAGAAATTCATAACCTGGCCACTGATGGTCCTAGTCACATCAAACTTTACAGGCACCTCCCTCTCCCAGAGTGGCACACTAAATATGACAATAATAATGCACCATATCTAGTGCCTTTCTCACACTCAAGGTCGCTTTACAGTTGGGGGGGGGAGAGAAAGTCCACCAAAAGAGGGTCATGATGTAATTCCAATGGAGTAGCGACCACAGTCCCACCAAAAGGTGCAGAAAGATAAATCCCACACTGCCTGCACAGCCGCTGGGCAACATCACTCAGAACACCGCACCATGGATCCACAAAGTGAGCACAAAAGCACCACCACACAGAGCGCCGGTACGTCCCAAACCACCTGCACAGCCACCAAGACATCACCAGGCAACATCGCTTGGAACACAGCACCAAGCACAAAAGCTCCACCACACAGAGTGCTGGATAACCCTGATGTTAAAAAGACCAACGAGCTCACTGCAATCTACAGCGAGGAGCACAGGCGTCACCCACTGTGAACCAAGGCCTGAAGGGAACTGACGTCAAAACTGGATCCAGAGCTACACCACAACCAGTGGACAAAACACTTAAACAAAAAACAAACATCAACTTACACAAACAGAAAAATGAAAAACAAAAGAAAAATGAAAAGCTCCGGTGAGATGCGGCAGCCAAAACGCGCATGGCGTACTCTCAACCAGAAACCGGAGTTCAGTTTACATGAAACTTTGCAGTACAGTATTATGTTCAGTGCCAAACTGCCAATGAATGGTTATGTTATTGTTATGTGCATTTTTTTTTTTCATTCATAAGAATATTAGTCATATGCTTTGGAGGGTGTAGATTTATATTCTAATAGAGTTTTTATTTTCTTCTATTTTCTAAGTTCTAGTCCAGCAGATTTTAGTCTGAATGCCAAATGATATGACTGTGTCTGTCACGTTGCAGCCACTTACAGATGTAATTGTAGAGGAGAGCGGGGATCAAAGAGCAACGAAGCCAAATTAAGAGACGTGAATTGTGGTCGGGGACAGGTGAGGGTTGGTCGATCAGCAAAGTGGACAACGTAGACAAGGCAGGAAGAATAAACAAGGAAAGATAGCGAGAATCTGAAGACCAGTAGGCAGTCAGGAAAACAAGGCTCGGTATGCACTGGAGAACACAGAACAATACTTCACAGTGAGTGCTTGTGTGAGAGGGGTTTAAATAGCGTGGTACTGATTAACGATGAGCTTCAGCTGTGCTCAATACTCCGGTGACAGGGGGCACTGTGGCTCATGGGTGTTGTAGTCTTGAGCGGCAATGTTTTTAGTTTGTTCGGTGTTGTCGTTCTCACTACTGACACTGACCGTGTCTAGTTTTGAATCATTTTAAAAGTCATTTTATTACAAAGTTACTTGGAATCTTGTATCAAAATTTTAACTATTATGTAAGAATCATTGTATTGTTAATGACTACATGTCTTATAGACTTATTATAAACATAGTATAAAATAGTCATTGTTGACATAATGTTTCATGAGTGTTATTATAGTACCAGTTAGTGTAGTTAGTATAGTGACAAGATCAGTAAGTTGTAACCAACTGGAACATCCTTGGGCCCCCCAGTGTCATGCTCTGCTCCGGACATCCACTCCGGAGATTACGAATCATGCCAGTGCCGATCTGAATCCGGAACGGGAATTCCTTCATGCCTGCATTCACTTCCTGGTTTTCTCTGCTGTTATAAATACGCCGTTCTCAGACAGGAACTTTGCCAGAACGTCTCGCTTTGCTTCTAGCTGTTTCTGTGCCTCTGTTATGTTTCATGGTTGTTTGCTCAAGCTCATTTTTCTATTTCATGGTTTTTTGCACTAGGGTTTTTTTCTTGTTTTTGGTTTCTTGTCCTAGCATTTTTTGTACTTGCCTGTTTCGTGTTTTTGTCTAGTTTTCTGTCTCTTGTTATCTAGATTATTTTTGCCATTTGTTTTTGTCCTGTTTGTTTATCCTTGTGCCACGCCCTTTTCCCTGGATTAAAACTCTCTATTTATTTGATTACCGTCTGTGTTCTGCTCTTGGATTCTACTCACCTCATCTCACCTCCCATAGCACCCAGACTTTTTTCTAGACATGGAACTGACCTGTGTGCTACTGTTTTCTTGGGTAGAACTTTACACATGTTTTTCTTTAACTTTTGACATTTTCTTGTAAATTATATTCAGTTTGTCGTGTAATTAGCAACTAATGTTGCATGTAATTTGGCCTTTAAAGATCACAATGTGCCTGGAAATAGCTGAGAAGCATCTCTAGGCATCTAAAGCTTCTGGGGCCTGCCTTAGCCCGTGTTGTTCCGGGCCTTTGGTCCGTCATTCGGACAGGCTGAAATTTGGACAAACAGACAACATTTCAGACTCGTCTGTCCTGTGACAGTCTGCTTAAAACTCCTTATTTCCCACACTGAGAGTGTGACCTTATTTTTTTTAATACGGGTTTTAACTGTTACAGTAATTATTGTTCCCCATATTTTGTTTTTATTGCAAGGTTTTTGACTTTTTGCCTGGCCTGTGAATTACTCTTTTGCTCTTTGTTTTGGACCATTTCAAAATGAACCTCTTCCTTTATTCCACTTGCAGTTATCTCTGCTCAGTTTTTCCTGCACGAGTCATGTAACAATGTACATAAAATATTTTTTCAGTGAATAAATTTTCATTTAGAGTTTGTCAAAAAGCTTTTTTGTTTGATTTATCATGGCTTCTACTTTTACAGTTAGCTTATTAATATAAAGCCTTTGATCATCTCCATGGTATTTAAAAAACAACAAGCAAGATACAGTATATACTTCATTAATGCCAATGTAATTGTAAATAAGATTATAAGTAAGATGATAAATATGTATTAATGACGTGAATTTGTCTTGAATTTCTCTCTTTTGCCTCACGTGTCTTTGGTAGCTCATAAATGTATAATTTGCATTTTTTACAGAAATGTTCATATTTGGTCTATTGGTTTATTATGATATTGCGGTGTTGGATAAATTTCTATAACAGCAGCCCTGACAGTCGTGCAGCTGCAAATGTGCTCATTCCAATATATTATTGTTTCTACTGTAACAGCTCATTCACACGGACTTGTACAGCAGCCGCTCCACATAAACACATTTAAAAATGTTTTCAGAGATGTCGTCATTTTTGTAAGGAAATGTTTTATTTAACATTTCAAACTCATCACCGAAAGATACACAGACATGGAGTTTCTTTATTTTCTTCGATCAAAAGGTGCAGGACATTTGTTGGTACCTCAAATAGTGAAGGCTATAGCAGGGGCACAGACTTCTCTGACAAAGCCCCACAGTGATGGAACAGCCTTCCAAGTAGTGTTCAGAACTCAAACATTCTCAGTGTTTACGTCTAGGCTGAATTTGTTTCATCAAGCCTTTTGTTAATTACTCTTTTACCCTTTGTTTTTGGAGGATTTCAAGACAAACCTCTGTTCCTTTCTTCCACTTGCAATCATCTCTAATCCATTTTCCTGCACTAGTCATGTATGTAACAATGATGTACATAAAATAATTTGTCATTTAACAACTTATCATTTGGAATTTGAAAAAGTTTTTTTTTAATTTTTCATTTATCATGCATTCTACTTTTACAGTTCGCTTATTAAAATAAAGCCTTTTTATTTCCTCCATGGTATTTTACAAAAAAAAAACAACATGCAAGATATATACACTGCATTATCTTCAATGTAACTGTAAATAAGATTATAGATTATAAAGAAGATTATAAATGTGTACTCATGACTTATGAATGTGTCTTGAATTTCTCTATTTTGCCTCACATGTCTTTGATAGCTCATATCAATGTATATATATTTTTTCTCCAGAAATATTCATGTTTGCTTTGCTTGGTTTCAAGAATAAACACATTGTCCATGTCCAAGTGTTGGTGCTGGCCCTGAAACAAATATACCCTACTGGGGCAGTTTGAAATGATATCTGGGATCTCTCAGATTTCTACAACCAATTTAATTTTAACTCCTAGCAATATAATCCCATAAAATTTTCAATTTAGTCTAAACATTCACACCAGCTCTGTATGTTTTGTTAGAAAGAAACATGTGGCGTGATGGATGCTTTGGGAAAGGTTGCTTTTTTTTAATGCACTTGCTGTGGTTCACATCAGTTTGCCGATAGGCTGTCTTCATCTTCACTTGGAGTCTACCTCGAAAGTAAAGTAATGAACACAATAATTAAACGTACACATTCACATACTCGGTGGTGTAGTGGCTAGCACTGTCGCCTCATAGCAAGAAGGTTCTGGGTTCGAACCCAGCAGCTGACAAAGGCCTTTCTGTGTGGAGTTTGCATGTTCTCCCCGTGTCTGTGTGGGTTTCCTCCCACAGTCCAAAGATATGCAGGTGAGGTTAATTGGTAGCTGTGTGAATGGTTGCTTGTGTCTCTGTGTGTGTCAGCCCTGTGATGAGCTGGTGACTTGTCCAGGGTGCACCCTGCCTCTCGCCCATGGTCAGCTGGGATAGGCTCCAGCTTGCCCCCCGTGACCCCACACGGGATAAGCAGTTACAGATAAAACAAACAATTCACATACTTGGCATGATTGCAGTGTTAAATACATCCATGCTTTAATAATGTATTCATGCAAGCTACTCAGTCATCCTTCATCAGTTCATCCACAAGAGATTGATTATAGAGATGTGCAGATATTTCACTACAGATGCCACTCAGAGAAACAAACGCTGTCCCGATAGGGAAGATTTCAGGGAGTGTTTGGATCAGTTTCATATGGTCTGCAGACACAACAATGACCTGTGGTTAATGTTCACAGTTTGGTTATTAATGTGTGCAGGTGTTCTTTCCCACATCTGTCCTTGAATGGCGCTACAGCATATAACACGGCATCCATGTAGTGTACGATAATGCTGAGCACTTAGTAAATACATAGTGCAGGGATGAGAATGAAAAGTATTAAAAAAGTCTGAAAAAAGACGGGGGTTTGGGGGCCGCAGGCACACAGCGGGGCCCAGGGGGCAGGAGCTAATGATTTTTTTTTTACCCCAAAACCATTAATTTTATCAGCAAAAAGTTGCAATTTATTTGGAAATAAATTCCCCTTCTTGGTGGGCTACCAGGTGAAAATGATTAATATGGTCCAAGAGACTTGTTTTTAATCAATTCACATTTGATGATTTCAAAAAATCAATGCACCTTTTAATATAAACGAGCTCTACAGTATTATATTTCTGCATTTTTGCTATTCATGTCTTTGAATACTCTAATCCTTGAAAATGAAGTGCAAACCAGAAAAAAGTTCAATCATATAATTCTCTGAAGCTTTCTTCTGATGTGATCATGGTAGCAGGAGGTCTTGCATATTAAGCAGGCAACATTCAACATCACTCATCACTTCCCTTTCAACTGTTGTGTGGACTAACGAGGTTTTATCTGGACAGGATGTTGCGTAATGTAATACAGATACCATATGGTTAATTTGAAGATCAAGATGGTGATTTTGAATTAAAGAACAGGCATGTACAATTGGCATTACATATTGGACATTTTTTTTTAAATCAAAAACTATAAGTTCATCTCGGCCGAAAAAATTTGGGCAGACGCTCCCGTGCGGCACATGCCAGCAATTCCCCCCGTCCCCCTATGAAATGAGCAATAAGTAGGAGAGTTATACATGGAGAGTTATAAAATTTCATCAGAAATATAGATATGATACTATGATTCTCCCCAACATGCTATGTTAGATAAGCTAACCCCATTTATAAAATATACACTTATATATGACGTATATTTGATATATATGTGATATATATATATATGATGTATATTCATACATTGCTACTTTACGGAAATCTTCAATAAGTTTAGTCTTTTCATGCCAGCCTGTTGTTGACCTAAATATAATGCACATGAACTGACACTCCTCACCTCAACATGTCCTTTACAATCATTTAAGCCACCATGGGCAATGCTGAAACCACTGCTGCAAACAGTACATTGCGCGAAACTGTCATTATTGTTGACCCTTATTAGACAGGGAGATTCTTCTGTGTAATTGGAGGTGAAGTGGGTTTTGTACTTTGGTTTTTTGGGGCGCGTGCTCTCTCTCTGCCAGGACGATCCTGTAGGCCGCACTGACTGAACTGAAAACTTCGGTCCTCAAGAAAAGAGATAAAAGCCCGCCAACACTGAAAGCTGATTGGGTTACTCAGCAAAATAAGCCAATTAGGATGCTCTTTGTCTAGCATTCGCTACATGAACAGGCACACATGCAGTCTCTCTCTCGCGCTCCGTCATATGCGCACATTCTAAGATGCACGATGCAGACATTAATGTTTTGCGTGCACGCTCTTGCTCGCTTGCTCTAGATTCCGGGAGATATTCTCCAATTTGTGGGCATCAGGGAGCCACTATCAATATGTGGGAGACTCCTGGAACTTCCAGGAGACTTGGGATGTCTGCGTTATAAGGTGACCACAGATCGTTAACCATACACCCCCTGAAAATTTCTCAACGGATTTACATCGATCTCAAAAATGATCATTTTGGTCTGAAAAACTCGGAAATCCGCCGATCGGCGGAAAATTCTCATCCCTGATAGTGGTGGTTTTCTACATTTGAACAAAGCTCTGGACCTAAAAGACATTTCACATTGTTTCCCCCTCGGTGCCACTGACATTATCTTCTCAATGGCAGCAACAAATCAGACCAACTCATAATGAATGCCATCAAACTATCGGTACTGGAACAGTTAGCATATCAAGTTTATTTGTATAGCGCTTTTAACAATAAACATTGTAGCAAAGCAGCTTTACAGAATTTGAACGACTTAAAACATGAGCTAATTTTATCCCTAATCTATCCCCAATGAGCAAGCCTGTGGTGACGGTGGCAAGGAAAAACTCCCTCAGACGACATGAGGAAGAAACCTCGAGAGGAACCAGACTCAAAAGGGAACCCATCCTCATTTGGGCAACAACAGACAGCCTGACTATAATATTAACAGTTTTAACATGAAGTCAGTTTCGTTGATGTTATAAACTCTTCATTGATGGAAATTGAGTGCAAAACTGTTCATGACAACTGCAGTCCTAAAGTTAGCAAGTCATCTGTAGTCCTCAGCCATAAAAGCATTACTGTAAGAGTCCAGAGCGTCTTCCAAGTGTGATTTCGACTGTCCTCATGAGGCCGTCCTCCACAGGAGCGATGTGATGAGACTCCAATCAGACACAGGGCACCAGGATAGATCAGGCAGGTCCGAGGAGCAGAAGAGGTTCAGCATCTCGATCCCAGGACCGACATGTAACTCAGAGGGACAGATTTGGAGGGAAGAGAGAGAAAACGCAGGTTGTTAGGTATGCCCAATGTCACCTGAATAAGTAGGAGCAGTATACATATTGCACTGAGTGCAAGCAGGGACTCCAGCAAAACTAACTATGACAGCATAACTAAAAGGGGAGAGCCAGAAGGTAACACAGGCATGAGGGAGCCCCGGGACATAAAGCAGCAGCCACTACACCGTCAACAAACTCGAGTGAGCAAGCGAGTGGAGACTGACAGCATCCATACATCCCAGTTTACCAAAACACTCTGTCTGAGGATCCTCCAGATCTACACCTTTACCTCATAAACACCATTAACACAAGGCTTGACTAAACAGATATGTTTTCAGCTGAGACTTAAACGCTGAGACTGTGTCTGATTCCTGAACACTACTTGGAAGGCTGTTCTATAACTGTGGGGCTTTGTAAGAAAAGGCCTGCCCCCAATGTAGCCTTCACTATACGAGGTACCAGCAGATAGCATGCACCTTTTGATCTAAGTAGGCGCAGTGGGTCATAGAGGAGCAGAAGTTCACTCAGGTACTGTGGTGCGAGACCATTCAGTGCTTTAAAATGTCAATAGTAGTACTTGATAATCAATATGAAATTTGATTGGGAGCCAATGCAGTGTGGATAAGACAGGGGTGATGGGGTCATATTTTCTAGTTCTAGTAAGGACTCTTGCTGCTGCATTTTGAACTAACTGGAGCTTGTTTATGCACTTATTGGAACATCCAGACAGTAAGGCATTACAATAATCCAACCTGGAGGGAACGAAAGCATGAACTAGTTTTTTCCGTGTCACGTAGTGACATTAAATTTCTTATCTTAGCAATATTTCTGAGATGAAAGAAAGCTATCCAGGTAATGTTATCAATGTGAGTTTCGAATGAAAGACTGGGGTCAATAATCACTGAGGTCTTTTAGTGCTGCATGTGAAGAAACAGAAAGGCCATCCAGAGTTACTGTGGAATCAGAAAACTTACTTCTAGCTGCATGTGGTCCAAGTACAAGTACTTCAGTTTTGTCAGAGTTAAGCAGAAGGAAATTAATAAGCATCCAGTGTCTAATGTCCTTAACACATTCCTCAATTCTATTAAGCTGGTGTCTCTCATCAGGTTTTGCAGAAACATACAACTGTGTGTCATCAGCATAACAGTGGAAACTAATACAATGTTTATGAATAATATCACCCAGAGGTAACATATATAAAGAAAAAAGCAGTGGACCCAAGACAGAACCTTGTGGAACACCAAACTTTACCTCAGCATGTCTAGAAATATCACCATTTATATTAACATACTGGGGCGGCATGGTGGTGTAGTGGTTACCACTGTTGCCTCACAGCAAGAAGGTCCGGGTTCGAGCCCCGTGGCCGGCGAGGGCCTTTCTGTGTGGAGTTTGCATGTTGTCCATGTGGGTTTCCTCCGGGTGCTCCGGTTTCCCCCACAGTCCAAAGACATGCAGGTTAGGTTAACTGGTGACTC
Source organism: Neoarius graeffei (assembly GCF_027579695.1). Lineage (NCBI taxonomy): Eukaryota > Metazoa > Chordata > Actinopteri > Siluriformes > Ariidae > Neoarius > Neoarius graeffei. The sequence goes on along the minus strand of NC_083586.1, from coordinate 65,444,735 downwards.
TAAATTGAGCGTAGGTGTGAATGTGAGTGTGAATGGTTGTCTGTGTCTATGTGTCAGCCCTGTGATGATCTGGCGACTTATCCAGGGTGTACCCCGCCTTTCACCTGTAGTCAGCTGGGATAGGCTCCAGCTTGCCTGCGACCCTGTAGAACAGGATAAAGTGGCTAGAGATAATGAGATGAGGTATTAACATACTGATAGCGATCAGTTAAATAAGACCTGAGCCAGGAGAGGGCCATTCCCTTAACTCCCACAACATTTTCTAGTCTATCCAGAAGAATGGAATGATCAATGGTATCAAATGCTGCACTAAGGTCAAGCAACACTTGCAACGAGACACAGCCCTGATCAGATGCCAACAGTAGGTCGTTTACTACTTTAACCAGAGCTGTCTCTGTGCTATGATGAGGTCTAAATCCTGACTGATACATTTCATGGATGTTATTCCTCTGTAAATATGAGCATAACTGCTGTGCCACAGCTTTTTCAAGGATCTTGGAGATAAAGGGGAGGTTTGATATTGGCCGATAATTGGACAGCTGGCAGGGATCAAGGTCAGGTTTTTTAATCAGGGGTTTGATAACTGCTAGTTTAAAGGATTTGGGTACATAGCCAATCGTAAGAGAAGAATTTATTATTTTTCGAAGCGGTTCAATTACTTCAGGGATTACCTGTTTGAAAAGACGTGTAGGTAAGGGATCTAGTACATAGTATGTTTGGATGGCACAGTGGTGTAGTGGTTATCACTGTCGCCTCACAGCAAGAAGGTTCCGGTTTCAAACCTTGAGGCTGACAGGGGCCTTTCTGTGTGGAATTTGCATGTTCTCCCTGTGTCTGCGTGGGTTTCCTCTAGGTGCTCTGGTTTCCCCCACAGTTCAAAGACATGCAGATTGTACAATGGGGCCACTGTAATTGGCGCAAGCTGTAGTGGTTTCCAAGCCATAATGTATGTACATTATATAGTGAAAGACTCCACTATATCACCATCAATCATCATAAATCCCACACAACCCCTGCCGTACACGGAGTCCCTCAAGGTTCAGTCCTGGGCCCCATTCTCTTCATTCTGTATATGCTTCCACTTGGACACATCATCCGCCGCCATGGACTCCAATTCCACTGTTATGCCGATGATACCCAGCTTTACATCACCACCAAAACCATCTCCCCTGCCATCCTTTCCACCCTCACTTGCTGCCTTACTGACATTAAAACCTGGATGAACCACAACTTCCTCAAACTAAACAGCAATAAAACTGAGATCGTCATCTTTGGCCCAAAATCCATCCTTCCCACCTGTCAGAATTTCTCACTCTGTATCGATGGCCACTCTGTCATTCCCTCCCCCCTCATCAGAAACCTTGGAATCTACATGGACCCTGCACTCTCTTTCAAATTACACATTAACCATGTAACCAAAACATCCTTCTTCCACCTATGAAACATTGCACGCCTGCGACCCATTCTTTCCACCCCAGCTGCAGAGACATTAATTCATGCCTTTATCACCTCCAGACTCGACTATTGCAATAGTATCCTGTATGGTCTCCCCTCCACTGTTCTTCAAAAACTACAATATGTTCAAAACTCTGCTGCCCAGCTGCTCACCCGCTCTCCCTCCAGAGAACACAGCACCCCTGTCCTCCGTCAACTTCACTGGCTTCCCATAAAACAACGCATACACTTCAAGATCCTCCTCATCACCTACAAGGCCCTCAATAACCTTGCACCCTCGTACCTGACTGATCCCCTCCATCGCCACTCCCCCACCCGCCGACTACGCTCTGCAGATGCCAACCTCCTCACTCCCATCACCACGTCCAAGTACCAGACTCTCAGAGACAGAGCCTTTGCCATCGCTGCCCCCACCCTCTGGAACTCCCTCCCCCTGGCCATCCGTAAATCCGATACACTACTTTCCTTCGAGCGTCATCTCAAAACCCACCTGTTTAAGACTGCATATGACACTTGACACATCACCTTCCTGCAGATCACCTTCCTATTTATCTGTTGTTTGTGTGTGTGTGTGTGTGTGTGTGTGTGTGTGTGTGTGTGTGTGTGTGTGTGTATTTTTGAACCTCCTGTAAAGCGTCTTTGAGTACCATGAAAAGCGCTATACAAAACAGATGTATTATTATTATTATTATTATTACATATATAGATCTTGCTATGGCAAAAAGCTAATAAATTAAAATTACACAAGTTGAGGCTTTTGATGTCGAGATTAATGAAAGTAATTCAATTTCTTTTAGGGAAGTAAAACATTCTAATTGCTGATCTGATACAGTTATATAGTTAACTACAAGGTCACTTACATTGTCTGACCTTAAATTAGTAGTTTGAATTTTTTGTCGGATATTCTCAATTTTATCATTAAAAAAATTCATGAAATCGTTGCTACTCCATACTGCAGGTGTGCATGTGTCTATAGTGGACTTATTCCTGGTTAATTTTGCTACAGTATTAAATAGGAATCTAGGATTATTTTTGTTATCTTCTATTAGGGAGGAGAAATATGTTGATCTCGCAGCACTAAGAGCTTTTCTATACTTCAGGAAGCACTCCTTCCAAGCTAATTTGAACACTACCAATTTTGTTTGACGCCATTTTCGTTCCAATTTTCGAGTGGTCTGTTTTAATGTGCGAGTGTCATCATTATACCAGGGTGCTAATTTTTTGTCTCTGACCATTTTCCTTTTTAGAGGAGCTACATTATCTAAAGTATGGCGGAATGTTGACTCTAAGCATTCAGTTGCCTGATGAAGTTCTGCAGGGGCTGACAGTGACCCAATCAAAGTCGATAACTCTGGGAGATCATTTATAAAGCTCTGTGCAGTAGTTGACGTGAAAGTAAGTTTAATACAGTAGCGTGGTGAGGTGCATATATTATTACTCAGACATATTTTGAATGAGATGAGATAATGATCTGAGATAACTTCAGACTGTGGAAGTGTGACTATATTTTCTACGTTTAACTCAAATGTTAGTATTAGATCGAGGGTGTGACCACCATTATGGGTCGGTCCTATGACATTCTGATTAATCCTTACTGAATCTAAAATGGACACAAACGCTGTTTTGAAAGGGCCTTCTGGGTTATCGAAGTGAATATTAAAATCTCCGACAGCTAAAGCTTTGTCTCAGGAAATAACCAGATCTGAGATAAAATCTGCAAATTCAGAAAGAAACTCAGAATATGGCTGTGACAGCGGGGGTGTGGCCAAGCAGCAGTCTGTGAATGGAGGGCGGGGTCGGGGAAGGTAAGTGGCTAAGTCATTACACCTGGTGTCAATTTGTGTGTGTGTGTGTGTGTGTGTGTGTGTGTGTGTGTGTGTGTGTGTGTGTGTGTGTTTGTTGCAGGGATGGAGTATAAAGGGAGGGGGAGAGGAGAGAAGAATTCCGCCCCCGGCCAGGACACGTGTGTGTGACTGTGTGAGTGAGAGAAGCTGAAAAGCTGATGATAGATCGCAAAATAAAGTGTCTGTGTGAACATGAACTCTCGCCTGCCGTGCTTCTGTGCTCCACCCACATCGTGGATTACTACAATGGCCCTGGGGGCCTGTAAATTATAAGTAATGGAATTAACTGGGAAGACTTATTTTTCGAGGCTACATACATTATATGAGTATGAAGAACTTCAGATGTATTAAATTTATAACCAGGTTTATGTGTTACACCTAGATAATCGTTATAAATAACCGCGACGCCTCCTCCTCTGCCAGTTAGACGAGGCTGGTGTATATAACTGTATCCAGGAGGACTCGCTTCATTTAATGCTATATATTCATTTGGCTTAATCCATGTTTCAGTTAAACACAGTACATTAAACTCCTGATCAGTAATGAGTTCATTAACCATTAGCGCTTTAGATGTAAGAGATCTAATATTTAATAGCCCCACCTTTAGATCAAAGGTGCTGGCAGCGGCTGTACAGTCAGTATGATCTAATTTTATATTGATTAGGTTACTGGAACAAACTCTCTGAATATTTCTACCTTTTTGTCAGACCCTCCAGGATTTTGCGATGTTGCGATTTGCAACTTCAACGCAAATTCAACCAATCCCCGTGAATTCAGGGCGGTGCTGCAATTATATCCAATCACCGCAACTTTCCCGCAAATTTGACCAATTGTTGGCATCGACTTGAGGTGATGTCGACAAACTACCTTCCGCCTTACTTCTGTGTATACGTTCAAGAGAAGCAGCATGTGCGAGTCAGTGTTTATGTAGGCTTAAATTCTGTTACTGAAAGTGTGTTATGTTTACAGTGAAGGACTGTGTGCACTTTACATAATTTTTTTACATAATACAAGAAATTAATGGATGCCAACATTTTTGCCAAAATGGTATTTTATTTTCCATTGTTTAGGCAGCTTCAGCATCATACTGTGAGATTCTGTTCAAATAGTTTTTTTTTCTTCTATGAAGCCTGAGCCATTTATTTTATTAGTTTATAATTATTATTTAATTTAGTCTTCAGGAGAGACTGCCTGCACACAGTACTAGTATTAATAGTTTTTTTTTCTTACATGAAAGCTGAGGCATTTATATTATATTTTAAGGTAACTTCATGTTGTGCTGTGAGGTTCTATGCACTTTAACTTTTGAACCAACAGGTGCATTTGGATAAGTAAAGCCTATTTTTCTGCATTTTTGTAGTCCTGGTAATCTTTTATATTGGTAAAGTTGTTTATAGGACCATTTCTCAGTGTCTTTGTTTTTTTAATCAATAGTTTTTCAGTAATAACTTAATATTTAACATATCACTCAATTTTAATCACAAAAAGAGAAAATCGCAACAATTTCTCACAACTTTCACTTCCTCCCGCAATGTAATCACAACAAAAATCTAAAAAACACCGCAACTTTCATCGCAATTTTTTGGAAAAACCCCCACAACGTCAGACATTTTAGCCCGCAACAATCACAAAAAAGGCCCGCGAAATCCTGGGGGGACTGTTTTGTTGAGCTCGGGGAACAGACACAGTCTCGATGTAGTGGACCCTGAGTGATGACTCTGTGCAGCTAGCAGACAGTTGGTTTAGCCTGTACGTTTGCTCCCTGGCCTTGGCTCTGGATTGTCAGAAATTAACTAGGCCTGTTCTGAGACTATGACCTATGCTGCAGGAAATGAGAGCAGCACCTTCCCGAGTGGGATGGATACCGTCCCGCCCTAACAGGCCAGCAGTGCCCTCAAAATTAGCCCAATTATTTATAAAGCCCACATTGTTTTCAGAGCACCACCTGGACAACCAGCGGTTCAGCGACCATAACCTGCTGTAAGCTCCATTGCCAAGCTGCATTGGGATGGGGCCAGAGCATACTACAGCATTGGACATCGCCTTCGCTAATTTAAACACCTCTACAAAGTTACTCTTAGTAACCTCAGACTGACGAAGGTGTATATCATTAGCTCCTGCATAGATAACTATCTTTGAGAAACTGTGCTTACCTAGGAACCTAAGATTACCTGCTATGTCCGGCACCCTGGCTCCTGGTATACACCTGACTAAAGCTGCTGGTGCCCCTAAAGGCTGGGCTAATTTCACATGCCATATGATAGAGTCCCCTATAACCAGAGCTCTTTCAGGTTTCTCAGTGGGTGCATCACTCAAGAGAGCAAACCTGTTCAGCACATGACGCGGAGAGGAGTGGAGCCCCCGTGGGCGAGCCTCAGTGGTAGTTTTGGCTCTACGCTTATGCTGCTGAGTCGTCACCCATTCGCCCCGCTGTAAGGGCTCTAATGCTGGACTTTGGGATTGCTAACTCCACCGAGGGCATCCAGACTTTCCTCTACAGAAACTACACTGTTCTCACACTCACTGGCCTTCTCTAAAGTCTGGACATGCGCTTCTAGCACTATAATCTTCTCCATCAGAGAGCTAACTAATCTGCACTTATCACAAATAAAGCTATCACTAGCGATGGAGGAAGAATGACTAAACATCCTGCACTCAGCACACTGAACAGGCTGAAGGTGTGCCATGATGAAAAAATTCACGTACCCTTAATCAAAGATCTGTTGATATTAAAGCAGATCCGATCTGGATGGCCTCCACTTGTGGTCTTTATGCAGGAGGAAAAAAAAAGAAAGAAAGCTTCCGGTCTCAGAGTTCTTCCAAAAAAAGAAAAAAAAAAGAAAAGCGAAAGTGGAAAGTACAAAAGGAAAGCGACAGTACAATAAAAATGAAGATGACACTGCAAAATTATTTGTAGAAAAAAATGTAAAAAGATTAGTAATTAATGCCAGCACTCCCGGGAAAAAAGGACTCGTCGCAAACAACTCAGGAACCAGGAAGTGCGTAGCACAGAATGTGCATGCGTATGAATGCATATGAATAAAGAACATCATTTTTTTGTTAAAGGAAAGATGTCACTGAGCTCAGAGGTTTATATGAATATGTGGAGGTGTTTTCTCAGAGTAGCATCATAAACACTTATTATCGAGTAAAGTTTTCTACTTTCTGCCTTTCATGAAGTACAGTAACACCCCCAGGCCAAAAAAGTTGCCATTTGGAGTAAATAAGCAAATACTTAACAAAGAGCCTTTGATTGGATAATTACTGCAGTGTTTAATGTTTCAGTCTGTTTCACCATGTTAGAAGATGTATGCTGTGGTCATGGAAAAAATGGGTCAGAAGGTCAGGTTATCGGCCTGCAGTAAGAAAACAACTCAGAGATTACTGAAATAAAATAAATAAATAAATAAATAAATATTCAAACCTGAAAGGATAGTGATTAATCATCAACTTCATTGAAGAAATGTGGTTGGGAAAAAAAAAAAACTGATTGACTGTGATCAGAGATCACTTAAATCAGGGGTCATCAAACTACGGCCCACGGGCCAACTCCGGGCCACCACCCCCCTTTGACCGGCCCCCCAGCCCCTTTGCCCCCCACCACTTGAACCGGCCCTATGAGGCAATCCCCAAAAGTGGTCATGGCCTATTTTTTTAAATTGCTTTTTGGCAAATAATAACGTCTGCATCTTGTATTTTGTTGATTTTATCAATTAAAATTGATATTTAGTTATAAAATGAACTATTCATATTTTCCGAATTTTCGTCATGTGCTTGCGATCAAGCAGTGACAGGCAGCGCACGCGCAGAGAACTGTCAGTGTTCAGGACAGCAAAATGGTTAGCGGTCAGCGAAAAGCTGACAGAGAGTGCAGAGTTTTTAAAGAACAGTGGACCACCGATTATTTTTTCGTTCAGTGTAAGGACCGTGCAGTTTGTCTTGTATGTAAAGAAAGTGTGTTGGTTTTCAAAGAATATAATCTGCGTTGTCACTACGAAACCTGCCACAAAGAGTATGCTAGTTTGCAAGGGCAAACAAGAGAAGACAGGATTCGGAGGATGAAATGCGGACTGGCTGTACAACAGAATGTATTCCTTTGCCAAACCCAGATCAACCAGGCTGCTGTCCGAGCTAGCTATAAGGCAAGGCAAGTTTATTTATATAGCACATTTCATACACAGTGGCAGTTCAATGTGCTTCACAGAAGTAAAAGCAGAACAGTAAACAATAGAAAATAAAATTACATAAAATAATTGGGGAAGAAAAATAATAAGAATTAAACAATAGTAGAAATAAAATTATAAAATGGAATAAAGTTCAAAAAAGGAATCAGCCTCGAGATTAATTATTATGGGTTTAACTCATAAAGCGCGCTCTTCCCGTGGCTCTTCCACAAGGATCACCAAAAATCGTCCCGCAGACAAAATCTACGAGGATCACCAAATAAAATCGTCCCGCAGACAAAATCTACGAGGATCACCAAAAATCGTCCCGCAGACAAAATCTACGAGGATCACATAAAGCGCGCTCTTCCAGTGGCTCTTCCATGAGGATCACCAAAAATCGTCCCGCAGACACAATCTACGAGGATCACCAAAAATCGTCCCGCAGACAAAATCTACGAGGATCACCAAATAAAATCATCCCGCAGACAAAATCTACGAGGATCACCAAAAATCGTCCCGCAGACAAAATCTATGAGGATCACATAAAGCGCGCTCTTCCCGTGGCTCTTCCACGAGGATCACCAAAAATCGTGCGGCAGACAAAATCTACAAGGATCACAGTAACAAAGAATTAAAGTAAAAGTAAAATCATTAAAATCCAAGATTAAAAAGAAATTAAAATAAAGAAAGTAAAATCATTAAAATCAAAATTAAAAGAAATTATGTTAAAGGAAATTAATTACTTAGGTAAAAATTAATCAAGTGAAAGCATCTGAAAACAGCTTCATCTTGAGCCTGGATTTAAAACTAACAACAGTAGGAGCATTTTTGATCTCATCTGGAAGTTGGTTCCAAAGCTTAGCAGCATAGCAACTAAAGGCTGCTTCACCACACTTCGTTTTGACAGCTGGTATTACTAGCAAGTTTTTCTCCTGTGATCTTAGGCCCTGTCCACACGGCAACGGATTCAGGTGACTCCGATACAATTGCTTATCGTTTAGGCCTGGCGTCCACACGGCACCGGCGTTTTGGGTGCCCAAAACGCAATCTTTTTGAGAACGGGTTCCAGAGTGGAAAGATCTGGCAACGTTGCCGTTGTGAAGTCGTCTGGATGAGTAGGACGGATTTGTTTATGATGACGTCACAACCACATGACTGTGAGTGCTTCACGCTGGGTAGAAGTGTAACGAATATCACCAGGATATCACCAGGAAAAAGCCTTACAGAGCACTAGTGAGAGTGAAACATGAGCTTGGATATTATTATTATTATTATTATTATTATTATTATTATGTTCAGTGTTAGTTCACAGTAGTAATGCAAGAAGCAGAATAGTGACAGTAATAGTGAAGCAAAAACATGCAATTGTACAAACACTGCAGCTCTACAGCAAAATATTCATTTATAAAATGGTCTGATTCTTAACACCAGTAGTGCCAATGATCTTCTCATTGCGATGCGATGCGAGTTGTCAACAAATCCTATAACTTGGTTCATGAAAAGCGCTTACAAAATATTTTCACTGTGAATATTTATTGTGTAATGGTGCAAAGTGAGAGAGAGAGAGAGAGAGAGAGAGAGAGAATAGCCCGTAGGGCAGAGTCAATCCCGCCAGCAAAAATAGGGAAAAAAAGGAGCGATCTCACCTCTTCAGATGCTGGTTTAAGTCCGACAATACATTCCTCAAAAAGGGCGTAGAGGAGCAAATTAATCCATCAACGTGTAGCATTCAATTTATTCCAGACCATTAAAGATGCCGCCTTCCGCGTAGAATCATATGTCATCCTCGCCGCCATATTGCATAGGTCAAAGCGGAGAATAAAGATTCATGTGCTGCCTTTAACTGTACCAACAGGTTTACCGTCCAAACGAGATCACATGGGATTACCTTTCACAGGTGAGAAACAACAAATTAACCCATCAACGTGTAGCATTCAATTTATTCCGGACCATTAAAGACGCCACCTTCTGCGTAGAATCATACGTCATCCTCGCCGCCATATTGGAGAGGTCAAAGCGGAGAATAAAGATTAGCTGCGTTTAACTGTACCAACAGGTTTGCCGTCCAAACGAGATCACATGGGATTACCTTTCACAGGTGAGACTGGAAAAATACTTTTCATTGTATTTGGTCATTATAATGTAATTTTACGAACAGATTTTCCTGACTTTGTGGCTAATATGAAGTCTCGCGCATAATAGTTTATGCGCATGCGTCCTTACTTCTTCTATTGTTCTGGTGTCTCTGAAGGGACCGTCTTACAGCGCCCCTAGAGGTGTGGCATGTGTATTGCATCATTTTCAGCAAACGTTGCGTTGCCATATGGACCTGATATTTTACTGATTGTTGCCCATTTGGACGCGATATATTTTTAAATAACATCTCGTTGCTGTTGTCATGTGGATGTAGCCTTAGAGACCTAGTTGGTGCATATAATTGAAACATATCCAGTAGGTAGCTCAGTCCCATCCCATTTAAGATAGCTCACCTACTAGCTACCCATGGAAAGTTGTTTACTGATGGGGGACTTGGTTAAAGTACGCATGCTTGCTGTGGCCGAGGAGGCGTGTCCTGACAAGAAGGATGCGCTCAACGCGGTGAGTCTCTCCGCACCTACTATGACCAGGCGAACCGAAGATTTGGGGGACAACATGTATGACCAGCTGAATGAGAAAGCATCAGAATTCGAGTTTTTTGCTTTGGCCATGGATGAGAGCAATGATGTGCAGGACACAGCATAACTGCTGTGATCTATTGATCTATTGCTCATATTATTATAATTTCACTGTTTTTTAAAATGTATTTATTTTATAGGCTATTTATTTGACCTTTATTAACTGCTGCACACAATTATTATTAATATTATTAATAATATCAACAGGCCTACCTACAATTTATAATTTTCCACTCACCTTTGCCAGTGTCAATCACCTCAACTAGGCAGATGTTTCTTACCTTGACAGCTTTGATGTTATTTTTATTAGAAAATAAATAAATGGAATATCTGCAGTATTTCAAATTAAAACAAAGTGTGAAGACTCGATTACTACTTTTGCAAACCACTAGTAAAGATAAACACATATGTGCCAGGAATCAAGTGTTGATATAGTAGTGGGGATATAGTAGTGGGGATATAGTAGTGGGGGATATAGTAGTGGGGATATAGTAGTGGGGATATAGTAGTGGGGATATAGTAGTGGGGATGGCTGTGCCAGGCTAGTAATCTCTACTACATAATGAGGCCTGCTGGTGGTCATATTTGTCTGGGTCATACAATTCTATGTTATATAGCTGACCCGACCCCGGTCCCCCATCACAGTCAGGAACGACAATGTGGCCCCCAGAGAAAAAAGTTTGGTGACCCCTGACTTAAATTGTAAAAAATGGATATTAGAACTCATGACTATGTTTACGGTAGTCGTGAAATTAAGATCATTTCCACAGGCACAATGTGATAAGAACTCACAGAATTGGGGCTAAACAGCTGTGTGTCCATCAGAAACCCACTCGTTAGTGAGATTAATGAGGAGAAAAGGCTTCAGTTTGCTCAGGAGCATAAAGATTGGACTCTGGAGCGATGGAGAAAGGTCATGTGGTCTGATGAGTCCAGATTGACCCTATTCTTGAGTGATGGGTGTGTCAGGGTAAGAAGGGAAGCTCATGAAGCGACGCCCCATCAGGCATAGTGTCCACTGTACAAGCCTCTGGAGGCAGTGTGATGATCTGGGGTTGGTTCAGTTGGTCAGGTTGAAGCTCAGAAACATTATGGAGCAATAAAATGAAGTCAGCTGATGACTTGAATGTACTGAATGACCAGATTCACATGAGTGGGTTTTTTCTTCCCTGACGGTATGGGAATAAAATTTGGACTCAGATAGTGAAAGAGTGCCTCAGGGAGAATGAGAGATCATTTTACACATAAATTAACCCCCACAGAGTCCTGACCTTAACCCCACTGAAAGTATTCGGGGTGCTGGACAAGATTTTACAGAGTGGTTTGACTCTCCTTTCATCAAAACAAGATCTTAACAAAAAGTAATGCAACTCTGGATGGAAATAAATGTAGTGATGTTGTATAACTTTGCTGAAACAATGCCATGGTGAATGTGCACCAGAATCAAAACTAAAGGTGGTCCAAGGAAATATTAGAGGGTGCAACTATTTTTTTTTGGCCATCCATCCATTATCTGTAGCCGCTTAGCCTGTTCCACAGGGCCGCAGGCAAGCTGGAGCCTATTCCAGGTGACTATGGGCGAGAGGCAGGGTACACCCTGGACAAGTCACCAGGTCACTGCAGGGCTGACACATAGAGACAAACAACCATTCAAACTCAGTCAACTTAGAGCCACCAATTATCCTAACCTACATGTCTTTGGAGGAAACCAGAGCACCCAGAGGAAACCCACACAGACATGGGGAGAACATGCAAACTCCACACAGAAAGGCCCCCATCAGCCACTGGGCTCGAACCCAGAACCTTCTTACTGTGAGGCGACAGTGCTAACCACTACACCACCATGCCACCTCTTAAGCAACCTTTTGGACTAAAGCGTATCGAGTTATTCCGTTGAAATGACTGAATATTCAATAGCCGGTTTGAGAGCGCTGCACCTATCAATAAAATATAATTCTATTCATTGTATGATAGTTATTCACCTTAGCCGACCTGCTCACTGAAGATCTGCAGTGTATGAACTCATTCCAATGGAAAGTCAAATTTAACATCCCTTCAATAGCTACATTCCACACAGCTAGCTACCTATGGAAATGTTCTGTTTGACCAGCTAATGTTAGCAAGCTCTCCTCTTGTCTCTGGTAATAGCCTTGATCATGTAACTGCTGTAACTATGTGAATAATGAATGAGAGAGACTCAGATCCAAAAGACCATTAGTTAACTACATGTCTGGAATCAGCTAAAATTCTACACTTTCCTTCTTTATTAAAACAGGGCTGTATTTGGCACTGACATAGGTAAAAATAACCTGATATAAATTTAGGATGTGTGTCTTTATAACCAGGATTGATTTGATGAAGTTTTTTATGCCGGATGCCCTTCCTGATGCAACCCTCCCTAGCCTATCAAGGCTTGGGACTGGCACTATGTATGCACTGGCTTGTACACCCAGAGGAAACTCACACAGACACGGGGAGAACATGCAAACTCTACACAGAAAGGCTCCCTTCGTACATGAGGTTCAAACCCAGAACCTTCTTGCTATGAGGCAACAGTACTAATCACTACACCACCATGCCACCCCCACATTTTCTAAACAATACATGCAGGATAAACAATATAGACCCTTGTCTCTGAAGGGTGGACATAAAGATGGATGAAAATAAAGTTAAATAAATCTTTAAATGTATTGTTAAATTATCAAAAGTCGGATACAAATAAAAAAAACATGATGTTGAGCCAAACTCAAAGACCAATAGTTATGATTTGTGAATGAATCAATTGTCCCTACACTGAGAATATGAAGCGATCATGTGACAAGTGAACATGAGACTCATACCAGAAAGACCTGTTGGTAAAGAATCTTCACCTGAGTAGTACGCATGCACGGCCCCGGAAAAAATGAATGAATCACTCACTGAGACGACTCGTTACTCCCGAGTCAAACAAAACATTAATTCAAAATCTTCTTCTTCTCGTATGTCAGCTGTAGTTGACTGCAGATTTCTTGGCTATCTCAGGAGAGCTACTCAGGGTGGACGTTGAGGAAGTAGAGCAGTTCCCACCCAACCACTCATTCACCACAAAGGGCAATTTAGAGTAGCCAGTTAATCAAACCGCATATCTTTGGACTGTGGAGGAAACTGGAGCACCCAGAGGAAACCCACACAGACACAGGGAGAACATGCAAACTCCACACAGAAAAGCCCCCATCGGCCATGAGGTTTGAACCTGGAACCTTCTCGCTGTGAGGTGAAAGTGCTAGTTCAAAATGTTCATAGCACATCCCTAGTGTGTAAGGTGTGGGGTGATACACATCACACAAACACCCCAGTTAACCCTGGAGTACGTGTAGGTCATTCAGATAAAGTATTAATAGTAAAAGCTAGTATGGTTTATGGGTTAAAAAAAAAAAAGATACACTCTGTAATCCATCAACAACTGCAGCAAAAACCTGAAGTGTCATGACAGTTTCCGCTGTGGTACACAAGTCCACAAGTTTCGTGTCTGAAATACCACATAAATATTGATTTCAAAGCATTTTACAGAAACTGTGCTTAACATTTCTCAAGCACTTCCTGCATGCTTTTTTTTTGCCACAGTCATGTGGATGAGTAAATTACTGTAGAAGTGGACGCAACACTTCTGTGAAAAACCACAAAAAGGCACTGCCCAATCACAGAGTCAGTGAGGGCATGTAAAGGACCGAACAATCATTTTTATTTTTATTTTCTGAGCAGGAGTTTGTGAGTCTGGACTGAGAATGAAGATCCTCCTCATCTTCACCTTCTGCCTGATGATCGGTGAGTAAAAGCACTTTGAAATAATCAGCAGTATCAGGGTCACATTAAAGCTTTGCACTGATGGACATTTAGTTCAGAACTTTTATCGATCGCTTCCAGTGTTTTAAAGTAGTGAAGTTCTCAGGGCTGCTGGACTTCCTGGTTATCTTCAAAAGCACACAGAGGAGGTTCGGGTTCACTGACTGCATGAGGAAACGTCTGTGTTCAAGTGACCTGCACATGGGAACATTATCTCTACTTATATTCACTGTAGAACTGACTTTGAAGAGTTTTTGTATCTGTATATTAGCTGAACAACAGTCAGTATCTTCACTTTATCTGTTTAAAGATCAGGGCTACTGCTTTATCAGTGCAGACGCCTGTCACGTCGTCTCTCTTGTTCCTGTTCTTGAGCACAAAATGTGAGTTCTGTATTTTATTTTGAGTACAGATGAGAGCAGATAGCTCTGGTGTATGAAACGTATGATTTAGATTATTAATCTGAGTGTTTGTTATTTTAAAATTTTAAATTTGTTATTGCAGATTATACTACAGTACACACACACACAGCTTTGTTTAGTCTTTGATCTTATGTGTTGCACCGTGGTCCTGAACCTTATTTCATTCCACTGTATATTATTCTCCAGCTGATGATACTGATGCTGTAACTACAATAACTGGATACAGAGGAAGATCAGTTCAGATTCAATGCCCCTATGAACCTGGATATGAAGAGAACAAAAAGTATCTCTGCAGAGGTGAATGTTCCTATTTGTGGAGTAAAGACATTCCTGTTGAGTCTGGATCTCCTGCTAAAGACCCCAGATTCTCTCTGTATGACGACACAACAGCCAAAATCTTCACCGTCACCATCACTGATCTGAGACCAGAGGATGAAGACACTTACTGGTGTGCAATAGAGCGGACAATAGTGCTTGATATTTACACAGAGAGTCGACTGCTGGTTAAAACAGGTGAGTGTGCCACAGAGGAGACTAAAAACCCTCACACATTAATTCACTGATGATGAACATTGACTGAAGCAGATGATTAAAGCACCATGTACAGTGTAGAACGGGTCTCATTTATCAGGTTTGTAAACTCAAAGATTATAATTGAGACTCAATGCATTGATTTTTAAGCTCGAAAATGTGAACTGTGTGGAATTTAAAAGTGGACAGTTTCTATTCTTTCAGCTGATCCTGCCATCAGTACCGTCTCCCAGTCCACACACACCACTTCAACACATGCCATGAGTCCATCAGTCCATGCTGTGTTCCCACATTCAACAGGTATGAACTTTTTGCCTGAACTCTTCTTTATTACATTTCTGTCACGCCATTCATTATGTCTCACTGTTTTTTAAATTCCGGCTAATCCATTAAATGACGCTAACTCTCCAGTGAGCGCTGCCTCAGATCAGAGTATACAGAACATCAAATATTTTATTTGAGCTTTTATTTAAAATCTTCTACATGAGAGACAGAGAACACAGATCAAACCACCACAGGACAGATGACTTTTTTCAGCTAATCCATTCAATCATGTTACTCACTGGAGCAAAGCAGGAGAACAGTCACCTTATCCTGCTTTGAACCCAGGTCTACAGGATGCCAAACCTGCACCCTGAGCACAACACCAAAGAGCCAGGCTCGTTGGTATAACAGTCAGAGCACATACTCAACTGCAGTAATGGACACTCCATCATACTCACCAAAACATCCCACTCCCCTCCCCTGGTACATACACCCTCCATCCACACTGGAAAGGAGGCTAAGATCAGATAAAATCTCTGTTCTGCTCAGCACTTCAGCTTTATAAAATGTTCTTTTCTCCTCAATGTAATAATTACATGTTTCTTTGATTTTTTTTTGTGATTCACATTTTTATTGAGTTTTGAGAAAAAACAAAACAAAATAACAACAAACAAAAAAACATATCCATCATCACATTTGCAAACATAAGTCAAAACCAGGGAAAAACAGCTGCACACTACATTGACTAAAAGTAGAAAAAAAAGAGGAGGGACACCACTAATTATTAGTGTCATGACGCATGTGTCATGAGAGGATGCTGGCGTGAATGTCGCCGCTTCTCATGTCCAGCTGTTTTACTATTTACTGACTGACAGATACATTTTCCGACTCTAATCTACCGACGTCGCATACTTTACAAGTACAACTTTAATTGCACTGCGCGAGCAGTGGTGATCAGCCACCATCAACGTTACCTGGATGAACTCAGCTGGCTACCTACAAACTGGAGTCTTACCGTTGGATAGGCCATCCTGTCTCCTCCCGTGGCTGATCCCAGTCTCTACAACCAACATCGTCGTGCCTTTCTGGGTTATCCATCAACTGCGTCGTCGTTGCATCCAGGTTGGATCTCCACTTGAAATCGCTGAAGTGTAACTGGTGGCTTAGCATTTAGCAGCGCGCACAGCATGGCTTTCCTCAGATACTCTGCAACAGAACTGATGAATCTCTGCTCCTTCATCCCTCCGAGCTGCCTGGATGTCCTGAAGTCTCTCCACATCTTGCGTCATCCCAGATATGTGCATAGGGCCTCCCGACATAAGTTTGCGCATACGAGTCCAACTCTGACTGTTCCATCTGTCACCTGCCGAACTTCCGCGTCGTGACGTCATCAAAACAAACGTCACGCAGAGCTTGTCAACCTGCGTCCTCTGGCTCATGCTGACATGTCTGTCCCTTCCAACACATTCTCCAAAATGACCGCAAACTTCATGCTCCTAAACACTCGCTCACTTAATAACAAAGCAGAATTAATTCACGATACAATTATTGAAAGAAAAGTCCACTTCATGTGTCTGACTGAGACGTGGCAAAATCAGCAGGATTTTTAATCTCTCAATCTGGCCACTCCCCCAGGCTATGTATACATCCAAAAGCCTCGCTCCATGGGCCGTGGTGGTGGGCTGGCTGTCATACACAATTCTGACTTTATGGTTAAAGAACTCCCCATTAACTCCAGCACTTTTGAATGCATACATTTTGTGCTGACAGGGGCTGCACAGTTACAAGTTGTACTTGTCTACCACCCTCCCAAAGCCACCAATGGGTTTCTCTCTGAGCTCCCTGAGTTACTCACCACTGTCTGCCCCATGTACCCATCCACCATTATCATAGGCGATTTCAATATTCATGTAGACTCGCATAACTGCCCTTTTGCCATTGAATTCCTATCTCTCCTGGACTGCTTAAACATAACACAGCATGTACATGGTCCCACGCATGTCAAAGGCCACACCTTGGACTTAGTGTGCTCCACTGGCATAACCCCCCTCCATCTCCAGTGCCTGGACCTAGCTATATCGGATCACTATGCCATTCTTTTCTCTGTACCTGAGCCTCCACCCAGACTGTGCATCAAATGTACAATAACATTCAGGAATATCAAGCGTGTGTCTACAACTGCATTATCAAGCATGTTGGCATTACACCTTGCAACCAATCCCTCTGGCCACAGTGTGGATGCCCTTGCTGAGCATTACAATGAAGCTCTCTCACTCAGTCTGGATGCTGTAGCCCCTCTGAAGACCCGGTCCATCTCCTTCAGCCAGCCCGCTCCTTGGTTTACCCCAGAGCTCCGCCTCATGAAGGCTGCTGGGCGTTGGCTTGAAAGGCTCTACAAAAAATCCGGCCTTGTTGTCCACCAAGAGGCCTACAAAGACCATGTCAGGAACTACAAAGACGCCCTCTCTAAAGCAAAAACTTTATATTACTCCACCCTTATCAATAATCAACAGAACCACCCAAAGCAGCTCTTCTCCACTGTCAATCGCCTCCTCCGCTCTCCAGATGCACCCCAACCATCTGATGCCGCTGAACTCTGCTGTAGGTTCCAGACATTCTTCCAGCAGAAGGTGGATGACATTTACCAGAAGCTCCTCCAGTCTGGTGCTCCATGTCCACCTGCCTTTAACCTGAAGGACTGCAACTCAACCTCAGCTGCCAACCCACAACAGTGCTCTCTCTTCTCATTCTCTCCACTTAGCAACAATCAGATCATGGACTTAGTGTCTAAAGCTAAAGCCACCTCAAGCAAACTGGACCCACTCCCTACAGCCTTGGTAAAGGCATGTCTCCCCACACTATGCCCTACCATGACGGCCATCATTAACACCTCATTGACATCTGGTGTGGTGCCCTCCAGTTTCAAGACGGCTGTGGTGATTCCCACCCTCAAAAAACCCAACCTGGACCTTGATGACCCTGGCAATTATCGTCCAATCTCCAACCTACCCTTCCTCAGCAAAATTCTGGAAAGAGCAGTGGCTGCTCAACTTCAACACCACATGTCCCATCATGAGCTTTTTGAACCCCTTCAGTCTGGTTTTCGACCCCACCATAGCACATAGACAGCTCTCATCAAGATCATGAACGACCTACTCTCTGCTGCAGACAACGGCCACATCAGCCTTCTCATCCTCCTTGACCTATCTGCCGCTTTTGACACAGTCTCTCACATCATCTTGCTCCACCGTCTCCATGAACACTTGGGCCTCACTGACACTGCTCTCTCCTGGTTTCACTCCTACCTCTCCAGTAGGACACAATATATCACCATCAAGGACTTCACCTCAACCCCAGCTCCAGTCAACCACGGCGTGCCTCAAGGTTCAGTGCTCGGCCCCCTGCTGTTCACCATCTACATGCTTCCTCTTGGTCAGATCATCCGCCAACATGGACTCAGTTTTCACTGCTATGCTGATGATACCCAACTGTACATCAGCACCAAACCATCTGCTCATCTCCCTCCCCTACCACTTGTCCACTGCTTGCATGAAATAAAGACATGGATGGCCGCTAACTTACTGAAATTAAATAACAACAAAACAGAACTCATGGTGGTGGCCCCCCATCACTTTCCAAAGAAGTCAGTGACATCCTGCTTAATGTGGACGGCTGTACCATCAGGCCTTCAACAGAAGTGCGAAACTTGGGTGTTATCTTTGACTGCACACTCTCATTCCAGGCCCACATCAATAACACCACCAAATCCGCCTTCTTCCACCTCAAGAACATCTGCAGACTCCGCCCTTCACTATCCCACTCTGTTGCAGAAACTCTTATCCATGCCTTCATTACCTCACGTCTGGACTACTGTAATGGTGTCCTTTATGGCCTGCCCACTAAAGCCCTGGACCGATTACAGCGCATACAAAACTCAGCTGCCAGGGTTCTTACACACACGAAGTGGTGGCAACACATTACCCCAACACTCAAGCAGCTCCACTGGCTCCCAGTGAAGTCTCGCATCACATACAAGATCCTACTCCTCACATACAAGTCACTCCATAATCTTGCTCCTCTGTACCTTTCTGACCTCCTCCAGCCCTACTCCCAATCAAGGTCCCTGAGGTCCTCTGGCAAGGACCAACTTGTCATCCCACGCTCCAGGCTATGGACCTTTGGTGACAGAGCCTTTTGTGTTGCTGCTCCCACCCTCTGGAACAATCTACCTCTCCGCATCCGCCAAGCCCCCACTCTGGCTATGTTCAAAAAGCATCTCAAGTCACATCTCTTCACTGAGGCTTATGGTCCTTAACCCTTCCCTCTCCCCCCATACCCAATTCCTTGACTTATCTCCTCTTTTGTAAAGTGACCTTGGGTTCCATGAAAGGCGCTATATAAAACTAAGTTATTATTATTATTATTATTATTATTATTATTATTATTATTATTATTAATTGAGTGAGAAAATAAAACCGGAGAATGGTGAAAGAAAATTACAGAATACATTACTGGCCTCTAAGGCGCTCATTCAATTCAAACACAAAATATGACCACTCAGACACAGTTTCGGGTTTTGCCCGGTTAAGCCGAGCTGTAGAGTACTCCAAGTTAGCCATATATTTTGCATTGATCAACCAGGTTTTAACTAGATTTATGTTTGATTATACCAGTATTCTAGAATATATTTTTTTAGCTGCTGTAAATGCACAAAAAAGGAATCTCCTATAAATTACTTTGAAACTCAATACAGTGTCATCGTTTAACAGACATAGGCATGGATCTGGGTTTATCGTAAACCAAAGTATTTTACTCATGATATCACACACAAGTCCATAAAGTTTTAACTTTATCACATTCCCAGAACATTTGCAATACTGTTCCCACAGCAGCGTTTGAACATAAAGTACAATCAGGACTAGAACTTAAACCCATTCTGTATAATCTATAAGGTGTGGCATAACATCTATGGATTATTTTAAAGTTGATCAGCTGGTGGCCTAAATTCCTGGATGTGTTGTTTATATTCCATCATATTCTTTGCCAATTTGGCTCAATGCTCCCTGTCCCACATGCCTGTGATGGGTAGTAGTTTACATTGAGAGCATATGAGTGTGTTATATACCCTTGTGACCCATCCCTGAGACCACTGTCTGGTGTTGAACCACTCCAACAGTGGGTGTGTCTGTATTTGTGCATCACACTTCAAGCCACATGCCACCAATGAAGACCTTAATCTTGAATAAAGAAAAAATGTAGAGACTGGAAGGTCAAACATTTGTCTCAGATCTTGAAAGGAAAGAAGACCATTATCATATATTTTCTAAAGTGTTGACACCCTTCACTGCCCAGGGAACAAATTTGAAAAGTTTACCCACAGTTAAAATAAGGGGATTATTCCACAAGGGGGCTAGTTTATGAAACATAGGCATATTGCCAAGAAGTTTCTGTACTTTACACCATACCAAGAGGGAGTATGATGATATACTTCCTAGCCTGGCAATTATGTTTCTGTGTTTCTGTTTAATATACAAAAGATCCTGCAACTTATGGGGTGCTGCTATAGCTTCCTCTATAACTCTCCAAGGTCAAGTCAAGTCAAGTTTATTTGTATAGCGCTTTTAACAATAAACATTGTCGCAAAGCAGCTTTACAGAATTTGAACGACTTAAAACATGAGCTAATTTTATCCCTAATCTATCCCCAATGATGAAGCCTGTGGCGACGGTGGCAAGGAAAAACTCCCTCAGACAACATGAGGAAGAAACTTCAAGAGGAACCAGACTCAAAAGGGAACCCATCCTCATTTGGGCAACAACAGACAGCCTGACTATAATATTAACAGTTTTAACATGAGGACAGTTTCGTTGATCTTATAAACTCTTCATTGATGGAAACTTGAGTGAAAAACTGTTCATGATAACTGCAGTCCTAAAGTTAGCAAGTCAACTGTAGTCCTCAGCCATAAAAGCATTACTGTAAGAGTCCAGAGCATCCTCTAGGTGTAACCCTCAATTGTCCTCATGGGGCCGTCCTTCACAGGAGCGATGCGATAAAACTCCAACCAGACACAGGGCACCAGGATGGATCAAGCAGGTCCGAGGGGCAGAAGAGGCCAGCATCTCAATCCCAGGACCAACATGGAACTCAGAGGGACAGATTGGGGGGGGATGAGAGAGAGAAAGAAAACACATGTTGTTAGGTATGCCCTAAAAATGACAAGTATTAAATCTGTGTGGTAGGCTCACAGAGACGAGAGTCTTTACATCAGGCACAACAATAGCATGTTAATATGGTAAAAAATATATCATGACCTGCTCTGGCTGGATGCTTGATTGGGTGATGGGAGCACACTCCTCAGCAATGATGAGATGCAGATGGGACCCTTAGGGCTGGCCAAGACAATTCAGTTACATTTCACCGGGTCTGGGACATGCGACAGAAGTCTGACGGCCGATTCCCTGCAGGCTACGATAGCCAGTCGAGGTCTCCATCCTCTCCACCAAAAGATTTCCTGTTGACTCCATGTAATTCAGAGGGACAGATTTGGGGTGGGGGGGAGGGAAAGAAAACGCAGGTTGTTAGGTATGCCCAATGTCACCTGAATAAGTAGGAGCAGTATACATATTGCACCGAGTACAAGCAGGGACTTTGGCAACTAACTATGACAGCATAACTAAAAGGAGAGAGCCAGAAGGTAACACAGGCACGAGGGAGCCCCGGGACATAAAGCAGCCAGCCACTACACCGTCAACAAACTCGAGTGAGCAAGCGAGTGGGGACTGACAGCATCCATACATCCCAGTTTACCAAAACACTCTATGTCTGAGGACCCTCTAGATCTACACCTTTACCTCATAAACACCATTAACAAAAGGCTTGACTAAACAGATATGTTTTCAGCCTAGACTTAAATGCTGAGACTGTGTCTGATTCCCGAACATTACTTGGAAGGCTGTTCCATAACTGTGGGGCTTTGTAAGAAAAGGCTCTGCCCCCTAATGTAGCCTTCACTATACGAGGTACCAGCAGATAGCCTGCACCTTTTGATCTAAGTAGGCATGGCGGGTCATAGAGAAGCAGAAGTTCACTCAGGTACTGTGGTGCGAGACCATTTAGTGCTTTAAAGGTCAAGAGTAGTATTTTATAATCAATACAAAACTTGATTGGGAGCCAATGCAGTGTGGATAAGACAGGGGTGATGGGGTCATATTTTCTAGTTCTAGTAAGGACTCTTGCTGCTGCATTTTGAACTAACTGGAGCTTATTTATGCACTTATTGGAACATCCAGACAGTAAGGCATTACAATAATCCAACCTGGAGGGAACAAAAGCATGGACTAGTTTTTCTGCATCATGCAATGACACTAAATTTCTTATCTTTGCAATATTTCTGAGATGAAAGAAAGCTATCCGGGTAATGTTATCAATGTGAGTTTCGAATGAAAGACTGGGGTCAATAATCACTCCGAGGTCTTTTACTGCTGCACATGAAGAAACAGAAAGGCCATCCAGAGTCACTGTGTAATCAGAAAACTTACTTCTAGCTCCATGTGGTCCGAGTACAAGTACTTCAGTCTTGTCAGAGTTAAGCAGAAGGAAATTAATAAGCATCCAGTGTCTAATGTCCTTAACACATTCCTCAATTCTATTAAGCTGGTGTCTCTCATCAGGTTTTGCAGAGACATACAACTGTGTGTCATCAGCATAACAGTGGAAACTAATACAATGTTTATGAATAATATCACCCAGAGGTAACATATATAGAGAAAAAAGCAGTGGACCCAAGACAGAACCTTGTGGAACACCAAACTTTACCTCGGTACGTCTAGAAATATCACCATTTATGTATATCAACATACTGATATCGATCAGTTAGATAAGAGCTGAGCTAGGAGAGGGCTGTTCCCTTAACTCGCACAACATTTTCTAGTCTATCCAGAAGAATGGAATGAACAATGGTATCAAATGCTGCACTAAGGTCAAGCAACACAAGTAGCGAGGCACAGCCCTGATCAGACGCCAACAGTAGGTCGTTTACTACTTTAACCAGTGCTGTCTCTGTGCTATGATGAGGTCTAAATCCTGACTGATACATTTCATGGATGTTATTCCTATGTAAATATGAGCATAACTGCTGTGCCACAGCTTTTTCAAGGATCTTGGAGATAAAGAGGAGGTTTGATATTGGCCGATAATTGGACAGCTGACAGGGATCAAGGTCAGGTTTTTTAATCAGGGGTTTGATAACTGCTAGTTTAAAGGATTTGGGTACATAGCCAATCGTAAGAGAAGAATTTATTATTTTTAGAAGTGGTTCAATTACTCCAGGCATTATCTGTTTGAATAGATGTGTAGGTAAGGGATCTAGTACACAAGTTGAGGCTTTTGATGTAGAGATTAATGAAAGTAATTCAGTTTCTTTAAGGGAAGTAAAACATTCTAACTGATGATCTGATACAGTTATATAGTTAACTACAAGGTCACTTTCATTGTCTGACCTTAAATTAGTAGTTTGAATTTTTTGTCGGATATTCTCAATTTTGTCATTAAAAAAATTCATGAAGTCGTTGCTACTACATACTGCAGGTGTGCATGTGTCGATAGTGGACTTATTCCTGGTTAATTTTGCTACAGTATTAAATAGGAATCTAGGATTATTTTTGTTATCTTCTATTAGGGAGGAGAGATATGTTGATCTCGCAGCACTAAGAGCTTTTCTATACTTCAGGAAGCTCTCCTTCCAAGCTAATTTGAACACTACCAATTTTGTTTGACGCCATTTACGTTCCAATTTTCGAGTGGTCTGTTTTAATGTGCGAGTGTCATCATTATACCAGGGTGCTAATTTTTTGTCTCTGACCATTTTCCTTTTTAGAGGAGCTACATTATCTAAAGTATGGCGGAATGTTGACTCTAAGCATTCAGTTGCCTGATGAAGTTCTGCAGGGGCTGACAGTGACCCAATCAAAGTTGATAACTCTGGGAGATCATTTATAAAGCTCTGTGCAGTAGTTGATGTGAAAGTACGTTTAATACAGTAGCGTGGTGAGGTGCATATATTATTACTCAGACATAGTTTGAATGAGATGAGACAATGATCTGAGATAACTTCAGACTGTGGAAGTATGACTATATTGTCTACGTTTAATCTGAATGTTAGTATTAGATCAAGGGTGTGACCACCATTATGGGTCGGTCCTATGACATTCTGCTTAATCCCGACTGAATCTAAGATGGACACAAACGCTGTTTTTAAAGGGTCTTCTGGGTTATCGAAGTGAATATTAAAATCTCCAATAACTAAAGCTTTGTCTAAGGAAATAACCAGATCTGAGATAGAATCTGCAAATTCAGAAAGAAACTCAGAATATGGCCCCGGGGGCCTGTAAATAATAAGCAATGGAATTAACTGGGTAGACTTATTTTTCGAGGCTACATACATTATATGAGTATGAAGAACTTCAAATGTATTAAACTTATAACCAGGTTTTTGTGTTACACCTAGATAATTGTTATAAATAACCGCAACACCTCCTCCTCTGCCAGTTAGACGAGGCTGGTGTATATAACTGTATCCAGGAGGACTCGCTTCATTTAATGCTATATATTCATTTGGCTTAATCCATGTTTCAGTTAAACAAAGTACATTAAACTCCTGATCAGTAATGAGTTCATTAACCATTAGCGCTTTAGATGTAAGAGATCTAATATTTAATAGCCCCACCTTTAGATCAAAGGTGCTGGCAGCAGCTGTACAGTCAGTATGATCTAATTTTATATTGATTAGGTTACTGGAACAAACTCTCTGAAAATTTCTACCTTTTTGTTGAGCTCGGGGAACAGACACAGTCTCGATGTAGTGGACCCTGAGTGACGACTCTGTGCAGCTAGCAGACAGTCGGTTTAGCCTGTTCGTCTGCTCCCTGGCCTTGGCTCTGGATTGTCAGAAATTAACTAGGCCTGTTCTGAGACTATGACCTATGCTGCAGGAAATGAGAGCAGCACCTTCCCGAGTGGGATGGATACCGTCCCGCCCTAACAGGCCAGCAGTGCCCTCAAAATTAGCCCAATTATCTATAAAGCCCACACTGTTTTCAGAGCACCACCTGGACAGCCAGCAGTTCAGCGACCATAGCCTGCTGTAAGCTACATCGCCATGCCGCATTGGGATGGGGCCAGAGCATACTACAGCATCGGACATCGCCTTCGCTAATTTAAACACCTCTACAAAGTTACTCTTAGTAACCTCAGACTGATGAAGGCGTATATCATTAGCTCCTGCATGGATAACTATCTTTGAGAACCTGTGCTTGCCTAGGACCCTAAGATTACCTGCTATGTCCGGCGCCCTGGCTCCCGGTATACACCTGACTAAAGCTGCTGGTGTCCCTAAAGGCTGGGCTAATTTCACATGCCATATGATAGAGTCCCCTATAACCAGAGCTCTTTCAGGTTTCTCAGTGGGTGCATCACTAAGGAGAGCAAACCTGTTCGGCACGTGACGCGGAGAGGAGTGGTGCTCCCGTGGGCGAGCCTCAGTGGTAGCTTTGGCTCTAAGCTTATGCCGCCGAGCTGTCACCCATTCGCCCCGCTGTAAGGGCTCTAATACCGGAGTTGGGGGATTGCTAACTCCACCTAGGGCATCCAGACTTTCCCCTACAGAAACTACACTGTTCTCACGCTCACTAACCTGCTCTAAAGCCTGGACACGCGCTTCTAGCACTGTAATCTTCTCTGTCAGAGAGCTAACTAATCTGCACTTATCACAAATAAAGCTAATAGAGCTATCGCTAGTGACGGAGGAAGAATGACTAAACATCCTGCACTCAGCACACTGAACAGGCTGAAGGTGTGCCATGATGAAAAGATTCACGTACCTTAAACGAAGATCTGTTGATATTAAAGCAGATCAGATGTGGATGGCCTCTGCTTGTGGTCTTTACACAGGAGGAGAGAAAAAGAAAGCTTCCGGTCTCGGCGTTCTTCCGAAAAAAGAAAAAGAAAAACCGGGAAAAAAAAACGGAAAAAGGAAAGCGACAGTACAATAAAAATGAAGAGGATACTGGAAATTTATTTGTGACCACTGGCCAAGGTACTTTAGAGTCCACATTTGTCCAAGTATGCAACACCTGGAGTTAAAAAGCCCAGTGATAAAATGTAAAATTTGGGAGGGCTAGCCAGTGGTCGAGTTGTCAAATCAAACCAGGGGGGATGGTGAAATTTTTAGTCGCGTGTCGACCCATCGGTCGGTCCGTCGGTGGGAAACTGGTTTGCTTTTAGGAGGGTTTGCACACAACGTAGGTCTGTGGACCTTGTTCATTTACCAGACATACAGCATTTTGTGCTGATAAAGAGTGTAGTACACACTGTGCACCCTTTTATTGTTGTAAAAAACATAATACACTGGTATTTTACTGTAAAACATGCACAGTGTGGATGTCGTGTCATATTTTAGTCAGTCTCCTGGCTGACATACCGACCACATTCTCCATATTAGGGTGAAATGCAGATGACAAATTTGAAGTGTAACTTCATAGTCACGGTAGGCTCCTTTTAAATCGTTTGGTAAATAATTTATTAAAACCTCAGCAGGCAATGTAAATGAACAACTGAATCTTTTCATATCAAGTCAATAGAATTTTTATTCAAAGCTGAACATTGGGAACATTGAGTTAAATACAGAGGTAGGTAGGGAACCAATAAGCTAAAACAAGCAACAGTAAATTGTAAATCAGACTAAACTTCCTAAAAGATGTTTGAGGCATTATGCATTTTTTTGTTTTTTCCTTTTTGTTATTATTGTGTTTATTCTTATGAGTAATGCAAATTATACATGTCCATACTGGTTATTATTTTAATGGAAAGAAAAGTACTTATAATGTTATTTCTGATTTATTTATTATCTGAACGAGGATTTGAGCTTTGAAAAATGACCAGATTCTTTCTGTAACGTTGATTCCCGCTGTTATCTAGGTCACGTGACACCTTAACGTTGATGGTTACCAAGGAGCCGCCTTGGATACTTTGATACTTTGCTTCGATACATACCAGCACTTTGATACATACTGGATACAAGCTAGCAAAATGAGTTAAAAGCAGGCATCTTTGAATCTTTGCTAGATTCTTTGGAAAGTTTCTTTGGAAAGGGGAAAAGGCCCATTGAGGAGACAGAAGAAGAGCCTATGACGAAGAAAAAGAAAGCTGCATTTTAGCAGACACTTTGTCGAGTCCTACACCAATCCTGCTCTGCCTTACATGTTGTGACCGGCTCTCTAATGAGGCAATGAAGCCTTCAAAACTGCTAGTGTCATTTATTTTAGCCTTCCTGTCTTGAATAACACTTTTTGTTGCCTGAAGAATAACAAACGAATGTCCAGGCTGATTAAATTAATGGCCTTATACAAGAAATTAAAGCTAACATGAACCTGAGTAAGCTATTGATAGCTGGCTAGACTCCAAACTAACATTCATTATGATAGCTGTGTTGTTATCCGCCACCCACAAATTAGGTTACATATCGGTAACTTTACAGCATGATAGTGGGCTCACAGAAAGTGTGACTGATATTCGTAATTCTTGACTTACCTCCTGAAATGTTTTTTCTTGTGATCTTAAATCCGAACTTGCTTAGGTCTTGCTGTCCACTCCGCTTGGCCATGATGCTGCAATCCGCTGCTGTCACTGACGCCGAATGAAATAAAAAATAACGGAACCCCAACTGAATATCACCTCCTTAAACGTGTCGCTTGCGCGTGCCCTCTCTCGCGGTAGCTTAGTGTATGCTCAGTTTAAGCAAAGCTACATGGAATGGCATTTCTAATTCCAATGTTAAATAGAAGTAATGTCCACATTTATTGATAAAATTGCTCAAGCGAAGGGAGGGGGGATGCCCGTTTTAGAGGGGGGATGATTTTGACCATTTTTTATCCCCCCTCAAATCGAGTACAGGGGCTAGCCCTCCCTCTAACTTAGGACGTTGAAAGATAGTTGATCTAATTTTCGCCCTTTTGCCGTTCCACAAAAATTTGGAAGTCATAGATTGAACTTGATCAAGAAATTTTGCAGGAGGGGGGGCTGGTAACATAAAAAATAAAAAAAAATTAACTGGGGCAATATGTTCATCTTAATAATGGAGATCCTCCCTTGTAAAGACAAAGGTAGAATACTCCATCTTTGCATATCACCTTTGATCTTCTGGAGCATTTTTGTATAATTATCATTAACTGTCTTAGATAAAGTTGTGCATATATCCACACCAAGGTAGCGCATGGTAGAATTAGAGGGAATACCAGGGGGAAGTGGAATATTTTTGCTTTCAGAATTGATAGGGAGTAGAACTGACTTTGACCAATTTATTTTATAGCCAGCTAATTCCTTGAATTCATCAAACAAGGATAGTACATGAGAGACTGAACTTTCTATATCAGAGAGAAAGAGAAGAATATCATCTGCATAAAGATGTACAGATTTCACAAAGCACTTCGTACATCTCTAACCACAGGGTTCAAGTTGCTCTCATACTTTACTTCTCTCATTATTAATGGCTTATTCATAATATAAAAACATTCTTTATGGTAAAATTTATAGAAATTTGTAATAATCGAATGGCAGATTGTCCAGTCCCACATGTCCCTTCTTCTTCTACACTCGTCCACTACACACTCCACATGTTTCCTGTGACATGACCATTATCACTTTTATGTGGTTTAAATGTTGATGTTTCTGTGTCACACATTTATGTCCTGTACGGGGAATCCAGGTATAGCGAAGTACATCATGATCAGCACAGGCGCAGTGTTGTTCGCTGTTGGTGTGATTATAGCAATCTACTGCAAAAGAAAGCATCAAGGTAAACCCCACTTTCAATGTCTGTCTCTGGTTAATTTATGGTGATGTTTTAATCTCATGATGGGCTGCTTTACTGTCATTGACATGTCCTTGTACCCAGTGTTAAATACACCATTTATTCACCTGTGGATCTTTGGTAAGCGATTTTATACACAGTGAAGCCTGGAGGTGATACTGGAGTCACTGCATGAAACTGCATGAAACTATATACAATCAGAAGAAAAATTCAAGGAATTGTATGATGCAGTGAAGCTCCAGCTGATTTCTTTCTAGTCCAGCTCAGGCGAGAAAGAAATCAGCCCGAGCTTCACTCCATCATACAATTCAATGTATTTTTCTTATGATTGTGTGGTGCTGTTAATGCCGTTCCACAATCATCAAAAATCTTCTGCTTTAAAAGAGAGATTTGTTAACAGCAAATAATTTGATCTGGATGCCAAAAATAAAACCATTTACTATATTTTGAGAACCATGGGCTGGGCTTAGCTCTGCTCAAACATTTACAAATAACAGCCTCCATTGCTTTTATATAAACTGATGATGATGATGATGATGATGATGCTTGTCGTTTGGGGTTGAAGATGACCATGACTTCAAATTGGTGGGTGGCGGTTGTGGGTCCGGAGATGACTGATGAGGCCAGTCCAGGCTTTGAAGGTACGTCCACATGTTGGGCATGCATGGGTAGATGCTGTAGTGGGGGTTGTGATAGAACCACCACCACGTTCCATGAGCTGGCCCTTGTCTGCTAGACATGTTTCCCTGAGGGCCGCTATGTCTACATTGTAGCAAGCTAGTTCCCTGGCGACTAGTGCAGTTCTTCTCTCCAGCCTGTCTGCTTTGATGTTATCCAGTAGAGTCCACATGCTCCACGTGCTAATGTTGAGTACCTTCATCATCCTTTCCATTCTCTGACTTGTTGTATTTTGACTGCTGAGTGGGATCCCCGCCAGCCATGGTGTGCTGGCCAGGGTGAGGTGAAGCAGGCTATGTTTGGGGGCACTTTTCTAGCCCCTTCTGCCATTGAGCTGAGCTTTGTTCCAGCAGAGAGCGACCCTATGCCCTGGGCTGCCTGTGTGCAGGTTCATGACCACAGCTTCCAGTGTGTCCACACCTGCTGCTTCGCCACATACTCATCGCCACCAGACTTGAATTTGAATTTGAAATCATGACTTGTGCATCACTTAGATTCGAGTGAGGGAGAGTTGCACAGCTATCAGCCTCACTCTCTCATCCCAACCTAACTGAGTCCAGGGGCAAGACAGAATCTGCGCGGCTGCAGCGAGGTCAGGATGCAGTGGACGGCCAAAAGTGTTGCATGTGTTGTACTGTGCCCTGATCGCTCTCTACAAATGCTTTGCTTGGTCCATCTTCCCGCCCATTGAACCACCAGGTGGTGGTCTCCTCCACGCAGTCTGCCAAGTCCCGTCTTTGGTCATAACCTTGACCGGGGGAGTGAGGGGTTACTCGTGCTTGCTCAAGGCACCAGCCCAAATGAGTAGAGGCAAGGAGACACCTTACTACTCCATTGCATGGCAGTCAAGGACAGCACATGCCCACTGCCCTAATACAGATTATACCTTTATACACTGAGACAATGACACACATTGGGCCAAGTGCTGATTTTCCATCAAATGAAGAAGTCTCATCACATCTCATTATCTGTAGCTGCTTTATCCTGTTCTACAGGGTCACAGGCAAGCTGGAGCCTATCCCAGCTGACTACGGGCGAAAGGCGGGGTACACCCTGGACAAGTCGCCAGGTTATCACTGGGCCAAATGAAGAAGTATTACTTCTTCTTCTTATACTTATTATTAGAAGTATTCACCATTTAAAGGTTCACCCAGTACAGCTGTACACACCTGTAAATTAAAGCTGATGGGCTTTCTGATAATGTCAGGGCTTCATTTCAAACCCAATATGCTGAAGTATGCAATCAACCGTATGAAACTCATCACTGTCCCAAAACTCCATTTGCATTGTATATTTACTTCACATTAAATCAAACATTGATGACCTTCTCATCTCTCTTCAGGCTCTGAAACAGTGACACAATCTCCCAGAGAGGTACAGGCCAATGATCTGATTCAGGTATTACTTTCACAAACACTTTACTTACAAACAGTTTAATGATTTGATTTTCATTTTCAGACAAATGAAGATCATGAAAATGACCAAAATGTACTTCCTCTCCAAGCAAGAGAAAATGCCAAACCTGAATCTGTCTATCAGAGGCTCGATCCAACTACCAGGCAATCAGACTCAGTCTACCAGGATCTGACCTTCACTCATAAGCAATCAGACTCAGTCTACCAGGATCTGACCTTCACTCATAAGCAATCAGACTCAGTCTACCAGGTTATGTTCTGATACGACTGTTCACCATTCAAATGGACTGAACTTGATCCAAAGAAAACTGTCGAAATGTTTATAGTTTCCTCACCAGACATTTATCTGGCCTGTGGATTACTTGTTTACTGTTCGGGTTTTTTTTTTTTTTTGTATGTGTTTCTGAATGAAACTCTGTTACTTCAGCTGTCTGTTTCTTCAACTGGAAATCATTTCTGATAAATCTACCAACATCTGATGCCAAATCTGCAAGTAAGGATGCTGTACATAAAATCATTTTTTATTTTAAACCTTATCATTTGTGGTTTGTTAAAAAAACGTTTTAATTTATATTTTCTTTTCTCATGACATTTACTTTAACAGTTAGCTTGTGAATAAAAAGCACTTTGGACATCATCAGGGTATTTTACACAATTGAAATACAAACAACAACAAAAATAAAACCAAAAAACACAAATACACAAATGTACCCCCCCCCAAAAAAAAAAAAATGCGCGCTGTACATTTTTTATATTTAAATCTTATGTCATTTTAAATAAAAATAAATATGATTAAAAATTGTGGTGGCACGTTGGTGTAGTGGTTGGCACAGTTGCCTCACAGCAAGAAGGTTCTGGGTTCGCAGCCAGCGAGGGCCTTTCTGTGCGGAGTTTGCATGTTCTCCCCGTGTCCGCGTGGGTTTCCTCCGGGTTCTCCAGTTTCCCCCACAGTCCAAAGACATGCAGGTTAGGTTAACTGGTGACTCTAAATTGACCGTAGGTGTGAGTGTGAATGGTTGTGTGTCAGCCTTGTGATGACCTGGTGACTTGTCCAGGGTGAACCTTGCTTCTTGCCCATAGTCAGCTGGGATAGGCTCCTGCGACCCTGTAGAACAGGATAAATGGCTACAGATAATGGATGGATGATGATAAATTCATTGTGTATTCATGGCATGTTTGAAGAGTGAATTTTATCATGAAAGAATTGAAATCTTTATGAAAAACTTAACAATGAAATTATTGCATCCACAGTTGTGGGAGGTGTTCAGCTTTAAGGCCTCCTTGACCGGAGCTGTCACTGTCAATGTTCTCTCAGCCTGATCAACAGGGAGCACGAGCAAATTACAAGGGCTTAAACCAATCGGGTTCCTCGTGCACTTTCGGGTTTAAATTGCACAAGTTATTTGACCAATGTTCAACCCTTCTTTTGTCAATTCAAACCAAGTGAGTCAACACAGGTTAATCCCTGGTCATGATCATTCAGATGCGTGAGAACAGGCGTGTGCTTTATTTCAGCTGCAGTGTTTTCACCCAGAACCCATGCACATGCGTCTTTGTACTTGTACTTGTTACATACTGAGGACTGGAACATGTTTTTAAGCAACAAATTGAGGACATTTTTGGGAAATTAGGACATTTTGTCTGGTCCTCATTTCTCCAAAGGGCTGTTTGAGGGCGAAGATTTAGTTTTTGGGTTCAGGTTAGAATGAGGATTAGGTTCGACTGAGGGTAAGGGGCAGGGTTAGGGATTTAGTTGTGATGATTAAGGTTAGGGATGCCATGGTGGTGTAGTGGTTATCACTGTTGCTTCACAGCAAGAAGGTTCTGGGTTTGAGCCCCGTGGCCGGCAAGGGCCTTTCTGTGTGGAATTTGCATGTTCTGTCCGTGTGGGTTTCCTCTGGGTGCTCCGGTTTCCCCCACAGTCCAAAGACATGCAGGTTAGGTTAACTGGTGACTCTAAATTGACCGTAGGTGTGAGTGTGAATGGTTGTGTGTCAGCCCTATGATAATCTTGTCTAGGGTGATGTTATGTCCCTCTTCTACCTCTAGGTGGCTGTAGGTTCTCCCATATTTTCTTGTGTTTTGCCTGTTGATTGTCTTCCAGGTGTTTCCTGTTGGTGGGACGTCTCCAATTGGTCTACCTGGCATGTTGCGCACTATAAATGGGAGCTGTGATCAGGAGCAAGAGGGGTGTTTGAGAAAATGGAACAAGGAGGTGGGAGTGGAGATGGAGAGAAGTGACGGTAGTTTGACTGGAGGTGAAATAGACATGGAAGGAGAAGGCGAGGGAAATTCAAAAGAGGAATGGCAGGTGGTAGGAAAAGGAGCAAAACGAGACAGAGTGTCTGAAGGTAATTTAGAGTCTGATAAAGGTAATCCCAATAAAGCAATGCGAGTGATAAATGACAAGGAACTAAAGGTCAAATTACAATTTGATTCACCTATCTCTATTAATCCACTGAAAATTACCAAAGCACTTCATGCAGCCGTAGGCACAGTGCAGGTCACACCTGTAAGAGATGGCAGCTTACTTATTGGTTGTTACAATGCCGCGCAGCGGGATAAACTTCTTGCAATGTCTGAAATGGATGGTAAGAAAATTAAGTGCACTTACTAGGAGCGAAAGAAACTTGAACTTGGAGTTATAACTGACGTGTCTACTGATTTGCCGTGTGAGGATATTATGAGCAATGTATCTGGAGCTAATGTTGTCAAATGTAGGAGATTGATGTTTACCCGAGATCGAATAAAAAAGGAGAGCCTTTCTGTTTTGTTATTTTTTGATGAGAAGGTATTGCCTACGAGGATTAGGGTAGGATATGAGCTTCCAGGTTCGTCCATACATCCCGCCTCCATTGCGGTGCTTTAATTGCCAGAAATTTGGGCACGTAGCAGCCATTTGCAGAGGAAAAAGACGATGTGGTAAATGCGGAGGAGAAGATCATGAGTATGGTCAATGTAAGGAGGGTACTAGTGTTAAATGTTGCAACTGCGGGGGTTCACACAGTGCAGCATACAAGGGTTGTCAAGCACACAAAAAAGCGTCTGAAGTACAAAGAGTTAAGTTTGAGGAGAAACTTACCTATGCAGAGGCAATTAAGAAGGTTGATGGAAGAAGGAAGCTTGAAACGGGCCAACGACAGCAGGGACAAAGACAAAGTGTTATTTCTCAGCAGAGTAAGGAATCACCTAGCCCTATATGTGCAGACGCTATAAAGGTGGATAGTGTGAAATTCTTGGCGTTCTTGGCTGAAGTCATAAACTGCTCAGCGGTCACAGAGAGCAGGAGCGAGAGGATTAAAGTTATTGTCAAAGCTGCACAGAAGCATTTTCGTGTGGGGGCGGAAGTTTCAGTTGATTAAATTACTAAAGCATTGAATATTCTCCAGGGCGTACAAGCCACCTCACAGTCAGCATCATGTGGGGGTTCCTAATGATTTTTAGTATTTTACAGTGGAATGCTAGAAGTCTTTGCTCTAATGGGCAGGAGTTTAAGAAATTTGTTGACGATTTGGATATTAAGCCAAATGTTATGTGGCGCACCCAAAATAGATGCCCACAAGTGTGTAGTTTCATTACTACTTTTGTTAGTATTTTATAAATATTTTTTTTATTACTATTATCACTTTAGAACGGCCTAGTGCCCAGTAGGAACACAAGTGTGTGACACGGGGGGGGGAGTGCTTAGGGGGGCGGATCCTCGCTCATCCCTCAGATGCACTTTCGGGGAACAACTGTAAACAACCTGTGTCATCTCTCCTTGTTTTTCTGCACCTGTTTACAGGTTAGTACTGGGTAAAACCCCGTCCTTGTTGTAGCGTAAACTACTCATAACTGATGCTTGTTTGAACACTTGTTTTTGTGTTATTTTGAACTTTTAGCATAACAGTTATATTAGAAAGTTGCCATCGTATGAAGCGGCTAGCTGCCGTTAACGTTCAGCAGTCGTTCCGCGAGCCTTCCGTGGCGGCAAACTGAGATACCTCAGCCGGCTAGCAGCCGTCTTTTTAGCTTACCGAATCCTATGGGATTGTATTGATACTGTAGCTAACTGCTAACGTAATATTTTGAGCCCCCCGACACTGGTTTTACCGTTATTATTTCACCAAGTTTAACAAGTATAGATATGCTCACCCACTGGTTTGATGAAAGGGATATTTTAAGAAGTTTAGTGAGTATAAATAAATTAATATACACTGACGCAACACTGGTGCTAAACGAAGTTTCAAGAGTAAATCCGTAAATACACACTGGTCGTAAGACATGATTATTGTGACAAGGAATACAAGTTAATAAATAAATAAATACCTTAACTTCATGAAGGGTATTTTGTAGAGTATTAAGACGCTAGGTTAAGGAATACAGTTTTGATGTAACAGTTATCTTTTGGTAATGAGTGTACAGATTAACTAAGCTATGACCCTGAAATGAATGGTTTTCATCTAGATTATATTGATTGAGTATAGTAATGACTTTGACACTTTAATATTACTGTTTTATAAGTAACTGGAGTGTTTTACAGTAATGAACCAGATCTTTATCGGTGCTATTTGCTACTTTGTAGAATCTCATTCAGTATGAATGTTTATTTAAGTGGTTTACTAGGTGGCTACGGGTAACCTGCTTTTAAATACAATGGAGCTTCCATGCTATTGCACTATTCAGCCATAGTGGCCTTTTATCACTTGTGTAAGGTGACAGGGTAAATGTAGGAATGTTTGGAATATGTATATGTAATTGTATTACATGAATGTAATTGTATTGAACATGATGATACTGACCTACGACACAAAAGAAAGAAAGATATTTTGCTATGAATGATAGTAAATAAAGAGATGCACTTTCGGGGAACAACTGTAAACAACCTGTGTCATCTCTCCTTGTTTTTCTGCACCTGTTTACAGGTACACTTATCTTTATTACCGTGGTACCACTCTTGGGACCCGTAATAAATTTTGAAATTTATTACGGGTCCCAAGAGTGGTACCACGGTAATAAAGATAAGTGTACCTGTAAACAGGTGCAGAAAAACAAGGAGAGATGACACAGGTTGTTTACAGTTGTTCCCCGAAAGTGCATCTCTTTATTTACTATCATTCATAGCAAAATATCTTTCTTTCTTTTGTGTCGTAGGTCAGTATCATCATGTTCAATACAATTACATTCATGTAATACAATTACATATACATATTCCAAACATTCCTACATTTACCCTGTCACCTTACACAAGTGATAAAAGGCCACTATGGCTGAATAGTGCAATAGCATGGAAGCTCCATTGTATTTAAAAGCAGGTTACCCGTAGCCACCTAGTAAACCACTTAAATAAACATTCATACTGAATGAGATTCTACAAAGTAGCAAATAGCACCGATAAAGATCTGGTTCATTACTGTAAAACACTCCAGTTACTTATAAAACAGTAATATTAAAGTGTCAAAGTCATTACTATACTCAATCAATATAATCTAGATGAAAACCATTCATTTCAGGGTCATAGCTTAGTTAATCTGTACACTCATTACCAAAAGATAACTGTTACATCAAAACTGTATTCCTTAACCTAGCGTCTTAATACTCTACAAAATACCCTTCATGAAGTTAAGGTATTTATTTATTTATTAACTTGTATTCCTTGTCACAATAATCATGTCTTACGACCAGTGTGTATTTACGGATTTACTCTTGAAACTTCGTTTAGCACCAGTGTTGCGTCAGTGTATATTAATTTATTTATACTCACTAAACTTCTTAAAATATCCCTTTCATCAAACCAGTGGGTGAGCATATCTATACTTGTTAAACTTGGTGAAATAATAACGGTAAAACCAGTGTCGGGGGGGCTCAAAATATTACGTTAGCAGTTAGCTACAGTATCAATACAATCCCATAGGATTCGGTAAGCTAAAAAGACGGCTGCTAGCCGGCTGAGGTATCTCAGTTTGCCGCCACGGAAGGCTCGCGGAACGACTGCTGAACGTTAACGGCAGCTAGCCGCTTCATACGATGGCAACTTTCTAATATAACTGTTATGCTAAAAGTTCAAAATAACACAAAAACAAGTGTTCAAACAAGCATCAGTTATGAGTAGTTTACGCTACAACAAGGACGGGGTTTTACCCAGTACTAACCTGTAAACAGGTGCAGAAAAACAAGGAGAGATGACACAGGTTGTTTACAGTTGTTCCCCGAAAGTGCATCTGAGGGACGAGCGAGGGTCCGCCCCCCTAAGCACTCCCCCCCCCGTGTCACACACTTGTGTTCCTACTGGGCACTAGGCCGTTCTAAAGTGATAATAGTAATAAAAAAAAATATTTATAAAATACTAACAAAAGTAGTAATGAAACTACACACTTGTGGGCATCTATTTTGGGTGCGCCACACGCTCCCCAACTTCAAAAGTGGCTCCCGACACTTGCTACTAAGAGCTTAAATCACCCTAGATCAAAGACCCGCTGGAAATCTCAACCATGTAAAGAAAAAAAAAAACATCTCAAACAAAACCTCAAGGTCAGTGTGAAGGGATGTCACATGTTCAGTAGTAGGGGATGAGGTAGGGGGGTGACAGGTAAGTAAAGGGGATCATGTGTGTGTGCTGAGCTGAATAAGGTGCGGGCTGAACAGCAGGAGGGGTGGGCTGGACAGCATAAGGAGTACACTGGGCAGAGTAAGGTGTGGTGTGGAGACTGTGAGGTGTAGGTGAGATAAGGTGAGGCGTAGGCTGAAGCAAGTGAGGTGTAGGGAGAACAGGGTGGAATGTAGCCTGAGAATAAGGTGTAGGCTGGAGAAAGTGAGTTGTGGTCTGGAGAGAGTAAGGTGTAGGCTGGAGAGAGTGGAGTGTAGGCTGGGCAGAGTAGATAGCTGACTGTGGCCGTGGATGTGTGTGGTATGTCATCTGAGAATCTATTGTACTGACACTAGTGTATGGCTGAGACGAGGGTTGCCCGAGAGAAGTGTAGGTCAACATCTGGGGAGGGTGCCTTTCTCTGGTCGACCTTCTCAGTGCAGGCGGACTATCGGGCTGAGGCTCTTGCATCTCTTCGGCTGGGTCACTGGCCTGAGGCATCACCTGCTCCTCATGAGCCTGGGGTTCCCTCACTGGCGGTATGCACCCATCTGGTCCTCCTGGTACCTCCTCAGCATCAACCTGCTCATAGTCACTCGGCACAGAGAGCACTCCACTCGGCTCATCGCTGACCTGTGGCTCACTGATGGCACCTGGGTGATGTGTGACGGTCTCAAACTGTGGCACTTCTCTGGGTATCCGCAGCCAATAACCAGGTCCCTCTTCATCTGCCTCTGAGTCACTTGTCTCACTCTGTGTCCTTTCAACAGTTCTTGATGGTTGTGTTGTTTTTCTTTTTCTCTTCTGTGGTTCAACAGGCACGGACGTGGCTGGAAGCTCTACAGGTAAATCATTTACTTGGAACAGCAGGTTTCTGTGAAGAGTGCGGACTGGCCGACCTCCAGTTTCAGGACTCACTTTGTAAACAGGGTTGTCACCGACTTGCTCTCTGACAATGTAGATCATCTGTTCCCAATAGGGCTTCAACTTGCCAGGACCTCCTCTGTTTGCAAGGTTGCGGACAAGGACTCTGTCTCCAGGTTGAAGGGTGACACCTTTGTTTTGCCTGTCGTAGTACTGCTTGCCTTTCGCACTTGACTGCTGGCTGTTGCTGGCAGCTATACGGTAGGGTTCAGTCATCCTCTCTTTCCACTTCTCAGCAAATCCCCTCGGAGTGCTCGTCTCTTCCTCCGCAGTCAACCCAAAGAGAAGGTCAACAGGAAGGCGTGGATGGTGGCCGTACAACAGGAAGTAGGGAGAGTAGCCGGTAGCCTCATGCTTGGTGCAGTTGTATGCATGGATGACGTGGGACAGATGATCTTTCCAACATTCTTTCTCTTCAAGTGTGCGGAGCATTTGTAGCAGGGTTCGATTGAATCTCTCCGCAGGGTTGCCTTGAGGATGGTAGGGGGAGGTTCTGGAGTGGCTGACACCCGCCAGTTGTCTGAGAGTCTTGAACAACTCATTCTCGAACTCTCGACCTTGATCATGGTGGAGCTTGCTTGGGTAGCCGAATCGAGGGATGAAGTCATTGAAGATCTTGTCAGCAGCGGTCTTGCCAGCTTTGTTCTTCATGGCGTATGCTTGTGCAAACCTGGTGAAGTGGTCAACAACAACCAGGATGTACTCGTACCCACCACGACTGGACTCAAGGTGGAGGAAGTCGATACAGACGAGTTCAAGAGGCGAGCTTGATGTTAGAGACCCCATTGGTGCTCGGTCGTGTGTGGCAGGCTTTTTCTGTTTGATGCAGCGACACTTCCTGGTGACATACTCTTCAATGTCTCTCTTCATGAAAGGCCAATAGAAGCGGTCTCTGGCTAGGCTTAATACTCTCTCGACACCCACATGCCCCATGTTGTCGTGCAGGTGTGTGAGTGCCATCTGTCTGTAGATGGCAGGCAGAACCAGCTGCTTGCGGCCCAGTGCTTTCCTGTAAAGAAGGCCATTCTCCACACACAGCCTGCTCCATTCCCGTGACAGCTTCCTGGTGGGCTTGTCAAGCGTCTTCCTGGCTTCCTCAGTCAGCTCTGTCATTGTCTCCTTTAGAGGCAAGATCTTCCCAATGATGGGGTCTTTTCGCTGCTCACTTGCTAGTTCCTCAGGGCTGATCACTGTAAAGGGCGCGGGCTGACTCTGCGGCGGTTGTGCGATGCTGAGGGCTGCCACCCACGCCACATCGCTCTGCTTGGCCATACTGCTCCCATCCCAGGTGGCACACACAGCTTCTTCTGACAGTCTTTCTGAGCATTCACTCATAAAGGAATCGATGTCAAGAGGACAGCGGGAGAGAGTGTCTGCATCGATGTTCAGCTTGCCTGGCCGGTACCTGATCTCAAAGTGGAAGTCTGCAAGCTCCCCTACCCAGCGATGGCCCACTGCATTCAGCTTTGCACTGCTCATAACATACGTCAGGGGGTTGTTATCCGTGTACACTATAAAGTGTGGAGCATAGTACAAGTAGTCTCTGAATTTATCGCTGACTGCCCACTTCAAGGCCAGGAACTCGAGCTTTCCACTGTGGAGGTGGTAATTCCGTTCTGCTGCTGTTAACGTTCGTGATCCGTAGCCAATCACTCTCATTCTACCATCTTGGTTCTGGTAGAGGACTGCACCCAGGCCCAGCTGAGAAGCGTCAGTGTGGAGAACAAAGGGCTGGTCAAAGTTTGGGTAGGCCAACACTGGTGGATGTGTCAGGACGTCAATGAGGTGCTCAAGAATCTGCCGGTGCTCAGCTTTCCACTCGACAGGTGTACGTGATGGGAGCTGGGGGCCCTTGGTCTTCTCTCTTGATGGCTTTGGTGACTCTTCCCCGTGTTTCACCTGGAGGAGCTCATATAGTGGTCTTGCAATGCGGGAAAAGTCTTGGACATACGCTCGGTAGTAGCTGAGAAAGCCAAGCAACCTCCGAACATCTCCAACAGTCTGTGGTCTCTTGTCTCTCAGTGCACGCACAGCCTCCAGGTCTTTTGGATCCACCCTCACACCGTCTGCAGACACCAACCGGCCCACGTACCTGACCTCTTTGCGAAACAACTCGCACTTCTCTGGCCTCAGTTTCACACCATGGCGCTGCAGGGCTTGGAGAACACGGCGCAGCACCTCAACATGGTCATCAAAAGACTTGGAAAAACAGAGGACATCATCCAGGTACGGTATGCAGCAGTCATCTCTGAGTGTGTCAAGCATCTCCTCCATGCTCCGTTGGAAGGCTGCTGGTGCGTTGGATAGCCCAAACGGGATCCTGACCCACTCATAGAGCCCCCATGGCGTAGTGAACGCGGTCAGATGTCTTGAGCCCTCAGCGATGAAGCCTTGGTGGTAAGCTTTGCCTTGGTCTAAGATGGAGAACCAGTTATAGCCTCCGAGGGAGTCAATCAGGTGTTGAATGCGTGGGAGTGGGTGTCGGTCTGGAACAGTCTTTTTGTTGAGGAGTCTGTAGTCAATACAGAGACGGAGGGATCCATCCTTTTTCCTCACACAGACGATCGGTGCGGCATATGGCGACTGGGACTTCACAATCCATCCTTTCAATAGCAGCTCCTGTATGTATTCTTTGACTTCCTTGTACAGTGGCTTTGGGACTGACGCATAAGCTCTCTGAACAGGGATGTCATCTTTGAGTCGAATCGACATCTGGAGAGACGGGATGCATCCAATGTCCGTGCTGTCTTGGGCAAACACAGCAGACTCCTCGTACAGCATTTTCCCAAGAACCTCTTGCTGTTCAGGGCTGAGGTGGTTGAGGTCAACAGGTGGATGCCAAAGGTTGGATGGGGAGGTACTAGGAGCAGTGACAGTGCTCACTTCAGCCCTCACTGTTCCAGGTGGTGTTGGTTCAGTTGACTGGGCATCTCTGGCTACCTCAAGGACCTTCACGTGCTGGATGAAGCCTAGCTGAGTTCTTTTGGGCAGGATGACTTCATGTTTTCTGTGGTTGGAGACTGGAACACTCACACAAGGCCATCTGCCCTGACTGATTTCAAGCAGGCCTTCTCCCACACTGAGCTGTTCGAGGTTGGTGTTCTCTG
Source organism: Neoarius graeffei (assembly GCF_027579695.1). Lineage (NCBI taxonomy): Eukaryota > Metazoa > Chordata > Actinopteri > Siluriformes > Ariidae > Neoarius > Neoarius graeffei. The sequence continues at coordinate 65,403,000 of NC_083586.1, read as the reverse complement.
CTGGTTCATACAGGACGAGGCGGTAGGTGATATCAAAGGTAGGTGGAACCCTGCATCGCACATGCATGGTTTTTCCTGGAGGGATGGTGACGTCTTCTCTGTTCACTCTTACAGTGGCAATACTGCAACCTGGTGGTTCTGTGGCCTGGATGAAATTTACCATGGCGGCAGCCTGCTCTTCTCCCACGCCAAGGGCTTTGCGTAGGAGACTGAGGACAATGGCTTGTGCATCAGCAGTGGACGCCTGACTGTTGATCATCTCCTGCAGTACATTAGCACCAAGCAGAGGCTGGGGAAGTGGCAGCTGACTGACCAGGAAAGGGACCTGCATGGTGAGGCTGGGATTGTCGTTGCCTGGGAGGTTGACAGTAAGCTCCACCCACCCATCATACGGAATGGACTGCCCGTTAACAGCTCGGAGGTTTAGACTTTCCCCGGTGTCAAGAAGCTCTTCCAGAGAACGTACTGGATGATTGGGGATGAACGCCTCTTTCCAGGATCTGTCGATGATGCTGACTTGTGATCCGGAGTCAAAAAGAACTGTGGAGGCATAGCCACTGATGAAGCAATTTAGCAGGCTCTTTCTACCGACCAGTGGCACAGTATAACTTGGATGTTGAGGTGGTGTTGATTTACTTGGTGAGTGTACATGGTTAGCTCTTCTCTCTCGATGACTCACCTTGAACTGCTGATGCCTGGGTGTCAGTACCTGGGACTGTAGCTCTGGGCTGGTCTCTGGTTGTCCCCCGTCAGAGACCGACTGGCGTTTCCCTGCTGCTGGCTTCTCTTCAAACAGCCTATCGCCCGATGCCCGGTGTCTCCACACACAAAGCAGTGGCTACAGCTCTGTAGGCTTTGCTGTGAGCAGCTGGTGCAGATGGGTGCCTTCCCTCTCTTCATAGCAGATGACTTGCTAGTAGGAGGGGGTGTCTGGAGAGGCTGAGGGGCAGGGAGGGGCCGATGGTGAGCTGGCAGGTGAGGCGCTGGAGTTCCTGAGTGGGGTGCCACCATCACTGCTGTCTGCTGGTCCATCAAGGCTGCCACCATGTTGGTCAGAGCCTCCACCTTAGCATTCAGCTGCTGTATGGACTCACTGTCTCTGGTGTCAGCTGACCGGTCCCCTCCATCCGTCTGAACACTGTGTGCATGAGCTGTCTTCTGACGAGGGCCGTGACCGAGTCTGCGCTGGTGCTCATTCTCATCATTGATGATTTTCATGACATGGCAGAGAATCTCCTCATCAGTGACGTGGCTGTTGGAGAGGAATGGTCTAAGCCGCTGCCGAATGTCTGAATGCTTTGATCCCAGGCCCTGATAGATGGTGTGCAGGAAGACTTCTTGGATGGTTCTGGGGTCATAGCGGATGTCTGCGCTTGCCTGCCTTGACTGAAAGAGAATCTTCTGCTTGAGCCCAATCATGCGGTAAAGGAACTGCTGGGGGAACTCTTGGTCATTCTGCTTAGCACACATAAGCTCCTGGAACAGTTCTGTGCTAGCCTTCTCACAGAGATGGGATCTGAGGAAGCCCTTGAGCTCACTGACAGTAAGTTCATCTTTGTTGATCAGCATGTCCTTGAAGATGCTGGGCTTGACTATCTTCAGCACCCCTCTAATCACCTCGGTCTCGGAGAAACCCTCTCGGACACCCTCATCAATCTGCTTACAAATGCTATTGTATGTGATGTCAGAGCTGTGGTCCCCAATCTGTCCCCCGTGTACTTTAAACTCCCTCCGCTGGAGGTAGGAGAGGTCCTTTAATGAGACCATTCCCCCCAAAGCTGAGTGTGACAGGGCGTGGTGTGGTGTTGGAAGCAGTGCTGGCTGACCTGCATAAGGCATGTATCTGTCAGTGCTGGTCATGCTTGTCAAGTGGGTGGTGAGAGGCTGGCTTATGGACTGACTCATGTTGCTGAGACCTGTGTGTTGTGTGCCATACAGTGTGGTGGTGGTGCCGGATGGAAAAGTAGTGTACTGTGTGTGGTTAGAAGATGGCAAGTCAGGTGCAGTGTGCTGTTGTGTGCCATAAAGTGCAGTAGTGGTGTTGGCTGATGGGAGAGCCATGGGCTGTGTGCTGCTAGGAGGTGGCAGATAAGGCGCAGCGTGTGTGTTGTCTACTGCTGGTGATGGGGCAGTAACCGTGTCTGTAATATGTGGTGCACCATCAGCTACAACAACAACTGAATCACACTTTGCAATAAGGTTACACACAAGATCATTCAACATCAACAGCTGACTCATACCCTCATCTTCTGAACTCTGCAAGCTGTCAGACTGCATGTACCTAAGAACATACCCCACACACCCCTTTTCATCAGAAGACTCCAGTGTGTTGACATCTTCGCTGTCTGTCGCAATGTCCTTTGCAAGGTGGTATACTTGGGTACCTGAGAGCTTGTACAAGTTCTTGGTGATGCTCCAAACAAGTTGCTTGCGTGCGGTGGCCATGACGTGCTTCTCTGTTGACGCAGCAGTGCAGTTCCCTCTGGCAGAATGGACACTCCCAACGAGATCCGATCGCCCCCTTGGACACCCACCGGCTGTCGTCCTGGTTGCAGTCACGGTGCGCCGCCCCGCAGTGGCCTCGTGGTTCACTAGATCACTGGATCAGCTTCCCCATGGATGACGGAAGGAGATCCCGGACGAGCCCCCAAAATTTATTACGGGTCCCAAGAGTGGTACCACGGTAATAAAGATAAGTGTACCTGTAAACAGGTGCAGAAAAACAAGGAGAGATGACACAGGTTGTTTACAGTTGTTCCCCGAAAGTGCATCTCTTTATTTACTATCATTCATAGCAAAATATCTTTCTTTCTTTTGTGTCGTAGGTCAGTATCATCATGTTCAATACAATTACATTCATGTAATACAATTACATATACATATTCCAAACATTCCTACATTTACCCTGTCACCTTACACAAGTGATAAAAGGCCACTATGGCTGAATAGTGCAATAGCATGGAAGCTCCATTGTATTTAAAAGCAGGTTACCCGTAGCCACCTAGTAAACCACTTAAATAAACATTCATACTGAATGAGAGTCTACAAAGTAGCAAATAGCACCGATAAAGATCTGGTTCATTACTGTAAAACACTCCAGTTACTTATAAAACAGTAATATTAAAGTGTCAAAGTCATTACTATACTCAATCAATATAATCTAGATGAAAACCATTCATTTCAGGGTCATAGCTTAGTTAATCTGTACACTCATTACCAAAAGATAACTGTTACATCAAAACTGTATTCCTTAACCTAGCGTCTTAATACTCTACAAAATACCCTTCATGAAGTTAAGGTATTTATTTATTTATTAACTTGTATTCCTTGTCACAATAATCATGTCTTACGACCAGTGTGTATTTACGGATTTACTCTTGAAACTTCGTTTAGCACCAGTGTTGCGTCAGTGTATATTAATTTATTTATACTCACTAAACTTCTTAAAATATCCCTTTCATCAAACCAGTGGGTGAGCATATCTATACTTGTTAAACTTGGTGAAATAATAACGGTAAAACCAGTGTCGGGGGGCTCAAAATATTACGTTAGCAGTTAGCTACAGTATCAATACAATCCCATAGGATTCGGTAAGCTAAAAAGACGGCTGCTAGCCGGCTGAGGTATCTCAGTTTGCCGCCACGGAAGGCTCGCGGAACGACTGCTGAACGTTAACGGCAGCTAGCCGCTTCATACGATGGCAACTTTCTAATATAACTGTTATGCTAAAAGTTCAAAATAACACAAAAACAAGTGTTCAAACAAGCATCAGTTATGAGTAGTTTACGCTACAACAAGGACGGGGTTTTACCCAGTACTAACCTGTAAACAGGTGCAGAAAAACAAGGAGAGATGACACAGGTTGTTTACAGTTGTTCCCCGAAAGTGCATCTGAGGGACGAGCGAGGGTCCGCCCCCCTAAGCACTCCCCCCCCGTGTCACACACTTGTGTTCCTACTGGGCACTAGGCCGTTCTAAAGTGATAATAGTAATAAAAAAAAATATTTATAAAATACTAACAAAAGTAGTAATGAAACTACACACTTGTGGGCATCTATTTTGGGTGCGCCACAGTTATGTGTTCAGGAGACATGGCTTAGGCCTCACCTGGACTTTGTCCTACAAGGATATGTAGCTGTGCGTAGGGACAGGGATAATCGCCCTGGTGGAGGGGTGGCTTTATTTATCATGCAGGGGTTGGGATATAGAATAATAAAGGTAAGTAGGGAGGTAGAGGGAATTATTATTGAGGTATGGATAGGTAGCTCCACCTTTTTGATTGTTAATTATTACAATCCCTGCATTGTCCTACACAAAGATGTTCTTGATAAGTTCCTGGGGGATGTATCCCACAAGATGGTATGGTGTGGGGATTTTAATGCATACAGCACCCTTTGGGGGAGCACAGACACCAATAGTAATGGTAAGGTAATTGAGGAGTTGCTAGAGGAAAGAGATCTAATTTGCCTCAATGATGGGAGGGGAACCAGAATTGATGTCTCAAGTGGGCGGGGGACAGCTATCGACCTCACCCTGGTGTCTGCGCAGTATGCAAGATGCTCTAAATGGAATGTATTGCAGGATGACTGTGTTGGTAGTGATCATTACCCCATCCTCTGTGAAATTGGAGTGGGATCTGTTCAGATTGAGGAAGTAATCTTCCCCAGGTGGGATTATAAAAAGGCCAAATGGGAGGATTTTACCTCAAATTGTAGTACTAGGCTGATGTGCCTCAATTTGGATGTGTATGAGGATGTTAATATGGCTAACAGTGAGGTTACAGAGATATTGCATTCTTCTGCTTTAGAATTCATTGGGAAAACGTCAGGCAGTGGGAAGCGGAAAATGGTGCCCTGGTGGACAGATGAGTGTAAGGAAGCAATACAGGTAAGAAATAAGGCTTTTAAAAAGGTTAAGTCTACTTTCTCTTTCACTGATCTAGTTGAGTATAAAAAAGCCCAAGCTATGGTTAGGAGGGTGATTAGAAAGGCAAAGAGGGAGCGGTGGAGAGCATTTTGTGACACTATTGGAAGAGATATGGCAATTAATGAAGTGTGGGGGATGATTAGAAGAATGGGGGGAATTGGGAGGGAATATTCCTTACCAGCTATCAAGTTTAATGATGAAGTCATGGGAACGGACAAGGAGAAAGCAGAAGCCCTTGCTACAGTGTTTGCCAGAATTCATAGTATGAATAATGTGTCTGCTGAGGCTAGAGTGGCTAGGGAGGAATTGGTAAGGTTGCACCCTAATGTGTTAGAGAAAAAAAATTATTACTGATGAGGCCTTTGATGCACCATTCTCTATGTTTGAGTTAAAGCGGGCCCTTAGGGGAGTTAGATCTACCTCTCCAGGCAAAGATGACATCTGTTATGTAATGGTGGATAAAGTAAGGCCTGAAGCACAAATGGTACTTTTGAAGCATTTTAATTTGATATGGGAAATGGGGAATATTCCCTTAGCTTGGAAACACTCTGTTGTGGTACCAATTTTAAAACCAGGTAAGGAAAAGAGCGAGGCAACAAGCTACAGGCCCATTGCGTTGACCTCTAACCTCTGCAAGTTAATGGAGCGGATGGTCACAGATAGGTTGACTTATGTCGTTGAAAAGAGAGGTTTAATTACCTCATGTCAGAGTGGGTTTCGCAGGGGAAGGATGACTATGGACCCTGTGTTGTGCTTGGAGGATACTGTAAGGAAAGCTCAAGCAAACAAAGAGCAAGTCAATGCAGTTTTCTTTGACATAGAAAAGGCATATGATATGCTATGGCGTGAAGGACTCCTTATCAAGTTAGAGGCAATGGGAATAAGTGGTAGGCTGTATAACTGGGTCATGGACTTCCTGTTAAATAGGACCATTGAGGTGCGTGTTGGACAGTTATATTCTGGTACTTATCCTGTGGATAATGGAGTTCCACAGGGTAGTGTGTGCAGCCCTCTGTTGTTCAGTATAATGATTACTGATATTTTTTCTGGAATAGATGTTAATATTGGACGTTCATTGTATGCAGATGATGGAGCACTGTGGATTAGGGGCCGAAACTCAGTGTTCATTAGTCAGAAACTTCAGGCGGCGGTCAGTCTTGTGGAGAAGTGGGGCGATAAGTGGGGTTTTCGTTTTTCAGTGGAGAAGACGTGTACCTCCTGTGCAAATTATTTTATATATGCAGCCGCTCAAACAGGTTGAGGTGGTGAGGTTCTTAGGGGTTTGGATGGATAGTAAACTTACTTTTAGAGATCACATTCAGAGAGTTGTTAAGTGTAAAAAGGCAGTAAATGTACTTGGGTGTCTAGTGGGGAGTGATTGGGGTGCCACTATGATGGCATTAAAACGTGTCTATATAGCACTTATTAGATCGTCACTGGATTATGCATGCATTGCGTATGGATCGGCAGCAAAGACACACTTATTGAAACTTGATGTGGTCCAGGCACAGGCCTTGCGAGTGTGCAGTGGGGCATTCACAACCTCTTCAGTCCCTGCACTTCAGGTTGAAGCAGGGGAGATGCCATTGGCTTTAAGGCGGCAGCTGTTGGGGATGGTGTACTGGACGAACCTACAGGGTTATAAAGGGGATCATCCAACCAAGCATATCCTTAATCAATGTTGTGAGCATGGCAAGGCAAACTTTAATAGTTTTGGGTGGGTTGGAAATGATCAGGCTGGAGAGCTTGGCTTAACCAAGGTGGCCCATAGCTCTGTGGTACCACTGCCAGCTATTCCCCCCTGGTTTTTTTATTATGCCTGAGGTGGATCTTAACCTGGTGAAGATGCGCGAGGAAGCTGAGGAGGATCTCATCTCATCTCATTATCTCTAGCCGCTTTATCCTTCTACAGGGTCGCAGGCAAGCTGGAGCCTATCGCAGCTGACTACGGGCGAAAGGCGGGGTTCACCCTGGACAAGTCGCCAGGTCATCACAGGGCGCTGAGGAGGATAGTAATGTGAAATATTTAACCAACTTTCACATTCGCAATAACTATCCTGAAGGGGTTCAAATTTTTACAGACGGCTCTAAAGACCCTGAAACTGGGAAAACTGCAGCTGCGGTTTTTATCCCACAGTATAAGACAAAAATAGCAAAAAGGACGTCTGACCACCTTGCAGTTTATTCAGTGGAGTTATTTGCCATCTATCTTGTTTTAATGTGGATTGATGACACTAAATCTAGATTCAATGTCATATGTTCTGACTCCCTGTCAGCATTGAATAGTATCCTTCATGGCAAGTCTAAGTGTAGGCCTGATTTACTTTGTGAGGTACTTCAATATCTTTTTAGACTACACCAGCAAGACATTTTAGTAAATTTCCTATGGGTTCCATCCCATTCGGGCATTGCAGGAAATGAGGCTGTGGATCAGCTTGCCAAAGAGGCTTTGAAATCTGAAATCCAGTCTAACATCCCACTAAGCAAAGCGGAGGTCAAGGTTATTATATTCAGGAAAATGTTGGGTGCATGGCAGGGGCAGTGGGATGGGGAAAGTAGGGGCAGCTTTCTATGAGCAATTCAAAAACAGGTCCCTTCAAGAAGACTGGGCAGCGGTAGCCGTAGAGAAGAACAAGTAATCACAAGGCTTAGAATAGGTCATAGTAGATTAAATGGCAACCTCCACACAATTGGCAAACATGCCACTGGTCACTGCATCTACTGTCAGGAAAGAGAGACTGTAAATCACGTGTTATTAGAATGCCAAGCTTAGTGTCCAGAGAGCAATTCTGTTAGAACGAGTTAGAGAGCTAGGGGAGACTAGGCTCACTCTTGATAGGTTACTTGCCCTCTCAGTACCATCTGCTTGGAAGCATGGTTTTGAGTTCCTTAAAAATACAGGCCTTTTAGGTAGGATTTAGTGTATTTATTGGGGTTTTTTTTTTTTTTTTGGTCACTCCATTGAAACTCCAACTAGATAGTGTCGCAGTTCCGCAAAAATACAGTTGGTGGCGGTAATGCACCATAGTGGATGCCAACCACCATTAAACCTGAAAGAAGAAGAGCAAGAGGGGTTGTCTTCATGCCAGCAGCTGATGCCATTATTTACCCTTATCATATTTAGCTATTGTCTTTGTTTTTATTTACTATTTTCTTATATTGTAAACCCCTTACTTGTAATAAACCCCCTAGACTTGAGTCTGTTGGTTTTTTGGTTATTCATGTGTTACGCTGGTTAGCTGGATGTAACATAATGGGGGCTCGTCCGGGAGTTTTCCTGGTGGGCCTGTGTTGTGGGTATACGGCAAGTTGTCTCAATGTGATTGTGTTGGTGAGTACTGTTTTCTGGGTGTCTAGCGTGCACCATAATCAGGTAGCTGTCGGGTGGACACTAGAGTCCACCACTTTTTTATTTTAGTTATATTGTTTTTGGTGGTAGCCCTTAGTTGGCCTGCTTCAGGGGTGACATCTTTCACCCCTGAGTTCGCAGTTAAACTTCGCCTTTTAGGGGAACCACTGAAGACTAGAGAGTTTGAGTTAGTTTATTTTTTTTGGTTAGGTAAGTAGGGGTTGTGGTGCAGCAGCGAACCACCCAGTTAACGTGCTCTTTTGTTTTGATGCCTTGAGATTTTTGTGTATTGCGATTGTAGTGTAGTGCAGGTTGATATTTGTTAGGGATTAGACTTTGGGCTGCTGTGATTTCCGGGTTTCGACCCTTTGATCGTCTAATCACATCCTCCTGTAGTAATTTGTGCTGGCGTGGTATTTGGCAACACCCGAACGTTTTCGTGGTCATTTTTTTTTTTTTTTTGGGGGGGGTATTTTTGTGGCCACTTTGTTTGAACTTTGTATATTGCAGCCATTTGCTTTGATTTATTTCTTTGATCTTGTTAATCATGTCTGCGGTAGTGCAGGATTTCGTTGAAAATCCATCAGTGGAAGGTTTTCATCGCCTTACCAAAGAGCGGTTGATAGAGGTAGCGTCTTTATTGCAGATTGAATTAAGTAGTGGTGAGAAACGTTTGAAAAATACTGTTAAGTCTGTCGTTCTACCCTATCTAGTTGAAAAAGGAATCCTACCACCTGTTGATTTAAGAGGCTATTCATTTAAAAGAATTGTCCATTCGTGAAAAAGAATTAGATTATCAGAGAGAACAGTTGCGCCTTAGAGCATCTGAAAATGAACTGGACTTGCTACGGCTTGAAGCAAAGGCTGTGGGGGAAAGCCTAGATTTTTTCCGTCTACCAGTTTTGATATCGGTAAGCATATAAAACTTGTTCCACCCTTTGCTGAAAAGGATGTTGAAAATTATTTTCCACATTTTGAGAAGGTTGCTATAACACTCAAATGGCCGAAAGCTTTTTGGCCTCTTCTGATTCAGTCAACCTTAATTGGCCGTGCGCAAGAGACTTATGCATCGTTGGCTTTGGAACAGAGTTCTAATTATGAAGTGAAAGCGGCTATTTTGCAGGGGTATCAGCTCGTCCCTGAAGCCTATAGGCAGCGCTTTAGGCGTTATAGGAAGACTGACCGGCAGACTTATTTAGAGTTTGCTCGGGAAAAAGAAACGCTTTTTGACCGTTGGTGCTCTTCAAAAGGGGTAGATAGCCTGGGTAAACTGCGCGAGTTGATTTTGCTCGAAGAGTTTAAAAACTGCTCGCCCAGTGCTGTTTCAGTCTACCTTAATGAGCGCCAGGTTGATACGCTGCGTGAAGCTGCTGTAATGGCCGATGAATATGTTCTAACTCATCATGTTCCTTCTAAAGACAGACACAGATCTGACGGGTCTTCGCCCACTACTGATAAAGTCCGGTCATCTAATAAATCTGAACAGGTTTCTTATTATTGTAAACGACCAGGGCACGTTTTGGCCGATTGCGGGGTTTTGAAAAAGAAAAATGCTGCAAAAGGTTTTGGTTTAATTAAAGGTTTTAAGGTCACCCATTTCTCCACCTCATGAACTTGCATGTGATGTTCAGACAGGGTATGAGCCTTTTCTCAGTGACGGTTTTGTCTCTGCCCAGTGATAAAGAGCAGACGCATGTTCGTATTTTGCGAGACACCGGTGCAGCGCAATCGTTTATCTTGCAAGGCATTTTGCCATTGTCTGACACAACTAAACTGGTGTGTGTTGGTTCGTGGCTTTGAAATGGGATGCACTGTCATGCCACTTCATTACATTAACTTGAAATCTAATGTCATTATTGGTACCATTGCTGTGGGTGTTTGTCCATCTCTGCCTGTTCAAGGTGTGTCTTTTATTCTTGGAAATGACATTGCCGGAAATTCTGTGTGGGGGGAAGTGCTACCTCAAGTGGTTGCTGTGCCAGATAAGCCAGCAAGTCATGATTGTGTGCGCAAGTACCCCGACGTTTTTCCTGCCTGTGTGGTTACGCGTGCTATGTCTAAAAATGCTTCTACTCCCCCGGAGAGAAAAGAGCATATCTCTCCTGATATTGATTTGTCAGATTCTTTTTTGTGTAATCCTGGTGAGATGTCAAAACTAGATGGAGAAGTGTCTGAGTTAAAGATAACCAGTAAAGCTTCTCTTCGTTTGTCTCGCACTGAGTTGATCACTGCTCAAAAAGCAGATATGTCTCTTGCCCCTCTTGTGTGTCGTGCCTCGTCAGATATCGATCTTGATAAAGAGCCACAATGCTTTTATTTTCAGGATGGTATTTTGATGAGGAAATGGAGGCCTTATAATGTACCTGACCAGTGGAATTCTGCCCATCAGATTGTGATTCCTTCTGTGTACAGAGGTGAAATATTGCATGTAGCTCATGATGGCATTGCCGGACATTTGGGTATTGTAAAAACACATAACCGGATTAGTCAGCATTTTTATTGGCCAGGTATGAAAAGGGATGTGGTTCGTTTTTGTAAAACTTGTAAAACCTGCCAACTTATTGGTAAACCGAATCAAACGATTCCTCCCGCTTGTACCCAATTCCAGCCATAGGCCAGCCTTTTGATCATGTCATTGATCTGTCATAGTTAGTTGCCGGAGTCCCTGCTTGTACTTGGTGCAATATACTGTTCCTACTTATTCAGGTGACATTGGGCATACCTAACCACCTGTGTTTTCTTTCCCTCCCCCCCGCCCCAAATCTGTCCCTCTGAGTTACATGGAGTCAACAGGAAACCTTTTGGTGGAGACCTCGACTGGCTATCGTAGCCTGCAGGGAATTGGCCGTCAGACATTCTGTCGCATGTCCCAGACCCAGTGAAATGTAACTGAATTGTCTTGGCTAGCCCTAAGGGTCCCATCTGTATCATCATTGCTGAGGAGTGTGCTCCCATCACCCAATCAAGCATCCAGCCAGAGCAGGTCATGATATATTTTACCATATTAACATGCCATTGTTGTGTGTTATGCCTGATGTAAAGACTCTCGTCTCTGCGAGCCAACCACACAGATTTAATACTTGTCATTTTTAGGGCATACCTAACAACGTGTTTTCTTTCTCTCTCTCCCCCCCCCCCATCTGTCCCTCTGAGTTACATGTTGATTCTGGGATTGAGATGCTGGCCTCTCCTGCCCCTCGGACCTGCTTGATCCATCCTGGTGCCCTGTGTCTGGTCGGAGTTTTATCGCACCGCTCCTGTGAAGGACGGCCCCATGAGAACAGTTGAGGGTTATACCTGTTAAAACTGTTAATATTATAGTCAGGCTGTCTGTTGTTGCCCAAATGAGGATGGGTTCCCTTTTGAGTCTGGTTCCTCTCGAGGTTTCTTCCTCATGTTGTCTGAGGGAGTTTTTCCTTGCCACCATTGCCACAGGCTTGCTCATTGGGGATAGATTAGGGATAAAATTAGCTCATGTTTTAAGTCGTTCAAATTCTGTAAAGCTGCTTTGCGACAATGTTTATTGTTAAAAGCGCTATACAAATAAACTTGATTTGATTGTTGACATTGTTGGGCCACTCGCGAAATCAAGGAGTGGTTCTCTATCTGCTTACAATGTTGTGTTCAGCTGCACGATTTCTAGAGGCTGTTCCTCTACGTAAAGTTACAGCTAATTGCGTCTTGAAGGAACTGCTTAAATTTTTCTGTGTTCGGTCTTCCTAAGATTATCCAGACTGACCGTGGGTCCAATTTTATGTCTCGAATTTTTACCCATGTTTTAAAGCAATTGAATATACAGCACATTTCCTCTGCCTACCACCCAGCTAGTCAGGGTGCGTTGGAATGCCAACACCAGACAATTAAGAGTGTTGCGTGCGTATTGCTTGGAAACGGGAAAGGATTGGGCAGATGCAGTGCCTTGGTTACTTTTTGCTTGTAGAGAGGTGAGGCAGGAATCACTTGGATTTTGTCCAGCTGATCTTGTTTTTGTACACACCACGAGGCCCTTTGGCTGTTTTTAAAAGATCAGTTTTGTTGTGACAATTCCGCACAAGACATTTTGACATGTATCAAGTCTTCGTGCTCGTCTACATCGTGCCTGTGAGTTGGCTCATGAAAATTTAGCGCAAGCTCAGAGTAAAATAAAGCAGTGGTATGATAGGAAGGCTGTTGATCGCCACTTTAACGTTGGCGATAAAGTTCTTGTGCTGCTTCCTATTTTAGGATCTGCGCTTCAGGCTCGTTTTAGTGGGCCTTACAGTACGTGATAGAGCACAAAGTGTCTGACCGTGATTATGTAATTGCCACACCAGACCGTCGTCAGCAGAGGCGTGTCTGTCACATTAATATGCTCAAGCCTTTTTATCAGCGCGAAGAGAATCCTCCAAGTGTCGAGTTGGCGTCAGCTGGTTCTGTCAGTGATCGTTCGCTGTCCACTGATGGGGTGGTGCTGATGTCTGCTTTGGTGGAAGAGCGTGAAGACCTTGAGAGTAGTCCATCTCGTGCTGTAGTTGTTGGGTGGTTACGCAATTCGGAAATGCTCTCGGTTTTAGGCAATCATTTTTCACATCTGAGCCCCAAAAAGCCGATTTGCTGGAAGTAATACACCAGTTCCCGGAGCTGTTTAATGACATTCCCACTCAAACACATGTCATGCGACATGATATTGATGTTGGTTCTGCAGCTCCAATTAAGCAGCACCCGTATCGCGTTAACCCCGTAAAGTGAGTGATATTAAAGGAGGTGGCATATATGCTCGAAAATAATGTTGCTGAGCTTAGTTCGAGTGCATGGAGCTCTCCATGCATTCTTGTTGGAAAGCCGGATGGCACTTATCGTTTTTGTACTGATTACAGGCGCGTCAATGCAGTCATCAAGCCTGATTGTAATCCACTCCCCAGGCTTGATGACTGTGTTGACCGCGTTAGATCTGCAACCTTCGTCAGCAAATTCGATCTGCTGAAAGGGTATTGGCAGATCCCGTTAACTCCTAGGGCTATGGAGATCTCTGCATTTGTTACGCCTGATTTTCTTTATTGTGTCATGGCGTTTGGGATGCGCAATGCACCAGCATCATTTCAATGTCTTATTAATAACGTTTTGTCTGGTTTACCAGGCTGTGAAGCCTATTTGGATGATGTCATCCTTCATAGTGGTTCATGGTCTTCTCATGTTGATCAGATTCGTGAGCTTTTCCGTAGACTTTTGGCTGCCAGACTTGCCATAAATCTGGCTAAGTGTGAGTTCGGAAAAGCCACGGTGACGTATCTTGGACGAGTCGTGGGTCATGGTCAGGTGCGTCCGTTGGATGCAAAAGTGTCTGCCATCACTAGTTTTCCTGCCCCTGTTGATCGTCGAGAGTTGCGCCATTTTCTTGGAATGGTGGGCTACTATAGCGGGTTCTGTAAGAATTTTTCCGCGGTAGTTGCTCCACTTACTGATATACTTAGCCCGAAGGTTCCTTTTGTTTGGTCTGATCATTGCCAAAGCGCTTTTGAAAATGTAAAAGCCCTATTAATTTCTGCGCCTGTTTTGGCTGCCCCTGACTTTGACAAACCTTTTCATTTGGCAGTTGATGCCAGCGACTCTGGTGCTGGAGCAGTCCTTTTGCAGACTGGTTCAGAATGTGTCCAACACCCCGTTTGCTACTTTTCAAAAAAGTTTAATGATCAGCAACAGAGGTATTCCACCATTGAAAGGGAAGCTTTGGCGCTTGTTCTCGCTGTGCAACACTTCGAGGTGTATTTGGGTGCTTCAGAGAAAATTACTGTGTTCAGTGATCACGACCCTTTGAAGTTCAGCGTCTGATGCGATGGAGTCTGATCTTGCAACCTTTAAATATCGAGATCAGACACATTCGCGGCACTGACATCTTGGCTGACGCCTTGTCAAGAGTGCCTTAGCCTCTTTTTATGTCTACGGTTGTGATTAAACCGTATGTTATGTTTTTGTTTTGAGTTTTTTGTCTGTGTTGTGTGAATGTGATCTTTGTTGTGTGTTTTTTGTTTTGTTTCTGAAATTGCATTGCATCCAACTGAGTAAGTGGATGCGGTGCATCATGGTCCCATGTATGTAGTTAAATATTGATTTATGGAGACTATTGAGGTATTTCACCTGACGTCACAGGGTCACGTGACGCCCCGGTGTCCGCCATTTTGAACGTCAAGCTAGCTAATGTCAACAACAGTAGCTAGTATGTTACTGTAGCAATGTTTACGTTCAGTCATTTGGATGACTTTTAAAACCTTTCAGTCTCAAGTTTTTCCTTTACTGGATTTACTAGTTTACTGAGCTAGCGCGCGCCGGCCGCCAGGGAGCTAGCGCGCGCTAGGCTCAGTAAACTAGTAAATCCAGTAAAGGAAAAACTTGAGACTGAAAGGTTTTAAGTCCTCCAAATGACTGAACGTAAACATTGCTACAGTAACATACCAGCTACTGTTGTTGACATTAGCTAGTGCTAACAGCTAGCTGCTAGTGCACTGCTACAACTACACCGACCCTAATAATACAGTTCTTGGTCATTGCCTGGTAACAGCAAATTTATAACGGGCCATGTCTTAACAGACTAAGAAGTTATTTCAATGACATTTAATAACATTTTGTTTATCCTGAGGACCGAAAGTAAATGAAAATGTGAACAAACCTTAGCTGTAATAAGATGGCGACCACCGGCTCCAGGGACGACCCGCTGATGTAGGCATGTTACCCAGCCTGACACAAAATATCTGTAGGCATCCAAACTCTTATACGCTTTCAGATCAATACCTGTGTATGGCGATGGGTTTTTAACGACATAGGTATACAGATCATGTGGGCTGAAGTCAGGTAAAAACGAGGGCTTCGTGTACTTCCGTACGTCAGTGAGCAATCCTGGTGGAAGGAGGTAAACGTCGTTCTCTAAGCCTGCTAACCTCAATTTTTGCAAATACCTCTCCCTCTGCTCGCCCTGTAAATGCCCTACGTCGCTGGATAGTGAAGGTGTTTTCTGCATCTCGCTCCTTTTTCTTTTATGTTTTTCGTTTGTCGCCTTCCTCGCATTCAAACTGATTCGAGCCGTGCCGTCCAAAATGGCAGCATCACATGACTTGGTCACATGGGTGAAATACCTCAATAGTCACCATTTTGGTGTGGAGGTGTTATGTCCCTCTTCTACCTCTAGGTGGCTGTAGGTTCTCCCATATTTTCTTGTGTTTTGCCTGGTGATTGTCTTCCAGGTGTTTCCTGTTGGTGGGACATCTCCAATTGGTCTACCTGGCATGTTGCGCACTATAAATGGGAGCTGTGACCAGGAGCAAGAGGGGTTGTCTTCACGCCAGCAGCTGATGACATTATTTACCCTTATCATATTTAGTTATTGTCTTTGTTTTAATTACTATTTTCTTATATTGTAAACCCCTTACTTGTAATTAACCCCCTAGACTTGAGTCTGTTGGTTTTTTGGTTATTCATGTGTTATGCTGGTTAGCTGGCTGTAACAGGTGAACCCTGCCTCTCACCCATAGTCAGCTGGGATAGGCTCCGTCTCGCCTGCAACCCTGCACAGGATAAGCGATTACGGATAATGGATGGCTAGAGTAAGGGGCAAGGGAGTGTATTATATCAGTGAGTCCCCACAAAGATAGACGTACAAACGTGTTTGTGGTTTTGTAAGTGCCTGGAAGAGCAAAGCACTGAAACCGATGTACGCCCCATTTTCATGAAATTCATTAGTCCGTCCCCGGCTGTTCCTGACCTGGGTGTTACAATTCACACTGAAACTGAAATTGAGTGGTGGGTTGCAAAGCCAAACTGGACAATTTGGTTTGACTCTTTCAAGCACAAATCTCCTGCATTTACAACAGTTATACATAAAGCACATCGGCTGCTGAACTCAGAACATTAGAACATATGGGTACGTGGAGGGTTTTGTTTTTCTCAGAGTATCATCAGAAGCATCTACAATCCTGTCAAAATCTTCCTCTTTCTGTCCCTCATTAACTATGTTTGTATTGTTTCTTGCACTGCACACTGCAGAGTTCACCCATGATCTGTCCCTGTTTCAAACCTTGTCCTCTAGAGGGCAGTAGGGGGCTTCTGTCAAAGATTATTAAACAGTGAAAGGAAGCCGTTCATGTAAGCTGTATGGTGAGACACTTTGCCTCACTAACACTCCAGTTAATCCTGGAGAACATCAAGTTCTCTCAAATAAAAACATATCTCATTTGCAGAACACTAATATTAAATGTTATTACATTTTAAGCCAAAACATGGGCGGCACGGTGGTGTAGTGGTTAGCACTGTCGCCTCACAGCAAGAAGGTCCGGGTTCGAGCCCTGTGGCCAGCGAGGGCCTTTCTGTGCGGAGTTTGCATGTTCTCCCCGTGTCTGCGTGGGTTTCCTCCGGGTGCTCCGGTTTCCCCCACAGTCCAAAGACGTGCAGGTTAGGTTAACTGGTGACTCTAAATTGACCGTAGGTGTGAATGTGGGTGTGAATGGTTGTGTGTCTGTGTCAGCCCTGTGATGACCTGGCCACTTGTCCAGGGTGAACCCCGCCTTTCACCCGTAGTCAGCTGGGATAGGCTCCAGCTTGCCTGCGGCCCTGTAGAACAGGATAAAGCGGCTAGAGATAATGAGATGAGATAAGCCAAAACACACCCATGCAACAGCGTACTGTGGGTAGTCACTTAGGTGGCTCAGCAGATAAGGATCTGGGTAACTGATTGGTTCCAACCCCAGCACTGACAACCTGCCACTGTTGGGCCCTTGAGCGAGGCCCTTAACCCTCTCTGCTCCAGGAGCATTGTATCATGTAACCCCTTGTTGTATGTCACTCTGTATAACAGCGTCTGCTAAATCCCTGTAATGTACTGTAACTCACCACAGACTGAGTGAAATAAAGAGATGGCATTACAGTTCACATTGCAGTACATTGCAGCGCCTCACGTCCTGCTTTGCAGAAGCTGCCCAGCTCTTCGGACTCGAGGTCAGCTTGAAGAAGACTGAGGTCCTCCACCAGCCCGCACCTCGGGTAGAGTACCGCCCTCCTCACATCACCATCGGCGAGACTGAGCTGAAAACAGTACACCAGTTTACCTACCTGGGGTGTGTCATCTCATCTGATGCCAAGATCGACAAAGAAGTCGACAACAGACTGGCCAAGGCAAACAGCGCTTTTGGCAGACTGTACAACAGAGTGTGGTCAAACAAACACTTGAAAAGGGGCACCAAGATCAGAGTGTACAAAGCTGTCATTCTCACCACCCTCTTGTATGGCTCTGAGTTGTGGGTAACCTATCGTCACCACCTGCGACTCCTTGAGCGTTTCCATCAGCGCTGTCTCCGCACCATTCTCAACAACCACTGGAGCGAGTACGTCACAAACGTCGACGTCCTTGCACAAGCGGAGATCACCAGCATCGAGGCTATGTTGCTGAAGTCGCAGCTACGCTGGGCAGGGCACGTCTCCAGAATGGAGGATCATTGCCTGCCCAAGATAGCCCTGTATGGCGAACTCTCCACTGGTCACCGTGACAGAGGGGCACCAAAGAAACGCTACAAAGACTCCCTGAAGAAGTCACTAGGTGCCTGTCACATTGATCACAACCAGTGGTCTACCCTCGCTGCTGACCGTGACGCCTGGCGCTACACCATTCACCAGGCCGTCTCCTCCTTCGAGGAATCCTGCTGTGAGAACCTGCGGGAGAAGCGCCGCAGAAGGAAAGAACGGGAAACCTCAGCAGCAGTACCTGACATCACTTTCGATTGCAGCCGATGCGGCCGGACCTGCCTGTCCCGCATCGGACTCATCAGCCACGAGCGAGCCTGCAGTCGTCGTGGACAATGCCCTTCATAAAATCTTCGTTCGCGAAGCCAAGCCGAGAGAGAGACATAAGTCCACTGCTTATTAGCTTAGTATGAGTGACATGCTGTTACTATGGCAACTGTATTGAACATTTCACACAGACACTTCCTGAGTGGTTTTCCATCACCAGTGCAAACGTAGAAGTGGACACGATGCTGCTTTCTACTCGCGCCACACAAAAAGACACTGTACAGTCCCCGAGACAGACAGTGAGGGAGCGTGAGAGAACATTTTTATTTTTTGAGCAGGAGTTTGTGAGTCTGGACTGAGAATGAAGATCCTCCTTATCTTCACCTTCTGCCTGATGATCGGTGAGTAAAAGCACTTTGAAATAATCAGCAGTATCAGGGTCACATTAAAGCTTTGCACTGATGGACATTTAGTTCAGAACTTTTATCGATCGCTTCCAGTGGTTTAAAGTAGTGAAGTTCTCAGGGCTGCTGGACTTCCTGGTTATCTTCAAAAGCACACAGAGGAGGTTCGGGTTCACTGACTGCATGAGGAAACGTCTGTGTTCAAGTGACCTGCACATGGGAACATTATCTCTACTTATATTCACTGTAGAACTGACTTTGAAGAGTTTTTGTATCTGTATATTAGCTGAACAACAGTCAGTATCTTCACTTTATCTGTTTAAAGGGGAACTGAGGTCACTTAAACTTTTATTTCTTAATTAACGTGTTATTCAATTACATTTTCGGTTTTATTAACCTTATATCGTGACTCGTATTGGCATGTTAGATTACACTTATCAGCCTTTTCGGTTTTTAGCCATGTTGAACGTAGTTTATTTGGTCCATGGCAGGCGTCGCTTATCCGGCGATCTTCACGAGACTTGTGCGAGACTTCAAACTTGAAGTGTCAACGCCGCCATTTTGAAAACTGTTTACACAGCAGCCAGATTGCCAAATCATTCCAATTTAGATTAATTTCGAGATTTGCCAGTGCCATCAGTGACTGTGTGAGAGTCCTGCGTGCTGTGGCGCATGCACCTGAAGGCGCACCTTGGGCTGCATGCACGCTGAGTGGACTCCAGCACGAGCGCCGTGAACAAGGCGCACCTGAGCTCAATTAAGGAACTTCCTGTATCCATCCCCTCATCTGAGACCTGCACTCGTCTTTTCCTTGGTTTTCACACATTCCTTTTTACCTCCATAGGCTTCCATTGATTTTTGGCCCCATTCAAATGAATGGAGTTTTGCGCAGTCGCACTTCACCACACATCCACCAAACTTCATACGGCACCTCACCATCACACACATGATATCGGTTCTGACCCGCACTCGGCTTTCTCTCGCCTTTCATCCGTCCCTTTTTCCTCCACACTGCCACTATTTATTGGAAGCATGACAGAGTCATCCCTCCATTTCCCTACACGCGATAATGCATTTGGCAAAGACCTGCTCATTTGAGACTTTGACAACAAATGAACTCCAACTCAAGGGACACTTTATTAGGAATACTTGCCCACAGACACATGCTTGCAGATAGCAGATAACCTTTAGCATGCTAGCTGTTTGCATTTATCCATTAGCATATCATGCTAGCTGTTAGCTCATGAGTTGTTAGCATATTAGCTTTAATATGTTATCATGAGAGCTGTTAGCATGTTAGGATTAACATGTTAGCATGCTACCAGTTAGCATGTTTGCCAAATTGTTAGCCTTAGCATGTTAGTATGCTAAAAGTTAACATGTTATCCATTAGCATATTAGCTGTTAGCCTGTCACCTTCAGCAGGTTTGCATGCGAACAGTTAGCATATTAACCATTAACATGTTAGCCTGCTAGCTGTTAGCATGCCAGGTGTTAGCATATTAGCCTTAAAATGTTAACATGTTAAAAAATAGCATGTTAGCTATTAGCATGTTAGGATGCTATCTGTTAGCATGTTAGCGATTAGCAGGTTAGCATGAGCATGCCAGCATTATTGCTGTTCTGCTACAGCTCAGCAAGCACACTGCATTTTCTCTGTGGAAATGCAGTCTAGTATTATATTTGAAAGCATTTTACAGAAACTGTGCTGAACATTTATCAAGCACTTCCTGCGTGCTTTTTTTTTTTTGCCACGGTCATGTGGATGAGTAAATTACTGTAGAAGTGGACGCAACACTTCTATGAAAAACCACAAAAAGGCACTGTCCAATCACAGAGTCAGAGTCAGTGAGGGCATGTAAAGGACCGAACAATCATTTTTATTTTTATTTTCTGAGCAGGAGTTTGTGAGTCTGGACTGAGAATGAAGAGCCTCCTCATCTTCAACTTCTGCCTGATGATCAGTGAGTAAAAGCACTTTGAAATAATCAGCAGTATCAGGGTCACATTAAAGCTTTGCACTGATGGACATTTAGTTCAGAACTTTTATCGATCGCTTCCAGTGTTTTAAAGTAGTGAAGTTCTCAGGGCTGCTGGACTTCCTGGTTATCTTCAAAAGCACACAGAGGAGGTTCGGGTTCACTGACTGCATGAGGAAACGTCTGTGTTCAAGTGACCTGCACATGGGAACATTATCTCTACTTATATTCACTGTAGAACTGACTTTGAAGAGTTTTGTATCTGTATATTAGCTGAACAACAGTCAGTATCTTCACTTTATCTGTTTAAAGATCAGGGCTACTGCTTTATCAGTGCAGACGCCTGTCAGGTCGTCTCTCTTGTTCCTGTTCTTGAGCACAAAATGTGAGTTCTGGATTTTATTTCGAGTACAGCTGAGAGCAGATAGCCCTGATGTATGAAACATATGATTTAGATTATTAGTCTGAGTGTTTTTTATTTAAAATGCCTATATTAGTTATTGTGAGGTGGCATGGTGGTGTCGTGGTTAGCACTGTCGCCTCACAGCAAGAAGGTTCTGGGTTCAAGCCCAGTGGCCAATGGGGGCCTTTCTATGTGGAGTTTGCATGTTCTCCCTGTGTCTGTGTGGGTTTCCTCTGGGTGCTCCGGTTTCCCCCACAGTCCACAGACATGCAGGTTAGGATCATTGGTGACTCTAAATTGACCGTAGATGTGAGTGTGAATGGTTGTTTGTCTCTGTGTGTCGGCCCTGTGATGACCTGGCGACTTGTCCAGGTTGAACCCCGCCTCTCACTCATAGTCAGCTGGGATAGGATCCCGCCTGTCTGCGACCCTGGAGAACAGGATAAGCGGCTACAGATAATGGATGGATAGTTATTGCAGATTATACCACAGTAGACACACACACACACACACTCTCTATCTCACACACACACACACACACAGCTTTGTTTAGTCTTTGATCTTATGTGTTGCACCGTCTTCCTGAATCTTATTTCATTCCACTGTATATTATTCTCCAGCTGATGATACTGATGCTGTAACTACAATAACTGGATACAGAGGAAGATCAGTTCAGATTCAATGCCCCTATCAACCTGGATATGAAAAGTACAAAAAGTATCTCTGCAGAGGTAAATGTTCCTATTTGTGGAATAAAGACATTCCTGTTGCGTCTGGATCTTCTGCTAAAGACCCCAGATTCTCTCTGTATGACGACACAACAGCCAAAATCTTCACCGTCACCATCACTGATCTGAGACCAGAGGATGAAGGCACTTACTGGTGTGTGATAAAGCGGACATCACTGCCTAATATTTACACAGAGTCGACTGCTGGTTAAAACAGGTGAGTGTGACACAGAGGAGACTAAAAACCCTCACACATTAATTCACTGATGATGAACATTGACTGAAGCAGATGATTAAAGCACCATGTACAGTGTAGAACGGGTCTCATTTATCAGGTTTGTAAACTCAAAGATTATAATTGAGACTCAATGCATTGATTTTTAAGCTCGAAAATGTGAACTGTGTGGAATTTAAAAGTGGACAGTTTCTATTCTTTCAGCTGATCCTGCCATCAGTACTGTCTCCCAGTCCACACACACCACTTCAACACATGCCATGAGTCCATCAGTCCATGCTGAGATCCCACATTCAACGGGTACAGTGGGGCAAAAAAGTATTTAGTCAGTCACCAATTGTGCAAGTTCTCCCACTTAAAAAGATGAGAGAGGCCTGTAATTTTCATCATAGGTATACCTCAACTATGAGAGACAGAATGAGAAAAAAAATCCAGAAAATCACATTATCTGATTTTTAAAGAATTTATTTGCAAATTATGGTGGAAAATAAGTATTTGGTCAATAACAAAAGTTCATCTCAATACTTTGTTATATACCCTTTGTTGGCAATGACAGAGGTCAAACATTTCCTGTAAGTCTTCACAAGGTTTTCACACACTGTTGCTGGTATTTTGGCCCATTCCTCCATGCAGATCTCCTCTAGAGCAGTGATGTTTTGGGGCTGTCGCTGGGCAACACAGACTTTCGTCTCCCTCCAAAGATTTTCTATGGGGTTGAGATCTGGAGACTGGCTAGGCCACTCCAGCACCTTGAAATGCTTCTTACGAAGCCACTCCTTCGTTGCCCAGGCGGTGTGTTTGGAATCATTGTCATGCTGAAAGACCCAGCCACGTTTCATCTTCAATGCCCTTGCAGATGGAAGGAGGTTTTCACTCAAAATCTCAAGATACATGGCCCCATTCATTCTTTCCTTTACACGGATCAGTCGTCCTGGTCCCTTTGCAGAAAAACAGCCCCAAAGCATGATGTTTCCACCCCCATGCTTCACAGTAGGTATGGTGTTCTTTGGATGCAACTCAGCATTCTTTCTCCTCCAAACAGGACAAGTTGAGTTTTTACCAAAAAGTTCTATTTTGCTTTCATCTGACCATATGACATTCTCCCAATCCTCTTCTGGATCATCCAAATGCTCTCTAGCAAACTTCAGACGGGCCTGGACATGTACTGGCTTAAGCAGGGGGACACGTCTGGAACTGCAGGATTTGAGTCCCTGGCGGCGTAGTGTGTTACTGATGGTAGCCTTTGTTACTTTGGTCCCAGCTCTCTGCAGGTCATTCACTAGGTCCCCCCGTGTGGTTCTGGGATTTTTGCTCACCGTTCTTGTGATCATTTTGACCCCTTGGGGTGAGATCTTGAGTGGAGCCCCAGATCGAGGGAGATTATCAGTGGTCTTGTATGTTTTCCATTTTCTAATAATTGCTCCCACAGTTGATTTCTTCACACCAAGCTGCTTACCTATTGCAGATTCAGTCTTCCCAGCCTGGTGCAGGTCTACAGTTTTGTTTCTGGTGTCCTTTGACAGCTCTTTGGTCTTGGCCATAGTGGAGTTTGGAGTGTGACTGTTTGAGGTTGTGGACAGGTGTCTTTTATACTGATAACGAGTTCAAACAGGTGCCATTAATACAGGTAACGAGCAGAGGACAGAGGAGCCTCTTAAAGAAGTTGTTGCAGGTCTGTGAGAGCCAGAAATCTTGCTTGTTTGTAGGTGACCAAATACTTATTTTACAGAGGAATTTACCAATTAATTCATTAAAAATCCTACAATGTGATTTTCCTGGATTCTTTCCCCCATTCTGTCTCTCATAGTTGAAGTGTACCTATGATGAAAATTACAGGCCTCTCATCTTTTTAAGTGGGAGAACTTGCACAATTGGTGGCTGACTAAATACTTTTTTGCCCCACTGTATGGACTTTTTGCCTGAACTCTTCTTTATTACACTTCTGTCATGTCATTCATTATGTCTCTCTTTTTTTTTTTTTTTTTTAATTCCAGCTCATCCATTAAATGACGCTAACTCTCCATTGAGCGCTCCCTCAGATCAGGGTATGTAGAACATCAAATTTTATTTGAGCTTTTATTTAAAATCTTCTACATGAGAGAGAGAACACAGATCAAACCACCACAGGACAGATGACTTTTTTCAGCTAATCCATTTAATCATGTTACTCACTGGAACAAAGCAGGAGAACAGTCAGCTTACCCTTAGCAAAAAGTAGTATACTTAAAGTTCATTTTATTAAGTATGCTTCAGTATAAGTATAGCGAGTATACTACAGACCATGTACTTTTAGTGTCCTAGAAAGTATACAAATTTAATACTTTTTCAGACTAAATTGGAACATTTCAAGTTTATAAAGGTATACTTTAAAGTTCATTTTAAGTTTGCAAAAGTACACTTTAAAGTATACGACAAGTACATTCATCTATATACTATCAATGTATTTGGTATATCCCTCTCGTATGCTTAAAGTATACCACAAGTACACTTATCGATATACTGCCATTGTACTAGTTATATACTTCGAGTCCCTATTTTTAGTTTATTATTGTATACTTTAAGTATACTGTTATAAACGTTGGTTATTTCACTAGTTTACTTGTTATACTTTAAGTTTGCTTGGCATATTACCTGTAGCTTACTATTTATATAATGGAAATATACTCCTTAAAGTATTCTTAAAGTTTACGCATACTGTATGTACACGAGTGTGATGCATTTACAAAATCACAAGACAGAATGTTGAAAACAAGTTTGATATATTTTCAAACATTTCAAAAACAAAGACCTATGAAATCAAGTCCTTCCTTACTGGAGAAAATGAAAGGAAAAAGTGCACATTTGCATGTAAAAATGTAAACATAGCATCTTCAGCTGAGAACTAAAGTCCTTCCTTGTCAAAAAAGGTAAAAGAAAAGTGCACACCTTTGGAACCAAAAATAAATAACTAGATAGAAACAAAGTCTGTACTTTTATGCTCAGACAGGCCTGTACAGTGGTGCTTGAAAGTTTGTGAACCCTTTAGAATTTTCTATATTTCTGCATAAATATGACCTAAAACATCATCAGATTTTCACACAAGTCCTAAAAGTAGATAAAGAGAACCCAGTTAAACAAATGAGACAAAAATATTATACTTGGTCATTTATTTATTGAGGAAAATGATCCAATATTACATATCTGTGAGTGGCAAAAGTATGTGAACCTCTAGGATTAGCAGTTCATTTGAAGGTGAAATTAGAGTCAGGCGTTTTCAATCAGTGGGATGATAATCCGGTGTGAGTGGGCACCCTGTTTTATTTAAAGAACAGGGATCTATCAAAGTCTGATCTTCACAACACATGTTTGTGGTAGTGTATCATGGCACGAACAAAGGAGATTTCTGAGGACCTCAGAAAAAGCGTTGTTGATGCTCATCAGGCTGGAAAAGGTTACAAAACCATCTCTAAAGAGTTTGGACTCCACCAATCCACAGTCAGACAGATTGTGTACAAATGGAAGAAATTCAAGACCATTGTTACCCTCCCCAGGAGTGGTCAACCAACAAAGATCACTCCAATAACAAGGTGTGTAATAGTCGGTGAGGTCAGAAAGGACCCCAGGGTAACTTCTAAGCAACTGAAGGCTCCTATCACATTGGCTAATGTTCATGAGTCCACCATCAGGAGAACACTGAACAACAATGGTGTGCATGGCAGGCTTGCAAGGAGAAAGCCACTGCTCTCCAAAAAGAACATTGCTGCTCATCTGCAGTTTGCTAAAGATCACGTGGACAAGCCAGAAGGCTATTGGAAAAATATTTTGTGGATGGATGAGACCAAAATAGAACTTTTTGGTTTAAATGAGAAGCGTTATGTTTGGAGAAAGGAAAACACTGCATTCCAGCATAAGAACCTTATCCCATCTGTGAAACATGGTGGTGGTAGTATCATGGTTTGGGCCGGTTTTGCTGCATCTGGGCCAGGACGGCTTGTCATCATTGATGAAACAATGAATTCTGAATTATACCAGTGAATTCTAAAGCAAAATATCAGGACATCTGTCCATGAACTGAATCTCAAGAGAAGGTGAGTCATGCAGCAAGACAACGACCCTAAGCACACAAGTCGTTCTACCAAAGAATGGTTAAAGAAAAATAAAGTTAATGTTTTGGAATGGCCAAGTCAAAGTCCTGACCTTTAGTCCAATCGAAATGTTGTGGAAGGACCTGAAGCGAGCAGTTCATGTGAGGAAACCCACCAACACCCCAGAGTTGAAGCTGTTCTGTACGGAGGAACGGGCTAAAATTCCTCCAAGCCGGTGTGCAGGACTGATCAACAGTTACCGCAAACATTTAGTTGCAGTTATTGCTGCACAAGGGGGTCACACCAGATACTGAAAGCAAAGGTTCACATACTTTTGCCACTCACAGATATGCAATATTGGATCATTTTCCTCAATAAATAAATGACCAAGTATAATATTTTTGTCTCATTTGTTTAACTGGGTTCTCTTTATCTACTTTTAGGACTTGTGTGAAAATCTGATGTTTTAGGTCATATTTATGCAGAAATATAGAAAATTCTAAAGGGTTCACAAACTTTCAAGTACCACTGTATGTAAAGATTCACAAATCAATGTACAAAGTATTTTCCTATATGTTGTTAAAAAAACTGAAACTGTTAATGCTGTCTGGCCTGACATGATCAAAACAAAATGTGCTCTTGTTGAAACAGCTGACGCTATGTACAGTACATAACACCATTGCCAAACCCTTATGAACGGGACTAGTTTGATCAATAAAGGCAAAAGTTTTCTGTTTTTGTGTATGATTTTAAGGTACATAAAGATAATGCAATTGAGCACACATACTATATACTGTAAAGTTTTAAACTCCAGCATTATATTATATTAATATATAAATTAAATGTAAAGCATGAGTCAATGACTTGACCTTATTATGCATTTGGAGCAAGATATACTAAGTATTAGTACTTTGTGGCAGAAAAACATAAGTATATTAAAGTATAAGTTTTAGTATTAAAGTATAAGTGTAAGTCTTAGTATTCATGTAGTTAGTCTTAGACTTTTGTTTATACTTTTCAGTATAAGCCAAGTATACTTCACTATACTATTCTTAACCTTCCTCTAGTGTTCGGGTCGGCACCGACCCGTTTTTAGGTTTAGCATGCATAAAAGTACTACATAAATTTGTTTATTGCATCAAGACTTTTTGACTTTGTCAGGAACTTCTATTTAAACAAAATAAAATCCCCAAAAATAATTTTACTAAATTATAAAATGCTCTGGTGAAAATTGTGACCTTTGTGTTGTTAGGGTCAATTTCGACCCAGTTAAAATATAAGATTATAAAACAATAATAAATGCCAAAACTGAAATCATACACACAATCAGCCTACAGCCAGCTCTTCCTCCAACCACTTGAGCTTCAGTCAGGGGCTTTTCTCTTTGCCTGTTTGACAGAACAAACAACGACAGACATGTCCAGGCATGTAAGGCCAATTGAGTTTAGAGTTGGTGACTTGCAGAGTACACATCTCCAATTTACAGCATGCAACAATGAGAAGAGGACTGAATGTAAGCCAAGCTCTGGATCATATCTTTGCTGATAATGAGGCAGAGGACACAGAGCAGTATAGCGATGGAGATGAGCAGGTCTCTGAGGAGGAAGATAATGTGGCGTTTCAACCGGAAGACACAGACGCATCTGATCAGTCTGATGAGGTCGTCACCGGTGCTGAAGCTGCTCCTGCTGAAACATTCAGATCCAAAAGTGGCAACATCTGTTGGAGCTCAGTACCTCCTGACGTACATGGCAGGACAGCTGCTGCAAATGTCATCAAAATGACCCCTGGGATCACAAGGTTTGCTGTGATGAGAGTAAGTGACATCAAGTCATGTTTTGATCTGTTTATGCCATTGTCACTAAAAAAAAGTCATAATTGCTATGACAAACCTTGAAGGAAAAAAGTCCATGGCAACATGTGGCATGACATTGATGAGGAATGCCTGGATGCCTACATTTGTGTTCTTCTCCTTGCTGGAGTGTACAGATCCAGCAATGAGGCCACTGATAGTTTCTGGGACACATCGACAGGCGGAAATATTTTCCGGGCAACAATGTCACTTCAGACCTTTCGAACGATATCAAGAGTCCTCAGATTTGACACCAGAGCAAAATCTGACAAGCTTGCTCCCATCAGGGATGTCTGGGAGAGATGGGTGCAACTACTTCCACTGATGTTCAACCCAGGGCCAGAGGTGACAATAGATGAATGTTTTCTCCCTTTCCGTGCAAAATGCCCGTTCCGGCAATACATGCCCAGTAAGCCAGGCAAATATGGCATACCGGTAAAAATCTGGGCATGCCTGGATGCCTACATTGGTGTTCTTCTCCTTGCTGGAGTGTACAGATCCAGCAATGAGGCCACTAATAGTCAACAGAAAAAAAAGAGACTTGTTTTTTGCCCTTTTCTTGAAGTAAATATATATGGGTCGAAATTGACCCGAAACACCATAGATGTTACTATAGTTGATAATATTAAAATTATTATTTTTTTAACATTTAAGAGATGTGATCTAATACCCCTCAGTAATAGTCAGGTAACAGAACAACCTTTTATTTGTTTACATTATTCTCTTGAGGTTCATTTGACCACCTTTTTTTATATTGAAAACGAGGGGTATGCTGTTAAAAGAAAGGCCCAGGGGCCACAACAAAAATATTAAAACCAATCTTTTCATGGATAAGGGAGCCTAACAAGGTAGCCAAGAGGTAAGAAACAAATTGGATGATAAATAATTGTTTTTAGGGTATTTTATGGCTGATTTAAGACACGGGTCAAAACCGACCCGTTAACATCAGAGATAGTAACAGAAAGCTAACACCAGAGGAAGGTTAAGTATATAAAATATAGTTTATAAAAAGTCAACTTCAAGTATACTTCCTCAGTTTTAGTAAAAAATAAGTATACTCATACTACACTTGAATAAACTTCTTTTTGCTAAGGGTATCCTGCTTTGAACCCAGGTCTACAAGATGCCAAACCTGCACCCTGACCACAACACCAAAGAGCCAGGCTCGTTGGTATAACAGTCAGAGCACATACTCAACTGTAGTAATGGACACTCCATCATACTCACCAAAACATCCCACTCCCATCCCCTGGTACATACACCCTCCATCCACACTCGAAAGGAGGCTAAGATCAGATAAAATCTCTGTTCTGCTCAGCACTTCAGCTTTATAAAATATTATTTTCTCCTCAATGTAATAATTACATTTCTTTGATGTTAAGAGTAGAAGATAGATGCCGTGTGTCCATGGTGTTTATTAACCCACTCAGTTGAACATGAAGGCTGCAGTTTGCATGTTCATTTTAACAGGAAATACAGATTTCACAAAGCACTTCGTACTTCTCTAACCACAGGGTTCAAGTTGCTCTCATACTTTACTTCTCTCATTATTAATGGCTTATTCATAATATAAAAACATTCTTTATGGTAAAACTTATAGAAATTTGTATAAATCGAGTGGCAGGTTGTCCAGTCCCACATGTCCCTAATTCTTCTACACTCCTCCACTACACGCTCCACATGTTTCCTGTGACATGACCATTATCACTTTCATGTGGTTTAAACGTTGATGTTTCTGTGTCACACATTTATGTCCTGTACAGAGAATCCAGGTATAGCGAAGTACGTCATGATCAGTACAGGCGCAGTGTTGTTTGCTGTTGGTGTGATTATAGCAATCTACTGCAAAAGAAAGCATCAAGGTAAAACCCACTTTCAATGTCTGTCTCTGGTTAATTTATGGTGATGTTTTAATCTCATGATGGGCTGCTTTACTGTCATTGACATGTCCTTGTACCCAGTGTTAAAGACACCAGTTATTCACCTGTGGATCTTTGGTTAGCGATTTTATACACAGTGAAGCCTGGAGGTGATACTGGAGTCACTGCATGAAACTGCATGAAACTATATACAATCAGAAGAAAAATAGAAGGAATTATACGATGGAATGAAGCTCCAGCTGATTTCTTTCTAGTCCAGCTCAGGCAAGAAAGAAATCAGCCCGAGCTTCACTCCATCATACAATTCAATGTATTTTTCTTATGATTGTGTGGTGCTGTTCATGCCGTTCCACAATCATCCAAAATCTTCTGCTTTAAAAGAGAGAATTGTTAACAGCAAATAATTTGATCTGGATGCCAAAAATAAAACCTTTTACTATATTTTGAGAACCATGGGCTGGGCTTGGCTCTGCTCAAACATTTACAAATAACAGCCTCCATTGCTTTTATATAAACATGATGATGATGATGATGATGCTTGTCCTTTGGGGTTGAAGATGACCATAACTTCAAATTGGTGGGTGGTGGTTGTGGGTTCAGAAATGACTGATGAGGCCAGTCCAGGCTTTAAATGTACGTCCACATGTTGGGCATGCATGGGTAGATGCTGTAGTGGGGGTGGTGATAGAACCACCACCACGTTCCATGAGCTGGCCCTTGTCCGCTAGACATGTTTCCCTGAGGGCCGCTATGTCTACATTGTAGCAAGCTAGTTCCCTGGTGATTAGTGCACTTCTTCTCTCCAGTCTGTCTGCTTTGATGTTATCCAGTAGAGTCCACATGTTCCACGTGCTAATGTTGAGTACCTTCATCATCCTTTCCATTCTCTGACTTGTTGTATTTTGATTGCTGAGTGGGATCCCCGCCAGCCATGGTGTGCTGGCCAGGGTGAGGTGAAGCAGGTTATGTTTTGGGGCACTTTTCTAGCCCCTTCTGCCATTGAGCTGAGCTTTGTTCCAGCAGAGAGTGACCCTATGCCCTGGGCTGCCTGTGTGCAGGTTCATGACCACAGCTTCCAGTGTGTTCACACCTGCTGCTTTGCCACATGCTCATCGCCACCGGACTTGAATTTGAAATCATGACTTGTGCATCACTTAGATTCAAGTGAGAGAGAGTTGCACAGCTATCAGCCTCACTCTGTCATGCCAACCTAACTGAATCCAGGGGCAAGACAGAATCTGCGCGCCTGCAGCGAGGTCAGGATGCAGTGGACGGCCAAACGTGTTGTATGTGTTGTACTGTGCCCTGATCGCTCTCCACAAACGCTTTGCTGGGTCCATCTTCCCACCCATTGAACCACCAGGTGGTGGTCTCCACCACGCAGTCTGCCAAGTCTCGTCTTTGGTCATAACCTTGACCGGGGGAATGAGGGGTTGCTCGTGCTTGCTCAAGGCACCAGCCCAAACTAGTAGAGGGAAGGAGACACCTTACTACTCCATTGCATGGCAGTCAAGGACAGCACATGCCCACTGCCCTAATACAGATTATACCTTTATAAACTGAGACAATGACACACATTGGGCCAAGTACTGATTTTCCATCAAATGAAGAAGTCTCATCACATCTCATTATCTGTAGCTGCTTTATCCTGTTCTACAGGGTCGCAGGCAAGCTGGAGCCTATCCCAGCTGACTACGGGCGAAAGGCGGGGTACACCCTGGACAAGTCGCCAGGTTATCACAGGGCCAAATGAAGAAGTATTACTTCTTCTTCTTATACTTATTATTAGAAGTATTCACCATTTAAAGGTTCACCCAGTACAGCTGTACACACCTGTAAATTAAAGCTGATGGGCTTTCTGATAATGTCAGGGCTTCATTTCAAACCCAATATGCTGAAGTACGCAATCAAACGTTTGAAACTCATCACTGTCCCAAAACTCCATTTGCATTGTATATTTACTTTATATTAAATCAAACATTGATGACCTTCTCATCTCTCTTCAGGCTCTGAAACAGTGACACAATCTCCCAGAGAGGTACAGGCCAATGATCTGATTCAGGTATTACTTTCACAAACACTTTACTTACAAACAGTTTAATGATTTGATTTTCATTTTCAGACAAGTGGAGATCATGAAAATGACCAAAATGTACTTCCTCTCCAAGCAAGAGAAAACGCCAAACCTGAATCTGTCTATCAGAGTCTCGATCCAACTACCAGGCAATCAGACTCAGTCTACCAAGATCTGACCTTCACTCATAAGCAATCAGACTCGGTTTACCAAGATCTGACCTTCACTCATAAGTAATCAGACTCAGTTTACCAAGATCTGACCTTCACTCATAAGCAATCAGACTCAGTCTACCAGGATCTGACCTTCACTCATAAGCAATCAGACTCAGTCTACCAGGTTATGTTCTGATACGACTGTTCTCCATTGAAATGGACTGAACTTGATCCAAAGAAAACTGTCAAAATGTTTATAGTTTCCTCACCAGACATTTATCTGGCCTGTGGATTACTTCCCAGATAGCAAAAGGGCGTTGATTCAACGGGGAATCATCAGCATGTTCTTCGACCATACACCGTCGAATCATCGTGGATCACCAGCGTTGATTCAACACCGCTTTGCTCATACGAGTTTGCGTTGAAACGACGTTGAAAAGTGGATGGTGGCCGACAGAGAATAGACCCCCTTTCACCCTTTATTCAACTACGGATTTCGGTTGATTTATAGTTTAATTTTCGGCGATGATTCATCCAACTTTACTTCCTGTTTTATGTACAACAGGAAGGCTACAAATTAAGCAAAACAGGCTAAATTAAACTAGCTAACAATAAAGCATCGGGGCTCTTGCCTAGGATGAACACACACATGCTTCAACCATGAAAGTGAAACTTAATTTATATCAATGTGCGTAGGCTACGTCCTGTTTTATGTACAACAGGATATAAAAATGCATGCAACAATGCACCTCTCCTAATGTTTGTCAAGCTATCTAATGAGGCATAACTTAACATTTATAAGGAACAGAACACACTTGAACAAGTTCTTAGAAACATTTTATGATTTATTTATAATTTATAATTGTGGCCTATTCCTCCTGCGGCGCAGACACCTGTACATGGAAACAGAAAAACATAACCAAAATTAATTTGATGCAGCATTGATAAAGAAAGTCAGCAGTAGGCTATGGGTTGGTAGCGTTGGTAGCCTGGATAATCTTTAAAGTTCATGGCCGCGAGGCGCGACCCATGGCTACACAAAAGAACAGGTCAGCTCAAAACGACATGCGACCTAGGCCTACATGCTCGATTTAAACGCTAAGTTTTCACACCAACGCTAAGTTTTCACTCCAACAAGACAACTACTTCGACTCGTTTTTCGATTGAATAATGCATCTGCATTGTTGTTGTTTCAAATGGATACTAGTTGAGGGAAATTTCTCCAACGCGTGATATGACTGAAGCTCATCATAACTTCTTAAACTGCTTGAAATTGTATTCGAAATTCCCTTTATTAATAGTGACTGAATAATGGAACGTACCAGATGTCCAGGGATGAATGAAAATGTAGCGTGGTCCAGTGTTTTTCTCAATGTTGTTTCAATGGTCCAAGCGTAACAGCAGGCCGATCCACAAGAGAGTCGCGATCCAACCGAGTGGTGTGGGAGTTTCACGTGCACCCAGGTATATAACGGAAATGACGTCATCCAGTAAACAGCAGTGGTAATCGCACTGCATTATGGGACAGCGTGGGACATCCAACGACATATCGCTACGTATACGTACTGGCCCTTTTTTATATCATGCCTTGAAATGAAAGTCAATACAACAGAGATGAGAGACACCGGGTATGAAAGTAACACCAGGATAAGTTGTAACACCACCATTCCCACCAGTTAGGTATAAGATGCAGGTTTTGTAACACTTTCAATCTTCTTAGAATTAATTTATGATCATCTTGGAAATGTTAAGTTATTTGCAAAAAAACTTTCAAAGATAGAAGGTCAAATCCATTGCTGAGTTAAGAAAGTATACTGTTTTTTGTTCTTTTTTTAATCATTTACTTATTATCACTTATACTTATATCATTTACTCGTATCTATGTGTAAGCAGGATAAGACAAACAGGCAATTTATATTCTGAACAATTAGTTGCTCATCCTACCAATGTTGAAAACTGGCCGGCAAAAGTGATGATGGTTCAACATCGTATATTCGACCTTCTCTGACGGTCGACAGATCAACCTTTACCCACGGTGATTCAACAGTGATAAATCGACCTTCTCCGACAGCGGAGAAATCGACGTTTCACGGCGCCGTTTCAGCGTTGATATTCTGACTTACGACGGAAACCGACCATTCTGACCAAGAATCGGCACCGTTTCAACGTCCCTCTGCTATCTGGGTTGTTTACTGCTTTTTTTTTTTTTTTTTGCGTTTCTGAATGAAACTGTTACTTCAGCTGTCTGTTTATTCAACTGGAAATCATTTCTGATAAATCTACCAACATCTGATGCCAAATCTGCAAGTAAGGATGCTGTACATAAAATCATTTTTTATTTGAAACCTTATCATTTGTGGTTTGTTAAAAAAACATGTTTTAATTTATATTTTCTTTTCTCATGACATTTACTTTAACAGTTAGCTTGTGAATAAAAAGCACTTTGTACATCATCAGGGTATTTTACACAATTGAAATACAAACAACAACAAAAATAAAACCAAAAACACAAATAGACAAATGTACCCCCCCCAAAAAAATGTGAGATGTACATTTGTTATATTTAAATCTAATGTCATTTTAAATAAAAATAAATATGATTAAAAATTGTGGTGGCACAGTGGTGTAGTGGTTAGCACAGTTGCCTCACAGAAAGAAGGTTCTGGGTTCAAGCCCAGCAGCTGGCGAGGGCCTTTCTGTGAGGAGTTTGCATGTTCTTCCCGTGTCCGCGTGGGTTTCCTCCGGGTGCTCCGGTTTCCCCTACAGTCCAAAGACATGCAGGTTAGGTTAACTGGTGACTCTAAATTGACCGTAGGTGTGAATGTGAGTGTGAATGGTTGTTTGTCTCTGTGTGTCGGCCCTATGATAATCTTGTCCAGGGTGAACCCTGCCTCTCACCCATAGTCAGCTGGGATAGGCTCCATCTCGCCTGCAACCCTGCACAGGATAAGCGGTTACAGATTATGTATGGCTAGAGTAAGGGGTGAGGGAGTGTATTATATCAGTGAGTCCCCACAAAGATAGAAGTACAAACGTGTGTTTGTGGTTTTGTAAGTGCCTGGAAGAGCAAAGCACTGAAACCGATGTACGCCCCATTTTCATGAAATTCATTAGTCCGTCCCCGGCTGTTCCTGACCTGGGTGTTACAATTCACACTGAAACTGAAATTGAGTGGTGGGTTGCAAAGCCAAACTGGACAATTCAGGTTGACTCTTTCAAGCACAAATCTCCTGCATTTACAACAGTTATATATAAAGCACATCGGCTGCTGAACTCAGAACATTAGAACATATGGGTACGTGGAGGGTTTTGTTTTTCTCAGAGCATCATCAGAAGCATCTACAATCCTGTCAAAATCTTCCTCTTTCTGTCCCTCATGAACTATGTTTGTATTGTTTCTTGCACTGCACACTGCAGAGTTCACCCATGATCTGTCCCTGTTTCACACCTTGTCCTCTAGAGGGCAGTAGGGGGCTTCTGTCAAAGATTATTAAACAGTGAAAGGAAGCCATTCACGTAAGCTATATGGTGAGACACTTTGCCTCACTAACACTCCAGTTATTCCTGGAGAACATCGAGTTCTCTCAAATAAAAACAAATCTCATTTGCAGAACACTAATATTAAATGTTATTACATTTTAAGCCAAAACATGGGCGGCACGGTGGTGTAGTGGTTAGCGCTGTCGCCTCACAGCAAGAAGGTCTGGGTTCGAGCCCTGTGGCCGGCGAGGGCCTTTCTGTGCGGAGTTTGCATGTTCTCCCCGTGTCCGCGTGGGTTTCCTCCGGGTGCTCCGGTTTCCCCCACAGTCCAAAGACATGCAGGTTAGGTTAACTGGTGACTCTAAATTGACCGTAGGTGTGAATGTGAGTGTGAATGGTTGTCTGTGTCTATGTGTCAGCCCTGTGATGACCTGGTGACTTGTCCAGGGTGTACCCCGCCTTTCGCCCGTAGTCAGCTGGGATAGGCTCCAGCTTGCCTGCGACCCTGTAGAACAGGATAAAGCGGCTACAGATAATGAGATGAGAAAAGCCAAAACACACCCATGCAACAGAGTACTGTGGGTAGTCACTTAGGTGGCTCAACAGATAAGGATCTGGGTAACTGATTTGAAGGTCATTGGTTCCAGCCCCAGCACTGACAACCTGCCACTATTGGGCCCTTGAGCGAGGCCCTTAACCCTCTCTGCTCCAGGAGCACTGTGTCATGTAACCCCTTGTTGTATGTCACTCTGTATAACAGCGTCTGCTAAATCCCTGTAATGTACTGTAACTCACCACAGACTGAGTGACATAAAGAGATGGCGTTACAGTTTACATTGCAGTATATAAGTCCACTGTTTATTAGCTTAGTATGAGGGACATGCTGTTACTATGGCAACTGTACTGAACATTTCACACAGACACTTCCTGAGTGGTTTTCTGTCACCAGCTCAAAAGTGGAAGTGGGCATGATGCTGCTTTCTACTCGTGCCACACAAAAAGACACTGTACAGTCCCCGAGACAGACAGTGAGGGAGCGTGAGAGAACATTTATATTTTTATTTTCTGAGCAGGAGTTTGTGAGTCTGGACTGAGAATGAAGATCCTCCTCATCTTCACCTTCTGCCTGATGATCGGTGAGTAAAAGCACTTTGAAATAATCAGCAGTATCAGGGTCACATTAAAGCTTTGCACTGATGGACATTTAGTTCAGAACTTTTATCGATCGCTTCCAGTGTTTTAAAGTAGTGAAGTTCTCAGGGCTGCTGGACTTCCTGGTTATCTTCAAAAGCACACAGAGGAGGTTCGGGTTCACTGACTGCATGAGGAAACGTCTGTGTTGAAGTGACCTGCACATGGGAACATTATCTCTACTTATATTCACTGTAGAACTGACTTTGAAGAGTTTTGTATCTGTATATTAGCTGAACAACAGTCAGTATCTTCACTTTATCTGTTTAAAGATCAGGGCTACTGCTTTATCAGTGCAGACGCCTGTCACGTCGTCTCTCTTGTTCCTGTTCTTGAGCACAAAATGTGAGTTCTGTATTTTATTCCGAGTACAGCTGAGAGCAGATAGCTCTGGTGTATGATGTGCGATTTCCGTTATTAGTTTCTCGGTGTTTGTTATTTATAATACATGTATTGGTTATTGCAGATTATACCACAGTGTACACACACACACACAGACACACACACTTACTCATCACAATGTTGACAATTTAACCCTTTTTGCCAGAGGGGGCGCCCATGTTCAGCACTGAATTTATTTGTCATTTCACAATCCACAGTTGTGGTTAACAGCTCACATGACACACACACACACACACACACACACACACACACACACACACACTCAGGGCTTTAAGAATCTGCAGTTTTTGATAAGAATTTATGTTGTTACCAAGCTTACTAGGGACAATATATTCAGAGAAAAGTTTCAGAAGAGGTTGTTTTTCTTTTCCCCATCCAAGCATTTATGTCTTCAGAGTAAACGGTGGTATCAATCCCACTCCTGAGGTGCCCCAAGTGCTCCAGACTTTGAAGAAGTAACCTTCAACCACTAAAATTATGTGTGATGATCTCCAAACAGAGATAAAAACATCTCCAAATGACACCACATGGCACCACACCTCTCTCATTGACACAATGCCTTTAGAAATGACACAAAGCCTCAATAAATAGCGGAGAACTTCTAGAAAGAGCAAGCATTGCTAAAAATGACACAAAAGAGCATGTCCAAAGAGCAAAAACCACCAAGAAATATTAGAAAATCTTTCCAAATGGCACCAAATTGCTCTCCTTGGCATTCTGCCACTAGAAATGGCACAAAACCTCAAAAATAGCAATTTCTAGAAATATCCAGCATTGTGCAATTTCACAAATAAAAACTCTCAAACTTGCTCATCTCATTTATACTTTAGTGAAACCAGCACCATCAGCAATCAGAAGGTATCCCTCAGCAAAACGCATTACAGTATGGTTCCTTCCTTATTTGATGCTCCTAAAAATAGATGGGGGAATCCAGCTCGCTCGCTTAGCCGCTCAATGGCATTTAGCAGATGCTCTTATCCAAAGTAACGTACAGTGTTCCCAGAATCTCCTCCACCCACTACAGGACATTTACAACACCCGGGTCACAAAAAGGGCACAGAGCATCATCAGGGACCAAACACACCCACAACACAGATTATTCACACTCCTACCATCTGGCAGACGCTACAGGAGTGTGAAAGCAAGGACGAGTAGACTGACAAACAGTTTTTACCCTCAGGCCATCAGCCTTCTGAACCACGAATTATAATCACCATCTACCTCTATATTTGCAATTTTGCACAGACATTGCACATTATATCTACCTCCATGTTTGCATATTGTTTGATTTTTTTATTGTTTATTTTCATTTATTTTCATTCTACTTTTATATTTTGCATTGCATATGCACTTTATAGTTTATATTTCGTATTTTATATATATTTCTTTTTATATTAGTAAGCATAGTTTTAGTGGGGTAGTTGCAAAATAAGAATTTCATTACCCAATAATAAACCGCTGTGTCTGTTATTGTGTATATGACAAATAAACATCTTGAATATCCTGGGGAGCAGTTGGGAGTTAGGTGTTTTGTTCAAGGGCACTTCAGCCATTCCTGCTGGTCAAGGGAATCAAACCAGCAACCTTTTGATCCCAAAGCTGCTTCTCTAACTATTAGACCATAGCTTCTCCAGATCTATGAGGCAGGGCACGCACACAGCCTTGGTCTGAACAAAGTCACATCTTCATATGAAAATAGTGGTCATCACAATCATGGTGTACAAAATGCCCTTATATTTTGTACAGATATCCAGTTTCTCCGCTGTCCATACTGACTTCAAGATGCCTCTTTTTCTTCTGACTAAATCCAGGCTAACAAGTATGTTTACATCAGCTACACTTAACTTCTGCTACCTGGCTAAGCCAGGGGAAGTCATAGCCAAATGGTTAGAGAAACAGATTTCGGACCAAAAGGTTGCTGGTTTGAGTCCCTGAACCAGCAGGACTGGCTCAAGTGCCCTTGAGTAAGGTGCCTAACCCTCAAATGCTCCAGCAAGTGTGGCGGTATACCTTGTGTCTGATTAGTCAAAGAAAAGCTGATGATATGATTATTGGTTCAGCCAAGAACCCGGCTATAACATAATAATAACCTGGCTAATCAACATATTTACGTCACATCCTGGGTGCCATATTGGTTGCCGATGTGCAAAAAGCTTGACGTGATTAATGACTTTTGAGAACTTAAAGCTACTGACGATAGCTAATCAGGTGGCCGTGCTTGTATGCATTATCATAATTCAGGCTTGTACTATCGATATCGATCATGTTTAAATGCTGTACAGGTTGCCTTTAACATTTCTAAACATCTGTTATTTGGATTTAAATGTTATAATCTGATTGTGGAAGTTGTTTATGGTATTTTACTTTCAAAAAGCTTTAGTTCTTCTCTCCGTTTTATTTCTACACCAGTGTATTCTGGAGAGATGTGAACTGTTTGCCCAGCAGTGAGCTCACACCCCTCCCATTTCCCATCGCTCTGTACAGCAGCAACTTCACACACAGACATGAAAATCTACACAATTAAAGCTACTGTACGAGTCTCCTGACTAATCTTAGAACAGATTTGTAGTGATGAACTGTTTAATTTGCTTATAATGATTAAAAATGTTTATGAAATTAATTTCCATTCTGCCGGTAGAATCGAACACCAGTGTACTGGTACAAAGGGTTAATAATGTATTGGTACAAAGGGTTAATATTCTGGGATACTGAGCTTCATTTTGGTTTTGTATGTTGCACCGTGGTCCTGAATCTGATTTCATTCCACTGTATATTATTCTCCAGCTGATGATACTGATGCTGTAACTACAATAACTGGATACAGAGGAAGATCAGTTCAGATTCAATGCCCCTATCAACCTGGATATGAAAAGTACAAAAAGTATCTCTGCGGAGGTAAATGTCCCATTTTGGGGGATAAAGACATTCCTGTTGAGTCTGGATCTCCTGCTAAAGACCCCAGATTCTCTCTGTATGACGACACAACAGCCAAAATCTTCACCGTCACCATCACTGATCTGAGACCAGAGGATGAAGGCACTTACTGGTGTGCAATAGAGCGGACAGTGGCTGATATTTACACAGAGATTCGACTGCTGGTTAAAACAGGTGAGTGTGACACAGAGGAGACTAAAAACCCTCACACATTAATTCACTGATGATGAACATTGACTGAAGCAGATGATTAAAGCACCATGTACAGTGTAGAACGGGTCTCATTTATCAGGTTTGTAAACTCAAAGATTATAATTGATACTCAATGCATTGATTTTTAAGCTCGAAAATGTGAACTGTGTGGAATTTAAAAGTGGACAGTTTCTATTCTTTCAGCTGATCCTGCCATCAGCACTGTCTCCCAGTCCACACACTCCACTTCAACACATGCCATGAGTCCATCAGTCCATGCTGAGATCCCACATTCAACAGGTATGGACTTTTTGCCTGAACTCTTCTTTATTACATTTCTGTCATGCCATTCATCACTTTTTTTTTTTAATTCCAGCTAATCCATTAAATAACAGTAACTCTCCAGTGAGCGCTCCCTCAGATCAGGGTATGTAGAACATCAAATATTTTATTTGAGCTTTTATTTAAAATCTTCTACATGAGAGAGAGAACACAGATCAAACCACCACAGGACAGATGACATCAGCTATGGAAGTGTAAATGTTTTAAGCATATTACAATGCTTTTTGGTTTAGCAGTCGACAGGAAGTTACTTTTAATCTTTTATCCACTATCATTTTGGGATTTTCTTTGAACCATTGCATAGCAGCAACAAAAATAAAATAGAGAATATCATTTTCCACAACTGCACGATGCCTGTACATGCTCAGGAACTCTGTCCTGGTGCTCAGTCTGTTGAAGGAAGTTGAAACCACTTCAGCTGCTTGTGAAACTTAAAGCTGTGGTCGCACAGGCATTCCTACCGATTCATGTGCTTCCACATAATTCTGTTTAAATCAGTGGCTGGTACACTTACACTTCCCTCAGTGTGGTTTGTCTGGGCAGGTGTGG
The DNA here is from genome assembly GCF_027579695.1 of Neoarius graeffei. Taxonomy (NCBI): domain Eukaryota; kingdom Metazoa; phylum Chordata; class Actinopteri; order Siluriformes; family Ariidae; genus Neoarius; species Neoarius graeffei. The sequence continues at coordinate 65,362,111 of NC_083586.1, read as the reverse complement.
CTTCTGTGTTTCCAGTTTGAAAACATTCACCATGAACTCAGGGTGCGTTTACATATGCTGTGTTTAATCTGTTTGAACGGAACCCCATTGTTCTCCGCCTCAGTAGCATCCAAACAAACAAACAAACAAACAAAAAAATCACTGACTTGTGAATGTAACCCAGCACTGTGCACTTTAGTTCGGTTATTTCTTTCATCACTGGGTAAATTTGGTAACTGACAGAGATATTTGAAACATTTTTGGCTAGTTTCAGTTAAATGCAGTTCAGTTAAATAATTCAGTGAAATTGGAAGCCATGGCCTAATGGTTAGAGAAGCAGCTTTGGGACCAAAAGGTCAGTGATTCGATTCCCTAGACCACCAGGAATGGCTGAAATGCCCTTGAGCAAGGCGCCCAACCCTCAACTGCTCCCTCGGTATGTCCACTGGGTATGTTGTATGTCGCTGTGGATAAGAGCATCTGCTAAATGCCATTAATGTAATGCAATGCAAATCTTTGAAACTTATCTTTGCTCGTATGTGTCCCTGTCCTCCATTGGGCTACGCCCCCCCTCAGTACTTTTCCATCACCCATTGGAGCTACCCTGAAACACTCAGCGGTCTCAAAAGTAGCCGGTCACTGGCGGCAAATCGCTGGCTATGGCTTGTTATGCCGCCGGCTATTGTCAGTCAAGTCACAACATTTAATATTAAATATTTCTGACAGCAAAAAAAGTTGTGAACGTAAATTACATCCACTATGTCATGTATGTCCGTTGCCGCGTCAACTGTGTTTACATCCTCAACACGAGTGCAGCCATCACTGCCCTGTGTTGCCAGATTGTGTTTACATCCTCGACACGAGTGCAGCCATTACTGCCGCCTGTGTTGCCAGATTGAGTTTACATTCTCGACACGAGTGCAGCCATTACTTCCCTGTGTTGCCAGATTGTGTTTACATCCTCGACATGAGTGCAGCCATTACTGCCGCCTGTGTTGCCGGATTGTGTTTACATCCTTGACATGAGTGCAGCCATTACTGCCCCTGTGTTGCCAGATTGAGCGGTTTCCCGCCCAATTTGGGCAGTTTAAGTGCATTTTGGCGGGTTTTGAACATATTTTGGGCTGTAAAACGTCAGCAGTATCTGGCAACATATTTTTTTTACTTAATACAAGAAATTAATGGATGCCAACGTTTTTGCCAAAATGGTATTTTATTTTCCATTGTTTCGGCAGCTTCAGCATCATACTGTGAGATTCTGTTCAAATTGTTTTTTTTTTCTTCTATGAAGCCTGAGCCATTTATTTTATTAGTTTATAATTATTGTTTAATTTAGTCTTCAGGAGAGACTGCCTGCACACAGTACTAGTATTAATAGTTTTTTTTTTCTTACATGAAAGCTGAGGCATTTATATTATATTTTAAGGTAACTTCATGTTGTGCTGTGAGGTTCTCTGCACTTTAACTTTTGAACCAACAGGTGCATTTGGATAAGTAAAGCTTATTCTGCATTTTTGTAGTCCTGGTAATCTTTTATATTGGTAAAGTTGTTTATAGGACCATTTCTCAGTGTCTGTTTTTTTAATCAATAGTTTTTCAGTAATAACTTAATATTTAACATATCACTCAATTTCAAACAACCCCCGCGCCTCCCCCATGGCTTGCCCCCATAGTCTCCAAAATTTCTGTGGGAAACACTGGCGTGCGTAACAACGCTAATTAAGCTTAAGCTAGACGACCCGCCTCAAATACTCATCCCGAGTAAATGTTATCCCAATTTTAGATGGCCTGTTCCAAACCATCCCGCCCCATGAAAAATTCGTACTTGCATCTATCTATCTATCTATCTATCTATCTATCTATCTATCTATCTATCTATCCATCCATCCATCCCTGCACGCTTTGCATGCATTATGTCTGCCGCTGGCAGACATTTTACCATTTTGCACCCTGCTGTAAATTATTTGTACCCTGCTATTCTCCCAAACTTTGAAGCCCCTGCACACTCAGCCAACTCTGCTTCCTGATATTACATTTTCCAATCATGTTGCTACAGTCCTGAATGTGGATATATTCTCATGTTTATCCTTCAGTAAACTCAGGAACATCTCTGCACTGCTGCGTGTTAGCGATTGTCACGCCCAGATCTGTGAGGTAGAATCTCTGTGGTGGCAGAGGACTTATATTTCTAGATCACTCAGTTTATCAATTCAACTTTCTTCAGTACATCAGTCAGAAAAAGCCCAACATGTGAGTTTGAATATTCTGGTCTCATGACTGTGTTTAAAATGTTTGCGATCCAGCCTGTATCAGACAGAACTTGCTGATTTGGCTTTTTTAAAAGTAAAGTTCATGATACATGTATATCCCCTGTGTTTGCATGACATTAAATTACTGGCTGGCATGTAAGGGCGGAACAGACTCTGGAGGTATGCTGACCCTAACCCAGTGCTTCTCAATTATTTTCTGTTACGTCCCCCCCCAGGAAGAAGAAAACATTTCACGCCCCTCCACTCTCCGCCGTGACTATAAATTGTATAATTTGTCTATAAAATTGTTATAAGACTTATAACAATGGTGTTAGGTGTACTTATAATATAAGTACACCTCTGCATAACATTGTATCCTTATTAACATTAAAGAAAACAAAAAAAGAAAGAAATATAGACCCCTTCGCATGTTTGTAAACAACCCGACCGTTGCCAGGATGCGCGCGCAGCCTGGACTCAGAAACAATGGCGCTGCCCATAGACCGGCATTATGAGCTGTCAGATTATGCAAAACAATTGTCGTTACAAGATCGAGAATGCTACATAAATAAGTTAACTCTAACAAGTGGACATCGCCTACCGGATCCGTATTTAATTAAAGAGTGGACGGACGATGTTAGTAAGTTCCCTGGTATACAATGGCCAGATATATACTCATACCTTATTGATAAGACTTCAGTGTACACCCACGAAAAACTTCGTGCCTACAAGTCTTTAGACGCATATGATTGTTATGTGCGGGCATGTACAACTTGATTAACAATGGGACATTCATATTCATTTTGTTTTAATCAAATTATGCCAGTGATGTGATGGCAATGTGGCTTTAGCTACGACAGCAAATACCAACACTAAACAGCAATTTGCAGGAGGTGATGGCATAAAGGAATGATAGTGTAAAGAGTGCAGCTAAGAGAAATCAGAGCTGCATAAAAAGCGAGAGGCAGAGAGCAGAAATGAAAGTGAACGGGGCAGGAGCTAGGTTAGAGCAGTCAACGTAAGTTGGCATTTAGAGTGAGGGCACACAATTGTACCTTTCCATCCTTGCTTTAAAATTGTGATTTTCGGCATACACAAATAATGATGGCACAAAATCTGGACTGCTTGAGTCAAGCGAGACCTCTCCTACAAACACAATTGCATGCAAAGCTAAGTTAACATGCTAACAATATTCATTACATTGTGTAACTATGACCCAGCTAATCAGACAAACGTTACCAAAGTATTTTGCTACATCAATAAACGAAGACTAGAAAGAATAAAAAAGAAAGATTGAATAAATAGCCTGATCTTACCTGTGATGAAGTGGGCGCTGCAAACCCGTGCATTTTTGATGGTGCTTTCATCCCAGTCTACACGTTTGATGGCTTGTAGCCGTAGACATCGGCGATTTTTTTGGAATGGGTGAGATCCTGCTGGAATTCTGTACATTTTAACCCCATCGCTGCTACGATTCTGTCACCCGACAACACAACAACTAGGCATTTCTGAGTCTTTTTTGAGTCCAGGCTGCGCGCACAATTTCCTCTTACGTATGAATGACGTTGTAGCGGTCAGAGCAGGTGGATGGAGCACAGAAGTACGGCAGGACAGAACTGAGTTCCAAAAAACTATTTATTGTTTCACTTTTCAGTCAAACACACTCTCAGTCACCCAGACACACACACACACACACAAGTCGTCTGGTGCGGGAGAGAGCTCACTTCCTCTGCTCTCTCTCCTTATATAGGGCGTGGTTGCTGGGAAGACACACAAACACAGGTTAATTGCTCTCAGGTGAAGTGATTCTGCCACTTACCTTCCCTGACTCCACCCTCCTGTCACAGACCGGCGTTTGACCACGCCCCCACTGCCACATACCCCCACCGCCTGACTCAGGCCGGGCGCCTGTCCGGCCTGCAGCCGACTCCCCCCCCCCCTTGGCGGGAGAGGAAGTCCGCCACGACCATCTGCGCCCCCGGCCTGTGGACCACCTTGAAGTTGAAGGGTTGGAGTGCCAGATACCAACGGGTGATCCGCGCGTTGGCATCCTTCATGCGGTGGAGCCACTGGAGGGGCGCGTGGTCCGAACAGAGGGTGAAAGGGCGCCCCAGCAGGTAGTAACGGAGGGCGAGGACCGCCCACTTGATCGCCAGGCACTCCTTCTCAATCGTGCTGTAGCGCCCCTCACGCACTGACAGCTTCCGACTAATGTACAGGACCGGGCGGTCCTCCCCCTCCACCTGCTGGGACAAAACGGCCCCCAGCCCTCTGTCCGACGCATCCGTCTGTAACGTAAAAGGGAGAGAGAAGTCAGGGGAGTGTAAAAGTGGCCCCCCACACAGTGCAGCCTTTACCTCAGAGAAAGCCCGCTGACACTGCTCCATCCACTGGACCGGGTCTGGCGCCCCCTTTTTAATGAGGTCAGTCAGCGGGCTGGTGACGTCCGAATAATTAGGTATAAACCTACAATAGTAGCCAGCCAGCCCCAGGAACTGTCTCACCCCCTTTTTGGTCTTGGGCCTCGGGCAGGCCGCAATCGCTGTTGTCTTATTAATTTGGGGACGCACCTGCCCGTTGCCCAAGTGGAAGCCCAGATACCATACTTCCACCCGCCCAATTGCACACTTCTTTGGGTTGGCAGTGAGTCCCGCCCGCCTCAGCGACCTAAGGACGGCCCTCAGGTGTTGCAGGTGCCGCTGCCAGTCATTACTATAAATGATAATATCATCTAAATATGCGGCCGCATAGGTGGCGTGGGGCCGGAGGACCCTGTCCATCAGCCGCTGAAACATAGCGGGCGCCCCAAACAGCCCAAACGGAAGTGTGACAAATTGGTGTAAGCCGAACGGTGTGGAAAAGGCCGTTTTCTCCTGGGATAATGGAGTCAAGGGGATCTGCCAATATCCCTTCGTCAAATCCAGTGTCGAGTAAAAGCGAGCCGTGCCTAGTCGATCGAGCAGCTCATCAATACGAGGCATTGGGTACGCGTCGAATTTAGACACCGCGTTGACTTTTCTATAGTCCACACAGAACCGGACCGAGCCGTCGGCCTTGGGAACCAAGACCACCGGGCTGCTCCAGTCACTGTGGGACTCCTCGACGATGCCCATTTCGAGCATGGCCTGAAGTTCTTCCCGAACCACCTTTTTTTTGTGTTCGGGTAGCCTGTAAGGGCGGCTACGCACTACCACCCCCGGGGGCATCTCTATGTGGTGTTCTATGAGGTTAGTGCGACTGGGCAGGGGCGAGAACACATCCGAAAACTCGGCCTGCAACTGGGCGACCTCCGTGAGTTGGGTCGGGGAGAGGTGGTCTCCACAGGGGACTGGAGAGGTACGTGATGCCAATGTCCCTTTTTGAACCTCCGGCCCCAGCTCCGCCTTCTCCGGAACTACCGACACCAACGCCACGGGGACCTCCTCGTTCCAGAGTTTCAGCAGATTGAGGTGGTAGATCTGTAGCGCCCCACCCCTGTCTGTTCGCCTCACCTCATAGTCGACGTCCCCGACTCGCCGTGTGACCTCAAAGGGCCCTTGCCACTTGGCGATCAATTTGGAGCTCGACGTGGGCAACAGTATGAGTACTTTATCTCCCGGTGTGAACTCTCTAAGGCGCGTACCCTTGTTGTACAGGCGGGTTTGCCGTTCCTGGGCCTGCCGCAAATTCTCCTGAGTTAGGTGGGTGAGCGTGTGGAGTTTTGCACGCAGGTCCATAATGTACTGAATTTCGTTTTTACTTTGTGAAGGTCCCTCCTCCCAATTTTCCCGCAGCACGTCCAGGATGCCGCGCGGCTTACGCCCATATAATAATTCGAACGGGGAGAACCCCGTGGAGGCTTGGGGGACCTCTCGCACTGAAAACAGCAAGCCACTTATCCCAATTACGTGCGTCCTCACTTACGAATTTCTTAATAATATTTTTGAGGGTGCGGTTGAACCGTTCCACTAAACCGTCCTTTTGTGGGTGATATACGCTGGTGCGGATCGGCTTAATCCCCAATAACCCATACAGTTCGCGCAGTGTTCGTGACATAAACGTAGTGCCTTGGTCAGTCAGAATCTCTTTCGGGATTCCAACTCGGGAGATGACACGGAAAAGTGCCTCTGCAATACTGCGTGCTGAGATATTGCGCAGAGGCACCGCTTCCGGGTATCACGTTGCATAGTCCACCAGAACTAATATAAAGCGGTACCCTCGTGCTGACCAATCTAATGGCCCGACGAGATCCATCCCAATTCTCTCAACGGGGTCTCGATTAACGGTAGAGGGCGCAAAGGCGCTTTTGGAATGGCCGCTTGATTTACTAACTGGCATTCGCGGCATGCCGTACACCACCTACGAACATCGCCGCGAATCCCCGGCCAATAGAATCGGGCCATTATTCGGGCTAGTGTTTTATCCTGCCCTAAGTGTCCAGCCATGGGATTAAAGTGCGCCGCCTGGAATACCAATTCCCGGCGGCTCTTTGGAATCAAAAGCTGCGTGACTTGCTCTTTAGTTTGAGTGTCCTGCGTCACTCGGTATAATCTATCCTTCATAATCGCGAAGTAGGGGAAGGACGGGGTGGCATTCGGCGGGAGCATTTGACCATCGATTACTCTCACTTGGTCAAACGCATGCCGCAGAGTCTCGTCTCGTGACTGCTCTAATGGGAAATCCGCGAGGGATTCCCCAATAGAGAGAGGAGGGGCCGGCGGCTCCTCACTCTGACGCGGAGATGATGTAGACGGCTCTGTGACAGCTGCTCCTGCCAAAGCGACACCGGGACCTCCCCCTGTCAAATGGCAGGACCCACTCTCTACTAGGCGTGTCATTAAACCCCGAAATCCCGGCCAATCAGTCCCCAAAATTAAAGAGTGGGTAAGGCGAGGATTAACCGCCGCCTTCACTATAAATTTTTCCCCTCTGAAAATAATGTGGACCGACACCAAAGGGTAGCTGTGAACATCCCCGTGCACACACAACACCCTCACCCCTTGTGCTCCCCCCAATGCCTCGTTTTGAACCAGGCTTTGGCGAATTGAGGTCTGATTACAACCAGAATCCACCAACGCCTGATATGTAGCCCCTTGGATACTCACCGGTATGCGATACGCTCCGGCCCGATCGAGGGTGGCCTCTGGCGCATCAGGGATCCGAACCACCGCGCCCACTTCCATTGTTGCGCCCTGCTGTTGAAGGTGGCCCGGCTCCCCGCAGCGCCAGCCAACCGGCCTGGGCTTTCCCTCTGCACCGGTGATCTGGGGTTCACTCACCTGAGGTGGGGGAGAGACAGACACAGAAGGGAGAAACGGGAAGGCACCGCGGGTGCGGCGGGCCGGCTGGGGTGGGGCCGGCCCCCGCCTCCGCGGTGGGGGAATGGGGCGAGGACGGGACACAGGAGGAGGGGGAGAGAGAGAGAGAGAAGAGGAGAAAAGAGAAGATGTCCTCTGCCGTCCTGCCGCTGGGACAGCCGCCAAATGGTCCTCCGCCAGCTCGACTGCCTGATCCAGCGACGCCGGGCGGTGGCACCGGACCCACTCCGCAGTTCCTGCTGGCAAGCGAGCGACGAACTGTTCCAGTGCCACCTGGTCGAGGATTCCTTTGGCGTCGCGGTTGTTGGCCCTCAGCCACCGCCAGCAGGCGTCCCGGAGCTGCTGGCCAAACGCGAACGGCTGGCTGACTTCCTCCAAGCGCAGCGCGCGGAAGCGCTGGCGCTGCTGTTCTGGAGTGCGCCCCACGCGCTGGAGGACGGCCCGGCGGAGGTCCGCGTAGGCCAGCCGGCGGTCGGCGGGGAGCTGTAGCGCGGCCAGCTGTGCTTCTCCCGTGAGCAGGGGGAGGAGGCGTGCCGCGCGCTGCTCCATCGGCCACCCCGAGGCTTCGGCGACTTGCTCAAAGAGTGTGATGAACGCCTCGGGGTCATCCTGCGGGCCCATCTTGGTGACAGTGAGGGGAGACGGGCCCGCAGTAGGAGCGCTGGTGGACCCCGCCGACGCAAGGAGGTGCCGGAACGCCTGTCGATCTTCTTGTTGGGCCAACACCAGGGCCTCGAACCGCTCTTCTTGCTCCTTTCGGAGGGTGAGTAGCGCCTGGTGCTGGCTTTGCTGGGCCGTGGCAAGGGCGTGGACTAGTTCAGCAAACGGGGAGGACTCCATGGGGCTGTGAGGCTGCTGTGCTCCAGTTCCCGGGTTTCGGCACCACTGTAGCGGTCAGAGCAGGTGGGTGGAGCACAGAAGTACGGCAGGACAGAACTGAGTTCCAAAAAACTATTTATTGTTTCACTTTTCAGTCAAACACACTCTCAGTCACCCAGACACACACACACACACAAGTCATCTGGTGCGGGAGAGAGCTCACTTCCTCTGCTCTCTCTCTCCTTATATAGGGCGTGGTTGCTGGGAAGACACACAAACACAGGTTAATTGCTCTCAGGTGAAGTGATTCTGCCACTTACCTTCCCTGACTCCGCCCTCCTGTCACAGACCGGCGCTTGACCACGCCCCCACTGCCGCAGACGTGTACTGCGAAGGGGTCTATAGATCAACTTACAACAAAGAATAACTTTATTAACATTGTTTTTTAGTCTGTAACAGAAAATATTTAAAGTCTATCAAAGTGCTTGCAATTTGCAAAAAAAAAAAAACTTATTTAAACTATAAACATTTTTTAACAGACTAATTCGGTCCTTTTCAAATAGTGGGGCGCGCCCCATTTGATACTGAAAAATAAAATAAAATCAATAAATAATAATAAATTCAAATTGATCAGCACCATTAACTCAGGAGCACGATATATAAAACACTTTAACCTACAAAACAAAAATTAATAAAACTATTTGTGCTGATATATTTTTTTTATCAAAATGAGGAAGTCAGGATTAATGGCTACAATGAGCACATTTTGCAGTGCACAGCTTTTCGAAGCGGGGTTTGAAGCATGATACTGCAACTCTCAGCTCCTGCTCAGTGTTTAGCTGGGACCTGGACTTGGTCTTCAGTGCAGCAACAGCAGAGAAGCCAGTCTCACAAAGATAAGATGTTGCAAAGGGAAGAAGAATGCCCATAGCCCTCTGCCCTAAGAGTGGATACTGCCTCTCTACACTCAGCCAGAATTCACTCAGTGTCTGTGATGTGAACCTCAGTCTCAATGTGGAGTCAGATGTCATGTCAATGAACTGGTCCTCCTCTGCAGAGCTGAAACCAGTTGGAGCTGGTGCATTGAAAGGATCTCTCACCCAGTCATACTGGGAACTGTTTTCAGGGAAGTACTTTTTAAAGAATCCCATCAGTGATGAGATATGCTGCTTCATACATGGAATCACTGAGGTGGCATCATAGTCAGTAGTGTCAAGAAATTCATGCAGGTTCTCGAATGAATCAATATTTCCTTCATCAAGTCGCCTGCCCCACATTGCAAGCTTTCGAGTGAAAGAGCTGATCTTGTCTGTGACCTGAGGGAGGTGTTTATCTTTCCCTTGAAGCTGTAGATTTAGTTCATTTAGCTTTCCAAATATGTCACTCAGGTAGGCCAGTCTCGCCAGGAAGTTCTCATCACTAAATTTTTCTGCGACTTCATACTTGTGTTCCTGCTCCAAAAACATTCTTATCTGCCCTCTGAGCTCAAAAACTCGGGACAAGACTTTCCCTCATGACAGCCACCTTGCTTCACTGTGAAACAGCACAGCTTGATGTTCAGCTCCCATCTCCTCACAGATAGCAGAGAAGACTCTTGTCTTTAGTGGTCTGGTCTTTATAAAATTGACTACACCTAAAATGTCAGTCATAACCTCACTTAATTCAGAGGAAAGGTGCCTTGATGCCAGTGCTTCCCTGTGTATGACACAGTGTGTCCACTCAGCATTAGGTGAGGCCTTCTTGATGAGTGCCCGAAGTCCTTTTCTCATCCCTGCCATGGTCTGTGCACCATCACTGCAAACACCAATGCAGTTATCCCAATTTAGCCCATTCTCAGTCAGGAAGCAGTCCAGCATTTTGAATAGCTCTTCAGCTGTGGCTCGGTCTCTGACACATTTACAAAAAAGTAGATCCTCACACAGGGAGTTTGTCATGTCAAAACGTACATAAGCAATAAACAAACAGTCTTTGTTGCTGTCAGTTGCTTCATCGAATTGTAAGGCGAAACCATGTCTAATGCTGCAGGCAGTATCAGCTCCTCTGCTATGGTGTGGGCTTTTTTGCACTGAGCAATCTGGCATGCCACCTTATATGATGCTAACAGTGCTCGCTGGTTTATTGAAATAGCATTCACAAAGCAGGGTGATTGTTGGCAATATTCGGCATGTTTTCGCTGAAAAAACTCAAGCGGCTTATCAGCATGATTGGGGTGGAATGTCTTTAAGTGACGCCTTAATTTATTTGGCTTCATACTGTCCGCTGCCAACATTTTTAGACACAGTAAACACACCGGTCTTTCCTCGTTTCCCACCGTAGTCACAGTGAAGCCAAGCGCTACATACGCTTCGTCATATTTCCTCGCATTAGCTTTCGGGAGACTGTCGTTTGTCTCATTATCTCCGTCTCTCTCCGCCTTTCTTTTCATCCCTGCTAAATATTTTTTCCATGGTGTCTACCCCATAGCGCTAATACTCCCCACGCACACCCTGACAATGAGAGCACCACTGCCACCTACTGTAGTGGATGTGCAATTACACTTTATTCTAGTACGGCAAAAGCATGTTCCCCGGGGTCACATGTGCCCCCCCCGGCATCGTACCATGCCCCCCCAGGGGGCACGCCCCACTATTTGAGAAGGACTGCCCCAGGGGTGTAGTGGGCGTGGTACGTGGGGGTACGCCGTCCACCCACTTCTCCCGAGGTGAGATTAAAAAAAAAAAAACTGTCATTCAATGGCCTGAGTTTATACGCTTTACAGTAAGTGACATGTGCCTTTGTGCTCATCATCAATGCCCCCCCAATCGAACGTTACGTAAAACGTAGCGACGCAAAGTAGAATGCGTTCTAAACGCAGCCGAGATATTAGAATTATGTAAACGGTTGACTCCGCCATTTTAATGTTGCTTCGACCAACTAGAGAGCTTCGACAGAATAATAACAGTAATAATAATAACAATAATAACAACAATAATAATAACAGTAGGGTCTCTCTCTCTGTGTGTGTGTGTGTGTGTGTGTGTGTGTGTGTGTGTGTGTGTGTGTGTGTGTGTGAGATTTCCGGGCGTTCATGGTAGCAGCACTGAGAGGGCAACAGAACTGATATAATCGCCTGCCTGGTCATCCTTACGCGGATAATTTCACCACATACTGTATTATATATATGATTTGAAATTCATAATCTTTGTGGCCTTCCTGTTTAGTGTTTTGTTGTACATCCAAAAATGTGAAATGACAATAAATTTAAAGAAATACTCAAGTCTTTGAGAAGGAGTGCATGGTAGGGCTTAACCCAATGGCTGCATGTCATGTATTTTGTATACGCAGGTGCCTCAATCGCGCCAGACTAAATGCTTGATTTATTCGATTGGTGCCTTTTATAATAAATTTCAGCCCATTGCTGGTTTGTATGCGATGTGAGTGAGTGACGTGACTTTTTTTGAACTTCTGGACACATGCTGTAGCTGTTGCCACGGCAGTAAGTAGGCTAGTAAAAATATCGAATTCCGAATGCAGCTCGGCTCAAATGAACATGAATCGAACATGAACAAAGGTGTTTGTGTATCATAATTTCCAATATTTTGGCTTCACGCCTGATAGTCCATGTTAAACCTATGCAAGGTTTATGTTGAGTTCCAGCAGCAGAGTGGTGCTGTCTACGACGATGCATTCGGAAGGAGAAGGCGAATTTGTTCCTCTTTAGCCATTTCGGCATATTTATTGGAGACAAAATAAACCGTGGCTTTTCGCCATAACAGTTGGGCTGTACTGACAAACACGAATGAAAATTGCACACACAAAAATGTCTGAAAAAAAGTGTCTTCTTGTGCCCTCTTGTGTTGTTAAAAGAACGTAACATTTATACAAATCATTCATACCAAACATAGGCGACCAAACAAAGGCTACCACTTCTGACATGATATCAAATCGATGACGTCACGAATCGCGTACCCCCACTTTAAAAATCTCCACTACACCACTGGACTGCCCTAACCCCTTAATATCCTGGCATCAATATCTTAAATTTGATGCGAGCTGTGATAGGTAGTGAGTGCTGGTTGGCAAGCAGAAGGGTGACATGGGAAGAATGAAGGAGCTTGTAGACGAGGTGAGCTGCAGCATTCTGGATGAACTGCAGGGGTCTGATGGCAGAAGCTGGAAGGTCAGCAAGGAGAGAGTTGCAGTAGTCCAAGCAGGAGAGGATCAGCACTTGGACCAGGAGCTGAGTAGAGTAGATGGTAAGAGAAGGGTGGATCCTTCAGATGTTGTAGAGGAGGATTCTACATGTCCAGGTCACTGCAGCGATGTTCACTGAGGAGGAGAGTTTGTCATCAAATATGATCCCTACATTCTTTGCACTAGGTAAATGTAACCTAGAGATGTCCCCCAGGGAGATGACAATGTCCAGAGGTGGAGAGGATGGAGCAGGAATGTAGATTACCTCCATCTTGCCTGGGTTGAGCTTCAAGTGATGGTTGTCCATCCAGTTCTGGATGTCACACAGGCTAGCAGAGATGCGAATGGAGATCTGTGTGTCAGAAGGAAGAAAAGAGAGAAACAGTTGGGTGTCATCAGCATAGCAGTGGTAGGATAGACCATGAGCAGATGTAATCAGGCTGAAAGACTGGGTGTAGAGGGAGAAAAGAAGCAGACCAAGGACTGAACCTTGAGGGACACCCGTGGTAAGTGGGCATGGTGCTGATACAGTACCAGACCAAGTAATCTGGAAGGAGTGACCAGAGAGGGAGAACTTGAACCAGTCTCGGGCTGTCTCATAGATCCCTAGAGCTGATAAGGATGACAGAAGAATGGGGTGATCAACAGTATCAATTGCAGCAGAAAGATCAAGGAGAATCAGGACCGTGGAGAGGGAAGCAGCACGTGCTGCATAAAGTGCCTCACTGACTGAGAGGAGTGCAGTCTCGGTTGAGTGTCTGGCTCAGAAGCCGGACTGGTGAGGATCCAGGAAATTGTTCTGTGAGAGAAAAGAGGAGAGTTGGTTAGCAACAACATGCTCAAGCATCTTTGACAGGAAGGGGAGAAGAGAAACGGGACGGTAGTTCTGGATGACAGAGGGGTCTAGGGTGGGTTTTTCTTTTTTTTTAGCAGAGGAGTGATGTGGGCCCATTTGAAGCTGGAGGGAAAGTATTCCAAGGACAAGGAAGAGTTGACAAAGGAGGTGATAAATGGGAGGATGTCAGGAGTGGTAGTCCGGAGGACAGATGAGGGGATAGGGTCAAGGGCACAGGTGGTCGAATGGTGAAAGAGCAGGAGCTGGTTGACTGTTTTCAGCTAATTCATGCCCACCTCTTTCATATTAAGAAACTCATCCTAGTCAGTTATAGAATGTTAACAGTCTTGAGGTGTTCAGTCCACTTTCAAGCAGTTTTAATGGAGTGAGAAAACTCTGAATGGACTCCAGAGATGTCAAGCTACAGAAATTCTACCTAATGAACAGAAAGAGAAAAATGCTGGACGCAATACAGGTTTTGAAGTCAGCACACAATACCTTTTTTTACGGGGAAATTTTCAGTTTTTCAGCCAGTATTTTATTGGCATGAAAGAATACAAACTTGAATTCCTCTATGAATTAACAAATATTTCAGTTTCGGCCACAAGGTAGTCATAAACAGATTGATGGCTACACCACCTCTCACATCATCCGCAAGTTCAGTTTCAGTTCATGTCTTACATCTGCGCACACACGCACACGTTGTTTAATTGTTCAGGTAAAATCACATCATCTAAATGATTAAGTTTGATCAGGTTTTGGTTTAAATTTGACTTTCACATCATGATTGTGTTTCCCTTCCAGATTTACCAGTTTCTACCGTCATCATTGCTGTGTCTGTGGTTCTTGTGCTTCTCATTGCCCTTCTATTCACTGTCATCCTACAGAAGAAAAAGAAGATCCAAAGTACAGCAACACAGACAAACACGTTTTTATTTTCATTCACACAAATATTTAATGTGTTACTAAATTAAGAGTTAACTATTAAAAGGTAGAGAGCATGAAGAATAAAATGCAGAACACTTGATTAACAAAAAAAGAGGTAGGAACAGGAGCACAAAATTAGAGTGTAGAATAACTACAAAATTATTGATGTAATATACAAAACATGTCTGTGAAGATTCTCAGTCATCCAGGTCATAGTAAACTGTGGGTGGTAGAAAAGGGCAACTGGACTTGCTTGAAGATTCTTGAAAACGTTTCACCTCTCATTCGAAAGGCTTCCTCAGTTCTTTCTGACTAATAAGGAGTATCAGATATTTATCCTCTCATGGATCAGAATCAGAATCAGAATTCTGATGACAAGCTCATATAAGGTGTCGTTGAGGCAACGACAACACCAACATGATGCCTCAACGACACCTTAGATGAGCTTGTCATCAGAATTCTGATTCTGATTCTGATCCATGAGATGATAAATATCTGATACTCCTTATTAGTCAGACAAAACTGAGGAAGCCTTTCGGATGAGAGGTGAAACGTTTTCAAGAATCTTCAAGCAAGTCCAGTTGCCCTTTTTCTACCACCCACAGTGTAATATACAAAACATGGACATGTGTTGATGTAAGGGGTAGCACTGTTGCCTCACAGCAAGAAGGTTCTGGGTTCAAACTTCATGGCCCACTGGGGCCTTCCTGTGTGGAGTTTGCATGTTCTCCTCGTGCCTGCACTGGTTTCCTCCCACAGTCCAAAGACATGCAGATTAGGTCAACTGGCTCCTCTAAATTGCCCAGAGGTGTGGATGGTTGTTTCTCCCTGTGTGAGCCCTGTGATAGACTGGAAACCTGTCCCATCACAGGCTCTGGTGGACCACACCCAATCATCTGAAGTTAATTTTGTTGTTTTAGTAATCAAATTAACAATGTCAGCTCATTTGCGACACTTTGTGGCAAAAAAAACAAAAACAACAACAACAAAACAACATGTGACTCCATCACAAAACACCATGGTATAATTTTCTAATATAAATTTGAATGTTTAGTTTACGACCTGGCAACTTCTCCAGGGTGTACCCTGCCTCTCGCCCATAGTCAGCTGGGATAGGCTCCAGCTTGCCTGCGACCCTGTAGAACAGGATAAAGCGTCTAGAGATAATGAGATGAGATGTTTAGTTTACGGTCATCTTAAGAAGGTGACAGATTTTACGTTGCTATGGACGTAGTTACAACCACAGAATCTAAGGAACTGTTTTTTAGCACAAGCAATATAATCATATTTATAACAATAAAATCATTTTTAAATTAGTATTTTGTGTCAAATTATGGATTTCTTTAATAAAGATCCATTTAATAGGCTCCAGCTTGCCTGCGACCCTGCACAGGATAAGCAGTTATGGATAATGGATGGATTGATATCCATTTAATAAGCAGGATAATACAGGGTTAGTCAAAATTATGTTAACACTAATGGATTATTTTTCTCCTGAATGTGTGGTGCACCGTCACTGCTGCTGGGATAATTGGGTCCTACTTTTTTGACACCCCAACAGTGACATCAGACATCTACTTACCGTACAGATGGTGCAGCAGTACGCCATTAATGAACTTCCACTACAGATCTGATTGGTTTCTACCATTTAAGTGTTAACATAATTTTGACTAATCCTGTATACCGTGAGCCCGTCATTATTGCAAAATAAATTTCTTCAAGGTGACTCAGTGTCCCTCTGCTTCATGTCAGGGTTTATTTTGTCATAATGACCGGCTTGCTGTACTTTAAGCCATGGCCTAATGGTTAGAGAAGCAGCTTTAGGACCACACCGGTTCGATTCTCTGGACCAGCAGGAATGGCTGAAGTGCCCTTGAGCAAGACAACTAACCCCCAACTGTTCCCCAGGGTGCTCTGGGTATGGTGCACGTCACTCTGGATAAATAGAGCATCTGCTAAATGCCTGTAATGTAATAAATTATACTTTACATCAGCTGTGGACACTGTGGATATGAAGCATGGACAGTGTTTTTATCAGTAATGTCCACTGTGTTCAGTGTATTTGTGGTTTTAGTACACATTACTAAGAAAATCTAGAATTCTGGAGGTTACTGTAAGAAACTAATTAAAAGAGAATGTAAGAATAAGCTAAAACTTAGCAGTTGAAAGTTATTTTAAGTGACTATTTGAAAGTAAACCCTCCCATTGTGCTTAGAACATTTTAAAGAAATTAGCTTAAAGGAATTCCTAAATCCAATGTTTTCAATTTATCTACCAAACTTATCAACTTGCGTACCAAAATTATTAGCATAACCTGATTACTCACGAGTCTCGCTAATGAGGGAAATAAACAAGCAAGCTAAAATTTTTAGCTTGTTTTACTAAACACAGCTAGCTGCTTAGCTAACCTGGAGCCACCTCTGTCAGATTAAATCACTCCTGATATTATTAATTATATTAAACAGAAGCTAAACGACTATTTGAAATGGAGCACGTTCATTGGATACTGAATGAGGAGAGCAGTGACATCATTTTGTGTCCATTAATTTTGTCTGTTTTTTTTTTTTTTTAAATACTGTATTGGTTTCCTTCTTTTATAGGTGTCGGTGTTGTGTTTTTTATTATTATTAAAGACAGGACATTACACAATTATCGTGGTCATGGATTAATCATCTCATCTCATCTCATTATCTGTAGCCGCTTTATCCTTCTACAGGGTCGCAGGCAAGCTGGATCCTATCCCAGCTGACTACGGGCGAAAGGCGGGGTTCACCCTGGACAAGTCGCCAGGTCATCACAGGGCTGACACATAGACACAGACAACCATTCACACTCACATTCATACCTACGGTCAATTTAGAGTCACCAGTTAACCTAACCTGCATGTCTTTGGACTGTGGGGGAAACCGGAGCACCCGGAGGAAACCCACGCGGACACGGGGAGAACATGCAAACTCCACACAGAAAGGCCCTCGCCGGCCCCGGGGCTCGAACCCAGGACCTTCTTGCTGTGAGGCGACAGCGCTAACCACTACACCACCGTGCCGCCGGATTAATCATTAAAAATCATATTAATAAAGCATTTCACATGTTTTTATTACTTAGTCTTGGATGCAATGTTTTAATTTTCTCTAAAGTAACATTTTAATTTTTAGAATATACAGTGTGGAAATAAGGCCGGACCGATGGACATTGACCGGTAATTTTTGCATTTGTCCGTCTGTATTTCAAAAGCATCGAACAGGATGGCCCATGAAAAATTGTAAAGATATGGATATAATCTACATCTAATTTTCTTCCAGATGTTACACTGGGTGAATACATGATGTGGTAACACGGCCTGTGAAACAGGAGCCCCCGTGGGCCCGAATTTAAAAATTCATAACTCGGCCACCAAAGGTCCTAGCTCCACCAAAATTTACAAGCACCTCCTTCTCCCCGAGTGTCACACTAAATAAGACAATAATAATCCACTCAGTATCCTCTGGTGTTTTTATTGCATGATGCAGTTGAAGTAGTGTTTAAGGGTTGACAGGATTTGATTGATCCAGTCAGTTGATTAAGAGTTCAGTTTACATGAAGCAGTACAGTGTTAGGTTAAGTGCCAAACTGCCAATCAGTGGTTATGTTGTTGTTATTATTATGTGCATTTTTTATTCATAATAAGAATATTAGTCATAGTCATATGCTTTAGATTTTAAATTGTTTTTATTTTCTTCTATTTTCTAAGTTCTAGTCCAGCAGATTTTAGTCTGAATGCCAAATGATATGACCATGTCTAGTTTTGAGTCATTTTAAAAGTCATTTTATTGCAAAGTTAATCAGCCACTGGGGGTGCATAAGCGTACCCTTGGTGCCGGTCCCAAGCCTGGATAAATGGACAAGGTTGTGTCAGGAAGGGCATCCGGCATAAAACTGTGCCAAATCTAACATGCGGATTGAAAAGAGAAATACCATACCGGATTGGTCAGGGCTCGGGTTAACAACGGCCACCTCTGGTACTGTTGGTCAACAGGGTGCCGGTGGAAAGTGTACTACTGTTACATCAAAACAGAGAAGGAAAAAGACAGGGGGGAGGCGTGTTAGGAGAGAGCGTGAAAGACGGAAGGGAAGGAGCTTAGAATTGAGGGTAGGAACACTGAATGTGGGAACACTGACTGGCAGAGCGAGAGAGTTAGCAGGTATGATGGAAAGAAGGAAGTTGGACATTTTGTGTGTGCAGGAGACGAGGTGGAAAGGAAGCAAGGCCAAGAACATTGGAGATGGATGCAAGTTGTTTTATTATGGAGTCGATGGAAAGAGAAATGGTGTTGGTATTGTTTTGAGGGGAGAGTTGGCCAACAGTGTGATTGATGTGAAGAGTGGGTCAGATAGAGTGATAGGCATGAAGTTGGAGATTCAAGGAGTGGTAATCAATGTTGTGTGTGTGTACGCCCCACAGGTTGGATGTGAGAATGAAGAGAGAGAATCTTTCTGGGAAAAGATGGATGAAGTGGTACAAAGTATACTGAGGGAGGAGTGCATGCTGATAGGAACAGATTTCAATGGACATGTTGGTGAGAGAAACAGAGGAGATGAGGATGTGATGGGCAGATATGGTGTAAGAGAGAGAAATGTGGAAGGGCAAATGGTGGTTGATTTTTCGAAGAGGATGAATTTGGCAATAGTCAATACATACTTTGAGAAGAAAGAGCAGCAAAGGGTGACGTTTAAGAGTGGAGGAGGATCTGCACAGGTGGATGACATACTCTGCAGAAGGGGTAACCTGAAGGAGATTGGAGACTGTAAAGTGATGGCAGGGGAGAATGTAGCTAGACAACATCGAGTGGTCGTGTGCAGGATGAGCTTGAAAGTGAAAAAGAGGAAGCGTGAAATAGTGGAGCCAAAGATTAAGTGGTGGAAACTAAGAGGTTGAAGATCAGAAGGAGTTTAGGGAAGAAATGAGACGAGCATTGAGTGGTCATGGAAGTCTGCCAGAAGATTGGGATACTACTGCCATACTAGTAAGAGAGACAGCAAGGAAGGTGCTAGGGTGGTCATCGGGAAGGAGGAAGGAAGACAAGGACACATGGTGGTGGAACAAAGAAGTGCAGGAAATGATAAAAGAGAAGAGGCTAGCAAAGAAGAATTGGGGCGATCAGAGAGACGAGGAAAGCAGGCGGTTATACAGAGAGACGAGACAGAAGGTAAAAAGAGCGGTAGCGAAGGTGAAAGCAGATGCACACCAGGAGTTGTACGAAAGACTGGAGACCAAAGAAGGAGAGAAAGACCTGTACAGACTAGCTAGGCAGAGAAACAGGGAAGCAAGGGATGTACAGCAGGTAAGAGTGATGAAAGATGTAAATGGAAATGTGCTGACAAACAAAGAGAGTGTATTAAGAAGGTGGAAAGAGTACAGTACTTTGAGGATTTATTAAATGAGGAGAATCGAAGAGAGAAAAGGTCAGATTCGCTGGAGACGGCAAATCAGGAAGCAGAGTTGGTTAGTAAGGATGAGGTGAGGGCAGCCATGAAAAGAATGAAGACCGGGAAAGCAGTCGGACCAGATGGTGTCCCGATTGAGGCTTGGAGATGTTTGGGTGAGACAGCTGTGGAGTTCCTAACGAGATTGTTTAATAAGATCCTAGAGAATGAGAAAATGCCAAATGAATGGAGAAAGAGTGTGCTAGTCCCAATATACAAGAATAAGGGAGATGTACAGAGCTGCAGTAATTACAGAGGAATAAAATTGATGCGCCACACCATGAAGCTATGGGAAAGGGTATTGGAGGTGAGAGTGAGAAGAGAGGTAGCAGTCTGTGAACAGCAGTACAAGTTTATGCCAAAGAAGAGCACATCGGATGCAATTTTTGCTTTAAGCATGTGAATGGAGAAGTACAGGGAAGGCCAGAGAAAACTACATTGTGTGTTTGTAGACCTGGAGAAGGCATATGATAGAGTGCCGAGAGATCTCATCTCATCTCATCTCATCTCATTATCTCTAGCTGCTTTATCCTGTTCTACAGGGTCGCAGGCAAGCTGGAGCCTATCCCAGCTGACTATGGGCAAAAGGCGGGGTACACCCTGGACAAGTCGCCAGGTCATCACAGGGCTGACACATAGACACAGACAACCATTCACACTCACATTCACACCTATGCTCAATTTAGAGTCACCAGTTAACCTAACCTGCATGTCTTTGGACTGTGGGGGAAACCGGAGCACCCGGAGGAAACCCACGCGGACACGGGGAGAACATGCAAACTCCGCACAGAAAGGCCCTCGCCGCCCACGGGGCTCAAACCCGGACCTTCTTGCTGTGAGGCGACAGCGCTAACCACTACACCACCGTGCCGCCTGCCGAGAGATGAGTTATGGTATTGCATGAGAAAGTGTGGAGTGAATGAGAAGTATATTAGAGTGGTGCAAATCATGTATGAGAACAGTGAAACAGCAGTGAGGTGTGCAGTTGGAACGACTGAATGGTTCAAGGTGAAGGTGGGACTCCATCAAGGATCTGCTTTGAGTCCTTTCTTGTTTGCCATAGTGATGGATAGCTTGACGGACGAATTGAGGCAAGAGTCACCATGGAACATGATGTTTGTGGATGATATTGTGATATGTGGTGAAAGTCGAAAGGAGGTTGAGCTGGGTTTGGAGAGATGGAGAGATGCATTGGAACGAAAAGGAATGAAGGTGAGCAGGAGCAAAACAGAATACATGTGCATCAATGAGAATGGGGATGAGAGTGTAGTGAAGATGCAAGGAGTAGACATAAAGAAAGTTGGTGAATTCAAGTCCCTGGGGTCAACTGTGCCGGAAAATGGGGGCTGTGATAGTGAGGTGAGAAAGAGAGTGCAGGCAGGGTGGAGCAGGTGGATTTCGGGAGCCATTTGTGATAGGAAAGTCCCAGCGAAAGTGAAAGGTAAGATGTATAAGACAGTTGTGAGACCAGCTGTGATGTACAGTATGGATTGGAGACCGTACCCTTAACAAAGACACAGGAGGCAAAGTTGGAGGTGGCGGAGTTGAGGATGTTAAGGTTTGCGATGGGAGGTTTGACAGGATAAGGAACGAGCACATCAGAGGAAGAGCACATGTGGAGAGCTTGGGAATGAAGCTAAGAGAGACGATACTGAGATGGTCTGGGCACATCCTGAGAAGAGATGCAGAGCATGTTGAGGATGGAGCTGCCAGGCACACGGAAACGAGGATGGTCAAAGAGGAGATACATGGATGTGGTGAGAGAGGACATGGGTGTGGTAGAGAAGGATGTGGAAGACAGGGAGCAATGGAGACGAAAGATCCGCTGTGGTGACCTCTAATCGGGAACAGCCAAAAGAAGAAGAAGAAGAAGAAGATTTATTACAAAGTTACTTGGAATCTTATCCTCAAAATTTTAACTCTATTATGTCAGAATAATTGTATTATTAATTACTATTTTTTTATAGACTTATTATAAATATAGTATAAAAAATAGTGATTATAGCAATCTACTGCAAAAGAAAGCATCAAAGTAAAACCCACTTTCAATGTCTTTTTCTGGTTAATTTATGGTGTTTTAACCTCATGATGCTTTACTTTCATTTCTGTCAGGACTTAGCCCTGCTAGTACTTTTTTTTTAGCTGCTTATTCAGAAAGTAATGAGGCAATGACACAATGCCTTCTCCCCGTAAAATAAAAGGGATTTTTATGAAGAACATTTAAAGGTTCACCCAGTACATCTGTACACACCTGTAAATGAAAGCTGACAGTCAGATTTATAATCTCAGTGCTTCATTTCAAATCTAATACAGTGAAGAACACAATCGAAATAACAACAAATGTCACTGTTTCAATACTTAGGGATTGCACTGTATATTTACTTCAATTAATTCAAATGCTGATGACCTTCTCGTCTCTCTTCAGGCTCTGAAACAGTGAGACAATCTCCCAGAGAGGTACAGGCCAATGATCTGATTCAGGTATTACTTTCACAAACACTTTACTTACAAACAGTTTAACAATTGTTTTCCATTTCAGACAAACAGAGATTATGAAAATGACCAAAATGTACTTCCTCTCCAAGCAAGAGAAAGCGCCAAACCTGAATCTGTCTATCAGAGTCTCGATCCAACTACCAGGCAATCCGACTCAGTCTACCAGGGTCTGACCTTCATTCGTAAGCAATCAGACTCAGTCTACCAGGATCTGACCTTCACTCATAACCAATAAGATTCAGTCTGCAAGAGTGCAGTGTGGGAAATAAGGCCAGACTGGTGGACATTGACCGGTAATTTTTGCATTTGCCTGTCTGTATTTCAAAAGCATCAAAATGGATGGCCCATGAAAAATTGTAAAGATATGGATCTAATCTACTTCTAATTTTCTTCCAAATGATACACGTGGCGAATAAATGATGCTGTAACACAGCCTGTGAAACGGGCGCTCCCGCACGCCCAAATTTAAAAATTCATAACTTGGCCACCAATGGCCCTAGCCCTGCCAAAATTTACAGGCACATCCCTCTCCTTGAGCCCTTTCAAACCAGCCAGGCATGGCCCACTCTAACCATGGCTCGGCCCGCTATTCACCACGGAGCCCCGGAAAAAATTTAACACAAGCCCTGGCTCAAGCCAGCCTTTAAAAATTCATAACCTGGCCACTGATGGTCCTAGTCACATCAAACTTTACAGGCACCTCCCACGGGCAGAGTTTGTGGGGGGGCAGGGGGGGCACTGCTCCCTCTGGTGGCTGAAATATGTAACGACATTAAGTCTCATACAAAAGTATGCACAGCCTCTGAAAATTAACCAATCCTCGTAATTGGTTTACGGGAAGATTTTGTTTGGTTATCCTCGTAATTGGTTTACGGGAAGATTTTTGTTTGGTTATGTGGTTTAGCATTCTATACAAACTCTAGACAATTTGGCCGGAGTTTCTCTAAGCTCCGGTGAGGTGGGATGAGGGCTGATAGGGCATGCCCGCCCTCTGAGCACCAATACACATCAAGAAGAGCAAGGATTAACTCAAGCATACATCTCTTAATATTGTTAAAGAAGGCTAGAATTCTTCTGTGACCTTGTGTCTCACTGTGTATTGTACTGTTATGATAACACATTGCTCGAGACATAATATTGATATCTTTTTGAACATTCTATCAGGACGTGACCTGCTCAAGGTCTGACTACAGGCTCAGTTTTGAGTTATTCTCATGCAGGCATTTGCAATGATTAATATCCCTTGAGATCACACCTCAGCCCAGTAGATGACGGTAATACACATCAATTGTTAACCGCCAATAAATCGAAAGAAGAAGAAGAAAATTAACCATCGCCTTGTTGGGGCAGAGATGTAGCCTGGGCCCGCCCATCCTAAGCGTGACGCAACACGAGGGCCTGTTGCGAGCTTAGTCTGGCAAGGCAAGCTATCTACAGCTCTTCCAAGCTCCCGAAAAATCGGGAGCCAATCAACTTTGAGCATCTCCAACGGCCCTGGTTAGAGGCGTTGTAGCTTTCCCTAGGTGTGGGTGGAGCACAGAGGACGGCAGGACAGAGATCAGGTTCAACAAACAGTTTTATTGTTCCACTTTTCAGGGGACACAATAGGGTTTACGCAGACACACGCGCACACACACATCAGGTGTCTGGTTCGGGAGAGATCTCCTCTGCTCTCGCTCTCCCTCCCTAAATAGGGCGCGGTCCCTGGGAAGACACACAAACACAGGTTAATTGCTCTCAGGTGAAGTGAATCTGCCACTTACCTTCCCTGACTCCGCCCTCCTGTCACAGACCGGTGCTCGACCACGCCCCCGCTGCCACATACCCCCACCGCCCGACTCAGGCCGGGCAGCCGTCCGGCCCGCAGCCGACTCCCCCCCCCCTTGACGGGAGAGGAAGTCCGCCACGACCATCTGCGCCCCCGGCCTGTGGACCACCTTGAAATTAAAGGGTTGGAGCGCCAGATACCAACGGGTGATCCGCGCGTTGGCATCTTTCATGCGGTGGAGCCACTGGAGGGGCGCGTGGTCCGAACAGAGGGTGAAAGAGCGCCCCAGCAGGTAGTACCGGAGGGCGAGGACCGCCCATTTGATCGCCAGGCACTCCTTCTCAATCGTGCTGTAGCGCCCCTCACGCACTGACAGCTTCCGGCTGATGTATAGGACCGGGCGATCCTCCCCCTCCACCTGCTGGGACAAAACGGCCCCCAGCCCTCTGTCCGACGCATCCGTCTGTAACATAAAAGGGAGAGAGAAGTCACGGGAGTGTAAAAGTGGCCCCCCACACAGTGCAGCCTTTACCTCAGAGAGAGCCCGCTGGCACTGCTCCATCCACTGGACCGGATCTGGCGCCCCCTTTTTAGTGAGGTCAGTCAGCGGGCTGGTGACGTCCGAATAATTAGGTATAAACCTACGATAGTAGCCAGCCAGCCCCAGGAACTGTCTCACCCCCTTTTTGGTCTTGGGCCTCGGGCAGGCCGCAATCGCTGCTGTCTTATTAATTTGGGGACGCACCTGCCCGTTGCCCAAGTGGAAGCCCAGATACCGTACTTCCACCCGCCCAATCGCACACTTCTTTGGGTTGGCCGTGAGTCCCGCCCGTCTCAGCGACCTAAGGACGGCCCTCAGGTGTTGCAGGTGCCGCTGCCAGTCGTTACTATAAACGATAATGTCGTCCAGGTAGGCGGCCGCATAGGTGGCGTGGGGCCGGAGGACCTGGTCCATCAGCCGCTGAAACGTAGCGGGCGCCCCAAACAGCCCAAACGGAAGTGTGACGAACTGGTGTAAGCCGAACGGTGTGGAAAAGGCCGTTTTCTCCTGGGATAATGGAGTCAAGGGGATCTGCCAATATCCCTTCGTTAAATCCAGTGTCGAGTAAAAGCGAGCCGTGCCTAGTCGATCGAGCAGCTCATCAATACGAGGCATTGGGTACGCGTCGAATTTAGACACCGCGTTGACTTTTCTATAGTCCACACAGAACCGGACCGAGCCGTCGGCCTTGGGAACCAAGACCACCGGGCTGCTCCAGTCGCTGTGGGACTCCTCGACGATGCCCATTTCGAGCATGGCCTGAAGTTCTTCCCGAACCACCTTTTTTTTGTGTTCGGGTAGTCTATAAGGGCGGCTACGCACTACCACCCCCGGGGGTGTCTCTATGTGGTGTTCTATGAGGTTAGTGCGACCGGGCAGGGGTGAGAACACATCCGAAAACTTGGCCTGCAACTGGGCGACCTCCGTGAGTTGGGTCGGGGAGAGGTGGTCTCCACAGGGGACCGGAGAGGTACGTGATGCCAAATTCCCTTTTTGAACCTCCGGCCCCAGCTCCGCCTTCTCCGGAACTACCGACACCAACGCCACGGGGACCTCCTCGTTCCAGAGTTTGAGCAGATTGAGGTGGTAAATCTGTAGCGCCCCACCCCTGTCTGTTCGCCTCACCTCATAGTCGACATCCCCGACTCGCCGTGTGACCTCAAAGGGTCCTTGCCACTTGGCGATTAATTTGGAGCTCGACGTGGGCAAGAGTACGAGTACTTTATCTCCCGGTGTGAACTCTCTAAGGCGCGTACCCTTGTTGTACAGGCGGGCTTGCCGTTCCTGGGCCTGCCGCAAATTCTCCTGAGTTAGGTGGGTGAGCGTGTGGAGTTTTGCGCGCAGGTCCATAACGTACTGAATTTCATTCTTACTTTGTGAAGGTCCCTCCTCCCAATTTTCCCGCAGCACGTCTAGGATGCCGCGCGGCTTACGCCCATATAATAATTCGAACGGGGAGAACCCCGTGGAGGCTTGAGGGACCTCTCGCACTGAGAACAGCAAGGGTTCGAGCCACTTATCCCAATTACGTGCGTCCTCACTTACGAATTTTTTAATGATATTTTTGAGGGTGCGGTTGAACCGTTCTACTAAACCGTCCGTTTGTGGGTGATATACACTGGTGCGGATCGGCTTAATCCCCAATAACCCATACAGTTCGCGTAGTGTTCGTGACATAAACGTAGTGCCTTGATCAGTCAGAATCTCTTTCGGGATTCCAACTCGGGAGATGACACGGAAGAGTGCCTCTGCAATACTGCGTGCTGAGATATTGCGCAGAGGCACTACTTCCGGGTATCGCGTTGCATAGTCCACTAGAACTAATATAAAGCGGTACCCTCGTGCTGACCGATCTAATGGCCCGACGAGATCCATCCCAATTCTTTCAAACGGGGTCTCGATTAACGGTAGAGGGCGCAATGGCGCTTTTGGAATGGCCGCTGGATTTACTAACTGGCATTCGCGGCATGCCGTACACCACCTACGGACATCGCCGCGAATCCCCGGCCAATAGAATCGGGCCATTATTCGGGCTAGTGTTTTATCCTGCCCTAAGTGTCCAGCCATGGGATTAAAGTGAGCCGCCTGGAATACCAATTCCCGGCGGCTCTTTGGAATCAAAAGCTGCGTGACTCGCTCTTTAGTTTGAGTGTCCTGCGTCACTCGGTATAACCTATCCTTCATAATCGCGAAGTAGGGGAAGGACGGGGTGGCGTTCGGCTGGAGCGTTTGACCATCGATTACTCTCACTTGGTCAAACGCATGCCGCAGAGTCTCGTCTCGCGACTGCTCTAATGGGAAATCCGCGAGGGATTCCCCAATAGAGAGAGGAGGAGCCGGTAGCTCCTCACCCTGACGCGGAGATGACGTAGACGGCTCCGCGACAGCTGCTCCCGCCAAAACGACACCGGGACCTCCCCCTGTCAACTGGCAGGACCCACTCTCTACTAGGCGCGTCATTAAACCCCGAAATCCCGGCCAATCAGTCCCCAAAATTAACGAGTGGGTAAGGCGAGGATTAACCGCCGCCTTCACTATAAATTTTTCCCCTCTGAAAATAATGTGGACTGACACCAAAGGGTAGCTGTGAACATCCCCGTGCACACACAAAACCTTCACCCCTTGTGCTCCCCCCAATGCCTCGTTTTGAACCAGGCTTTGGCGAATTGAGGTCTGATTACAACCAGAATCCACCAATGCCTGATATGTAGCCCCTTGGATACTCACCGGTATGCGATACGCTCCGGCCCGATCGAGGGCGGCCTCTGGCGCGTCGGGGATCCGAACCACCGCGCCCACTTCCATTGCCGTGCACTGCTGTTGAAGGTGGTCCGGTTCCCCGCAGCGCCAGCAAACCGGCCCGGGCTTCCCCTCTGCACCGGTGCTCTGGGGCTCACTCACCTGAGGTGGGGGAGAGACAGACACAGAAGGGAGAAACGGGAGGGCACCGCGGGTGCGGCGGGCCGGCAGGGGTGGTGCCGGCCCCCGCCTCCGCGGTGGGGGAATGGGGCGAGGACGGGACACAGAAGGAGGGGAGAGAGAGAGAGAAAGAGAAGAGGAGAGAAGAGATGTCGACATCCGCTGTCCTGCCGCCGAGACAGCCGCCAGATGATCCTCCGCCAGCTCGACTGCCTGATCCAGCGACGCCGGGCGGTGGCACTGGACCCACTCCGCGGCTCCTGCTGGTAAGCGGGCGATGAACTGTTCCAGTACCACCTGATCGACGATTCCCTCGGCGTCGCGATCTTCGGCCCTCAGCCACCGCCAGCAGGTGTCCTGGAGCTGCTGGCCGAACGCGAACGGGCTGCCGACTTCCTCCATCCGCAGCGCGCGGAAGCGCTGGCGCTGCTGCTCCGGCGTGCGCCCCACGCGCTGAAGGACAGCCCGGCGAAGGTCGGCGTAGGCCAGCCGGCGATCGGCGGGGAGCTGTAGTGCAGCCAGCTGCGCCTCTCCCGTCAGGAGGGGGAGGAGGCGCGCCGCGCGCTGCTCCATCGGCCACCCCGAGGCTTCAGCGACCTGCTCGAATAACGTGAAGAAAGCCTCGGGGTCGTCCTGCGGGCCCATCTTAGTTAAGGTGAGGGGAGACGGGCCCGCGGCCGGAGCGCTGGCGGGCCCCGCCGACGCGAGGAGACGCCGGAACGCCTTGCGATCTTCTTGCTGGGCCAGCACCAGGGCATCGAAGCGCCGCTCTTGTTCCTTTCGGAGTGTGACGAGCGCCTGGTGCTGGCTTTGCTGAGCCGTGGCGAGGGCGTGGACCAGGTCGGTGAACGGGGAGGATTCCATGGGGCTGCTGGGTTGGTGCTCCATATCCCAGGTTTCAGCACCACTGTAGCTTTCCCTAGGTGTGGGTGGAGCACAGAGGACGGCAGGACAGAGATCAGGTTCAACAAACAGTTTTATTGTTCCACTTTTCAGGGGACACAATAGGGTTTACGCAGACACACGCGCACACACACATCAGGTGTCTGGTTCGGGAGAGATCTCCTCTGCTCTCGCTCTCCCTCCCTAAATAGGGCGCGGTCCCTGGGAAGACACACAAACACAGGTTAATTGCTCTCAGGTGAAGTGAATCTGCCACTTACCTTCCCTGACTCCGCCCTCCTGTCACAGACCGGTGCTCGACCACGCCCCCGCTGCCACAGGCGTGTTCAAGGCAGTGACGTAGTAGAACTGCGACCGGAAGCCATAGATTGTTTACAGAATCTATGCCGGAAGCGCTTCATTCACTAGAAACATTACGAACATGGAGCAGCGGCAAGCCTTTGACACAGCGGTAGATGCTGTATTGAAAGCATTCAACGGGAAGTTCTCATTGAAAACAGAGCAAAGAGCAGCCCTGGAGGTATTTATGTTTTTCCTCACTGTAAAAAATCCAACTCGGAAATTAGTTGCCTTAACTCAAATAACTAATTAACAAAGAAACTTATATGTCATGGAAGTTGCCGTAACTCACAAATGTGTTTTGCATGTCTGTTTTAAGTCAATGTTGAGAAAAATTGAGCTTGAAAGTCTGGAAAAATAAAATATGTACGTAAATTGCAGCAACGTCTTTGCCAAGTTGACGCAACTTTTTTGAAATATGACTGAGCATGCTCAGTAGGAGGCAACGTCCAAGAGGTCAGAAGAGCAATGAATCCACTGCAGCGCCATTGCAATCCACACCTCTTGTAACTTTGTTGGTGAGTGGAAGTGTCTGTTCAAGAATTTTTGCTTTGTTGTCTGATATGGTTGAAGTACTTTAAGTGTCTCTACCCAAGACAATATACCAACGAAAGCAGTTGTTTTTGTAAAGACCAACGGGAGGTTTTCTGAGAAGCAGTCGATTTAATTAAGCTGGGGCACGCTAGCTTCGCCCATGCATTCAACTGTGTTTGCTGTGGGCTGTCGAGCACGTTTGCTAGTTTAACCAACTGTTAGCCCTTATATTGTGCGTTCAGCTTTGTCTAACTATTTAGCGCACATTCGCCAGCTAAAACACGCCACAAAAGTGTTGTCTCTCCACATGTTACCCAATGTTCGCTTGGAGTAACTGGTTTGTCCTTAACATTTTACCAAGAGATTTCAGTGCACATAGGAGGTGAATTTAAGTAGGCTAGCCTATAGAAACATGTGTCACATGTTGGCTGGTTAGTCCAAGAAAGTTACACCAGAGCTAAAACACCATTTTGTCAGTGAGCCCAATTTAAATGTGTTGCATGGATGTGATTCGGACTAATTGCGCCTTTTGCTTTTGTAATACATTTTATACATTGTAAATAGACTTTGTGGTTGCCCTATATGCATGTTAAGTTATGTTCATCAGTTTAGATGTTTCATGGTACCTAACATTACTTGTAATGGGTGAGCACACCAGCTTGCTCTTCTGCTGGTGTCACGTGATAGCCTGCTTTTGCCCGCGAGGTGAATCGAAGTATTAGAAACACATGGCGCATGTTGGCTGATTAGTCAAAGAAATTTAAATCAAAACACCAGTTTGTCATCGAGCCCGAGTAGTTGTACAGTTTAAATTGAATATGGTCTTGTATGCATGTGATTCAGACTAATTGTGCCTTTTTGCTGTTGTAATACATTTCATAAATTGTAAATAGACTCTGTAGTTGCCCTATACAGTATGCATGCATGTACAGTATGCATGTTTAGTTAAGCTTGTCAGTTTAGAGGTTTATTCATGGTGTTACCCTACATTACTTGTGAGCACACCAGCTTACCCCTCTGCTGGTGTTAGCATGTGATAGGCTCCTTGCTATTTTTTCATGTAGGTTATTCATGGCATTTTCCTTATCAGAAGTGTTTATTCTGTTTATCTCTCTCTCTCTTCATCTTAGTGAATGGTGATGCAGTGCAAATTCTGTACATTTTCACACCACAGCACAGAGACTCTTCTGAGACACCACAGAATTCACCACGGTCATGTAGGTGCCCGCTGGTCATGTTTTTTCAATGATTGTGTCTGTTCTTTTAAAACATCTGGTTCATTAAGATGTCATCTGTCTAACTTCCACTCACAATCACAAACACATGTACAGAACACAACATTTACATGTGAACTATGTGATTTCAAGGACGTGTGTGATGAAAAGCAGATTTTCAGTCATTTAGGATTGCATTTAAGGAGTCGTCAGACAGTTAGATGCCCATTTGTAAATTGTGATTTCAGAAGCAATGTGGTGTCTACTTTCAGTAGTCACAGAAGTAGGTTGCATAAACACCACACTGTGAAAGATATAAGGACAGCTGAAAGTGATGTTGTTGAAACAGAGCCTGTAGATGAAGACCGAGTTGGACAGTCAGCTAGTGAACATGTCTGTGAACATATTCCCTCTTCATCAGCAGTAAGTGATTGTGAAGATAGAGTAGATGCACCTTCTCTAGAGCACAGACTTGCTTCACTTTTTCTTTGTATGCAGACAACATTGCATATTTCAAGACAGGCCACACAGAAAATTATAGAGGAGTTGAATGACATAGTTCATTATTCAAGATTACGTGCACAGCAAAATGTGAGAGGGGTACTTCTTAAACACAGCCAGGAAGTTGATGACCGTGTTGTCGAGGAGGTGACTGAAGCCGTGCTTAGAGCTAACCCATTTTATGAGAGTACTAAAGCAAAGGGTGCTCTATCCACTGATTATCGTAGGAACAGTTACTATTTACAAAACTTTCCAGTAGTACAACCAGTAGAGTATCTTTATGATGGTGCGTCAAAGAAATGCTTTGTCTATGTACCAGTTTTGCAGATGCTTGAACGTCTACTTTGTTGCCAGGATGTGGTTGGAAACATTCATTTCACTGGAGAGACGACTCCTGGGTTTTTTCAGTCATTCAGAGATGGGCGATACTTTCAATGCAATAAACTGTTTGGAGAGGAAGAGTCTAGCTTGGCTTTAGCTTTTTACACCGATGATTTTGAAGTTTGCAATCCATTGGGTACTTCCAGAAAAAAAACATAAAATCACAGCAGTTTATTGGGTACCACTGAACTTACCTGCAAAGTTCCGATCATCTTTGTCATCTATTCAGCTGGCTGCTCTTGGTAGGAGTGATGATGTGAAGCAGTATGGATTTGACAGATTCTTTGCACCTTTGTTGAGAGACATTTCAATCTTGGAAAAGGAAGGGATATATGTTGAGGCAAAACGACACAGTGTGAAAGGCAGCATTTTTTGTGTCTGTGCTGATAACCTGGCAGCACATGGCTTGGCTGGCTTTCAAGAGAGTTTTTCAGTGTCCAATTTCTGCAGATTTTGTCTGATCAACCGCGAGACACTACAACAAACTCCTCCTTCTAATTTTCAGATGAGAACAACTGAGCAGCACAACAACCTGCTGGCAAATATCGACGGCAACAACATTCTTTATGGTGTGAAAGGTGAGTGTGCTTTAAGCAAACAGCTAGCCTATTTCCACCCCATCACCGGCTTTCCTCCTGACCTCCTTCATGATCTCTTTGAGGGAATTGTGCCAGTAGAGTTATCCTTGTGCCTGAAAGAACTAATCAGAAAAGAATTCATTTCCTTTGATTATCTCAACAGTACGATAATGTCATTCCCGTACATGTATTACGACAAGGTTAATAAACCTCACAAAATCCCAAAATCAAGTTTCTTGAGAGGCACTGGCTGGGGCAATGGCCATGAAAATTGGACTTTGTTGAGGCTATTGCCTCTTATGATTGGTAGTTGTGTACCGGAAAACGAGCCAGCATGGGAAATTCTTATGGATCTCAAAGACATCACTGAAATTGTAGTCAGCACAAAATTCTCTGAGACATCACTGAACTATTTGGAAAGTAAAATAGCAGACCATCGTAGCTTGCTAATTCAGACGTTCCCTGACATCCGTTTACGTCCCAAGCATCATTACTTGGAACATTATCCACATCTGGTTAGGTGTTTTGGTCCCTTGGTTGAGCTATGGACAATGCGTTTCGAGGCGAAACACAGTTTTTTTAAGACAGTTGTCCATGATGTCCAAAATTTTAAGAACATTCTTGTTACCCTAGCATCCAAACACCAGTTGATGGTAGCATATCACCTGGATTCAAATGTATTCAGACAGCGTATCCATGTGGAGAATGTCAGAGTTGTTCAGGTTACATCTTTAGATGCAACATGGAGGGATACTGTACAGAGAAGGTGTTCACATCTCACCACAGTGTCTTTGTCATCTGATGTTCAAGTGGATGGAATTAGATACAGAGAGGGCATGATTATCTCTGCAGGTCAGTGTGGTGGCCTACCAGAATTCTATAGAATACATAGAATTCTTGTTGCAGAAAACATTGGGTTTTTGTGCATAAAGCACCCATCTTGGTACATTGAACATGTTCGATCATTTGAGTTGGATGTAACAAGTTATGCTGAAACTGACATTTTGATGCTTGAGGACTTGAATGACTTTTATCCTTTGATAGCCTACTCTGTCAGGGG
The DNA here is from genome assembly GCF_027579695.1 of Neoarius graeffei. Taxonomy (NCBI): domain Eukaryota; kingdom Metazoa; phylum Chordata; class Actinopteri; order Siluriformes; family Ariidae; genus Neoarius; species Neoarius graeffei. The sequence continues at coordinate 65,329,135 of NC_083586.1, read as the reverse complement.
GAAACTCCTTGTGTCGCCAAAGAAATTTCTAATGCACTGATTTGGTCATTGGTAACTACAGGGTGTATCAAAAAATGTACACACACTTTAAACCATTGTAAAGTAGGTGTTTCTTAAAATTCATTTATTTTTCATAATAAATAAAATATAAACATATTATATATAAACATAAATAAAAAAACATATTTTTTATAATCATATTTATAACAATAAAATCATTTTTAAATTAGTATTTTGTGTCAAATTATGGATTTCTTTAATAAAGATCCATTTAATAGGCTCCAGCTTGCCTGCGACCCTGCACAGGATAAGCAGTTATGGATAATGGATGGACTGATATCCATTTAATAAGCAGGATAATACAGGGTTAGTCAAAATTATGTTAACACTAATGGATTATTTTTCTCCTGAATGTGTGGTGCACCGTCACTGCTGCTGGGATAATTGGGTCCTACTTTTTTGACACCCCAACAGTGACGTCAGACATCTACTTACCGTACAGATGGTGCAGCAGTACGCCATTGATGAACTTCCACTACAGATCTGATTGGTTTCTACCATTTAAGTGTTAACATAATTTTGACTAATCCCGTATACCGTGAGCCCGTCATTATTGCAAAATAAATTTCTTCAAGGTGACTCAGTGTCCCTCTGCTTCATGTCAGGGTTTATTTTGTCATAATGACCGGCTTGCTGTACTTTAAGCCATGGCCTAATGGTTAGAGAAGCAGCTTTAGGACCACACCGGTTCGATTCTCTGGACCAGCAGGAATGGCTGAAGTGCCCTTGAGCAAGACACCTAACCCCCAACTGTTCCCCAGGGTGCTCTGGGTATGGTGCACGTCACTCTGGATAAATGGAGCATCTGCTAAATGCCTGTAATGTAATAAATTATACTTTACATCAGCTGTGGACACTATGGATATGAAGCATGGACAGTGTTTTTATCAGTAATGTCCACTGTGTTCCGTGTATTTGTGGTTTTAGTACACATTACTAAGAAAATCTAGAATTCTGGAGGTTACTGTAATAAACTAATTAAAAGAGAATGTAAGAATAAGCTAAAACTTAGCAGTTGAAAGTTATTTTAAGTGACTATTTGAAAGTAAGCCCTCCCATTGTGCTTAGAACATTTTAAAGAAATTAGCTTAAAGGAATTCCTAAATCCAATGTTTTCAACTTATCTACCAAACTTATCAACTTGCGTACCAAAATTATTAGCATAACCTGATTACTCACGAGTCTCGCTAATGAGGGAAATAAACAAGCAAGCTAAAATTTTTAGCTTGTTTTACTAAACACAGCTAGCTGCTTAGCTAACCTGGAGCCACCTCTGTTAGATTAAATCACTCCTGATTTATTATTAATTATATTAAACAGAAGCTAAACGACTATTTGAAATGGAGCACCTTCATTGGATACTGAATGAGGAGAGCAGTGACATCATTTTGTGTCCATTAATTTTGTCTGTGTAGATATTTTTTTAAATACTGTATTGGTTTACTTCCTTTATAGGTGTCGGTGTTGTGTTTTTTATTATTATTAAAGACAGGACATTACACAATTATCGTGGTCATGGATTAATCATCTCATCTCATCTCATTATCTGTAGCCGCTTTATCCTTCTACAGGGTCGCAGGCAAGCTGGATCCTATCCCAGCTGACTACGGGTGAAAGGCGGGGTACACCCTGGACAAGTCGCCAGGTCATCACAGGGCTGACACATAGACACAGACAACCATTCACACTCCCATTCACACCTACGCTCAATTTAGAGTCACCAGTTAACCTAACCTGCATGTCTTTGGACTGTGGGGGAAACCGGAGCACCCGGAGGAAACCCACGCGGACACGGGGAGAACATGCAAACTCCACACAGAAAGGCCCTCGCCGGCCCCGGGGCTCGAACCCAGGACCTTCTTGCTGTGAGGCGACAGCGCTAACCACTACACCACCGTGCCGCCGGATTAATCATTAAAAATCATATTAATAAAGCATTTCACATGTTTTTATTACTTAGTCTTGGATGCAATGTTTTAATTTTCTCTAAAGTAACATTTTAATTTTTAGAATATACAGTGCGGAAATAAGGCCGGACCGATGGACATTGACCGGTAATTTTTGCATTTGTCCGTCTGTATTTCAAAAGCATCGAACAGGATGGCCCATGAAAAATTGTAAAGATATGGATATAATCTACATCTAATTTTCTTCCAGATGTTACACTGGGTGAATACATGATGTGGTAACACGGCCTGTGAAACAGGAGCCCCCATGGGCCCGAATTTAAAAATTCATTACTCGGCCACCAAAGGTCCTAGCTCCACCAAAATTTACAAGCACCTCCTTCTCCCCGAGTGTCACACTAAATAAGACAATAATAATCCACTCAGTATCCTCTGGTGTTTTTATTGCATGATGCAGTTGAAGTAGTGTTTAAGGGTTGACAGGATTTGATTGATCCAGTCAGTTGATTAAGAGTTCAGTTTACATGAAGCAGTACAGTGTTAGGTTAAGTGCCAAACTGCCAATCAGTGGTTATGTTGTTGTTATTATTATGTGCATTTTTTATTCATAATAAGAATATTAGTCATAGTCATATGCTTTAGATTTTAAATAGTTTTTATCTTCTATTTTCTAAGTTCTAGTCCAGCAGATTTTAGTCTGAATGCCAAATGATATGACCATGTCTAGTTTTGAGTCATTTTAAAAGTCATTTTATTGCAAAGTTAATCAGCCACTGGGGGTGCATAAGCGTACCCTTGGTGCCGGTCCCAAGCCTGGATAAATGGACAAGGTTGTGTCAGGAAGGGCATCCAGCATAAAACTGTGCCAAATCTAACATGCGGATTGAAAAGAGAAATACCATACCGGATTGGTCAGGGCTCGGGTTAACAACGGCCACCTCTGGTACTGTTGGTCAACAGGGTGCCGGTGGAAAGTGTACTACTGTTACATCAAAACAGAGAAGGAAAAAGACAGGGGGGAGGCGTGTTAGGAGAGAGCGTGAAAGATGGAAGGGAAGGAGCTTAGAATTGAGGGTAGGAACACTGAATGTGGGAACACTGACTGGCAGAGCGAGAGAGTTAGCAGGTATGATGGAAAGAAGGAAGTTGGACATTTTGTGTGTGCAGGAGACGAGGTGGAAAGGAAGCAAGGCCAAGAACATTGGAGATGGATGCAAGTTGTTTTATTGTGGAGTGGATGGAAAGAGAAATGGTGTTGGTATTGTTTTGAGGGGAGAGTTGGCCAACAGTGTGATTGATGTGAAGAGGGGGTCAGATAGAGTGATAGGCATGAAGTTGGAGATTCAAGGAGTGGTAATCAATGTTGTGTGTGTGTACGCCCCACAGGTTGGATGTGAGAATGAAGAGAGAGAATCTTTCTGGGAAAAGATGGATGAAGTGGTACAAAGTATACTGAGGGAGGAGTGCATGCTGATAGGAACAGATTTCAATGGACATGTTGGTGAGAGAAACAGAGGAGATGAGGACGTGATGGGCGGATATGGTGTAAGAGAGAGAAATGTGGAAGGGCAAATGGTGGTTGATTTTTCAAAGAGGATGAATTTGGCAATAGTCAATACATACTTTGAGAAGAAAGAGCAGCACAGGGTGATGTTTAAGAGTGGAGGAGGATCTGCACAGGTGGATGACATACTCTGCAGAAGGGGTAACCTGAAGGAGATTGGAGACTGTAAAGTGATGGCAGGGGAGAATGTAGCTAGACAACATCGAGTGGTCGTGTGCAGGATGAGCTTGAAAGTGAAAAAGAGGAAGTGTGAAATAGTGGAGCCAAAGATTAAGTGGTGGAAACTAAAAGAGGTTGAAGATCAGAAGGAGTTTAGGGAAGAAATGAGACGAGCATTGAGTGGTCATGGAAGTCTGCCAGAAGATTGGGATACTACTGCCATACTAGTAAGAGAGACAGCAAGGAAGGTGCTAGGGTGGTCATCGGGAAGGAGGAAGGAAGACAAGGACACATGGTGGTGGAACAAAGAAGTGCAGGAAATGATAAAAGAGAAGAGGCTAGCAAAGAAGAATTGGGGCGATCAGAGAGACGAGGAAAGCAGGCGGTTATACAGAGAGACGAGACAGAAGGTAAAAAGAGCGGTAGCGAAGGTGAAAGCAGATGCACACCAGGAGTTGTACGAAAGACTGGAGACCAAAGAAGGAGAGAAAGACCTGTACAGACTAGCTAGGCAGAGAAACAGGGAAGCAAGGGATGTACAGCAGGTAAGAGTGATGAAAGATGTAAATGGAAATGTGCTGACAAACAAAGAGAGTGTATTAAGAAGGTGGAAAGAGTACTTTGAGGATTTATTAAATGAGGAGAATCCAAGAGAGAAAAGGTCAGATTCATTGGAGACAACAAATTAGGAAGCAGAGTTGGTTAGTAAGGATGAGGTGAGGGCAGCCATGAAAAGAATGAAGACTGGGAAAGCAGTCAGACCAGATGGTATCCCGATTGAGGCTTGGAGATGTTTGGGTGAGACGGCTGTGGAGTTCCTGACGAGATTGTTTAATAAGATCCTAGAGAATGAGAAAATGCTAAATGAATGGAGAAAGAGTGTGCTAGTCCCAATATACAAGAATAAGGGAGATGTACAGAGCTGCAGTAATTACAGAGGAATAAAATTGATACGCCACACCATGAAGCTATGGGAAAGGGTATTGGAGGTGAGAGTGAGAAGAGAGGTAGCAATCTGTGAACAGCAGTACAAGTTTATGCCAAAGAAGAGCACATCGGATGCAATTTTTGCTTTAAGCATGTGAATGGAGAAGTACAGGGAAGGCCAGAGAAAACTACATTGTGTGTTTGTAGACCTGGAGAAGGCATATGATAGAGTGCCGAGAGATCTCATCTCATCTCATTATCTCTAGCTGCTTTATCCTGTTCTACAGGGTCGCAGGCAAGCTGGAGCCTATCCCAGCTGACTATGGGCAAAAGGTGGGGTACACCCTGGACAAGTCGCCAGGTCATCACAGGGCTGACACATAGACACAGACAACCATACACACTCACATTCACACCTACGCTCAATTTAGAGTCACCAGTTAACCTAACCTGCATGTCTTTGGACTGTGGGGGAAACCGGAGCACCCGGAGGAAACCCACGCGGACACGGGGAGAACATGCAAACTCCGCACAGAAAGGCCCTCGCCGCCCACGGGGCTCAAACCCGGACCTTCTTGCTGTGAGGCGACAGCGCTAACCACTACACCACCGTGCCGCCTGCCGAGAGATGAGTTATGGTATTGCATGAGAAAGTGTGGAGTGAATGAGAAGTATATTAGAGTGGTGCAAATCATGTATGAGAACAGTGAAACAGCAGTGAGGTGTGCAGTTGGAACGACTGAATGGTTCAAGGTGAAGGTGGGACTCCATCAAGGATCTGCTTTGAGTCCTTTCTTGTTTGCCATAGTGATGGATAGCTTGACGGACGAATTGAGGCAAGAGTCACCATGGAACATGATGTTTGTGGATGATATTGTGATATGTGGTGAAAGTCGAAAGGAGGTTGAGCTGGGTTTGGAGAGATGGAGAGATGCATTGGAACGAAAAGGAATGAAGGTGAGCAGGAGCAAAACAGAATACATGTGCATCAATGAGAATGGGGATGAGAGTGTAGTGAAGATGCAAGGAGTAGACATAAAGAAAGTTGGTGAATTCAAGTACCTGGGGTCAACTGTGCCGGAAAATGGGGGCTGTGATAGTGAGGTGAGAAAGAGAGTGCAGGCAGGGTGGAGCAGGTGGATTTCGGGAGCCATTTGTGATAGGAAAGTCCCAGCGAAAGTGAAAGGTAAGATGTATAAGACAGTTGTGAGACCAGCTGTGATGTACAGTATGGATTGGAGACCGTACCCTTAACAAAGAGACAGGAGGCAAAGTTGGAGGTGGCGGAGTTGAGGATGTTAAGGTTTGCGATGGGAGGTTGGACAGGATAAGGAACGAGCACATCAGAGGAAGAGCACATGTGGAGAGCTTGGGAATTAAGCTAAGAGAGACGATACTGAGATGGTATGGGCACATCCTGAGAAGAGATGCAGAGCATGTTGAGGATGGAGCTGCCAGGCACACGGAAACGAGGAAGGTCAAAGAGGAGATACATGGATGTGGTGAGAGAGGACATGGGTGTGGTAGAGAAGGATGTGGAAGACAGGGAGCAATGGAGACGAAAGATCCGCTGTGGTGACCTCTAATCGGGAACAGCCAAAAGAAGAAGAAGAAGAAGATTTATTACAAAGTTACTTGGAATCTTATCCTCAAAATTTTAACTCTATTATGTCAGAATAATTGTATTATTAATTACTATTTTTTATAGACTTATTATAAATATAGTATAAAAAATAGTGATTATAGCAATCTACTGCAAAAGAAAGCATCAAAGTAAAACCCACTTTCAATGTCTTTTTCTGGTTAATTTATGGTGTTTTAACCTCATGATGCTTGACTTTCATTTCTGTCAGGACTTAGCCCTGCTAGTACTTTTTTTTTAGCTGCTTATTCAGAAAGTAATGAGGCAATGACACAATGCCTTCTCCCCGTAAAATAAAAGGGATTTTTATGAAGAACATTTAAAGGTTCACCCAGTACATCTGTACACACCTGTAAATGAAAGCTGACAGTCAGATTTATAATCTCAGTGCTTCATTTCAAATCTAATACAGTGAAGAACACAATCAAAAGAACAACAAATGTCACTGTTTCAATACTTAGGGATTGCACTGTATATTTACTTCAATTAATTCAAATGCTGATGACCTTCTCGTCTCTCTTCAGGCTCTGAAACAGTGAGACAATCTCCCAGAGAGGTACAGGCCAATGATCTGATTCAGGTATTACTTTCACAAACACTTTACTTACAAACAGTTTAACAATTGTTTTCCATTTCAGACAAACGGAGATTATGAAAATGACCAAAATGTACTTCCTCTCCAAGCAAGAGAAAGCGCCAAACCTGAATCTGTCTATCAGAGTCTCGATCCAACTACCAGGCAATCCGACTCAGTCTACCAGGGTCTGACCTTCACTCGTAAGCAATCAGACTCAGTCTACCAGGATCTGACCTTCACTCATAACCAATAAGATTCAGTCTGCAAGAGTGCAGTGTGGGAAATAAGGCCAGAGTGGTGGACATTGACCGGTAATTTTTGCATTTGCCTGTCTGTATTTCAAAAGCATCAAACTGGATGGCCCATGAAAAATTGTAAAGATATGGATCTAATCTACTTCTAATTTTCTTCCAAATGATACACGTGGCGAATAAATGATGCTGTAACACAGCCTGTGAAACGGGCGCTCCCGCACGCCCAAATTTAAAAATTCATAACTTGGCCACCAATGGCCCTAGCCCTGCCAAAATTTACAGGCACATCCCTCTCCTTGAGCCCTTTCAAACCAGCCAGGCATGGCCCACTCTAACCATGGCTCGGCCCACTATTCACCACGGAGCCCCGGAAAAAATTTAACACAAGCCCTGGCTCAAGCCAGCCTTTAAAAATTCATAACCTGGCCACTGATGGTCCTAGTCACATCAAACTTTACAGGCACCTCCCACGGGCAGAGTTTGTGGGGGGGCAGGGGGGGCACTGCTCCCTCTGGTGGCTGAAATATGTAACGACATTAAGTCTCATACAAAAGTATGCACAGCCTCTGAAAATTAACCAATCCTCGTAATTGGTTTACGGGAAGATTTTGTTTGGTTATCCTCGTAATTGGTTTACGGGAAGATTTTTGTTTGGTTATGTGGTTTAGCATTCTATACAAACTCTAGACAATTTGGCCGGAGTTTCTCTAAGCTCCGGTGAGGTGGGATGAGGGCTGATAGGGCATGCCCGCCCTCTGAGCACCAATACACATCAAGAAGAGCAAGGATTAACTCAAGCATATATCTCTTAAGATTGTTAAAGAAGGCTAGAATTCTTCTGTGACCTTGTGTCTCACTGTGTATTGTACTGTTATGATAACACATTGCTCGAGACATAATATTGATATCTTTTTGAACATTCTATCAGGACGTGACCTGCTCAAGGTCTGACTACAGGCTCAGTTTTGAGTTATTCTCATGCAGGCATTTGCAATGATTAATATCCCTTGAGATCACACCTCAGCCCAGTAGATGACGGTAATACACATCAATTGTTAACCGCCAATAAATCGAAAGAAGAAGAAGAAAATTAACCATCGCCTTGTTGGGGCAGAGATGTAGCCTGGGCCCGCCCATCCTAAGCGTGACGCAACACGAGGGCCTGTTGCGAGCTTAGTCTGGCAAGGCAAGCTATCTACAGCTCTTCCAAGCTCCCGAAAAATCGGGAGCCAATCAACTTTGAGCATCTCCAACGGCCCTGGGTAGAGGCGTGTTCAAGGCAGTGACGTAGTAGAACTGCGACCGGAAGCCATAGATTGTTTACAGAATCTATGCCGGAAGCGCTTCATTCACTAGAAACATTACGAACATGGAGCAGCGGCAAGCCTTTGACACAGCGGTAGATGCTGTATTGAAAGCATTCAACGGGAAGTTCTCATTGAAAACGGAGCAAAGAGCAGCCCTGGAGGTATTTATGTTTTTCCTCACTGTAAAAAATCCAACTCGGAAATTAGTTGCCTTAACTCAAATAACTAATTAACAAAGAAACTTATATGTCATGGAAGTTGCCGTAACTCACAAATGTGTTTTGCATGTCTGTTTTAAGTCAATGTTGAGAAAAATTGAGCTTGAAAGTCTGGAAAAATAAAATATGTACGTAAATTGCAGCAACGTCTTTGCCAAGTTGACGCAACTTTTTTGAAATATGACTGAGCATGCTCAGTAGGAGGCAACGTCCAAGAGGTCAGAAGAGCAATGAATCCACTGCAGCGCCATTGCAATCCACACCTCTTGTAACTTTGTTGGTGAGTGGAAGTGTCTGTTCAAGAATTTTTGCTTTGTTGTCTGATATGGTTGAAGTACTTTAAGTGTCTCTACCCAAGACAATATACCAACGAAAGCAGTTGTTTTTGTAAAGACCAACGGGAGGTTTTCTGAGAAGCAGTCGATTTAATTAAGCTGGGGCACGCTAGCTTCGCCCATGCATTCAACTGTGTTTGCTGTGGGCTGTCGAGCACGTTTGCTAGTTTAACCAACTGTTAGCCCTTATATTGTGCGTTCAGCTTTGTCTAACTATTTAGCGCACATTCGCCAGCTAAAACACGCCACAAAAGTGTTGTCTCTCCACATGTTACCCAATGTTCGCTTGGAGTAACTGGTTTGTCCTTAACATTTTACCAAGAGATTTCAGTGCACATAGGAGGTGAATTTAAGTAGGCTAGCCTATAGAAACATGTGTCACATGTTGGCTGGTTAGTCCAAGAAAGTTACACCAGAGCTAAAACACCATTTTGTCAGTGAGCCCAATTTAAATGTGTTGCATGGATGTGATTCGTACTAATTGCGCCTTTTGCTTTTGTAATACATTTTATACATTGTAAATAGACTTTGTGGTTGCCCTATATGCATGTTAAGTTACGTTCATCAGTTTAGATGTTTCATGGTACCTAACATTACTTGTAATGTGTCACGTGATAGCCTGCTTTTGCCCGCGAGGTGAATCGAAGTATTAGAAACACATGGCGCATGTTGGCTGATTAGTCAAAGAAATTTAAATCAAAACACCAGTTTGTCATCGAGCCCGAGTAGTTGTACAGTTTAAATTGAATATGGTCTTGTATGCATGTGATTCAGACTAATTGTGCCTTTTTGCTGTTGTAATACATTTCATAAATTGTAAATAGACTCTGTAGTTGCCCTATACAGTATGCATGCATGTACAGTATGCATGTTTAGTTAAGCTTGTCAGTTTAGAGGTTTATTCATGGTGTTACCCTACATTACTTGTGAGCACACCAGCTTACCCCTCTGCTGGTGTTAGCATGTGATAGGCTCCTTGCTATTTTTTCATGTAGGTTATTCATGGCATTTTCCTTATCAGAAGTGTTTATTCTGTTTATCTCTCTCTCTCTTCATCTTAGTGAATGGTGATGCAGTGCAAATTCTGTACATTTTCACACCACAGCACAGAGACTCTTCTGAGACACCACAGAATTCACCACGGTCATGTAGGTGCCCGCTGGTCATGTTTTTTCAATGATTGTGTCTGTTCTTTTAAAACATCTGGTTCATTAAGATGTCATCTGTCTAACTTCCACTCACAATCACAAACACATGTACAGAACACAACATTTACATGTGAACTATGTGATTTCAAGGACGTGTGTGATGAAAAGCAGATTTTCAGTCATTTAGGATTGCATTTAAGGAGTCGTCAGACAGTTAGATGCCCATTTGTAAATTGTGATTTCAGAAGCAATGTGGTGTCTACTTTCAGTAGTCACAGAAGTAGGTTGCATAAACATCACACTGTGAAAGATATAAGGACAGCTGAAAGTGATGTTGTTGAAACAGAGCCTGTAGATGAAGACCGAGTTGGACAGTCAGCTAGTGAACATGTCTGTGAACATATTCCCTCTTCATCAGCAGTAAGTGATTGTGAAGATAGAGTAGATGCACCTTCTCTAGAGCATAGACTTGCTTCACTTTTTCTTTGTATGCAGACAACATTGCATATTTCAAGACAGGCCACACAGAAAATTATAGAGGAGTTGAATGACATAGTTCATTATTCAAGATTACGTGCACAGCAAAATGTGAGAGGGGTACTTCTTAAACACAGCCAGGAAGTTGATGACCGTGTTGTCGAGGAGGTGACTGAAGCCGTGCTTAGAGCTAACCCATTTTATGAGAGTACTAAAGCAAAGGGTGCTCTATCCACTGATTATCGTAGGAACAGTTACTATTTACAAAACTTTCCAGTAGTACAACCAGTAGAGTATCTTTATGATGGTGCGTCAAAGAAATGCTTTGTCTATGTACCAGTTTTGCAGATGCTTGAACGTCTACTTTGTTGCCAGGATGTGGTTGGAAACATTCATTTCACTGGAGAGACGACTCCTGGGTTTTTTCAGTCATTCAGAGATGGGCGATACTTTCAATGCAATAAACTGTTTGGAGAGGAAGAGTCTAGCTTGGCTTTAGCTTTTTACACCGATGATTTTGAAGTTTGCAATCCATTGGGTACTTCCAGAAAAAAAACATAAAATCACAGCAGTTTATTGGGTACCACTGAACTTACCTGCAAAGTTCCGATCATCTTTGTCATCTATTCAGCTGGCTGCTCTTGGTAGGAGTGATGATGTGAAGCAGTATGGATTTGACAGATTCTTTGCACCTTTGTTGAGAGACATTTCAATCTTGGAAAAGGAAGGGATATATGTTGAGGCAAAACGACACAGTGTGAAAGGCAGCATTTTTTGTGTCTGTGCTGATAACCTGGCAGCACATGGCTTGGCTGGCTTTCAAGAGAGTTTTTCAGTGTCCAATTTCTGCAGATTTTGTCTGATCAACCGCGAGACACTACAACAAACTCCTCCTTCTAATTTTCAGATGAGAACAACTGAGCAGCACAACAACCTGCTGGCAAATATCGACGGCAACAACATTCTTTATGGTGTGAAAGGTGAGTGTGCTTTAAGCAAACAGCTAGCCTATTTCCACCCCATCACCGGCTTTCCTCCTGACCTCCTTCATGATCTCTTTGAGGGAATTGTGCCAGTAGAGTTATCCTTGTGCCTGAAAGAACTAATCAGAAAAGAATTCATTTCCTTTGATTATCTCAACAGTACGATAATGTCATTCCCGTACATGCATTACGACAAGGTTAATAAACCTCACAAAATCCCAAAATCAAGTTTCTTGAGAAGCACTGGCTGGGGCAATGGCCATGAAAATTGGACTTTGTTGAGGCTATTGCCTCTTATGATTGGTAGTTGTGTACCGGAAAACGAGCCAGCATGGGAAATTCTTATGGATCTCAAAGACATCACTGAAATTGTAGTCAGCACAAAATTCTCTGAGACATCACTGAACTATTTGGAAAGTAAAATAGCAGACCATCGTAGCTTGCTAATTCAGACGTTCCCTGACATCCGTTTACGTCCCAAGCATCATTACTTGGAACATTATCCACATCTGGTTAGGTGTTTTGGTCCCTTGGTTGAGCTATGGACAATGCGTTTCGAGGCGAAACACAGTTTTTTTAAGACAGTTGTCCATGATGTCCAAAATTTTAAGAACATTCTTGTTACCCTAGCATCCAAACACCAGTTGATGGTAGCATATCACCTGGATTCAAATGTATTCAGACAGCGTATCCATGTGGAGAATGTCAGAGTTGTTCAGGTTACATCTTTAGATGCAACATGGAGGGATACTGTACAGAGAAGGTGTTCACATCTCACCACAGTGTCTTTGTCATCTGATGTTCAAGTGGATGGAATTAGATACAGAGAGGGCATGATTATCTCTGCAGGTCAGTGTGGTGGCCTACCAGAATTCTATAGAATACATAGAATTCTTGTTGCAGAAAACATTGGGTTTTTGTGCATAAAGCACCCATCTTGGTACATTGAACATGTTCGATCATTTGAGTTGGCTGTAACAAGTTATGCTGAAACTGACATTTTGATGCTTGAGGACTTGAATGACTTTTATCCTTTGATAGCCTACTCTGTCAGGGGGAAACTCCTTGTGTCGCCAAAGAAATTTCTAATGCACTGATTTGGTCATTGGTAACTACAGGGTGTATCAAAAAATGTACACACACTTTAAACCATTGTAAAGTAGGTGTTTCTTAAAATTCATTTATTTTTCAAAATGAAGCAGACTTTACAGACATCAATTTATTGTTTTGTCACCTCCTGTTCTCAAACTGATGTTCGTTCTGGTCCAGATGCTGCTTACAACGCGAATCACACACAATTGTCTTTGTATTTGCTTGCATTCATTTTCATTGGGGTGCTATCAATTCAGTGGCTGTTGTAGGTATCATAACGTAGACTTTAGATGTCAGTTTGAGAACAGGTGGTAACAAAACAATAGAATAATGTTTGTAAAGTCTATTACGTTTTGAAAATTGCATGAATTTTGATAAACACCTACTTCATGAAGATTTAAAGTTTGTATGTATTTTTGGGATACTGTGTATTATGACGGAATGCATTTTTGATTCATGATCATTTAAACTGATGCCATCTTTGCCTCTTGCTTTTGTTCTTTGGGGAAATGGTATTGAAGAGTGTGGGTATCCTTAGAACTTAATCCTCATACTGCAATGTTGTATTTATCATGCATAAATAGCACCAGAATGTCCAAACTATCCCTTTAAGTAGTCATCATTCAAATTATCACCTCACCAATTCTTCTTTTATTATTTTTAGAAAATGATTCTGTGTGTGAAACTACCAGAAAACAGAGTGAAGAAGTTGCGATTACCAGAGCTCCCCGACTCTGTGCAACGTTTAAAAGAAATTCTCCAGGAAGAACTTCGGCTGAAAGAAAGATTCCGTTTGCAGTATGAGGATCCAGAGTTCGGAAACGAACTATGTGACTAAGAAGATATGTCAGAGCTCCCACCAGAGAAGGCAACGTTAAAAGTCATTGATGCTTCAAGCCCTGACCCAGAGGGATCAGATGTGTCATTGTCTTCACTGGATACTGCATCACCTCCAAGCTCATCTGAATCCCCCAGAACAACTGTAAGAGCTGGTAGGCGGTCCTCTGCATGGCCTTCTCCTTTTCCAATACCAAGCTTCTCTTATGATGTTGAATTGCGCCTTCAAAAGGCAAATGGTATCTACAACGACAATGGTACTCTGCTCGACGTCACCAGAGACATCAAGAGTGAAATCCTTGATAAAATTGCACAAGCCGTGTTTGAGTTGACTGCATATCCAGACAGGTCAGAAATAGATTCTGTAGCAATGGCTCTGGTCAACAAATATCCCTGTCTCCGTGAACCAGGCAGTGGAAATGGGTGGAATGGATGGAGAATGAGTATTGCGTTCAAGATTGGAAATTACCGTCAAAAGCTGCGGAATGCCGGCTGTGAAGAAGTTAAAGTAAATGAAAGGAGGGGAAGCCGTGAAGAAGGTAGGCCCGGCTTAAAAAAAGCAAGGAGAGCTGAAGTTCATTTCCTCCCTGACCAGCCCGCTGGACAAACTCAAGACGCTATGGAAAAAGACAGAGAGGCACTGACAGCAGAGATGGAAAAAAGGAGTCCGAACATGACGTTTATTAATGACGCTATGGATCGTACGTTTCCCTTGAGGAGGAAGGAAATAGTTGACCAGGAACCCGGTGTTGATCTGGTGAAGCGCAGATGGCCAGCACTTTTCATGGAATACCAGGTTAGTCTGTGTCGCATGTTAAATGTTACTGGAGAGAAGGGAAGAGAAGTCACCCAATCAAGCTTCGAACCCTGGTCTCAAGGGTGCCAAACATGTGCTCTGACTGCAATGCCAAAAAGCCAAGCTTATTAATATGGCGGTCAGAACACATATTTGGTATGCTAGACACCCTGGTACAAAGCCGAGTGGGGTGACCTCCTCTCCCTTTGCCAGTTACACTGCTTCCAAAACCTTTTTTCAAAACCATCCATCTTGACATGCACATACTGTCCAACTTAGTAATGTTTCTTTCAAGATCTCACACACACTTTCATTCACATTCACAAAATCTTTATTAACCTTGTTGTTTTCACTGTATTCCTCTACAGGTGAATTGTGAATTTCACAGAATCACTATGGTTGACCTGCAAAGAAAATTCCTTGGTTTCCTGGAAACTCACACCCCTAAAATCCTGAAGATGTATTGAACCAGAAGAACACACTTCGGTGAGGAGATGCAGAAACTCCTTGACTCGTTGGATAAGGAGGTAAGAAGGAAGACATGTAGTCAATGTAGTTTTTCTTGTCTCTCTCAATCTCCCCCGCTTTGTGAATGATGTTAGTGCTTTTGGGAGGGTAGTGTTAATGGTCAAAGATGACAACAGTCAAAGACAACGGATTATAACAAACATGAAACTTTACTCAGTCACTCAACAAAAAAACATTCTAACGTAGCTGAAGGTGTTGTGCTCTTCGCATCCAACTTGGTAAGCTTGTGAGACAATTGCTCCCAACTGATGCATAGTGTCTTTCATTTTATTGTACAGTACCAATATAGAGAGGCATCTGCTAGGCCATAAATGCACTTCTTCCGACTCCACAGAAATCCTTGCCTCTGAGCCTCTACTGGTGGACGAATGTAGATGTTTCAAGTCAAAGACGACACTGTGTAGCTGTATGTGTAACAGAGTGTATGTAAGTGTAATATGTTTGGTGAGAGGGGCACGGGGGTGAGTGTGTCTTGGTGGAGAGGGGCACGGGGGTGAGTGTGTCTTGGTGGCATGTTGTGATAGCAGTAAAGTATGTGAAGTGCAGTTTTGTTTGTGGGTGGGGGACATGCTGTCACATATCCACTCATACACACATTCATTCACTTTCTCTCTCACACACACACTTACACAGTCACTCTGGACTTTCATACACACTCATTCATGTACTCACTCACCCAATCCCTTTCTCTTGACTCACTGACATGCACAAACAGTATGCAAATCAGTTTCGCCTCTTTCACTGATGAATGCTGATGGTCTCTGTCTCTATCTGCCACCCTCTCCAGACATCTGACATCTCTGGACACAGAAAAGCTGTAGCCCTCAGAGGACTTCCGCTCTTTGTCAGGGATTATGGAGCAGAGAAGATCCTGAAAACATGCTTGGTAAGTACATGTTTTACAGGTGTATGGATATTCTCATTCGCCTGGGTTTTTTTATATCCTTGAAACATGGAGCATTGGGGATATTATGGTTTTGGTCCGACCGCTGCCGTATATTTTTCGTATTAACACGATAACTTTTGAACAGGTGGACAGATGTGGCTCAGATTTTGTATGCTGACAGCAATAGGGACATGGACTAATTCGATTTTGGAGGCCTACGCTTTCAAGATGGCTGACTTTCAAGATGGCCGACTCGTATATTTTTCGTGTTAATGCGATAACTTTTGAATGGGTGGATGGATTAAAGTTTAGGGCACATCCATAGAGTTGCAATGGCAGGAAGATGTTAGCAGCAGGAAACAGTTGTGGTTGGTGCAGTCAAGGTCTTTACTTTAGATCTTTTATTTATGTGAAAAACCTTCAAGAAATATAAATATAGAGAGAAAACACAACAATTATTTAGTTAATGTGCGAAAATGCAATGGTCTTGTGCAAATATGCATGTACAAAATATACTATGCCAATGTACAAATACGCCTTAAAATATTAATGCAGAAATAGACTTGTATGAAATTACATTTTACACTACAAGCCAGATTAAATATGACATTGTAGAAAAATAGAATTACTTTAGCACACTTTAAATTTACAAGGGAATAAACTACCAAGAGAAGAGGCATACAACTGGCCTACACAAGCCATTTCAGAATCAGACTTTATTGTCCAAGTATACTTTCGTATACAAGGAATTGGTCTTCAGCTGAGCTCTCTCTAAAAACAAATGGGGTTTCTACAAAACGGAACTTGGAGCATGACGAAATTTGACACACCTTTCCTTTCGGCCGCTGAGCAATTTAATCAGCGCTCACCTGTCATTTTTTGGATCTCGTGTCCTCTGCTCGCACGAACTGGTTTCTGCTCCTGCAAATCTTGTCTCTGCTGGCTACCATGGAGCTCTACCTCCATGTGTTGGACTCCGACCTCGATGACTTCATCCCCGCTTCCCAGCCTGGTCCTCCGTCTTCTCTGCCCAGTGAGCCTCCCTGCTGGCTCCCCCACCTCTACTCACCCACTCACCAGGGCTCCGCTTCCCAGCCAAGCTCTGCTGCTCCTCCACCCCGCGGACGTCCCCACCAAGGACTCGCCTCCCGCTCACCAGGACCGCGCCGACCGGGCAACTGCCCCTCCAGCTTCCCCTCGCCGCGGCTCCACCTCACGTGCGTGGAAGTCACCCTGGCGGCTTCCCGCTGCCTCAGCACTGCGGGCGTCCGAGCCACGGTCCCAGCTAAGCGTAGCAGTGTGCCAGGTCTTGCCACGCTTCTTCTCCTGCCCCATTCCGCGGGTCGGTGCACTCCTCGGCGTCTTGTTGGAGCCCCGCCTCGCAGGTCCACATCGCCGACACAGTCACTTAGCTTTGGGGTGAGTTGAGGTGTTGGGGGATTTGCTTCTCCTCATCTGCACGGAAGGATACCCTTGTCCACCTGCTCCAGAGGGATGATTCTGGCTGCCTGCTTCTGCCATCCACTGTTGGTTTTTTCTCCTCTGCTCCTCCCCTTCTCCAGGGATGACTGAGGGCCAGGCTAAGGCTGCCTCCTGCTCTCTCCTGCCTGCGATTCCTCCGTGCCAACCGTGCCTGGTCTCGACCCTCCCGCGCGGCTGTCTGGGGCCCGCCGGTCTCCTGCTTCCTCATTTGCGGTGGCATCCCAAGTGCCCGCCCTTGATTCCCCAACGCTGCTCTCCTTGCTGAACCAGGGTGCTGTGCCGCTGCCTCCCTCCGCGGCGACCACCTCGCTGCTCCCTACCCTCCCCCTCTCCATCCCTCAGTCTCGGACCGCATTTGCCCCTGACCCCCACCCACGCAGATGCCCGCGGCACCCGCGTTACCTTTCCCCCCTTCAATGGAGCCGTGCCACCACCCCCTGCCTAGTTTCAGCAGTGGCGTTCTCCAAACCCCCCTTCCCGGTGTATTGCATTAACCCCATTGGGGTCGCTACTCGAAAGTATTCAGGAAAGAGGCTCATCGTTGACCTCTCCGCTCCCCATAACGGTCCCCAAGGAAAAAGTTGACCGCATCATCATGATTATTTACGGCTTCTTGGCTTGTCCAACTCAGACTAAGCACAACCTCCTGTCTTTACTCGGCCATGTCAACTTTGCTATCCGGGTCACCCCCCAGGGCAGGGCTATCATTTCCCATCTTTTGACGGCCGCGCACTCCATTCTGGCCCTGGAAGATTCCGTTTCGCTCGACAGTCAGTGCTTTCGGGATCTGGAGATGTGGCACCTGTTTCTCCTACAATGGAATGGCTTGTCCATGTTTTACGATGACCGCGTTTCTCCGTGGAGCTCTGCCTTTTCATTGATGCCACACCCTCAGACGGGTTCAGCGGCTTTTACGACGGTCACTGGTTCACCGGCTCATGGCCCCTCGAGCTCACCAACCTGCCCCCGGATGTGGCTTCCTCGGCGGCGTTCAAGGTCTACCCCATGGTTGTCACCGTGCTGTCCGTGCTCCTGGACCCTTCTCTGCTATGCCCCAGTAGAGAAGGGTACTACTATGCGTTAGCTTAGACTTCACAATTCCCGCCATGCGAGCTCGATACCCTGTTTAGCACTAGTGATCACTCCAGCCAGCACAGGTGGCTCTCCAGCAAGACCTGGCTGATCCAGAGAAGCGCGCTTAGCCCTATTATGCCCATATTGCATATTCTCCGAGATCGAGCTCTCGCGCTTCTCGGGTGCTCATGTCCCGCTGTGACCCGTGTAGCACTTTCTGATCGCCCAGCGCGCACAGGTAGTTCTCCTCTGAGACCGCTCGATCAAGAGAAGCTCTTAGAATGTATGCATATACCGTATTGGCCCGAATATAAGACGACCCTGAATGTAAGACGACCCCCCCTTTTCCAAGTTCATCTTTGGGGAAAAAGTTTTTTGAAGACCAAATGTTCATTCATATAAAGTGTATTTATTTCAAAATTCTGTTTAAAATTAGAGGCTTTTGTTTTTCACATTTAAATAGAGGTCATTTCAGTCTCATTTCCGTGAACACTTTTCATAGAAGTAAAAAAAGAGGCTAAACTGCAGGCTACTAGACAAGCCAAATTAAAACATTTAAATTGCATTAATTCAACAAATTTGTCAGGTTTAGATTGAAAGTTCATAAACTTCAGAATGTCAATGCATTAACTTCCCATAGCCTACGGGTATATGGAATAAATTTGCAGAACAGTGCAAATGCTTTAAACAATGCATTAAACAATACATTAAGATTTACAATAATAAACAACTGAAACTATGGAAAAGGTAGTTTGCTAAATTACAGCTACTCAGCACAGAGATCCTCAGCCTCACTTTGCTCACTCTCACTGTCCTCACTTTCACTTTCGTTTTTGGCGGCATTTTGTCTAGTCCGCGAATTTAAGACGACCCCCCTTTTTAAGAGCTATTTTTTACAACAAAAACACCGTCTTATATTCGAGCCAATACGGTATGTCTATCCAAAATTCGGATGGTGAACTAGTGAAACAACAAAAGTACGTTCAGTGGTGCAGAATCTTGTGGTCAGATGGTGGTGACCAACTTATTGGCTCTTCAGGAGAGTGATGGAAGTGGGAAAGAAACTGTTCCTGTGCCTGGTAGTTTAGGTCCGTAGGGATCTGTAGCATCTACCAGAAGGTATGAGGTTGAAGAGTGTATGTGCAGGGTGTGTGGGGTCTTTGACGATGTTGTCTGCTCTCTTCCTGATCCTGGCAGAGTACAGGTCCTGTAAGGAGGGCAGGGGGCCCCAATTATCTTTTCAGCCGTCCTGACTGTGCGCTGTTAGCCTGATGCATCACCCTTGACACTTTGTGGAAACCGTCTGAGCGCACAGCACTGGGATTCGCTCGGGCATAGCCTAGGTTTGTTCTGGATTTAAATTCTCGATGTTGGGAATCGTTGCCAACACAATGCATGGCTTTGTCCGTTCTCTAATCTACTGCTTTGTTTACTGGTGTGCTGAACAGCAAAAGACGCTTGAGTTTCGCTTATGTGTTACTTGGACTTCCGGGTCACGGTGTTCTAGGAATCCCTGACGTAGTCGCAAAGTGAAATGAAATTGAAATGGAGCACTAGGTGGCGCAGCCTGGCTAGTGCACTGTATTCTGCATCTGTCCTTTTTAGTGGCTGACCCAACCCAGACGGTGATAGATGTGCCAAGGATGGATTCGACTGTAGCAGTGTAGAAGATGACTCACAGCTCTCTTGGTAGACCATATTTACTCAGTTGGCTCACAATGTACATCCTCTGCTGAGCTTTTTTGAGGATGGTGTTTCCCATGAACTTGATTGAGTTCACCATTGATACTGGGCTGTTTCATATTGTGAGGGGAGGCAGTACTTTGGGGTGCTTACTGAAGTCCACAACCATCTCCACAATCTGAAGTGTTAAGCTCCAGGTTATGTTGACTGTACCAGAGCACCAGTCTCTCAAACTCCCGCTGATATGCAGTTTCATCACCATCATCACCTGCTAGAGTTGCACTCTATGCCCATCTGCAACTCACATCACTTGAACATCTACTGAGAGATGATACTAACGGCAAGGACTATTGATACTAGGACAGGTCATTCACATCAAAACGTGTAGTACGGCCCAAAGCTCACTAGAGTGGCCACACCTCCAGTCGTCGCGGTAATCCTGGCAGCCATCTTTTGTATGTAGACAGTTGCTCTGCAGTCCATGTAAATCAATGGAGAAACGACCTGTCTCTTTCAAGAGTTGGCTTAATACTGTAAAAAAAATCCATTAAACAAGGACAGTATTTGAAATGCCTGACTAAATAACTGTTGTTGGTTTTTTTTAAGAAAAAAATATAATAAGTCATATGATTTAGGTAGATATTTAGCCAGGTATTTCAAATAGTTGTGTGTTTTATTGTGTCAAAGGATATTTCCACAGTTTTGAGTCAGTCAGTCACTTTTTGACACAGGTGGGCCCTCTCTCCATTGATTTACTCTGACAGCCCAGCACAGGTCTACCTACAGAAGATGGCGGCGACACTGGCCACCTTCCGGTACTGTCAGGCAATGACATGTCCACTCGTGTTTTATACAACCTATTTGGTACGGCCATGGACACTATTTTTAAGGGAAAAGTGACCCAGACCGTAGATACATGTCTATGACCCAGACACATTGATCTCGCCACGAATTTGGTCACATGGTTCATGAAATGGACGAAAATTAAGTTTTTGGGTCTCCATAATCCAGATGTTCGGCCAGATTTGACCATATATGGTGACTTATTTCGGAAGCCATTTTTCAGAACAGCTACCTGAGGTGAGGTGTTTTATTATATCTATGACTGCCTGTCACCATAATCCCCCTAAAATGGCATCCAATGCACCCCTATGGCCCAATGGAGGGGCCCATGGAACAGCATTCCATACTACACGTTTGGCAATGCATTTCCTGGCCAGTAAGCCGTCTTAGGATCTATGGTCTTTGCTAAGGGTTCTCGAACACCTTGACATGTGACTCCTTGGTCAACTGGTGAAGGAAGGGTCTAGAGAAGTATATACAACCACTAGATTCCCTCATACCAACCAGAAAAGAAAATGCTCCTTGGAATAGAGTGAAGAAGTCCAGATGCCTACAACTAAACTTTTTTTTTTTTTGCCTTGTTGCTCAACAGAACACTGATCCAGAAGAACAGCACACCAAAGGTGTGAGAATGGCAGTCCTGACTGTGGTCGAGGACGATGGCGGGGCTACAGCTTCACCTCACGTGGAGGACTTCGCAATAGTGCTTGAAGAATGTGTGGTAATCCACAATATTAAGAATTTGCCTTCTGCATTTTCCTTATTTTTTGGATTGTTATATGTGCTAAATTTCCAGTACCCCAAGGAATTGAAGTACACGTGTGAAATAATTCAGAAAGTCTTTCTTGGTCTTGGGGATGACTGCTCTGCCAGAGCTCAATCATTCAAAAACAAACTGTTACGGTAGCTACTGGCTGAATTTGTAAAATTCATTGCCTGGTGTGCAATGGAGGACTTCGCAATAGTGCTTGAAGAATGTGTGGTAATCCACAACATTAAGAATTTGCCTTCTGCGTTTTCCTTATTTTTCGGATTGTTATGTGCTCAATTCCTTGGGGTACTGGAAATTAAATTACACGTGTGAAATAATTCAAAGTCTTTCTTGGTCTTGGGGATAACTGCTCTACCAGAGCTCAATCATTCAAAGACAAACTGTTACGGTAGCTACTGGCTGAATTTGTAAAATTCATTGCCTGGTGTGTAGTTAATTGCCTGGTTCACTGTGGATTGTATGTTTGAAGTTTTATGTTTTATACACTATATATTTTTTCCTGTGCAGCCTGTTGCTGTGAACGTGTTTTTTCATATGGCAATTTGTGATGCTGAGATTAAATGGGACACCTCGGTCATGTGACAGTGGCTGTTTTTGTATCAGTAACCAAAGATGTACCCTTTTAAAGGGACGGTGCACTTTTTTTTTACACTTAAAGCCCTTTTTTCAGTCATCGCGTCATCAAGTACAACGAGCAAATGTGATTTCTGTTCAAATGCACCTGTTTGAAGATTTTGTGCTACTTGGTAGCAGCCGGACCATATGGACAATCACTCCAAAAACGGATTAAACTTTCGTTTACAAAGTTGTGAAACTCACCGAGTGGTCAGGGGTGTTCGCTGTTAAGACTCTGGATGATAGAAATGGATGTCTAGTGAACTCTGGTAAGTGTAGCAGAAGATATTGCCACAGCAAAAGACTACAAAGGCATTCTTGAACAATTCTGACAGTGGCGGGAGTAAACTCAAGACCCTTCAGCAGAAAGAGAAGAGTCGCTTCCGTGAAAACAAACCGACAATGAGGAAGAATGGAAGTACTGTTCCACGGGTGCCATTTTTTACAAGTTCTGGCTGTACTGTAGCTTGTTTTGCTCAAGAGTCTTTGGTTTTCCTGCAAGTTGCTGTTCTTATGGTTGCTGCACAAGAACTTGGATTAAACCTTTTGGAAAGCTGCTATTTCGCCGCAATTTTTTGTAAGAGTATCAGTGAGCACCCCTGGCCACTCGGTGAGTTTCACGTCTTTGTAAATGGAAGTTTAATCAGTTTTTGGAGTGATTGTCAATATGGTCTGGCTGCTACCAAGTAGCACAAAGTCTTCAAACAGGTGTATTTGAACAAAAATCACATTTGCTTGTTGTACTTGATGACGAGATGACTGAAAACGGGGCTTTAAGTGTAAAAAAGCGCACTGTTCCTTTAAATTTACAGGGTTTATTTTTTTGTTTGTGCTTTGCATTATTTTTGCCTAGTTAACTGTTTTCAAATGGCAATCTTTGATGTTGAAACAGGGGTCACGTCTGTCATGTGACCGTGGCTATTTGTGTATCAGTAACCAGAGATGTACCCATTTGTCTTTTGTAATCTTTTTGCCTCACTGTGCATTACTTGAAGGTGCCGAAGCTCAGCTCTTCGAATAAAGTTCTCTCTGACTAAAAAAATGTACCATCATTTGTAAGTACACCAGTTGAGAAAATAGGAATTCACAAATTAAGTGATTGTATGTGGCGGCACGGTGGTGTAGTGGTTAGCGCTGTCGCCTCACAGCAAGAAGGTCCTGGGTTCGAGCCCCGTGGCCGGTGAGGGCCTTTCTGTGCGGAGTTTGCATGTTCTCCCCGTGTCCGCGTGGGTTTCCTCCGGGTGCTCCGGTTTCCCCCACAGTCCAAAGACATGCAGGTTAGGTTAACTGGTGACTCTAAATTGAGCGTAGGTGTGAGTGTGAGTGTGAATGGTTGTCTGTGTCTATGTGTCAGCCCTGTGATGACCTGGCGACTTGTCCAGGGTGTACCCTGCCTTTCGCCCATAGTCAGCTGGGATAGGATCCAGCTTGCCTGCGACCCTGTAGAAGGATAAAGCGGCTAGAGATAATGAGATGAGATGAGATGAGTGATTGTATGTGATCAATTAAATCCTTAATGATCAATTATCGATTAATCGCTTAATCATGCCCATCCCTAGTCTAAATTACTTCAGCAAGTAACAAAACCTGCAAAAGAAGTCAAACATTTAACGATTTTAGTGTTACAGGAAAACACATTTTTAGTGTTACAGTAAGTTCAATTATTGAGTTCAGGCAACATTAGCATCTTTGTAGTTACTGGGTTTTATGTGTTTGGTCCACTTATGTTTGAACTCAATCTGAGTAACAGACAAAAAGTTCTGTTTACTCAAAAATCTGTATGCATAATGTTGAATCATTTTTTTAAGTTGAAGTTTGAAACTCAATAATCTGAGTTTCAGAAAGTGTTCCATTAACTTCAAGTATTGAGTACAGGAAACATAACAGTCTCTGTTGTAGTTACTGAGTTTAGTGTGTTTGGTCCACTTAAGTTTGAACTCAATAATCTGAGTTGCTGACGAAAAGTTCTGTTTACTCAAAAATCTGTACGCATAATGTTGAATAATTTTTTAAGTTAAAGTCACTTAAGTTTTTTTTTACAGTGCTGTTACTCAAGCAGTTTCCGTCGCGTCACATACGTCAGAGGAAAGAGTGATGTGATTGGTTTAAGCTTCGTCACAGCCTTTTCTGGCTTCGACCAGTAGCAAACTGAGGCATTTCAGGGAGGCGGGTCAACCACGCCTTTGGGAAACGGTTGGGCTTAATATCTTTGCCAGACCAAATGCTCGCAGAGCTTTGAAGTCGCGTTAGCCAGACTAGCAGAGATGGACCTTGTTAAAGCCTCTACTGTCGGAGATGTGTCACGTGAACATCTTCAAAAAACTGTGACAAAAGCCATCTACCCAAATCTATACAAGATGCTGCAGTTGGCACTAACTCTACCTGTTGGATCTGCCACATCCGAGAGAAGTTTTTCTGCAATGAGAAGGATTCGGAACTGGCTACGGTTAACAATGGGAGCTGCAAGGTTTTCAGCTCTTGCTGTTCTTCACATCGAGGGCGACATAACTGCCAAATTGTCACCTGAGACGATTGTGGATATTTACGCAGCCCGCAAAAAAAGACGTTTACTTCTGCACTAGGTAAGACACTTTCTTTAAATAAATAGATATAGGCCTAGCAGCTACTGTGTACTGTATACACTATTGTAACAACTGGTTTTGAACATCATCTAATCGTGATAAAAGTTTAACTTTATGGTTGCCCGCAGTGAGTGTCACTTGTGTGCCATCATGTGTAATGCGCTTTGTGGGTTTGCTTTATGTGTGTGCGTGTGCACGCGCCTGTTCGTGTGAGAGCGCGTGACAATTTTTGCCCCCCGACGCAAAAGTCAAACTCCGCCTATGCAACCAATTTAATTTTAACTCCTAGCAATATAATCCCATAATATTTTCAATTTAGTCTAAAAATTCACACCAGCTCTGTATGTTTTGTTAGAAAGAAACACGTGGCATGATGGATGCTTTGGGAAAGGTTGCTTTTTTTTTTAATGCACTTGCTGTGGTTCACATCAGTTTGCCGATAGGCTGTCTTCATCTTCACTTGGAGTCTACCTCGAAAGTAAAGTGAAGAACACAATAATTAAATGTACACATTCACATACTCGGTGGTGTAGTGGCTAGCACTGTCTCCTCATACAGTAGCAAGAAGGTTCTGGGTTCGAACCCAGCAGCTGACAAAGGCCTTTCTGTGTGGAGTTTGCATGTTCTCCCCGTGTCTGTGTGGGTTTCCTCACACAGTCCAAAGATATGCAGGTGAGGTTAATTGGTAGCTGTGTGAATGGTTGCTTGTGTCTCTTTGTGTGTCAGTCCTGTGATGAGCTGGTGACTTGTCCAGGGTGCACCCTGCCTCTCGCCCATGGTCAGCTGGGATAGGCTCCAGCTTGCCCCCCACGACCCCACATGGGATAAGCAGTTACAGATAAAACAAACAATTCACATACTTGGCATGATTGCAGTGTTAAATACATCCATGCTTTAATAATGTATTCATGCAAGCTACTCAGTCATCCTTCATCAGTTCATCCACAAGAGACTGATTATAGAGATGTGCAGATATTTCACTACAGATGCCACTCAGAGAAACAAACACTGTCCCGATAGGGAAGATTTCAGGAAGTGTTTGGATCAGTTTCATATGGTCTGCAGACACAACAATGACCTGTGGTTAATGTTCACAGTTTGGTTATTAATGTGTGCAGGTGTTCTTTCCCACATCTGTCCTTGAATGGCACTACAGCATATAACACGGCATCCATGTAGTGTACGATAATGCTTAGTAAATACATAGTAAATACATAGTGCAGGGATGAGAATGAAAAGTATTAAAGAAGTCTGAAAAAAGATGGGGGTTTGGGGGCCGCAGGCACACAGCGGGGCCCAGGGGGCAGGAGCTAATGATTTTTGGCAATTTTTTTTTTTTTACCCCAAAACCATTAATTTTATCAGCAAAAAGTTGCAATGTATTTGGAAATAAATTCCCCTTCTTGGTGGGCTCATCTCATTATCTCTAGCCGCTTTATCCTTCTACAGGGTCGCAGGCAAGCTGGAGCCTATCCCAGCTGACTACGGGCGAAAGGCGGGGTACACCCTGGACAAGTCACCAGGTCATCACAGGGCTGACACAGACATTCACACTCAATTTAGAGTCACCAGTTAACCTAACCTGCATGTCTTTGGACTGTGGGGGAAACCGGAGCACCCGGAGGAAACCCACGCGGACACGGGGAGAACATGCAAACTCCGCACAGAAAGGCCCTTGCCGGCCCCGGGGCTCGAACCCAGGACCTTCTTGCTGTGAGGCGACAGCGCTAACCACTACACCACCGTGCCGCCCTTCTTGGTGGACTACCAGGTGAAAATGATTAATATGGTCCAAGAGACTTGTCTTTAATCAATTCACATTTGATGATTTCAAAAAATCAATGCACCTTTTAATATAAACAAGAGCTCTACAGTATTATATTTCTGCATTTTTGCTATTCATGTCTTTGAATACTCTAATCCTTTAAAATGAAGTGCAAACCAGAAAAAAAGTTCAATCATATAATTCTCTTAAGCTTTCTTCTGATGTGATCATGGTAGCAGGAGGTCTTGCATATTAAGCAGGCAACATTCAACATCACTTATCACTTCCCTTTCAACTGTTGTGTGTACTAACGAGGTTTTATCTGGACAGGATGTTGTGTAATGTAATACAGATACCATATGGTTAATTTGAAGATCAAAATGGTGATTTTGAATTAAAGAACAGGCATGTACAATTGGCATTACGTCTTGGAAATTTTTTTTAAATCAAAAACTAAGTTCATCTCGGCCTAAAAAATTTGGGCAGACGCTCCCGCGCGGCACACTCCAACAATTCCCCCCGTCCCCCTATGAAATGAGCAATAAGTAGGAGAGTTATACATGGAGAGTTATAATATTTTATCAGAAATATAGATATGTGTTAGGATTTAAAGCCATGATTTAAGTTAGTTTTATAGCTGCAGAACATGATTTAGGATTGTTAGATTTAACCAGTCTCTCCAGTGTTGAATTTGAAATTGAAATGATTGAATGCTAGATTTAATGTTAGATTTAAACTGGATGAAGTGATTCAAGTTAGTTTTGTAGTTTTAGAATGCAGAATGTAATTTAGGATTGTTAAGACTTTATGATTTTAATATTTAGCTTCTTAGATCCTTTGTTGACTGTTCCTGTGTGGCTTCCTGTAAAAGTTACTGTGACCTTCTTCCAGTGGAGAAGACACTTCTTTGCTAAGACTAAACATAGTAGAATTGTCGTAAAAACATCTCGCGCTTTGACGTGCGTAAATGTTGAGTTGCTGAATTGTTAAAAAAATATCCGTTGATATGAAATATATATACAGGATTGCTTATGATTGATCCAAGGTTTCACTTATATTGATGGAATTAAGATGTGATTTGCTGACTTAGCACAAGATATCAACACATTCACATACGCACACACATAACACACACACATCCTACCCCCACCCCCTACACACACACACACACACACACACACACACACACACACATTCATGCACACACGCACACATACACGCACGCACACACATACACGACAGACACAACAGACAAACACAGCTGCCTTTTAGAGAGATAAACAGACATTTGTTATGATTATAATTTGTTATAAAAGGCTTTTTTTAATGCTGTATCTTTGGTGAAAAAGCTGTGAATAAACGGCCAATCTCTTTCTGGTCTGTTTTTTTCGCGGTGTTTTTTTTTCGCCCCAGAATTCTGCAGGTGGCACGAGGGCATTGGTCTCGAGAAGCCGTTCCAGCTGTGGGAACCTTCACAATATAATACTATGAATCTCCCCAACATGCTACATTAGATAAGCTAACCCCATTTATAAAAGATACACACATATATGACGTGATATATATATATACACACACATATATGATGTGATATATATATGATGTATATTCATACATTGCTACTTTACGGAAATCTTCAATAAGTTTGGTCTTTTCATGACAGCCTGTTGTTGACCTAAATATAATGCACATGAACTGACACTCGTCACCTCAACATGTCCTTTACAATCATTTAAGCCACCATGGGCAATGCTGAAACCACTGCTGCAAACAGTACATCACGCGAAACTGTCATTATAGTTGACCCTTATTAGACAGGGAGATTCTTCTGTGTAATCTGAGGTGAAGTGGGTTTTGTACTTTGGTTTTTTGGGGCGTGCGCTCTCTCTGCCATGACGATCCTGTAAGCCGCACTGACTCAACTGAAAACTTCGGTCCTCGAGAAAAGAGATAAAAGCCCACCCACACTGAAAGCTGATTGGGTTACTCAGCAAAATAAGCCAATCAGGATGCTCTTTGTTGAGCATGCGCTACATGAACAGGCACACATGCAGTCTCTCTCTTGCGCTCCGTCATATGCGCACATTCTAAGATGCGCGATGCAGACATTAATGTTTCGTGTGCACGCTCTTGCTCACTTGCTTTAGATTCCGGGAGATATTCTTCAATTTGTGGGCATCAGGGAGCCACTATCAATATGTGGGAGACTCCCGGAACTTCCGGGAGACTTGGGATGTCTGCGTTATAAGGTGACCACAGATCGTTAACCATACACCCCCTGAAAATTTCTCAACGGATTTACATCAATCTCAAAAATGATCATTTTGGTCTGAAAAACTCGGAAATCCGCCAATTGGCGGAAAATTCTCATCCCTTATAGTGGTGGTTTTCTACATTTGAACAAAGGTCTGGACCTAAAAGACATTTCACATTGTTTCCCCCTCGGTGCCACTGACATTATCTTCTCAATGGCAGCAACAAATCAGACCAACTCATAATGAATGCCATCAAACTATCGGTACTGGAACAGTTAGCATATCATGTCAAGTTTATTTGTACAGCACTTTTAACAATAAACATTGTCACAAAGCAGCTTTACAGAATTTGAACGACTTAAAACATGAGCTAATTTTATCCCTAATCTATCCCCAATGAGCAAGCCTGTGGCAATGGTGGCAAGGAAAAACTCCCTCAGACAACATGAGGAAGAAACCTCGAGAGGAACCAGACTCAAAAGGGAACCCATCCTCATTTCACTAAGGAGAGCAAACCTGTTTGACACGTGATGCGGAGAGGAGTAGGGCCCCCGTGGGCGAGCCTCAGTGGTAGTTTTGGCTCTACGCCTATGCCGCCAAGTTGTCACCCATTCACCCCGCTGTAAGGGCTCTAATGCTGGAGTTTGGGATTGCTAACTCCACCAAGGGCATCCAGACTTTCCTCTACAGAAACTACACTGTTCTCATGCTCACTGGCCTTCTCTAAAGCCTGGACACATGCTTCTAGCACTATAATCTTCTCTGTCAGAGAGCTAACTTATCTGCACTTATCACAAATAAAACTATCACTAGCGATGGAGGAAGAATGACTAAACATCCTGCACTCAGCACACTGAACAGGCTGAAGGTGTGCCATGATGAAAAAATTCACGTACCCTTAATCAAAGATCTGTTGATATTAAAGCAGATCCGATGTGGATGGCCTCCACTTGTGGTCTTTATGCAGGAGGAAAAAAAAGAAGAAAGAAAGCTTCCGGTCTCAGAGTTCTTCCAAAAAAATTAAAAAAAAATGGAACAAGGAAAGTGAAAGTGGAAAGTACAAAAAGGAAAGCGACAGTACAATAAAAATGAAGATGACACTGGAAAATTATTTGTAGAAAAAAATGTAAAAAGATTAGTAATTAACGCCAGCACTCCCAGGAAAAAAGAACTCTTCGCAAACAACTCAGGAACCAGGAATTGCGTAGCACAGAATGCACATGCGTATGAATGCATATGAATAAAGAACATTTTTTTGTTAAAGGAAAGATGTCACTGAGCTCAGAGGTTTATATGAATATGTGGAGGTGTTTTCTCAGAGTAGCATCATAAACACTTATTATCAAGTAACGTTTACTTTCTGCCTTTCATGAAGTACAGTAACACCCCCAGGCCAAAAAAGTTGCCATTTGGAGTAAATAAGCAAATACTTAACAAAGAGCCTTTGATTGGATAATTACTGCAGTGTTTAATGTTTCAGTCTGTTTCAACCATGTTAGAAGATGTATGCTGTGGTCATGGAAAAAATGGGTCAGAAGGTCAGGTTATCGGCCTGCAGCAAGAAAACAACTCAGAGATTACTGAAATAAAATAAATAAATAAAGATTCAAACCTGAAAGGATAGTGATGAATCATCAACTTCATGGAAGAAATGTGGTTGGGAAAAAAACAAACAAACTTGATTGACTGTGATCAGAGATCACTTAAATTGTAAAAAATGGATATTAGAACTCATGACTATGTTTAGTCATGAAATTAAGATCATTTCCACAGGCACAATGTGATAAGAACTCACAGAATTGGGGCTGAACAGCTGTGTGTCCATCAGAAACTCACTCGTTAGTGAGATTAATGAGGAGAAAAGGCTTCAGTTTGCTCAGGAGCATAAAGATTGGACTCTGGAGCGATGGAGAAGATCATGTGGTCTGATGAGTCCAGATTGACCCTATTCTTGAGTGATGGGCGTGTCAAGGTAAGAAGGGAAGCTCATGAAGCGATGCCCCATCAGGCATAGTGTCCACTGTACAAGCCTCTGGAGGCAGTGTGATGATCTGGGGTTGGTTCAGTTGGTCAGGTTGAAGCTCAGAAACATTATGGAGCAATAAAATGAAGTCAGCTGATGACTTGAATGTACTGAATGACCAGATTCACATGAGTGGGTTTTTTCTTCCCTGACAGTACGGGAATAAAATTCGGACTCGGATAGTGAAAGAGTACTTCACGGAGAATGAGAGATCATTTTACACATGAATTAACCCCCACAGAGTCCCGACCTTAACCCCACTGAAAGTATTTGGGGTCCTGGACAAGATTTTACAGAGTGGTTTGACTCTCCTTTCATCAAAACAAGATCTTAACAAAAAGTAATGCAACTCTGGATGGAAATAAATGTAGTGATGTTGTATAACTTTGCTGAAACAATGCCATGGTGAATGTGCACCAGAATCAAAGCTAAAGGTGGTCCAAGGAAATATTAGAGGGTGCAACTATTTTTTTTTGGCCATATATCCATTATCTGTAGCCGCTTAGCCTGTTCTACAGGGTCGCAGGCGAGCTGGAGCCTATTCCAGGTGACTATGGGCGAGAGGCAGGGTACACCCTGGACAAGTCACCAGGTCACTGCAGGGCTGACACATAGAGATAAACAACCATTCAAACTCACTCAATTTAGAGCCACCAATTATCCTAACCTACATGTCTTTGGACTGTAGAGGAAACCGGAGCACCCAGAGGAAACTCACACAGACATGGGGAGAACATACAAACTCCACACAGAAAGGCCCCCATTAGCCATTGGGCTCAAACCCAGAACCTTCTTACTGTGAGGTGACAGTGCTAACCACTACACCACCATGCCACCTCTTAAGCAACCTTTTGGACTAAAGCGTATCGAGTTATTCCATTGAAATGACTGAATATTCAATAGCCGGTTTGAGAGCGCTGCACCTCATCTCATCTCATCTCATCTCATCTCATCTCATTATCTCTAGCTGCTTTATCCTGTTCTACAGGGTCGCAGGCAAGCTGGAGCCTATCTCAGCTGACTACAGGCGAAAGGCGGGGCACACCCTGGACAAGTCGCCAGGTCATCACAGAGCGCTGCACCTATCAATAAAAATATAATTCTATTCATTGTATGATAGTTATTCACCTTCGCACACTTCCCAGACAACTGAATGCACACCAAAACCCAGCTGTTTTCAGTGACTCACAGGAGGACAGAGAGAATCAGTATTCCACTGATCACCCTAACGGGCAATCCATTGATCATCCTAACGACTCTCGAGGCAGTTCACAACCAGCCCCCAGTGACCCACACCAACAGGATGACACCTTCAATGAGCTTTTCATCCATGAGAGGATAAATACCTGATGCTCCCTACCAGTCAGATTGAACTGAAGAAGCCTTTCGGATGAGAGGTGAAACGTCTTCAAGAATCTTCAAGCAAGTCCAGTTGCTCTCTTTTACCACCCACAGTTTACCATGACCTGGATGGCTGAGAATCTTCACAGACATTTTTAAGCTAGAAAATGTGAACTGTGTGGAATTTAAAAGTGGACTGTTTCTATTCTCTCAGCTGATCCTGCCATCAGTACTGTCTCCCAGTCCACACACTCCACTTCAACACATGCCATGAGTCCATCAGTCCATGCTGAGATCCCACATTCAACAGGTATGAACTTTTTGCCTGAACTCTTCTTTATTATACTTCTGTCATGTCATTCATGTCTCACTTTTTTTTTTAATTCCAGCTAATCCATTTAATGACACTAACTGTCCAGTGAGCGCTCCCTCAGATCAGAGTATATAGAAAATCAAATATTTAATTTGAGCTTTTATTTAAATTCTTCTACATGAGAGAGAGAACACAGATCAAACCACCACAGGACAGATGACTTTTTTCAGCTAATCCACTGAATGATGTTACTCACTGGAGTAAGTAAGCCCAGTGATAAAATTTAAAATTTGGGAGGGCTAGCCCTCCCTCTAACTTAGGACGTTGAAAGGTAGTTGATCTAATTTTCACCCTTTTGCCGTTCCACAAAAATTTGGAAGTCATAGATTGAACTTGATCAAGAAATTTTGCAGGAGGGCGGGGCTGGTGACATAAAAAATAAAAAATTTAACTGGGGCAATATGTTCATCTTAATTATGGAGATCCTCCCTTGTAAAGACAAAGGTAGAATACTCCATCTTTGCATATCACCTTTGATCTTCTGGAGCATTTTTGTATAATTTATCATTAACTGTTTTAGATAAAGTTGTGTATATATCCACACCAAGGTAGCCTCGTCTCGTCTCGTCTTCTTCCGCTTATCCAGGACCGGGTCGCGGAGGCAGCAGTCTAAGCATGGAAGCCCAAACTTCCCTTTCCCCAGACACCTCGGCCAGCTCCTCGGGAAGAGCACCGAGGCGTTCCCAGGCCAGCCGAGAGACATAGTCCCTCCAGCGTGTCCTGGGTCTTCCCCGGGGCCTCCTCCCGGGGGGACATGCCTGGAACACCTCCCCAGGGAGGCGTCCAGGAGGCATCCGAAAAAGATGCCCGAGCCACCTCAGCTGGTTCCTCTCGATGTGGAGGAGCAGCGGCTCTACTCCGAGCTCCTCCCGAGTGACTGTGCTTCTCACCCTATCTCTAAGGGAGCGCCCAGCCACCCTGCGAAGGAAACTCATTTCAGCCGCTTGTATCCGCGATCTTGTTCTTTCTGTCATTACCCAAAGCTCATGACCATAGGTGAGAGTCGGAACGTAGATCGACCGGTAAATTGAGAGCTTCGCCTTTTGGCTCAGCTCCTTCTTCACCACGACGGACCGGTAAAGCGACCGCATCACTGCGGAGGCTGCACCGATCCGCCTGTCGATCTCACGCTCCATCCTTCCCTCACTCGTGAACAAGATCCCGAGATACTTAAACTCCTCCACTTGAGGCAGGACTTCTCCACCAACCTGGAGAGGGCAAGCCACCCTTTTCCGGTCGAGAACCATGGCCTCGGACTTGGAGGTGCTGATTCTCATCCCAGCCGCTTCACACTCGACTGCAAACCGCCCCAGTGCATGCTGAAGGTCCTGGTTTGAAGAAGCCAACAGGACAACATCATCCGCAAAAAGCAGAGATGAAATCCTGTGGTTCCCAAACAGGATTCCTTCCGGCCCCTGGCTGCGCCTAGAAATTCTGTCCATAAAAATTATGAACAGAACCAGTGACAAAGGGCAGCCCTGACGGAGTCCAACATGCACTGGGAACAGGTCTGACTTACTGCCGGCAATGCGAACCAGACTCCTGCTCCGTTCGTACAGGGACCGGACAGCCCTTAGCAAAGAGCCCCGAACCCCATACTCCCGAAGCACCCCCCACAGAATACCATGGGGGACACGGTCGAATGCCTTCTCCAGATCCACAAAGCACATGTGGACTGGTTGGGCAAACTCCCATGAACCCTCGAGCACCCTATGAAGGGTATAGAGCTGGTCCAGTGTTCCGCGACCAGGACGAAAACCGCATTGTTCCTCCTGGATCCGAGGTTCGACTATTGGTCGAATTCTCCTCTCCAGTACCCTGGAGTAAACTTTCCCTGGGAGGCTGAGAAGTGTGATTCCCCTATAATTGGAGCACACTCTCCGGTCCCCTTTCTTAAAAAGAGGGACCACCACCCCAGTCTGCCACTCCAGAGGCACTGTCCCCGACCGCCACGCGATGTTGCAGAGGCGTGTCAACCAAGACAGCCCCACAACATCCAGAGACTTGAGATACTCAGGGCGGATCTCATCCACCCCCGGTGCCTTGCCACCGAGGAGCTTGCACCAAGGTAGCGCATGGTAGAATTAAAGGGAATACCAGGGGGAAGTGGAATATTTTTGGCTTCAAAATTGATAGGGAGTAGAACTGACTTTGACCAATTTATTTTATAGCCAGCTAATTCCTTGAATTCCTCAAACAAGGATAGTACATGAGAGACTGAACTTTCTATATCAGAGAGAAAGAGCAGAATATCATCTGCATAAAGATGGACAGATTTCACAAAGCACTTCATACTTCTCTAACCACAGGGTTCAAGTTGCTCTCATACTTCTCTCATTATTAATGGCTTATTCATAATATAGAAACATTCTTTATGGTAAAATTTATAGAAATTTGTATAACTCGAGTGGCAGGTTGTCCAGTCCCACATGTCCCTTCTTCTTCTGCACTCCTCCACTACACACTCCACATGTTTCCTGTGACATGACCATTATCACTTTTATGTGGTTTAAACATTGATGTTTCTGTATCACACATTTATGTCCTGTATGGAGAATCCAGGTATAGCGAAGTACGTGATGATCAGTACAGGCGCAGTGTTGTTCGCTGTTGGTGTGATTATAGCAATCTACTGCAAAAGAAAGCATCAAGGTAAAACCCACTTTCAATGTCTGTCTCTGGTTAATTTATGATGTTTTAATCTCATGATGGGCTGCTTTACTGTCATTGACATGTCCTTGTACCCAGTGTTAAAGACACCAGTTATTCACCTGTGGATCTTTGGTTAGCAATTTTATACATAGTGAAGCCTGGAGGTGATACTGGAGTCACTGCATGAAACTGCATGAAACTATATACAATCAGAAGAAAAATTGCAAGGAATTGTACGATGGAGTGAAGTTCCAGCTGATTGCTGATTTCTTTCTAGTCCAGCTCAGGCGAGAAAGAAATCAGCCCGAGCTTCACGCCATCATACAATTCAATGTATTTTTCTTATGATTGTGTGGTGCTGTTCATGCCGTTCCACAATCATCCAAAATCTTGGGTGTATGGGGTGTCCAGGAAGAGGTAGTACCTTTAGCAGGAGGGATCGCCATGTTCTTGTCAGGACAGCTTGTCTGTTACTGGTCCTCACCTGACACTCAGCTCTCACTTGTGGCTCCACGTAGCTGTCGCATGCAACAGCGGCCACACCCTGGGCACTGGCCTTGGCGGGCTTGCTAAACCAGGTGAGGGTAGCCGATGGGTTCCAAACCCTCGGTGAATTAGAAAATGGGCGGTGTCAGCCCCACTGCATGTGGAGACTGACTCCCGGTGGAATGAACGGAAGAGATCTCCTGTAGATCCAACGGTTGTGAAGGCGGTGGCAGCAAGCGTTGTGGAACACCTAGAGCATGGACGTGGCACCCAAAGAAGTCCTGGTCATCTACTGTAGTTAAGGAGGCCCCCAGTTGTAACATTCCCTTGTGCCACTGGACCCTGGCTTCTGCAGCCGAGAGGGTGGGGTTGTTCCTGTGCAACAGCTTCCCCACCAAAATCCAACTCACGCACAGGTTATGTGCAGATCCCCCTTCCTTTCCCCAATTCCTTCCTGTCTCAGAAAGTCCTGCGGCAATGGGAGCGGGGTGAAGCGACAGGTAGTGGTTACTACTGGCAGTCGTAGCCTCAAACCTGCACGTAGGCAGCCTGGGACAGATGGTCGTCCTTCATTGTACCTGGGGCAGCAGTGGAGTTCGGCAGCATCCCTGGTGACTGAGCAGCCCTTTTTAGGACAGCACTGCTCACCCTAGCAAGGGAGGGGCCTAGAAAAGGGGGCCCAAACATTGCCTGCCCTATTTCACTAACTGGCCAGCATGCCGCAGCTGGCAGTTAACCCTCTTAGCGGTCAAAAAGAAAAAACAAAGAAAATTATCTTTGGCACTTGGAACGTGCCAAGACAGATGCTAGACAGAGAGAACACAGCAAGGCCTCACAGAAGAACTGCCCTGGTAGCTAGAGAATTGGCACAATACAGGATCGACATCACCGCGCTCAGTGAAACCCGCTTTGCTGAATAAGGAGCAATCTGCGAACCAGATGGGGGCTACACCTTCTTCTGGAAAGGAAAGGCAGAAGCTGAAGACAGACAACATGGAGTTGGATTCACTATCCGCAACACCTTGCTACGCCAACTCCCTGATCGCCCCACTGGCATCAATGAACAGCTGATGAAAATCCACTTCCCTGTCAGTCGCTCAAGGCACATTACCATCATTAGTGCCTATGCCCCCACGCTCACATGCAGTGACGAGGACAAGGAACATTTCTACGAAGCCTTGGACTCCCTCTTGAAGTCAACTCCTGCAAGCGACAAGCTAGTACAACCCCGATTCCAAAAAAGTTGGGACAAAGTACAAATTGTAAATAAAAATGGAATGCAATGATGTGGAAGTTTCAAAATTCCATATTTTATTTAGAATAGAAGATAGATGACATATCAAATGTTTAAACTGAGAAAATGTATCATTTAAAGAGAAAAATTAGGTGATTTTAAATTTCATGACAACAGCACATCTCAAAGTTGGGACAAGGCCATGTTTACCACTGTGAGACATCCCCTTTTCTCTTTACAACAGTCTGTAAATGTCTGGGGACTGAGGAGACAAGTTGCTCAAGTTCAGGGATAGGAATGTTAACCCATTCTTGTCTAATGTAGGATTCTAGTCGCTCAACTGTCTTAGGTCTTTTTTGTCGTATCTTCCATTTTATGATGCGCCAAATGTTTTCTATGGGTGAAAGATCTGGACTGCAGGCTGGCCAGTTCAGTACCTGGACCCTTCTTCTACGCAGTCATGATGCTGTAATTGATGCAGTATGTGGTTTGGCATTGTCATGTTGGAAAATGCAAGGTCTTCCCCGAAAGAGACGTCATCTGCATGGGAGCATATGTTGCTCTAGAACCTGGATATACCTTTCAGCACTGATGGTGTCTTTCCAGATGTGTAAGCTGCCCATGCCACATGCACTAATGCAACCCCATACCATCAGAGATGCAGGCTTCTGAACTGATCGCTGATAACAACTTGGGTCGTCCTTCTCCTCTTTAGTCCCAATGACACGGCGTCCCTGATTTCCACAAAGAACTTCAAATTTTGATTCGTCTGACCACAGAACAGTTTTCCACTTTGCCACAGTCCATTTTAAATGAGCCTTGGCCCAGAGAAGACGTCTGCGCTTCTGGATCATGTTTAGATATGGCTTCTTCTTTGAACTATAGAGTTTTAGCTGGCAACGGCGGATGGCACGGTGAATTGTGTTCACAGATAATGTTCTCTGGAAATATTCCTGAGCCCATTTTGTGATTTCCAAAACAGAAGCATGCCTGTATGTGATGCAGTGCCATCTAAGGGCCCGAAGATCATGGGCACCCAGTATGGTTTTCCGGCCTTGACCCTTACACACAGAGATTCTTCCAGATTCTCTGAATCTTTTGATGATTTTATGCACTATAGATGATATGTTCAAACTCTTTGCAATTTTACACTGTCGAACTCCTTTCTGGTATTGCTCCACTATTTGTCGGCGCAGAATTAGGGGGCTTGGTGATCCTCTTCCCATCTTTACTTCTGAGAGCCACTGCCCTGTAATGGAAATTTCTAATAAACACTTCAGAACGCTTAACAGTTGTCTTTTCAGTCATTTATTATAGTAGATCATATAAAAGATATATAAAATAGGAAAGGAAAGAGAAGAATAGAAGAAGACACCACTTCTGATGATGCCGAGAGTACGCGCACTCTGAGTTGTGTTTTAGGAATGTTATCTATTATACTCTGAAAGCATTCGCTCACTGCTTGTGTCTTCACGTGATTGGCTCAAGATTTTCTATGAAGCTTTGTTAGAGCGTGCACCTGGCGTGCGGGCGGATGCGTAGTTATGAGAACTCAGGCACCCTGCTTATCACCACCAAGGCCAGGAATGGTGGTTACATCATGAGAAGATGCAAGCTAGGATGAACTCAAGCACCCTGCTCATTACCACCAAGGCCACAGAAAAGCGATTACAACATAGGAAAAAACATCTTTCTCAGTCTAGGCCACTTGAGCTCAACACACAGAAACACAGAGAATAATAATGTTCATCCATTAAAAATTCCCTCACATTCCCCCCTTTTTATCCTATAGGATAAATTACTAAAAGGAAAGAAAAGAACTATACACAGTTTCAGTGATAAGAGTTCTCAGAGAGATTCGACTTAACACGCCATTGAATGTACAGGGATAATGCTAAGGCTGTTTTTATAAGACATAGACATCTTAAATGAATGCTAGCAAGCCATATACATAGATCAGGAATAATAGAACAGGAAACAATCATAATGAAAGTGTTTTAAGTCAGGACTAATTTCATGTCAACTGTGCTGATGTCATGGAATGGTGGGTTATAGTCTTCGTGTGGGTTTGGAGGCCAGTCAGGTAAGTCGTCTGAGTCTGTTTTCACCATCTGGTAACCAATATTTGTCAGCTGCCTCTGAAACACAGACATACAACATTGACCGAGAACAGGGAGCAAACAAAGCATCACAATCACTAAGACCAGGACCGGTATGGTGGAAAGAATCAGAGTCTTCCATCCACTGAACCAATGCCACCAGCTGTCTTTGTCTCCTCCATGTTCGTCTGCTCATAATTGTTCAGCAACCTTGCGCATCTTGTTCAGTGCCTCAGTGATGTTACCGAGTTAACCCTTGCCCTTCTTGACGTGTATTGGTGCTCAGAGGGCGGGCACGCCCTATCAGCCCTCGTCCCACCTCACCGGGACTTGGAGGAAACTCAAAACCCTAAGACTTATCTATCAGCTAGACACTGAAATACTCTTCCCTATTGAGGGTGCGTGCGTGATTGATGTGATACTCGCACTGTTCCATGCAGTGATGCCTTTCTTCCTCACGAGCTTTAGTCAGCGTCTGGTCACTTAGGCCTTCCTTTTCCTCCTGCTCAGCCGGTTCAGGAACCCTCCTGCAGCGGCTAGCGTGGATCCACGTCATTCTGCCTGTGACTTTCACTGCCGTTGGGGTCGTGAGCAGGACCTGGAATGGGCTATTCCACTGTGGCTTGTTCCACTTGGTTTGTTGGAAGTCCTTTACCACGATCCAATCCCCTGGTTGTAGATCGTGCAGAGGTCCCTCAGTGGGTTTGGGAAGTGCTTCTTTTACCTGTTTGTGGATAGATTTCAAAGCAGAGGACAACGTTGCACAGTAATTCAACATTGCATCATCACACAGTGTGGTGTCCGGCAGTGTTCCTTGAGCTAGCCCTATCCCCGTGTTGGGTACTCGTCCAAACAGAATTTCGAATGGGCTTAACCCATGTTTAGGCCTAGTTTGCATCCTCATTTGTGTGAGTGCTACAGGGAGGACCTTTGTCCATCCTAGCCCTGTTTCTGCACAAGCTTTGCTTAGTTTATTTTTAAGTGACCCATTTTCCCTCTCTAAGTGTCAGTTCAATGAAGTCCATTTGGAGGTGATCAAATGGTTTGTCTGGTATTGGGTGTGCTGCTTGAGTTAGTCTGATACCTTGACCTGCATTATGTTGTGCACATATCAAGCATTGCTTGCAAAATTTCGCAGCATAATTTGAAAACCCCTCTGTGAACCATCTCTTTGTTACTTCTGCTACCATCCCCCCTTTTGACACATGGGTGAGCCCATGTGCCAACTTTGCATAGAAAGGGAACATGTATTTTGGTAGACAGGGACGGCCCGAGGGACAAACCCAGACCGAGTTTGCAAGGATACAGCCTGCCTGTTTCCAGACTCGTCTGTCGTCCTGGGTGGCAGTGCTCTGAAGGTCCGCTAGCTGTAAACAAGGGGTAGAAACCTGAGGAAAGGCAAGGTTAGAGGGTGAACTGGAAGCCGAGGCTGCACACTTAGCTGCCGCGTCCGCCCTGGCATTCTCTTGAGACACAAGATCAGTATTGGTAGTATGGGCAGCACACTTACACACAGCAATAGCTCTAGGGAGTAGAACAGCATCCAACAACTCAGAGACCAGTTTATGATGTGCAATGGGAGATCCTGTGCTAGTGAGAAAATTTCTATGTTTCCAAATGGTGCCAAAATCGTGCACAACGCCAAAT
The DNA here is from genome assembly GCF_027579695.1 of Neoarius graeffei. Classification (NCBI taxonomy): domain Eukaryota; kingdom Metazoa; phylum Chordata; class Actinopteri; order Siluriformes; family Ariidae; genus Neoarius; species Neoarius graeffei. The sequence goes on along the minus strand of NC_083586.1, from coordinate 65,288,512 downwards.
GCATACCTACTGTCCGTAAAAATATTGACGGATTGCCCTGCCGCCAATTTGCATGCCTCAATAAGGGCACAGAGCTCTGCGGCCTGTGCTGACAGGTTTGAGGGCAGACACAACGCCTTGAGGACCTCGTGATCTGAGACTATGGCAAAACCTACTTTGTTCTTTCCCGTCTCTGGGTCTCTGGAGGCGGAACCATCCACATAGAGGATCATGTCTGGATTTTCCAAAGGGTCGCTCTTTAAGTCTGCCCTGGGGGAACAAAAATCGTTAGTGAGAGCAACACAGTCATGTGGCTCTCCATCGTCCTCTGTAGGGAGAAGAGAGGCAGGATTCAGAACAGTACAACGTTTCACAATGATGTTAGGCATATCAAGTATGACTGTGTTATACTTCAACCATCTCTGTGCTGACAAATGTGACATCTTTTTCTCCAACAGAAGCAGGGAGACAGCATGTGGGACCAAAAGGGTGAGGTTAGAATACCCCACAATATTTCTGGAGGCAGTTACCGCCTTTTCAGCTGCAGCAACTGCACGCAGGCAAACAGGAAGTCCAGCCGCCACTGGATCCAGCCTGCTGGAGAAGTAAGCTACAGGTCTCAATCTATCCCCGTGTTTCTGCAAAAGAACAGAGGTCATAAAACCCTTCTTTTCATCTACAGTTTGAACAAATGGTTTATTGGGGTCAGGCAGTCCCAGAGTGGGTGTGGTCTGCAGAGCACTCTTTAGGGACGTCAGGCGTGTGCGGGACAGCCGCAGCATTGACTGCTTGCAGATCTTGGACAAACCTCCACTCATCGGGCTGGGACGGTTTTCTTGCCTTCTTAACTGGAAAAATAGGAGTGCGCACTGGAGAGTCCTGGCAAGGGACAATTACATCTGCCTTCAGCAACGAATCAAAGACTGGTCTTATACCTGTGATTGCTTCTGGTTTGAGTGGGTACTGGGTCTGTTTAGGACTGAAATCCGATTTGGGGGTGATCACCACTGGTTCAGCATTCTTTATTAGGCCTACATCATGTTTACCCTTCGCCCAAATGGAATTTGGAACTCCCGCCAATGTGGGGTGCACCTCTGCTGGAGTTATGCCTGTGGAAACAGAGACAAACAGGCCACTATGGCCGGGGTCCCCAGGACCCCCAGGCTAATATTACGCTGCGCTTAACATACACAAACATAGCATGACTTTGTTTGTAGACCCCAAGCCTTTGACAAAACAACACACTAGGGTCCTCTGTTTGGGACCATTCATTGCCATCGACTGTGCACTTCTTGACCCACTTCCCCACGTCTTTCCAATAGGTGGCTCGTGGCCTTGCTAATGAGACATGGGGAATAGAATTAATGATGTCTAAGAAATCATGTTGGCAGCAGTCAACCTCAAAGTCGTCTGTTCTGAGGCTGCTTATAACATGTTTGAGAACACTGCGATGAGCATTGATGCAGCTGTTTGGACAACGAGTAAAATGGACCTGCACAGCGCAATAATGTTTAGACCAATACATAGTTTGAGGGTCAATCTTTCACGTGCATGGGGGTCTGCAAACCAAGTCTCTTCAAACTCTACATCTTGACCTTGGTGAACATGTGCTGTACAATGCAAATCTTCCTCTTTCATATAATCTGTGTCAACTGATGAGGTGTTCAAGTATGCGAGCTGTACAAGGTGTTTTGGAGTTTGTGTGAACTGATCTGAGCAGAGCTGCCAGACATACACATACAGGGGGCTTCCAAACCCATACTGCATACCGCACATTTCACTTACTTCAATAGTTAGTCCATCTGGAGTGGATGTGAGATTTACTTCTAATTTGCACATTAAATCATGTGCTAACAAATTTACTGGACATGTATGTGAGATGAGGAATGAGTGGGACGTAACTATTCCTCCCTTGCTTTTACACGGGAGGTTGACTGAGAAAGTTTCGGTTACAGGTCGTCCTGAGATGCCCATCGTCTGAATAGAATTTGAGCTGAGCGGTGGGTCTACTGGAAGTACCCCATGTTGTATCACTGAGTGTGCTGCTCCAGAATCTACTAAAAAGGCTAACACATGCCCACACACAGTGAGGGGCATACAAGGGAGTTTAGAAAAGGGAGTAGTTGTGTATTTTAACAAACTTAATGCAACTTCAGGTGTATTTATTTGGACTGGTGTATCAGGCATTTCTGTGTAATCTTGCTGTTGCATGCAGGTGCTGCTACTAATGTGTTTAACATTATGTGAATGCTCCTGTCTATGTGTATGTGTATCATCAGGTGTGTGTGTGTGTTACCTCCCCTGTTCTCTGTGTGGGGCCCGTTCCCGGAGTCCGCCCATCAGTCTGCTTTGCTGTACTCCTCACGGGGCTTCTGCCTGTTACTGTGGAGACAATTTCGAGCAATGTGTCCCTTTTGATTGCAGTTGTAGCAGGTTGCACCTTTTATCCAGGACGAGTCACTCCAGGTTGTCCTGTCTCTGCCCCTACCTCGACCTCTTCCTCCTCTTGTTCCTTTTTCTCCAGGCTGAACAGTCTGGAAAAGAGTGAGAGTGGCGGCGTGTAGATCTTGGTCTCTTTGTGTCTACTTTGTCTTCTCCTTCTCTTTCAGCAGCTTTTCTGCATGCACAGTGTACTGCTCGATCTTGGTGAGACTGGTGGTTTCCCACAGGAGATAGAGCTGCTTTACTAACTTGGCCACTGCTGGATCCATACCGCTCATGAAACTGTTCCGCAGGTGCGCTTCCCAGACCTCAGGAGTGCCTTCCACCCCAGCCAGGGTCGCGGGTCTGGTCAGGCCACTGTGTTTCTCATGCACAGCAGTGAGACGGGTGAGAAATGCTGACACCCCTTCTCCATCTTCTTGCTTACACATACTGATCTTAGTCATGTCTATGTTCAAAGGAAAAGCACTATCCAGACGAGCACAGAGAGCAGTGATGGTATCTCTATACTCACTATTGCCAACCGCGCTCCAGTCTGGTGTAGTCATTCGCTGGTCAGCTTCCAGCCAATCTTTGGAAACTTTGCTCCAATCCTTTACCCATCTTGATCATGAGTAGGCGGCGAAGTTCATGGGTGGTCGGTCGGAATTCTCTGCAAAATATCAACAGCTCATTACCAAATGTCTTTCCTCCTACCTCTCTCACATTGGGAAGAGAAGCCATGCTTTCCTTCATGTCCGCTGTCGTCCAGGGTCTGTGGACTAAAAGCACGCCGTCAGCTCCAGCCACTTCCATCATTGGAAGATGAAGGACTTCAGACTTTAGATTATGGCCTTGTAGACCCACTGGTGAGCATGTGGTCAGGTCCAGGAGGGTGTCTTTTCCATCACCATATGTAAGACCGGATCTCGTGTGTGATGGAGAAGCGCTGAGAGGTGCTGATGCTGGAGGCAGCTGGTAGGCTGGGAGAGATTCCAGAGGCTCAGGTTTTTTCCTTCGTCTCAACTTCTCCCCTTCTCTGTGGGTGAGGCGCTTGTGGGAATGATGCTCCGCCTTGCTGAGGAGGCAGTGTGTGTCGGGGTGGTGGGGCAGACTCCAGGTCAGGGTCCATCTGAAATTTCAAACACTAAGAAGAGGGTGAGAGCCCTGCCTGTTGTTTCTCTCTTTTGTACTCTCTCTTAAGTGTTTCTTCTTTCCATGCAGAAAATGCCCTCCAGTCCCCTAAGAACTGAACATTATCTGCAGACTCTTCTTTTTCCTTCTGTTTCAACTTTTCTTCTAACTGTCCTATCTGCCTGGGACTAAAAAAAAACTGCCCTTCTCAGGGAATCCTAAGTCCTTTACCCATATGTCAAACTGTGCCAAGCAATCCTCGCCATACGAGGTTTTCATAAACTGGATGTTTGGGCTGTCATAGGAACACCCACTTCTTACTATAGCACATGTAGCTTCAGGCTTACTTGCTTTTTCTTTTCTTTCCCTAACTTACTGTTTCTGTTCCTCATTGTACACTGTTATATCAATAGGTTATGACAACAATGGCTGAGTTTTTTAATCAGGATCACAAAAAGAACAGGTTGGACTATGTCTAAAAATGCGACACAATAATCTTTTAGGTGTGTTCTTATTAGTAAACAATTTATCTGACATTTGCCTTAAACCAAAGTACAGTAGGTATCATTTAACACAACAACCTCAAAGACAACTCGCGCATGTGTACAAAAGCTGTTTCTCTGTTTCAGAATTTGGAGGAGGACAGTACTCTGTTAATTCATCAATATTTTGCGTGCACACCGGTGTGTCTTTGCGACTTCGTGATCGAACCTCTCTATCCCGTGCCTCCGATGGGCCAGTTGTTCACACAGAACAAAGGGAGCAAGATTAAATTCTTTCCCAGTTACGAATTGCTGAACGTGAGTCCATCGAGACACGCACCCGTACTTCCTTCGCTCAAGTAGGTGAGCCGTTACCCAGTCGTCACTTGGGCGGATAATTCTCTTACACAACCCAATAAACTACTCGCAGTTTATTGTCTCAAAATTGTGTTTTATCCGTTTTCTGCAAACATATTGATGATACCACAGCTTAGCAGTCCTCCTGGGCTCGGACAAACTTCTGTCCGTCTCTTATATCATTTTTAAATACTAGGACAAATCTCTGTCCATTTCTTGTATCATTCTTTAAATACTGTTTCCACTAATTTCTTTACACAAGAATGCAAAGTTATCACTTACTGGTTCGGTGAGCCCTGATGGCCTGGTCTCTCGTCTGAGTTCTCAGCTCTGCACCGTAGCCTTGGGAGTGTTCCGTCGTCCGAGGATCAGATGCATAGGGCCCACCCAGGGACGACAAATTGTAATGGAAATTTCTAATAAACACTTCAGAACGCTTAACAGTTGTCTTTTCAGTCATTTATTATAGTAGATCATATAAAAGATATATAAAATAGGAAAGGAAAGAGAAGAATAGAAGAAGACACCACTTCTGATGATGCCGAGAGGACGCGCACTCTGAGTTGTGTTTTAGGAATGTTATCTATTATACTCTGAAAGCATTCGCTCACTGCTTGTGTCTTCACGTGATTGGCTCAAGATTTTCTATGAAGCTTTGTTAGAGCGTGCACCTGGCGTGCGGGCAGATGCGTAGTTATGAGAACTCAGGCACCCTGCTTATCACCACCAAGGCCAGGAATGGTGGTTACATCATGAGAAGATGCAAGCTAGGATGAACTCAAGCACCCTGCTCATTACCACCAAGGCCACAGAAAAGCGATTACAACATAGGAAAAAAACATCTTTCTCAGTCTAGGCCACTTGAGCTCAACACACAGAAACACAGAGAATAATAATGTTCATCCATTAAAAATTCCCTCACAGCCACTCCAAGATGCTCTTTTTATACCCAGTCATGTTAATGACCTATTGCCAATTGACCTAATGAGTTGCAATTTGGTCCTCCAGCTGTTCCTTTTTTGTACCTTTAACTTTTCCAGCCTCTTATTGCCCCTGTCCCAACTTTTTTGAGATGTGTTGCTATCATGAAATTTCAAATGAGCCAATATTTGGCATGAAATTTCAAAATGTCTCACTTTCGACATTTGATATGTTGTCTATGTTCTATTGTGAATACAATATCAGTTTTTGAGATTTGTAAATTATTGCATTCCGTTTTTATTTACAATTTGTACTTTGTCCCAACTTTTTTGGAATCAGGGTTGTAGTCCTAGGGGACTTCAATGCAAGAGTTGGGACAGATCACCAGAGCTGGGAAGGAGTTTTAGGCCCCCAGGGAGTCGGCAAGATGAACAGCAAGATGAACAGCAACGGGCTGCTGCTTCTGACTATGTGTGCTGAGAATGGTCTCACCATCACCAACACCCTCTTTAGACTGGCCAACAAGTATAAGACCACATGGATGCATCCAAGGTCCAAACAATGGCATCTCATAGACTATGTCATTGTCCGGTGGCAGGATACATGGGACGTGATGATCACAAGAGCCATGCGAGGAGCGGAGTGTTGGACTGACCATAGGCTGGTGAGGGTGATCCTCAACCTTCACATAGCCACGGTTCATCGCAAGAAGCCCAAAACTGCTCACCCAAAATTCAACCTCACAAAGCTATTGAACCCTTCCACAAGAGAGAAATTTCAATCCCACCTAGACGATGCTCTGACTGCTCAAGGACCATTGACTGGCGACCCAACAGAACAATGGAACCAGTTCAAGCACACGGTGACAGAGTCAGCCAAAGCCACTCTAGGCCTGCAGAGGTGTGTCCATCAGGACTGGTTTGATGAGAACAATGCTGAAATCAACAAACTCTTAGAGGAGAAGCACAATGCCTACATCATCTGGCAGAATGACCCATCTTCCATCTCCAAGAAAGAAAGCTTCAAGCATCTTCAAAGCAAAGCCCAGAGAGAACTGCGTGCAATGCAAGACAGCTGGTGGGACAGAAAAGCTGAAAAGGTTCAACTCTACGCCGACCTGAATTACTCCAAGGAGTTTTACAGTGAGCTCAAGGCTGTGTATGGACCACAGAGACCCAGCACAACCCCACTACTGTCGGCAGATGGTCAGACCCTGCTGAAAGATAAGGACAGCCTCACACAACGCTGGAGGGAACATTTCTCCACCCTCCTCAACAGACCGTCCACAGTTGACCCTACAGCTTTGAACATAATCCCAGAGAAGCCAGCGCTTGAGGAACTTGACCTGCCACCCACCCTCGAAGAAGTCACCGCCGCAGTGAAGCAGATGAACTCGGGTAAGGCGCCAGGCATGGACGGCATCCCAGTCGAGATATACAAGGCAGCCGGCCCATTGGCCCTGGACACACTCCACAAGATACTTTGCAGCATTTGGGAAGAAGAATCCATGCCACAGGACTTTTGAGATGCCATTGTTGTCTCTCTATTCAAGAACAAGGGCAGCAAATCTGACTGTGGCAATTACCGTGGCATCTCCCTCCTCTCTATCGCTGGGACGATACTCGCCAGGGTCATCCTGAACCGCCTTGTCAGCGCCGTCTCAGAACTATCACTGCCAGAGTCCCAGTGTGGCTTCAGACGAGGCCGCAGCACCATCGACATGATCTTCTCGGTGAGACACGTCCAGGAAAAGTGCATCGAGCAGCGGATGGACCTTTATGCAGTCTTCATAGACCTTACGAAGGTGTTTGATATGGTGAACAGAGAAGCGCTGTGGGTCATCCTCGCCAAGCTTGGCTGCCCGAGGAAATTCACTACCATTATCCGCCTCTTCCACAACGACATGGTTGGCACTGTATTTGCTGGGGGTGACACTTCTGCTCCCTTTGAGATTTCAAATGGTGTCAAACAGGGCTGTGTCCTGACCCCGGTCCTGTTTAACCTGTTCTTCACATGCGTGCTGAACCATGCCCTCAGAGATCTTGACAGAGGCATCTACATCAAGTACAGTTTAGACGGCTCTCTGTTTGACCTGCACCAGCTGAACGCTAAGACCCGAACAATGGTGAGACTTATGACAGATGCATTGTTTGCCAATGACTGTGCACTGATGGCACACACAGAAGCGGACCTCCAGTTCATCGTCAGCAAATTTGCGGAAGCCTCCCAACTCTTCGGCCTGACAATCAGCCTAGGAAAAACAGAAGTCCTTTTCCAACCATCCCCAGGCCCTGCTGTGCACCCTCCCCCCACCATCTCTATTGGAGGCACTGCACTGAAGAACGTTGAAAACTTCAAATACCTCGGGAGCATCATATCCAGCGATGGCTCCCTCGACAAGGAAATCTCTGCCAGGATCAGCAAAGCCAGTCAGGCTCTTGGTCACCTTCGATCTCATGTGATGAGTCACAAAAGCATCAGGCTCGAGACAAAAATCAAAGTGTACAAAGCTGTTGTGCTCACAAGTCTCCTCTACGGCTGTGAGACCTGGACGCTGTACAGGAAACAAATCAAACAGCTTGAACATTTTCACATGAGATCCCTACAGTCGATCATGGGCATCAAGTGGCAAGACTGAGTGATGAACCTCGAAGTCCTGGACACAGCAGACCTAGTTAGCATAGAAGCTATGGTCTTGAAGGCTCAACTCCGCTGGACTGGTCACGTCATCCGCATGGAGCCTTACAGACTGCCTCGCCACCTACTCTATGGAGAGCTGAGGCAGGGCCACAGACCCAGGGGCCGACCAAGAAAACGGTACAAAGACTGCATCAAAGACAGCCTGAAACATGTCGGCATTCCTGCAAAAGACCTTGAGGCTTGTGCACTAGACAGACCAGCATGGCGTAGTCAAATCCGGCAGGCCCAGGACAACTTTGAAAGCAGTCGCCATGACCACATCACCCAAGCAAGAGAAAGAAGAAAGGCCTCAACATCCTTCCTTCCTGCAGCAGCCACGTTCCAATGCCCTTACTGCCCACGAGTGTGTGCTTCCAGAATTGGTCTCTTCAGCCACACCCGTGCCCACGAAAGGAGGCCCACTGCACATTGACATTGTCAGATCAACAGTCTACTAAAGTGTGGTGCTGTTCATGCCGTTCCACAATCATCCACAATCTTCTGCTTTAAAAGAGAGAATTGTTAACAGCAAATAATCTAATCTGGATGCCAAAAATAAAACCTTTTACTATATTTTGAGAACCATGGGCTGGGCTTAGCTCTGCTCAAACATTTACAAATAACAGCCTCCATTGCTTTTATATAAACTGATGATGATGTTCATCCTTTGGGGTTGAAGATGACAATGACTTCAAATTGGTGGGTGGTGGTTGTGGGTCCAGAAATGAGTGAGAGGCCAGTCCAGGCTTTGAAGGTACATCCACATGTTGGGCATGCATGGGTAGATGCTGTAGTGGGGGTGGTGATAGAACCACCACCACGTTCCATGAGCTGGCCCTTGTCCGCTAGACATGTTTCCCTGAGGGCCACTATTTCTACATTGTAGCAAGCTAGCTCCCTGGTGACTAGTGCAGTTCTTCTCTCCAGCCTGTCTGCTTTGATGTTATCCAGTAGAGTCCACATGTTCCACATGCTAATGATGAGTACCTTCACCAGCTTATCAATTTTCTGACTTCTTGTATTTTGACTGCTGAGTGGGATCCCCACCAGCCACGGTGTGCTGGCCAGGGTGAGGTGAAGCAGGCTATGTTTTGGGGCTCTTTTCTAGCCCGTTCTGCCATGGAGGTGAGCTTTGTTCCAGCAGAGAGAGACCCTATGCCCTGGGCCACCTGTGAACACCTGCACTTTCCTGACTACAGCTTCCAGTGTGTCCACACCCGCTGCTTCACCACTTGCTCATCGCCACAGGACCTGAGTTTGAATTTGAAGTCATGACTTGCGTGTCAATTAGATTCGAGTGAGGGAGATTTGCGCAACTGTCAGCCTCACTCTCTCATCCCAACCTAACTGGGTCCAGGGGCAAGACAGAATCTGCAAGGTCAGGATGCAGTGGATGGCCAACAGTGTTGTATGTGTTATACTGTTCCCTGATCACTCTCCACAGATGCTTTGCTGGGTCTGTCTTCCCGCCCATTGAACCACCAGGTGGTGGTCTCCTCCACGCAGTCTGCTGAGTCCAGTCTTTGGTCATAACCTTGACCAGGGGAATGAGGGGTTGCTCGTGCTTGCTCAAGGCACCAGCCCAAACTCGCAGAGGGAAGGAGACACCTTACTACTCCATTGCATGGCAGTCAAGGACAGCACATGCCCACTGCCCTAATACAGATTATACCTTTTATAAACTAATGAAACAATGACACACACACACTGGGCACAGAACTGACTTCCATCAAATGAAGAAGTATTACTGTAATTTCAACATTTAAAGGTTCACCCAGTACAGCTGTACACACCTGTAAATTAAAGCTGATGGTCTTTCTGATAATGTCAGGGCTTCATTTCAAACCCAATATGCTGAAGTACGCAATCAAACATATGAAACTCATCACTGTCCCAAAACTCCATTTGCATTGTATATTTACTTTACATTAAATCAAACATTGATGACCTTCTCATCTCTCTTCAGGCTCTGAAACAGTGACACAATCTCCCAGAGAGGTACAGGCCAATGATCTGATTCAGGTATTACTTTCACAAACACTTTACTTACAAACAATGCCGGGGTGGCCCTATTTAGCCGGGACCATCCCCGGCCCAAACCATCAATGGTGGCCTGCTTGGAGCATGGGGAAAATAATTTTCACTAATTTTGGTCACTGATCTTATTCTTGCATTAATCATCAATTCAACTGCACTCTGCATTTTCACATGGCAGCCCAGACGCCGACAGCATCGCAGCAGATTAAATAGGCGCTACCAAATAAGGAAATTCTCCCCTCCCCTCTATTGCAGTTGGTTTGGTCCAAGACTCCTCCTCTGTATTGCGGGGCACTTAAACAACATTGGCGCGAAACAGCGCGCGTCATTGATGGAGGGCAGAAAGAGGCCAGGTGGAACCGAAAGGGCGAAGCTTAAAAAAAGGAAGGAGGTGGCAGCAAAATGTGCCAAATTGACAGATATGTTCTCAAGACCAGCTGGTAGGTTACGAAAGATATGGAGTATGATAACCCTGTTTGTCAATTTTATCAGTCTATGCTAGGCCTATAATGTGTCGATAGTTTGCAATGTCAATTCAGCTTTTTGATGTCATGTGAAATCTCGCAATTTACACGGTATAGATGTGGTGTATGTCTTAATTCTAAGAAGAACCGGACATTGCTTTACATCCCAGTTATTAACAATTTTAGATGAACAGGTCCCAAATGTGCTGTTGCGCGTTATTTCCTCATCCAGCCTATTTCATCTCGCTGTCACACTGTGCATTTCCACAGGCGTGCGCACATTGTGGTTATGAACACATAGGCCTAGAAGTCATATTTGATGTTAAATAATTGTTGTTAAATATATAACTTAGAAGAGGTGTATGCGTATGCCAATATTCTAAACAGAATCGAACACTTGCTTTAGCCTACATTTCATTTAACCATTTTTGAGTTGCCTAATGCGCCCTCACGCTTTATCTGCTGGTTGCTGAGTACCCAGCATTGTTGATTTGCCATTATTTTCGAGGCGTATGTGGCATGTAATGCACAAGCATTGGTTCAAATGCACGCGAGAACCTATATTGTTAAAGTGAAGTGAAGTGAAGTTTACCTGAATTTAAACCAAATAAAAAGCATTGTGAAAGAACAGTTATTTGTTTTATCTTTTTTAATGTACTCAAATTCCTCCTCCATTTCAAAGTGGCCTGAATGTGAATTAAACTCCCGGACTGAAAACAGGGCCCACTCCGGCCCTGCTTACAAACAGTGTAATGATTTGATTTTCCTTTTCAGACAAATGGAGATCATGAAAATGACCAAAATGTACTTCCTCTCCAAGCAAGAGAAAATGCCAAACCTGAATCTGTCTATCAGAGGCTCGATCCAACTACCAGGCAATCAGACTCAGTCGACCAAGATCTGACCTTCACTCATAAGCAATCAGACTCAGTCGACCAGGATCTGACCTTCACTCATAAGCAATCAGACTCAGTTGACCAGGATCTGACCTTCACTCATAAGCAATCAGACTCAGTCTACCAGGATCTGACCTTCACTCGTAAGCAATCAGACTCAGTCGACCAGGATCTGACCTTCACTCATAAGCAATCAGACTCAGTCGACCAGGATCTGACCTTCACTCATAAGCAATCAGACTCAGTCTACCAGGATCTGACCTTCACTCGTAAGCAATCAGACTCAGTCTACCAGGATCTGACCTTCACTCGTAAGCAATCAGACTCAGTCTACCAGGATCTGACCTTCACTCGTAAGCAATCAGACTCAGTCTACCAGGATCTGACCTTCACTCGTAAGCAATCAGACTCAGCCTACCAGGTTATGTTCTGATACGACTGTTCACCATCCAAGTGAAAGGAACTTGATCCAAAGAAAACTGTCATAATGTTTATATTTTCCCCAACAGATATTTGTCTGGGGCGGCATGGTGGTGTAGTGGTTAGTGCTGTCGCCTCACAGCAAGAAGGTCCGGGTTTGAGCCCCGTGGCCGTCAAGGGCCTTTCTGTGCAGAGTTTTCATGTTCTCCCTGTGTCCACGTGGGTTTTCTCTGGGTGCTCCGGTTTCCCCCACAGTCCAAAGACATGCAGGTTAGGTTAACTAGTGACTCTAAATTGACCGTAGGTGTGAATGTGAGTGTGAATGGTTGTCTGTGTCTATGTGTCAGCCCTGTGATGACCTGGCGACTTGTCCAGGGTGTACCCTGTCTTTCGCCCATAGTCAGCTGGGATAGGCTCCAGCTTGCCTGCGACCCTGTAGAACAGGATAAAGCGGCTAGAGATAATGAGAATGAGATGAGATATTTGTCTGGCCTGTGGAATACTCATTTACTGTTTTTTTTTTTTTCTGTTTCTGAATGAAATTTTGTTACTTTAACTGTCTGTTTCTTCAACTGGATATCATTTCTGATAAATCTACCAGCATCTGATGCCAAGTCTGCAAGTAAGGATGCTGTACATAAAATCATTTTTTTATTTGAAACCTTATCATTTGTGTTTTGGTAAAAAAAAAAAAAAAAAAAATATATATATATATATATATATATATATATATATATATATATATATATATATTTTTTTTTTTTCTTTTATCATGACATTTATTTTTAGAGTTAGCTTTTGAATAAAAAGTACTTTGAACATCATCAGGGTATTTTACACAACTGAAATACAAACATACAAACAACAACAACAAAAACAAAACCAAAAAAACACAAATACACAATTGTAAACCCCCCCCCCCAAAAAAAAAGTGAGACCTAAATTTGTTATATTTAACTCTAATGTCATTTTAAATAAAAAGAAATATGATTATAAATTGTGCTGGCATGGTGGTGTAGTGGTTCACACTGTCGCCTCACAGCAAGAAGGTCCGGGTTTGAGCCCAGTGGACGGTGAGGGCCTTTCTGTGTGGAGTTTGCATGTTCTCCCCATGTCCGCGTGGGTTTCCTCTGGGTGCTCCGGTTTCCTCCACAGTCCAAAGACATACAGGTTAGGATAATTGGTGACTCTAAATTGACCATAGGTGTGAATGGTTGTGCGTCAGTCCTGTGATGACCTGGTGACTTGTCCAGGGTGAACCCCGCCTCTCACCCATAGTCAGCTGGGATAGGCTCCAGCTCGCTTGCAACCCTGTAGAACAGGATAAATGGCTACAGATAATGGATGGATGATTATAAATTCATTGTGCATTCATTACATATTTGAAGAGTGAATTTTATCATGAAAGAATTGAAATCTTTATGAAAAACTTAACAATGAAATTATTGCATCCACAGTTGTGGGAGGTGTTCAGCTTTAAGGCCTCCTTGACCGGAGCTGTCACTGTCAATGTTCTCTCAGCCTGATCAACAGGGAGCACAAGCAAATTACAGGGGCTCAAACCAATCGGGTTCCTCGTGCACTTTCGGGTTTAAATTGCACAAGTTATTTGACCAATGTTCAACCCTTCTTTTGTCAATTCAAACCAAGTGAGTCAACACAGGTTAATCCCTGGTCATGGTCATTCAGATGCGTGAGAACAGGCGTGTGCTTTATTTCAGCTGCAGTGTTTTCACCCAGAACACATTCACATGCATTGTAAGAGCCTTTTCTTACAAAGCCCCACAGTTATGGAACAGCCTTCCAAGTAATGTTCGGGAATCAGACACAGTCTCAGCGTTTAAGTCTCAGCTGAAAACATATCTGTTTAGCCAAGCCTTGTGTTAATGGTGTTTATGAGGTAAAGGTGTAGATCTGGAGGATCCTCAGACAGAGTGTTTTGGTAAACTGGGATGTATGGATGCTGTCAGTCCCCCACTTGCTTGCTCACTCGAGTTTGTTGACGATGTAGTGGCTGCTGCTTTATGTCCCGGGGCTCCCTCATGCTTGTGTTACCTTCTGGCTCTCCCCTTTTAGTTATGCTGTCATAGTTAGTTTTGCCGGAGTCCCTGCTTGTACTCAGTGCAATATGTATACTGTTCCTATTTATTCAGGTGACATTGGGCATACCTTTCTCCCCCCCCCCCCCCCCCAAATCTGTCCCTCTGAGTTACATGTCATTCCTGGGATCGAGATGCTGAACCTCTTCTGCTTCTCAGACCTGCCTGATCCATCCTGGTGCCCTGTGTCTGGTTGGAGTCTCATCACATCGCTCCTGTGGAGGACAGCCCCATGTGGACAGTTGAAAGTCACACCTGGAGGACGCTCTGGACTCTTACAGTAATGATTTTATGGCTGAGGACTACAGTTGACTTGGACTGCAGCTATCATGAACAGTTTTGCACTCAAGTTTCCATCAATGAAGAGTTTATAACATCAACGAAACTGACTTCATGTTAAAACTGTTAATGTTATAGTAATGCTTTCTGTTGTTGCCCAAATGAGGATGGGTTCCCTTTAGAGTCTGGTTCCTCTCGAGGTTTCTTCCTCATGTCATTTGAGGGAATTTTCCTTGCCACCATCGTCACAGGCTTGCTCATTGGGGATAGATTAGGGATAAAATTAGCTCATGTTTTAAGTTGTTCTAATTCTGTAAAGCTGCTTTGCGACAATGTTTATTGTTAAAAGTGCTATATAAATAAACTTGACTTGACTTGAATTGACATGCGTCTTTGTACTTGTACTGTACTTGTTACATACTGAGGGCTTGAACATGTTTTTAAGCAACAAATTGAGGATATTTTTAGGAAATTAGGACATTTTGTCTGGTCCTCATTTCTCCAAAGGGCTGTTTGAGGGTCAAGACTTGTTTTTTGGGTTCAGGTTAGAATGAGGATTAGGTTAGACTGAGGGTAAGGGGCAGGGTTAGGGATTTAGTTGTGATGATTAAGGTTAGGGATGCCATGCTGGTGTAGTGGCTATCACTGTTGCCTCACAGCAACAAGGTTCTGGGTTCGAGCCCCGTGGCCGGTGAGGGCCTTTCTGTGTGGAGTTTGCATGTTCTCCCCGTGTCCGCATGGGTTTCCTCCGGGTGCTCCGGTTTCCCCCACAGTCCAAAGACATGCAGGTTAGGTTATTTGGTGGCTCTAAATTGACCGTACCCGTAGGTGTGAATGTGAGTGTGAATGGTTGTTTGTCTCTGTGTCTCGGCCCTATGATAATCTTGTCCATGGTGAACCCTGCCTCTCACCCATAGTCAGCTGGGATAGGCTCCATCTTGCCTGCAACCCTGCACAGGATAAGCAGTTACAGATAATGTATGGCTAGAGTAAGGGGTGAGGGAGTGTATTATATCAGTGAGTCCCCACAAAGATAGCAGTACAAATGTGTGTTTGTGGTTTTGTAAGTGCCTGGAAGAGCAAAGCACTGAAACCGATGTACGCCCCATTTTCATGAAATTCATTAGTCCGTCCCCGGCTGTTCCTGACCTGGGTGTTACAATTCACACTGAAACTGAAATTGAGTGGTGGGTTGCAAAGCCAAATTGGACAATTTGGTTTGACTCTTTCAAGCACAAATCTCCTGCATTTACAACAGTTATATATAAAGGACATTGGCTGCTGAACTCAGAACATTAGAACATATGGGTACGTGGAGGGTTTTGTTTTTCTCAGAGTATCATCAATAACATCAACAATCCTATCAAAATCTTCCTCTTTCTGCCCCTCATGAACTATGTTTGTATTGTTTCTTGCACTGCACACTGCAGAGTTCACCCATGATCTGTCCCTGTTTCACAACTTGTCCTCTAGAAGGCAGTAGGGGCCTTCTGTCAAACATTATTAAACAGTGAAAGGAAGCCATTCAGGGCGGCACAGTGGTGTAGTGGTTAGCGCTGTTGCCTCACAGCAAGAAGGTCCTGGGTTCGAGCCCCAGGGCCGGCGAGGGCCTTTCTGTGTGGAGTTTGCATGTTCTCCCCGTGTCCACGTGGGTTTCCTCCAGGTGCTCCGGTTTCCCCCACAGTCCAAAGACATGCAGGTTAGGTTAACTGGTGACTCTAAATTGACCGTAGGTGTGAATGTGAGTGTGAATGGTTCAATGGAGTGACACATGGTCTGTGTCTATGTGTCAGCCCTGTGATGACCTGGCGACTTGTCCAGGGTGAACCCCGCCTTTCGGCCGTAGTCAGCTGGGATAGGCTCCCGCGACCCTGTAGAACAGGATAAAGCGGCTGGAGATAATGAGATGAGGAAGCAGTTCATGTATGGTGATACACTTTGCCTCACTAACATTCCAGTTAGTCCTGTAGAACATAGAGGTCTCTCAAATAAAAACAAATCTCATATGCAGAACACTAATATTAAATATTGGTCTATTTTACAGAAGCCCCCCCCAAAAAAAAAAAAAAAAAAACACCCACACAACAGCGTACTCTGGGTAGTTACTTAGGTGGGTCAACAGATAAGGAACTGGGTAACTGATCTGAAGGTCATTGGTTCCAGCACCGACAACCTGCCACTGTTGGGCCCATGAGCGAGGCCCTTTACCCTCTCTGCTCCAGGAGCACTGTGTCATGTAACCCCTTGTTGTATGTCACTCTGTATAACAGCGTCTGCTAAATCCCTGTAATGTACTGTAACTCACCACAGACTGAGTGACATAAAGAGATGGTGTTACAGTTTACATTGCAGTACATAAGTCCACTGATTATTAGCTTAGTATGAGTGACATGCTGTTACTATGGCAACTGTACTGAACATTTCACACAGGCACTTCCTGAGTGGTTTTCCGTCACCAGCGGAAACGTAGAAGTGGACATGATGCTGCTTTCTACTCGCGCCACACAAAAAGACACTGTACAGTCCCCGAGACAGAGACAGTGAGGGAGTGTGAGAGAACATTTTTATTTTTATTTTTATTTTCTGAGCAGGAGTTTGAGAGTCTGGACTGAGAATGAAGATCCTCCTCATCTTCACCTTCTGCCTGATGATCGGTGAGTAAAAGCACTTTGAAATAATCAGCAGTATCAGGGTCACATTAAAGCTTTGCACTGATGGACATTTAGTTCAGAACTGTTATCGATCGCTTCCAGTGTTTTAAAGTAGTGAAGTTCTCAGGGCTGCTGGACTTCCTGGTTATCTTCAAAAGCACACAGAGGAGGTTCGGGTTCACTGACTGCATGAGGAAACGTCTGTGTTCAAGTGACCTGCACATGGGAACATTATCACTACTTATATTCACTGTAGAACTGACTTTGAAGAGTTTTTGTATCTGTATATTAGCTGAACAACAGTCAGTATCTTCACTTTATCTGTTTAAAGATCAGGGCTACTGCTTTATCAGTGCAGGTGCCTGTCACGTCGTCTCTCTTGTTCCTGTTCTTGAGCACAAAATGTGAGTTCTGTATTTTATTTCGAGTACAGATGAGAGCAGATAGTCCTGATATATGAAACGTATGATTTAGATTATTAGTCTGAGTGTTTGTTATTTAAAATACCGTAATTCCTCAATTTATAGCCGGGCCCCTAATAGCAGCTGGCCTCGTTTTGTAACCGGGTCTTATGAAAAATAACAAAAATAGACACCGGCCCCGTTTAGTAGCCGGCCCCTTTTAGTAGCCGGTGCGTTTTACAGACAGACGTGAACGGGCGTACGGCAAACACAGAACTGCAAACATGGTGCCGAAACGCAAGTTCACTGTGGCATTTAAACTGGAAGTACTGAAATACGCTGAAGAAAATTCAGGAGAACAGACAGCTAGGCATTTTAACATCGATGCCAGGCAGGTGAGGGCATGGAAAAAGCAGAAGGAAGCACTCACCAATGCAGCGAGACTAATTTCTCCGAAGAGAGTCAGACTACAAGGCGGGGGGAGGCGACCTGTCAGTGAGGAGATGGAGGCTACTCTGAGGTGCTGGGTACATGAACGAAGACGGAGATACCTGAGGGTGAGCAGGAGGATGATCCAGGCAAAAGCAGCTGCAATTTTTCACGAAATGTCTGACTGCCATGAGGAGACATTCAATGCTAGTCGGGGATGGCTTGACCGTTTCATGAAGAGGAACAACTTCACCCTCCGGAAGCGAACAACACTGGCTCAAAATGACACGAGGCACTCCGTTTCGAAGATTGTGAACTTCATCACCTTCGTCAATCAGAAAATAGCGGAGAAAAAGATCAAGGATTCGGATGTCATCGCCATGGACGAAACTGCTTGCTGGTTTGACATGCCCGGTCAAACCACATTGGACACCGTGGGTGTGAGAAGCGTGACGCTAAAGACGACCGGGCATGAGAATGTCATGTTACCGTTGTGCTGGCAGCCAAAGGAGATGGGACAAAGCTTAAGCCATACATTGTTTTTAAGGGAGGCATACGGGAGGTGAAGGCAATAACGGCGGATTGCAATGACGTGGTGTTGGCAACATCTAACAATGGTTGGATGGACGACAGCCTGACCAGTGAATGGCTGAAAAAAGTGGTTGGCAGGCGGCTCTTCGGTGGTGAGCGTCTCCTGGTTTGGGACAGCTACAGGTGCCATATCTCTCAGGCCACCAAGGCCGAGCTGAAAAACGGATTCCGTATGCAGATGACTGTGGTGCCTGGCGGCTGTACAAAATATGTGCAGCCTGCAGACGTCAGCTGGAACGCGGGTTTTAAAGCTCATCTGAAGCAGTCGTATGACGCATGGTTGGCAGAGGAGGGAAATAAAACTTTTACCAAGGGAGGGAATATGAGGGCAGCAGACAAACGGACCATCGTGAGCTGGGTCCGAGCAGCGTGGGCGTCGCTGGATGCGGACCTCATCAAGCGGTCGTTCAAGGTGAGTGTAGTGTGTGTGCAGTGTGTGCCCTTCATTGATAATCATCTGCGGAAGCATACCGTTAATTATGAATGCAACCTAGTTTAAAAACTTGTTTCTTGTGTTCTCTTATAAGGTATGTGGCATCACTGTGGCTGCAGATGGGACTGAGGATGATATGGTCCACTGTTTGAAGGCAGGGCAACCGTGTGCAGCTGGGAAAGACGTGCTACAGCAGGCCAGAGTGACTGAGGCAGTGGTGGCTATGGAGGAGGAGAAAGATGAGGGAGAGACTTTTGAGAATGAAAACTTGATAGAGGAGGATGGAAGTGATGATGAGGTGGAGAGAAATGAAAACGTTGAAGAGTAGCATCACATTGAGGCATGAAAGACATGTTTTTTCGTTAAGAGTTCGTTTGCTGGTTCATTAAGGCATTGATACAGGCATTGTCTCTGTGTGTGTGTGTGTGTGTGTGTGTGTGTCTGTGTGTGTGTGTGTGTGTGTGTGGCCTGTCTGTCTCTCATGGTATTTTCTTCTTTGTCTTTGAATCTTCGTGTTCAGAGGATGGGACTGAGTTTGTTTCTCTTGTCAATGTTTAGCAAATACGTTTTTTTTATATTAATTATATTGCAATGTGTTCTGTTGTAATGCAATAACTATTGAATGTAAAATGGGCTAATACTGGTGGATTCTGTTGTAAACCACAAAAAACAAACACTTTAAAAGACATGTATGAATTAAAAACAAATGAAACTGTATGAATTAAATAAGTATGAATTAATAAATGTATAAAAACTATGAGTTTCGTTTTTTTTTTTTTCAAATGACAGTATCGCTGGGATTTTAAAAAGAAAATTAGGAGCCTCCTTCAAATAGTAGCCTGCCCCTATTAATAGCCTGGTCCAAACTAATTTTTTGTTAATAGTAGCCCCGGCTACTATTTGAGGAATTACGGTACCTATTAATTATTGCGGGGCGGCACGGTGGTGTGGTGGTTAGCACTGTCGCCTCACAGCAAGAAGGTTCTGGGTTCAAGCCCAGTGGCCAATGGGGGCCTTTCTGTGTGGAGTTTGCATGTTCTCCCTGTGTCTGTGTGGGTTTCCTCTGGGTGCTCCGGTTTCCCCCACAGTCCAAAGACATGCAGGTTAGGATAATTGGTGGCTCTAAATTGACGGTAGATGTGAGTGTGAATGGTTGTCTGTCTCTGTGTGTCGGTGCTGTGATGACCTGGCGACTTGTCCAGGGTGAACCCCGCTTCTCATTCATAGTCAGCTGGGATAGGATCCCACCCGCCTGCGACCCTGGAGAACAGGATAAGCGGCTACAGATAATGGATGGATGGATGGATGGATGGATGGATAGTTATTGCAGATTATACCACAGTAGACAGACACACACTCTATCTCACACACACACACAGCTTTGTTTAGTCTTTGATCTTATGTGTTGCACCGTCTTCCTGAATCTGATTTCATTCCACTGTATATTATTCTCCAGCTGATGATACTGATGCTGTAACTACAATAACTGGATACAGAGGAAGATCAGTTCAGATTCAATGCCCCTATAAA
This sequence comes from Neoarius graeffei, assembly GCF_027579695.1. NCBI lineage: Eukaryota > Metazoa > Chordata > Actinopteri > Siluriformes > Ariidae > Neoarius > Neoarius graeffei. The sequence continues at coordinate 65,268,309 of NC_083586.1, read as the reverse complement.
CCTGGATATGAAGAGTACAAAAAGTATCTCTGCAGAGGTGAATGTCGCATTTTGGGGGATAAAGACATTCTTGTTGAGTCTGGATCTCCTGCTAAAGAACCCAGATTCTCTCTGTATGACGACACAACAGCCAAAATCTTCACCGTCACCATCACTGATCTGAGACCAGAGGATGAAGGCACTTACTGGTGTGCAATAGAGCAGCTATCACTGCTTGATATTTACACAGCGCTTCGACTGCTGGTTAAAACAGGTGAGTGTGACACAGAGGAGACTAAAAACCCTCTCACATTAATTCACTGATGATGAACATTGACTGAAGCAGATGATTAAAGCACCATGTACAGTGTAGAACGGGTCTCATTTATCAGGTTTGTAAACTCAAAGATTATAAATGAGACTCAATGCATTGATTTTTAAGCTCGAAAATGTGAACTGTGTGGAATTTAAAAGTGGACAGTTTCTATTCTTTCAGCTGATCCTGCCATCAGTACTGTCTCCCAGTCCACACACTCCACTTCAACACATGCCATGAGTCCATCAGCCCATGCTGAGTTCACACATTCAACAGGTACAGTGGGGCAAAAAATATTTAGTCAGTCACCAATTGTGCAAGTTCTCCCACTTAAAAAGATGAGAGAGGCCTGTAATTTTCATCATGGGTACACTTCAACTATGAGAGACAGAATGAGAAAAAAAAATCCAGAAAATCGCATTGTCTGATTTTTAAATAATTTATTTGCAAATTATGGTGGAAAATAAGTATTTGGTCAATAACAAAAGTTCATCTCAATACTTTGTTATATACCCTTTGTTGGCAGTGACAGAGGTCAAACGTTTTCTGTAAGTCTTCACAAGGTTTTCACACACTGTTGCTGGTATTTTGGCCCATTCCTCCATGCAGATCTCCTCTAGAGCAGTGATGTTTTGGGGCTGTCGCTGGGCAACACGGACGTTCAACTCCCTCCAAAGATTTTCTATGGGGTTGAGATCTGGAGACTGGCTAGGCCACTCCAGGACTTTGAAATGCTTCTTACGAAGCCATTCCTTCGTTGCCCAGGCGGTGTGTTTGGGATCATTGTCATGCTGAAAGACCCAGCAATGTTTCATCTTCAGTGCCCTTGCTGATGGAAGGTTTTCACTCAAAATCTCACGATACATGGCCCCATTCATTCTTTCCTTTACACGGATCAGTCGTCCTGGTCCCTTTGCAGAAAAACAGTCCCAAAGCATGATGTTTCCGCCCCCATGCTTCACAGTAGGTCTGGTGTTCTTTGGATGCAACTCAGCATTCTTTCTCCTCCAAACACGACAAGTTGAGTTTTTACCAAAAAGTTCTATTTTGGTTTCATCTGACCATATGACATTCTCCCAATCCTCTTCTGGATCATCCAAATGCTCTCTAGCAATACTAAAGATGGTGGCGCACGTGGTTGCAGTGGCTTACAGCTCTCCTTTTCAGTGCTCTTTTTTTTGTTTGTTTTTGTATTTCTTTCTTGCTTGTTTGTGCAACATCAGTTCTGCAAACATCCAGTACACCCGCCAGACACTTTTAGCCATCGGTGACCATCATCAGGCATCTTTTTCAAGTGACCTTCTCTTCACGCATAGCATCCCAGATGACATAGCAAGACCGCCGGGCTCTCCGTGGATTGTTGTCGGGTCTAGGAGGCGGCACAGACGGAGGAGGGAGAGGAAGCAGAAGTGGGGCTGCAGGTCCGGTGCTATGCTAAGGCTAAGAAAACAACCACACAAGCCACCTCTACCGAGCCTATATCTCTCCAATGCCAGATCCCTGGTGCATAAAACGGATGATCTGGAATTACAACTCGCTGGAAATTGCTTTGTTCAGGACTGCTGTGTTTTAATTATCACAGAAACCTAGCTTCATCCGGAAATACTCGATGCTAGCTTGCAGCTAGCAGGCCGCACTCTGCTCCACTGGGATAGAAATGGGAACTCCGGTAAGAGCAGAGGGGGAGGGCTCTGTATTTACGTGCATAATAATTGGTGTAACAACGGAACAATTATAGATAAACACTGTTCCCCAGACCTTGAGTATATGTCTGTAAGATGCTGGCCTTTTTTTCTACTGAGAGAGCTAACTGAAGTGATTGTCACAGCTGTGTATATTCCACCTGACGCCAGTGTGAACACAGCACTCTCTCTCCTGCTGAACACCATTAACAAACAGCAGCGGGCTCACCCTGACGGTGTTCACATAATCGCAGGAGACTTTAATAAGGCCAACTTGAAGACTGTACTGCCGAAGTTTTACCAACATGTTAAGTGTTCTACTAGAGGGGAGAACACTCTGGATCATGTTTATTCTAACATCAAGCATGCGTACAGAGCCATACCCCTCCCCCACCTCGGCCAGTCAGACCATCTTTCCCTCCTGCTCTCCCCAGCCTACACCCCCCTCAGACGCAGAGCCAGGCCCACCACAAGGACTATCAAAACCTGGCCTGACAACGCATTCTCCAAACTACAGGACTGCTTTAAACAGACAGATTGGGACTTATTTGAACACCAGGAGCTGGAGACATTCACAGGAACGGTGCTGGACTATATCAAGTTCTGCATCGGGAATGTGACGGTGGATAAAAACATCCGGGTCTTCCCAAACCAGAAACCCTGGATGACCAGCCAGGTCTGCTCACTCCTCAGGGCTCACGATGCTGCCTTCAGGTCAGGTGATAGAGCTCTGTACAGAGCTGCTCGAGCTGATCTGAAAAGAGGAATAAATAAAGCCAAGGCGGACCACAGGCTGCGCATAGAGTCCCACCTGTCCAGCAACAACACACGGGGGGTGTGGCAAGGCATTCAAGACAACACAAACTTCAGAGACTGTGATGTGCCAACAGGAGACTGGAGTGCGCCGCTAGTAGAGGAGCTAAATTACTTCTTTGCTCGCTTTGAAACATCTCAGCAGCACCCATCTGCTCCTGCCCTGCCCCCACCACCACACAGTTCCTACACCACTCCTTTCACTGTACAGGAGCACGATGTCAGATGGGTGCTCCTGGCAGTGAACCCCAAGAAAGCTGCCGGCCCAGATGGTGTACCTGGTAAGGTGCTCAGAGCGTGTGCCCACCAGCTCGCCCCTACCTTCACCAGGATCTTTAACCTCTCCCTGGCTCAGGCAGTCATCCCGCCCTGCCTAAAATCTGCAACAATAGTCCCAGTGCCGAAGAAGTCTCCCGTCACCAGCCTGAATGATTACCGTCCTGTGGCCCTCACCCCGGTAATCATGAAGTGCTTCGAGAGACTAGTTCTTCAGCACATCAAGGACCACCTCCCCCCAGACTTCGACCCCTACCAGTTCGCATATCACACAAACAGATCCACAGAGGATGCCATTGCTGTAGCTCTCCACTCTGTGCTAAATCACCTGGAGCAGCAGCAGAGCTACGTCCGCATACTCTTTGTGGATTACAGTTCAGCTTTTAATACAATAATCCCGGACATCCTTATTAGAAAACTGGACACTCTCGGCCTCCCCCCTCTCACATGTGCCTGGTTAAAAGACTTTCTTACTAACCAGCCCCAGACTGTGAGACTTGGCCCCCACTTCTCCTCCACCCGCACTTTGAGCACCGGCTCTCCACAGGGCTGTGTGCTGAGCCCCTTCCTGTACTGCCTCTACACCCACAACTGTAGTCCGACCCACAACAACAACAACCTTATCGTCAAGTTTGCTGACGACACCACAGTGGTCGGACTCATCTCAAAGGGAGACGAGGCAGCCTACAGAGAGGAGGTCCTGAAGTTGGCAGCCTGGTGTTCAGAAAATAACCTCGCTCTGAACACCAAGAAAACCAAAGAGCTCATTGTTGACTTCAGGAAGCACAGCACCGACCTAGCCCCCCTCTACATCAACAACGTGTATGTGGAGAGGGTCCACACCTTCCAGTTTCTCGGCATCCTCATCTCCGCCGACATCTCCTGGTCAGCAAACATTACAGCAGTCATTAAGAAAGCTCAGCAGCGGCTACACTTCCTGAGAGTCCGCAGGAAGTACAACTTAAGCTCCAACCTGCTGCTGACCTTCTACCGCTCATCCATCGAGAGGCTGCTGACATACTCTATTACAGTATGGTATGGCAGCTGCACTGCTGTAGACAGGGAGAGGCTCCAGAGGGTAGTTAAGACAGCACAGAAGATCATTGGCTGCCCTCTCCCCTCCCTGATGGACATTTACACCTCCCGCTGCCTTAGCAGAGTTAAGAATATTATCAAGGACAGCTCCCACCCTGGCTTTTATCTGTTTGACCTGTTGCCCTCAGGGAGGTGCTACAGGTGCATCAGGTCAAAGACAAATCGATTAAAAAACAGCTTCTTTCCAAAAGCCATAACCGCACTGAACTCGGATATGCTCTGACTTTATAGTCTATAATTTATTTTACTATTTTACTAATTTATAATGTGCAGTACTTTATAAGGTGACTCTCTATGCAATACTTTACCTTACTCCATAATGTGAAACGCAACACATTTCACCTCAGGACTGTACACCTTACCTTACCTTGCAATACTTCATCTCATCTCATCTCATCTCATTATCTCTAGCAGCTTTATCCTGTTCTACAGGGTCGCAGGCAAGCTGGAGCCTATCCCAGCTGACTACGGGTGAAAGGCGGGTGTGACGGCCCTAGCGGGCTACCTGTAATTGTTCTCAGTTTCTACTACAGTTATCGCATCTGTGGGCGTGTCTTCTTGACATCTAATTGGCAGCACCGGAGCGCAGTGTTGCCTTCCTATAAGTAGCGCCCCGCTGACCTTCCCAGAAGGAGGCTCCTTTTTTTTTCTTCTCTTTCCTTTTTGGTTCGGTTTCTAACTTCCAGGCAGCTGCTTTTTTTCTTTTCTCTTTATTATTGATTGTAACAGACAACATGTACTTCCCGTACTACTAGCATTCAATACTCGTTTATATTACGCTGTTGACCATTGATGATCTTTCATAAATCATTTAGTCTAGTTTTGGTTGTATCTATTTTCGCTGTTTAAATAAATATAATTAATTGTGCGTACGTCTCCGTCCTCCTTTAATGCCAAGGTGTCCCCTAGGCCTTGACAGCGGGGTACACCCTGGACAAGTCGCCAGGTCATCACAGGGCTGAAATACTTCATAATGTGTAATATTTTATCTTATAATGTGACTCTCTCGTGCAATAATTTATAATGTTACTGTCTCTGTGCAATACCTCACTCCATAATGTGTAACACAACACATACACCTCAGACTGTGCACCTTACCTTACCCCCGTTTTTTTTCTCCCCCCCCTCTCTCTATACACACTGTTTTCACTGTTAATGGAGATGCTTTAAATCTCATTGTACATGTGTATAGTGACAATAAAGGCATTCTATTCTATTCTTCTATTCAAACTTCAGACGGGCCTGGACATGTCCTGGCTTAAGCAGGGGGACACGTCTGGCACTGCAGGATTTGAGTCCCTGGCGGCGTAGTGTGTTACTGATGGTAGCCTTTGTTACTTTGGTCCCAGCTCTCTGTAGGTCATTCACTAGGTCCCGCCGTGTGGTTCTGGGATTTTTGCTCACTGTTCTTGTGATCATTTTGACCCCACAGGGTGAGATCTTGCATGGAGCTCCAGATCGAGGGAGATTATCAGTGGTCTTGTATGTCTTCCATTTTATAATAATTGCTCCCACAGTTGATTTCTTCACACCAAGCTTCTTACCTATTGCAGATTCAGCCTTCCCAGCCTGGTGCAGGTCTACAATTTTGATTCTGGTGTCCTTTGACAGCTCTTTGGTCTTGGCCATAGTGGAGTTTGGAGTGTGACTGTTTGAGGTTGTGGACAGGTGTCTTTTATACTGATAACGAGTTCAAACAGGTGCCATTAATACAGGTAACGAGTGGAGGACAGAGGAGCCTCTTAAAGAAGAAGTTACAGGTCTGTGAGAGCCAGAAATCTTGCTTGTTTGTAGGTGACCAAATATTTAGTTTACTGAGGAATTTACCAATTAATTCATTAAAAATCCCACAATGTGAGTTCCTGGATTCTTTCCCCCCATTCTGTCTCTCATAGTTGAAGTGTGCCTATGATAAAAATTACAGGCTTCTCTCATCTTTTTAAGTGGGAGAACTTGCACAATTGGTGGCTGACTAAATACTTTTTTGCTCCACTGTATGGACTTTTTGCCTGAACTCTTCTTTATTACATTTCTGTCATGTCATTCATTATGTCTCACTTTTTTTTAATTCCAGCTAATCCATTAAATGACGCTAACTCTCCAGTGAGCACTCCCTCAGATCAGGGTATGTAGAACATCAAATATTTTATTTGAGCTTTTATTTAAAATCTTCTACATGAGAGAGAACACAGATCAAACCACCACAGGACAGATAACTTTTTTCAGCTAATCCATTTAATCATGTTACTCACTGGAACAAAGCAGGAGAACAGTCAGCTTATCCTGCTTTGAACCCAGGTCTACAGGATGCCAAACCTGCAACCTGACCACAACACCAAAGAGCCAGGTTCATTGGTATGGCAGTCAGAGCACATACTCAACATACACCCTCCATCCACACTGGAAAGGAGGCTAAGATCGGATAAAATCTCTGTCCTGCTCAGCACTTCAGCTTTATAAAATATTCTTTTCTCCTCGATGTAATAATTACATTTCTTTGATGTTAAGAGTAGAAGATAAATGCCGTGTGTCCATGGTGCTTATTAACCCACTCAGTTGAACATGAAGGCTGCAGTTTGCATGTTCATTTTAACAGGAAATACAGATTTCACAAAGCACTTCATACTTCTCTAACCACAGGGTTCAAGTTGCTCTCATACTTTACTTCTCTCATTATTAATGGCTTATTCATAATATAAAAACATTCTTTATGGTTAAACTTATAGAAATTTGTATAAATCGAGTGGCAGGTTGTCCAGTCCCACATGTCCCTTCTTCTTCTACACTCCTCCACTACATACTCCACATGTTTCCTGTGACATGACCATTATCACTTTTATGTGGTTTAAACGTTGATGTTTCTGTGTCACACATTTATGCCCTGTACGGGGAATCCAGGTATAGCAAAGTACGTCATGATCAGTACAGGCGCAGTGTTGTTCGCTGTTGGTGTGATTATAGCAATCTACTGCAAAAGAAAGCATCAAGGTAAAACCCACTTTCAATGTCTGTCTCTGGTTAATTTATGGTGATGTTTTAATCTCATGATGGGCTGCTTTACTGTCATTGACATGTCCTTGTACCCAGTGTTAAAGACACCAGTTATTCACCTGTGGATCTTTGGTAAGCGATTTTATACACAGTGAAGCCTGGAGGTGATACTGGAGTCACTGCATGAAACTGCATGAAACTATATACAATCAGAAGAAAAATAGAAGGAATTATACGATGGAATGAAGCTCCAGCTGATTTCTTTCTAGTCCAGCTCAGGCAAGAAAGAAATCAGCCCGAGCTTCACTCCATCATACAATTCAATGTATTTTTCTTATGATTGTGTGGTGCTGTTCATGCCGTTCCACAATCATCCAAAATCTTCTGCTTTAAAAGAGAGATTTGTTATCAGCAAATAATTTGATCTGGATGCCAAAAATAAAACCTTTTATTACATTTTGAGAACCATGGGCTGGGCTTAGCTCTGCTCAAACATTTACAAATAACAGCCTCCATTGCTTTTATATTTACTGATGATGATGATGATGCTTGTCCGTTGGGGTTGAAGATGACCATAACTTCAAATTGGTGGGTGGTGGTTGTGGGTTCAGAAATGACTGATGAGGCCAGTCCAGGCTTTAAATGTACGTCCACATGTTGGGCATGCATGGGTAGATGCTGTAGTGGGGGTGGTGATAGAACCACCACCACATTCGATGAGCTGGCCCTTGTCCGCTAGACATGTTTCCCTGAGGGCCGCTATGTCTACATTGTAGCAAGCTAGTTCCCTGGTGATTAGTGCACTTCTTCTCTCCAGTCTGTCTGCTTTGATGTTATCCAGTAGAGTCCACATGTTCCACGTGCTAATGTTGAGTACCTTCATCATCCTTTCCATTCTCTGACTTGTTGTATTTTGATTGCTGAGTGGGATCCCCGCCAGCCATGGTGTGCTGGCCAGGGTGAGGTGAAGCAGGCTATGTTTTGGGGCACTTTTGTAGCCCCTTCTGCCATTGAGCTGAGCTTTGTTCCAGCAGAGAGTGACCCTATGCCCTGGGCTGCCTGTGTGCAGGTTCATGACCACAGCTTCCAGTGTGTCCACACCTGCTGCTTTGCCACATGCTCATCACCACTGGACTTGAATTTGAATTTGAAATCATGACTTGTGCATCACTTAGATTCAAGTGAGGGAGAGTTGCACAGCTATCAGCCTCACTCTCTCATCCCAACCTAACTGAGTCCAGGGGCAAGACAGAATCTGCGCGGCAGCAGTGAGGTTAGGATGCAGTGGACGGCCAAATGTGTTGTATGTGTTGTACTGTGCCCTGATCGCTCTCCACAAACGCTTTGCTGGGTCCATCTTCCCACCCATTGAACCACCAGGTGGTGGTCTCCTCCACGCAGTCTGCCAAGTCTCATCTTTGGTCATAACCTTGACCGGGGGAATGAGGGGTTGCTTGTGCTTGCTCAAGGCACCAGCCCAAATGAGTAGAGGGAAGGAGACACTTTACTACTCAATTGCATGGCAGTCAAGGACAGCACATGCCCACTGCCCTAATACAGATTATACCTTTATAAACTGAGACAATGACACACATTGGCTACTGATTTTCCATCAAATGAAGAAGCCTCATCATATCTCATTATCTCTAGCCATTTTATCCTGTTCTACAGGGTCGCAGGCAAGCTGGAGCCTATCCCAGCTGACTACGGGCGAAAGGCGGGGTACACCCTGGACAAGTCGCCAGGTTATCACTGGGCCAAATGAAGAAGTCTCATCTCATCTCATTATCTCTAGCTGCTTTATCCTTCTACAGGGTCGCAGGCAAGCTGGAGCCTATCCCAGCTGACTACGGGCGAAATGCGGGGTACACCCTGGACAAGTCACCAGGTTATCACTGGGCCAAATGAAGAAGTATTACTTCTTATTATACTTATTATTAGAAGTATTCACCATTTAAAGGTTCACCCAGTACAGCTGTACACACCTGTAAATTAAAGATGATGGTCTTTCTGATAATGTCAGGGCTTCATTTCAAACCCAATATGCTGAAGTACACAATCAAACGTATGAAACTCATCACTGTCCCAAAACTCCATTTGCATTGTATATTTACTTTATATTAAATCAAACATTGATGACCTTCTCATCTCTCTTCAGGCTCTGAAACAGTGAGACAAACTCCCAGAGAGGTACAGGCCAATGATCTGATTCAGGTATTACTTTCACAAACACTTTACTTACAAACAGTTTAATGATTTGATTTTCATTTTCAGACAAATGGAGATCATGAAAATGACCAAAATGTACTTCCTCTCCAAGCAAGAGAAAATGCCAAACCTGAATCTGTCTATCAGAGTCTCGATCCAACTACCAGGCAATCAGACTCAGTCTACCAAGATCTGACCTTCACTCATATGCAATCAGATTCAGTCTACCAGGATCTGACCTTCACTCATAAGTAATCAGACTCAGTCTACCAGGATCTGACCTTCACTCAAAAGTAATCAGACTCAGTCTACCAGGATCTGACCTTCACTCATAAGCAATCAGACTCAGCCTACCAGGATCTGACCTTCACTCATAAGCAATCAGACTCAGCCTACCAGGATCTGACCTTCACTCATAAGCAATCAGACTCAGCCTACCAGGATCTGACCTTCACTCATAAGCAATCAGACTCAGCCTACCAGGATCTGACCTTCACTCATAAGCAATCAGACTCAGCCTACCAGGATCTGACCTTCACTCATAAGCAATCAGACTCAGCCTACCAGGATCTGACCTTCACTCATAAGCAATCAGACTCAGCCTACCAGGATCTGACCTTCACTCATAAGCAATCAGACTCAGCCTACCAGGATCTGACCTTCACTCATAAGCAATCAGACTCAGCCTACCAGGATCTGACCTTCACTCATAAGCAATCAGACTCAGCCTACCAGGATCTGACCTTCACTCATAAGCAATCAGACTCAGCCTACCAGGATCTGACCTTCACTCATAAGCAATCAGACTCAGCCTACCAGGATCTGACCTTCACTCATAAGCAATCAGACTCAGCCTACCAGGTTATGTTCTGATACGACTGTTCACCATTCAAATGGACTGAATTTGATCCAAAGAAAACTGTCAAAATGTTTATAGTTTCCTCACCAGACATTTATCTGGCCTGTGGATTACTTGTTTACTGTTTTTTTGTGTGTGTGTTTCTGAATGAAACTCTGTTACTTCAGCTGTCTGTTTCTTCAACTGGAAATCATTTCTGATAAATCTACCAACATCTGATGCCAAATCTGCAAGTAAGGATGCTGTACAAAAAATCATTTTTTATTTTAAACCTTATCATTTGTGGTTTGTTAAAAAAACATTTTAATTTATATTTTCTTTTCTCATGACATTTACTTTAACAGTTAGCTTGTGAATAAAAAGCACTTTGTACATCATCAGGGTATTTTACACAATTGAAATACAAACAACAACAAAAATAAAACCAAAAACACAAATAGACAAATGTACCCCCCCAAAAAATGTGAGATGTACATTTGTTATATTTAAATCTAATGTCATTTTAAATAAAAATAAATATGATTAAAAATTGTGGTGGCACGGTGGTGTAGTGGTTAGCACAGTTGCCTCACAGAAAGAAGGTTCTGGGTTTGAGCCCAGTGGCCGGCGAGGGCCTTTCTGTGTGGAGTTTGCATGTTCTCCCCGTGTCCGCGTGGGTTTCCTCCGGGTGCTCCGGTTTCCCCCACAGTCCAAAGACATGCAGGTTAGGTTAACTGGTGACTTTAAATTGACCGTAGGTGTGAATGTGAGTGTGAATGGTTGTTAGGATAGGATAGGATATTTGTCCTTTCAGAAAATTGTTCTGTGCCATTTACAGTATGTCTGATACAAACTGTTACGAAAACACAAAGAAACACAATATACAAAACCCCCCCCCCCCCCCCCCCCCCCCCCCCGGACAAAATACAAGACAACATAGGACAAAACCCCCTCATGTCTTACATACAATATAATGGTAAAGTGCAGTTACTCAGAGACCAAGTGCAATGGGTTATTCTGGTACAATCTTACAGTTGGGTCCTTATTTAACAGGGCTGTACTAGTGGGTATAAATGATCTGCGGGCTCTATTTGTCTGGAATAAAGGCAGCCTGAACCTCCTGCCTGAAGGCAACAACTCGTATGCCCGATGTAAGGGGTGTGACACATCATCACAAATAATATGTGCCTTTTTGCCACCCTTGTTTCTACAGTCATGGCCATACTACTTAATGGCTGGCAAGCAATCTTGCTGGCCATGTTGATTATCCTGTGCAGCTTATTTTTGTTTGCTACAGATAGAGAAGAATACCAGGCCACAGAACAGAATCATAAAATGCTCTCAACAAAAGAATGGTAAAAGAGCCGCATCATATCCCCATCAACTCTAAATTGCCTTAGCTTTCGCATAAAGTATAGCCTCTGCATCCCCTTCTTGTAGATGGCATCAGTATTACATGTCCATGTTAATTTATCATCTGTTATTGTTCCCAAGTATTTATAGTTCATCACAACCTCAATACCTTCCCCGTTTATTACCGTATTCTGGTGGGTATGGTTCCCCGTTCTAAAATCAATAATCAGTTCCTTTGTTTTTTTTTGTGTTAAGAAGAAGACAGCTGGACTTACACCAGTCTACAAACTGGTCCACCCAGTCCCTATATTGGGTCTCATTGTTATTCTGTATTAACCCCACTATAGCTGTATCATCTGCAAACTTAATTGTGACATGATCGGCTGTATTACTTTGGCACTCATTTGTGTACAGCGTGAACAATACAGGGGAAATTACGCTCCCTTGTGGAGCCCCAGTGTTTGTTAAGATTGGGGAAGACACCACCTTATTTACCCTAACACACTGTATCCTCTCAGTAAGAAAGGACTCAACCCATCTTATTATGTTCGCATTTACACCCAAGTGCAACAGCCTCTCCATCATAAGGTGGGGCCTGATTGTGTTGAATGCAGATGAAAAATCTATAAAGAGAACCCGAGCATATCGTTTGGGCCTGTCTAAATGGCAATAGATGTTGTGGAGCATGTACAATAGAGCTGATTTGTCAGGTTGTTTGTCTCTGTGTGTCAGCCCTACTATAATCTTGTCCAGGGTGAACCCTGCCTCTCACCCATAATCAGCTGGGATAGGCTCCATCTCGCCTGCAACCCTGCACAGGATAAGCGGTTACAGATTATGGATGGCTAGAGTAAGGGGTGAGGGAGTGTATTATATCAGTGAGTCCCCACAAAGATAGAAGTACAAACGTGTGTTTGTGGTTTTGTAAGTGCCTGGAAGAGCAAAGCACTGAAACCGATGTACGCCCCATTTTCATGAAATTCATTAGTCCGTCCCCGGCTGTTCCTGACCTGGGTGTTACAATTCACACTGAAACTGAAATTGAGTGGTGGGTTGCAAAGCCAAACTGGACAATTCAGGTTGACTCTTTCAAGCACAAATCTCCTGCATTTACAACAGTTATATATAAAGCACATCGGCTGCTGAACTCAGAACTTTAGAACATATGGGTACGTGGAGGGTTTTGTTTTTCTCAGAGTATCATCAGAAGCATCTACAATCCTGTCAAAATCTTCCTCTTTCTGCCCCTCATGAACTATGTTTGTATTGTTTCTTGCACTGCACACTGCAGAGTTTACCCATGATCTGTCCCTGTTTCACAACTTGTCCTCTAGAGGGCAGTAGGGGGCTTCTGTCAAAGATTATTAAACAGTGAAAGGAAGCCAGTCACGTAAGTTATATGGTGAGACACTTTGCCTCACGAACACTCCAGTTATTCCTGGAGAACATCGAGTTCTCTCAAATTAAAACAAATCTCATATGCAGAACACTAATATTAAATGTTATTACATTTTAAGCCAAAACATGGGTGGCACGGTGGTGTAGTGGTTAGCACTGTCGCCTCACAGCAAGAAGGTTCTGGGTTTGAGCCCAGTGGCCGGCGAGGGCCTTTCTGTGTGGAGTTTGCATGTTCTCCCCGTGTCCGCGTGGGTTTCCTCCGGGTGCTCCGGTTTCCCCCACAGTCCAAAGACATGCAGGTTAGGTTAACTGGTGACTCTAAATTGACCGTAGGTGTGAATGGTTGTCTGTGTCTGTGTCAGCCCTGTGATGACCTGGCGACTTGTCCAGGGTGTACCCTGCCTTTCGCCCGTAGTCAGCTGGGATAGGCTCCAGCTTGCCTGCGACCCTGTAGAACAGGATAAAGCGGCTACAGATAATGAGATGAGATGAGACATAATGAGATGAGAAAAGCCAAAACACACCCATGCAACAGAGTACTGTGGGTAGTCACTTAGGTGGCTCAACAGATAAGGATCTGGGTAACTGATTTGAAGGTCATTGGTTCCAGCCCCAGCACTGACAACCTGCCACTATTGGGCCCTTGAGCGAGGCCCTTAACCCTCTCTGCTCCAGGAGCACTGTGTCATGTAACCCCTTGTTGTATGTCACTCTGTATAACAGCGTCTGCTAAATCCCTGTAATGTACTGTAACTCACCACAGACTGAGTGAAATAAAGGGATGGCGTTACAGTTTACATTGCAGTACATAAGTCCACTGTTTATTAGCTTAGTATGAGCAACATGCTGTTACTATGGCAACTGTACTGAACATTTCACGCAGGCACTTCCTGAGTGGTTTTCCGTCACCAGCTCAAAAGTGGAAGTGGACATGATGCTGCTTTCTACTCGCGCCACACAAAAAGACACTGTACAGTCCCCGAGACAGAGACAGTGAGGGAGCGTGAGAGAACATTTTTATTTTTATTTTCTGAGCAGGAGTTTGTGAGTCTGGACTGAGAATGAAGATCCTCCTCATCTTCACCTTCTGCCTGATGATCGGTGAGTAAAAGCACTTTGAAATAATCAGCAGTATCAGGGTCACATTAAAGCTTTGCACTGATGGACATTTAGTTCAGAACTTTTATCGATCGCTTCCAGTGGTTTAAAGTAGTGAAGTTCTCAGGGCTGCTGGACTTCCTGGTTATCTTCAAAAGCACACAGAGGAGGTTCGGGTTCACTGACTGCATGAGGAAACGTCTGTGTTCAAGTGACCTGCACATGGGAACATTATCTCTACTTATATTCACTGCAGAACTGACTTTGAAGAGTTTTTGTATCTGTATATTAGCTGAACAACAGTCAGTATCTTCACTTTATCTGTTTAAAGATCAGGGCTACTGCTTTATCAGTGCAGACGCCTGTCAGGTCGTCTCTCTTGTTCCTGTTCTTGAGCACAAAATGTGAGTTCTGTATTTTATTCCGAGTACAGCTGAGAGCAGATAGCTCTGATGTATGATGTGTGATTTCCGTTATTAGTTTCTCGGTGTTTGTTATTTATAATACATGTATTGGTTATTGCAGATTATACCACAGTGTACACACACACACACAGACACACACACTTACTCATCACAATGTTGACAATTTAACCCTTTTTGCCAGAGGGGGCGCCCATGTTCAGCACTGAATTTATTTGTCATTTCACAATCCACAGTTGTGGTTAACAGCTCACATGACACACACACACACACACACACACACACACACACTCTCTCAGGGCTTTAAGAATCTGCAGTTTTTGATAAGAATTTATGTTGTTACCGAGCTTACTAGGGACAATATATTCAGAGAAAAGTTTCAGAAGAGGTTGTTTTTCTTTTCCCCATCCAAGCATTTATGTCTTCAGAGTAAACGGTGGTATCAATCCCACTCCTGAGGTGCCCCAAGTGCTCCATGAGCATCCAGCCTTTGAAGAAGTAACCTTCAACCACTAAAATTATGTGTGATGATCTCCAAACAGAGATAAAAACATCTCCAAATGACACCACATGGCACCACACCTCTCTCATTGACACAATGCCTTTAGAAATGACACAAAGCCTCAATAAATAGCGGAGAACTTCTAGAAAGAGCAAGCATTGCTAAAAATGACACAAAAGAGCATGTCCAAAGAGCAAAAACCACCAAGAAATATTAGAAAATCTTTCCAAATGGCACCAAATTGCTCTCCTTGGCATTCTGCCACTAGAAATGGCACAAAACCTCAAAAATAGCAATTTCTAGAAATATCCAGCATTGTGCAATTTCACAAATAAAAACTCTCAAACTTGCTCATCTCATTTATACTTTAGTGAAACCAGCACCATCAGCAATCAGAAGGTATCCCTCAGCAAAACGCATTACAGTATGGTTCCTTCCTTATTTGATGCTCCTAAAAATAGATGGGGGAATCCAGCAGCTCGCTTAGCTGCTCAGTGGCATTTAGCAGATGCTCTTATCCAAAGCAACGTACAGTGTACCCAGAATCTCCTCCACCCACTACAGGACATTTACAACACCCGGGTCACAAAAAGGGCACAGAGCATCATCAGGGACCAAACACACCCACAACACAGATTATTCACACTCCTACCATCTGGCAGACGCTACAGGAGTGTGAAAGCAAGGACGAGTAGACTGACAAACAGTTTTTACCCTCAGGACATCAGGCTTTTGAACCACGAATTATAATCACCATCTACCTCTATATTTGCAATTTTGCACAGACATTGCACATTATATCTACCTCCATGTTTGCATATTATTTGATTTTTTTTTATTGTTTATTTTCGTTTATTTTCATTCTACTTTTATATTTTGCATTGCATATGCACTTTATAGTTTATATTTCGTATTTTATATATATTTCTTTTTATATTAGTAAGCATAGTTTTAGTCGGGTAGTTGCAAAATAAGAATTTCATTACCCAATAATAAACCGCTGTGTCTGTGACAAATAAACATCTTGAATATCCTGGGGAGCAGTTGGGAGTTAGGTGTTTTGTTCAAGGGCACTTCAGCCATTCCTGCTGGTCAAGGGAATCAAACCAGCAACCTTTTGATCCCAAAGCTGCTTCTCTAACTATTAGACCATAGCTTCTCCAGATCTATGAGGCAGGGCACGCACACAGCCTTGGTCTGAACAAAGTCACATCTTCATATGAAAATAGTGGTCATCACAATCATGGTGTACAAAATGCCCTTATATTTTGTACAGATATCCAGTTTCTCCGCTGTCCATACTGACTTCAAGATGCCTCTTTTTCTTCTGACTAAATCCAGGCTAACAAGAATGTTTACATCAGCTACACTTAACTTCTGCTACCTGGCTAAGCCAGGGGAAGTCATAGCCAAATGGTTAGAGAAACAGATTTCGGACCAAAAGGTTGCTGGTTTGAGTCCCTGAACCAGCAGGACTGGCTCAAGTGCCCTTGAGTAAGGTGCCTAACCCTCAAATGCTCCAGCAAGTGTGGTGGTATACCTTGTGTCTGATTAGTCAAAGAAAAGTTGATGATGTGATTATCAGTTCAGGCGAGAACCCGGCTATAACATAATAATAACCTGGCTAATCAACATATTTATGTCACATATTGGTTGCCGATGTGCAAAAAGCTTGATGTGATTAATGACTTTTGAGAACTTAAAGCTACTGACGATAGCTAATCAGGTGGCCGTGCTTGTATGCATTATCATAATTCAGGCTTGTACTATCGATATCGATCATGTTTAAATGCTGTACAGGTTGCCTTTAACATTTCTAAACATCTGTTATTTGGATTTAAATGTTATAAACTGATTGTGGAAGTTGTTTATGGTATTTTACTTTCAAAAAGCTTTAATTCTTCTCTCCATTTAATTTCTACACCAGTGTATTTTGGAGAGATGTGAACTGTTTGCCCAGCAGTGAGCTCACACCCCTCCCATTTCCCATCGCCCTGTACAGCAGCAACTTCACACACAGACATGAAAATCTACACAATTAAAGCTACTGTACGAGTCTCCTGACTAATCTTAGAACAGACTTGTAGTGATGAACTGTTTAATTTGCTTATAATGATTAAAAATGTTTATGAAATGAATTTCCATTCTGCCGGTGGAATGGAACACCAGTGTACTGGTACAAAGGGTTAATAATGTACTGGTATAAAGGGTTAATAATGTACTGGTATAAAGGGTTAATATTCTGGGATACTGAGCTTAATTTTGGTTTTGTATGTTGCACCGTGGTCCTGAATCTGATTTCATTCCACTGTATATTATTCTCCAGCTGATGATACTGATGCTGTAACTACAATAACTGGATACAGAGGAAGATCAGTTCAGATTCAATGCCCCTATCAACCTGGATATGAAGAGTACAAAAAGTATCTCTGCAGAGGTAAATGTCCCATTTTGGGGGATAAAGACATTCCTGTTGAGTCTGGATCTCCTGCTAAAGACCCCAGATTCTCTCTGTATGACAACACAACAGCCAAAATCTTCACCGTCACCATCACTGATCTGAGACCAGAGGATAAAGGCACTTACTGGTGTGCAATAGAGCGGACAGTGGCTGATATTTACACAGAGAGTCGACTGCTGGTTAAAACAGGTGAGTGTGACACAGAGGAGACTAAAAACCCTCACACATTAATTCACTGATGATGAACATTGACTGCAGCAGATGATTAAAGCACCATGTACAGTGTAGAACGGGTCTCATTTATCAGGTTTGTAAACTCAAAGATTATAATTGAGACTCAATGCATTGATTTTTAAGCTCGAAAATGTGAACTGTGTGGAATTTAAAAGTGGACTGTTTCTATTCTCTCAGCTGATCCTGCCATCAGTACTGTCTCCCAGTCCACACACTCCACTTCAACACATGCCATGAGTCCATCAGTCCATGCTGAGATCCCACATTCAACAGGTATGAACTTTTTGCCTGAACTCTTCTTTATTACATTTCTGTCATGCCATTCATCACTTTTTTTTTTTTTTAATTCCAGCTAATCCATTAAATGACACTAACTCTCCAGTGAGCGCTCCCTCAGATCAGGGTATGTAGAACATCAAATATTTTATTTGAGCTTTTATTTAAAATCTTCTACATGAGAGAGAGAACACAGATCAAACCACCACAGGACAGATGACATCAGCTATGGAAGTGTAAATGTTTTAAGCATATTACAATGCTTTTTGGTTTAGCAGTCAACAGGAAGTTACTTTTAACCTTTTATCCACTATCATTTTGGGATTTTCTTTGAACCATTGCATAGCAGCAACAAAAATAAAATAGAGAATATAATTTCCACAACTGCACGATGCCTGTACATGCTCAGGAACTCTGTCCTGGTGCTCAGTCTGTTGAAGGAAGTTGAAACCACTTCAGCTGCTTGTGAAACTTAAAGCTGTGGTCACACAGGCATTCCTACCGATTCATGTGCTTCCACATAATTCTGTTTAAATCAGTGGCTGGTACACTTACACTTCCCTCAGTGTGGTTTGTCTGGGCAGGTGTGGCTTCTGTGTTTCCAGTTTGAAAACATTCACCATGAACTCAGGGTGCGTTTACATATGCTGTGTTTAATCTGTTTGAACGGAACCCCATTGTTCTCCGCCTCAGTAGCATCCAAACAAACAAACAAACAAAAAAATCACTGACTTGTGAATGTAACCCAGCACTGTGCACTTTAGTTCGGTTATTTCTTTCATCACTGGGTAAATTTGGTAACTGACAGAGATATTTGAAACTTTTTTTGGCTAGTTTCAGTTAAATGCAGTTCAGTTAAATAATTCAGTGAAATTGGAAGCCATGGCCTAATGGTTAGAGAAGCAGCTTTGGGACCAAAAGGTCAGTGATTCGATTCCCTAGACCAGCAGGAATGGCTGAAATGCCCTTGAGCAAGGCGCCCAACCCTCAACTGCTCCCTCGGTATGTCCACTGGGTATGTTGTATGTCGCTGTGGATAAGAGCATCTGCTAAATGCCATTAATGTAATGCAATGCAAATCTTTGAAACTTATCTTTGCTCGTATGTGTCCCTGTCCTCCATTGGGCTACCCCCTCAGTACTTTTCCATCACCCATTGAAGCTACCCTGTCACACTCAGCCAACTCTGCTTCCTGATATTACATTTTCCAATCATGTTGCTGCACTCTTGAATGTGGATATATTCTCATGTTTATCCTTCAGTAAACTCAGAAACATCTCTGCACTGCTGCGTGTTAGCGATTGTCGCTCCCAGATCTGTGAGGTAGAATCTCTGTGGTGGCAAAGGACTTATATTTCTAGATCACTCAGTTTATCAATTCAACTTTCTTCAGTACATCAGTCAGAAAAAGCCCAACATGTGAGTTTAAATATTCTGGACTGTGTTTAAAATGTTTGCGATCCAGCCTGTATCAGACAGAACTTGCTGATTTGGCTTTTTTAAAAGTAAAGTTCATGATACATGTATATCCCCTGTGTTTGCATGACATTAAATTACTGGCTGGCATGTAAGGGCGGAACAGACTCTGGAGGTATGCTGACCCTAACCCAGTGCTTCTCAATTATTTTCTGTTACGCCCCCCCCCCCCAGGAAGAAGAAAACATTTCACGCCCCTCCACTCTCCGCCGCAACTATAAATAGTATAATTTGTCTATAAAATTGTTATAAGACTTATAACAATGGTGTTAGGTGTACTTATAATATAAGTACACCTCTGCAAAACATTGTATCCTTATTAACATTAAAGAAAACAAAAAAATAAAAAAGAAAGAAATATAGATCAACTTACAACAAAGAATAACTTTATTAACATTGTTTTTTAGTCTGTAACAGAAAATATTTAAAGTCCATCAAAGTGCTTGCAATTTGCAAAATAAACAAAAAAAACTTATTTAAACTATAAACATTTTTTAACAGACTAATTCGGTCCTTTTCAAATAGTGGGGCGCGCCCCATTTGATACTGAAAAATAAAATTAACCCTTTGGTTACTGACCCCTTGAAAATGGTTCCTCCAGGAATGATGACGTTTCAGTTGTCAAGACAACGGAAAAACTAAAATACAAGAGCATTTTGTTTTGTGCACAAGAGCATTGTGACGTATCTTTCTGTTTTTGTATTTTAGTTTTTCCGTTGTCTTGACAACTGAAATGTCATCGTTCCTGGAGGAACCATTTTCAAGGGGTCAGTCACCAAAGGGTTAAATAAAATCAATAAATAATAATAAATTAAAATTGATCAGCAACATTAACTCAGGAGCACGATATATAAAACACTTTAACCTACAAAACAAAAATTAATAAAACTATTTGTGCTGATATTTTTTTTTTATCAAAATGAGGAAGTCAGGATTAATGGCTACAATGAGCACGTTTTGCAGTGCACAGCTTTTCGAAGCGGGGTTTGAAGCATGGATACTGCAACTCTCAGCTCCTGCTCAGTGTTTAGCTGGGACCTGGACTTGGTCTTCAGTGCAGCAACAGCAGAGAAGCCAGTCTCACAAAGATAAGATGTTGCAAAGGGAAGAAGAATGCCCATAGCCCTCTGCCCTAAGAGTGGATACTGCCTCTCTACACTCAGCCAGAATTCACTCAGTGTCTGTGATGTGAACCTCAGTCTCAATGTGGAGTCAGATGTCATGTCAATGAACTGGTCCTCCTCTGGAGAGCTGAAACCAGTTGGAGCTGGTGCATTGAAAGGATCTCTCACCCAGTCATAGTGGGAACTGTTTTCAGGGAAGTACTTTTTAAAGAATCCCATCAGTGATGAGATATGCTGCTTCATACATGGAATCACTGAGGTGGCATCATAGTCAGTAGTGTCAAGAAATTCATGCAGGTTCTCGAATGAATCAATATTTCCTTCATCAAGTCGCCTGCCCCACATTGCAAGCTTTCGAGTGAAAGAGCTGATCTTGTCTGTGACCTGAGGGAGGTGTTTATTTTTCCCTTGAAGCTGTAGATTTAGTTCATTTAGCTTTCCAAATATGTCACTCAGGTAGGCCAGTCTCACCAGGAAGTTCTCATCACTAAATTTTTCTGCGACTTCATACTTGTGTTCCTGCTCCAAAAACATTCTTATCTGCCCTCTGAGCTCAAAAACTCGGGACAAGACCCGAGTCAGCCCCTGCATTGTCAGCCCCTGCAGAACTCGATCAGGCAACTGAATGCTTAGAGTCAACATTCCGCCATACTTTAGATAATGTAGCTCCTCTAAAAAGGAAAATGGTCAGAGACAAAAAATTAGCACCCTGGTATAATGATGACACTCGCACATTAAAACAGACCACTCGAAAATTGGAACGTAAATGGCGTCAAACAAAATTGGTAGTGTTCAAATTGGCGTGGAAGGAGAGCTTCCTGAAGTATAAAAAAGCTCTTAGTGCTGCGAGATCAACATATCTCTCCTCCCTAATAGAAGATAACAAAAATAATCCTAGATTCCTATTTAATACTGTAGCAAAATTAACCAGGAATAAGTCCACTATCAACACATGCACACCTGCAGTATGTAGTAGCAACGACTTCATGAATTTTTTTAATGACAAAATTGAGAATATCCGACAAAAAATTCAAACTACTAATTTAAGGTTAGACAATGAAAGCGACCTTGTAGTTAACAATATAACTGTATCAGATCATCAGTTAGAATGTTTTACTCCCCTAAAAGAAACTGAATTACTCTCATTAATCTCTACATCAAAAGCCTCAACTTGCGTACTAGATCCCTTACCGACACATCTATTCAAACAGATAATACCTGAAGTAATTGAACCGCTTCTAAAAATAATAAATTCTTCTCTTATGATTGGCTATGTACCCAAATCCTTTAAACTAGCAGTTATCAAACCCCTGATTAAAAAACCTGACCTTGATCCCTGTCAGCTGTCCAATTATCGGCCAATATCAAACCTCCCCTTTATCTCCAAGATCCTTGAAAAAGCTGTGGCACAGCAGTTATGCTCATATTTACATAGGAATAACATCCATGAAATGTATCAGTCAGGATTTAGACCTCATCATAGCACAGAGACAGCACTGGTTAAAGTAGTAAACGACCTACTGTTGGCGTCTGATCAGGGCTGTGTCTCGCTACTTGTGTTGCTTGACCTTAGTGCAGCATTTGATACCATTGATCATTCCATTCTTCTGGATAGACTAGAAAATGTTGTGGGAGTTAAGGGAATGGCCCTCTCCTGGCTCAGGTCTTATCTAACTGATCGTTATCAGTATGTCGATATAAATGGTGATATTTCTAGACGTACCGAGGTAAAGTTTGGTGTTCCACAAGGTTCTGTCTTGGGTCCACTGCTTTTTTCTCTATATATGTTACCTTTGGGCGATATTATTCATAAACATTGTATTAGTTTCCACTGTTATGCTGATGACACACAGTTGTATGTCTCTGCAAAACCTGATGAGAGACACCAGCTTAATAAAATTGAGGAATGTGTTAAGGACATTAGACACTGGATGCTTATAAATTTCCTTCTGCTTAACTCTGACAAGACTGAAGTACTTGTGCTAGGACCACATAAAGCTAGAAGTAAGTTTTCTGATTACACAGTAACTCTGGATGGCCTTTCTGTTTCTTCACGTGCAGCAGTAAAAGACCTCAGAGTGATTATTGACCCCAGTCTTTCATTCGAAACTCACATTGATAACATCACCCGGATAGCTTTCTTTCATCTCAGAAATATTGCAAAGATAAGAAATTTAATGTCATTGCATGATGCAGAAAAACTAGTCCATGCTTTCGTTACCTCCAGGTTGGATTATTGTAATGCCTTACTGTCTGGATGTTCCAATAAGTGCATAAACAAGCTCCAGTTAGTTCAAAATGCCGCAGCAAGAGTCCTTACTAGAACTAGAAAATATGACCACATCACGCCTGTCTTATCCACACTGCATTGGCTCCCAATCAAATTTCGTATTGATTATAAAATACTACTATTGACCTTTAAAGCACTAAATGGTCTCGCACCACAGTACCTGAGTGAACTTCTGCTCCTCTATGACCCGCCACGCCTACTTAGATCAAAAGGTGCAGGCTATCTGCTGGTACCTCGTATAGTGAAGGCTACATCAGGGGGCAGAGCCTTTTCTTACAAAGCCCCACTGTTATGGAACAGCCTTCCAAGTAATGTTCGGGAATCAGACACAGTCTCAGCATTTAAGTCTAGGCTGAAAACATATCTGTTTAGTCAAGCCTTTTGTTAATGGTGTTTATGAGGTAAAGGAGTAGATCTGGAGGGTCCTCAGACATAGAGTGTTTTGGTAAACTGGGATGTATGGATGCTGTCAGTCCCCACTCGCTTGCTCACTCGAGTTTGTTGACGGTGCAGTGGCTGGCTGCTTTATGTCCCGGGGCTCCCTCATGCCTGTGTTACCTTCTGGCTCTCTCCTTTTAGTTATGCTGTCATAGTTAGTTGCCGGAGTCCCTGCTTGTACTCGGTGCAATATGTATACTGTTCCTACTTATTCAGGTGACATTGGGCATACCTAACCACCTGTGTTTTCTTTCTCTTCCCCCCCCCCCACCCCAAATCTGTCCCTCTGAGTTACATGGAGTCAACAGGAAATCTTTTGGTGGAGACGGTGGGGACCTCGACTGGCTATCGTAGCCTGCAGGGAATCGGCCGTCAGACGTTCTGTCGCATGTCCCAGACCCGGTGAAATGTAACTGAATTGTCTTGGCCAGGCCTAAGGGTCCCATCTGCATCTCATCATTGCTGAGGAGTGTGCTCCCATCACCCAATCAAGCATCCAGCCAGAGCAGGTCATGATATATTTTTTACCATATTAACATGCCATTGTGCGTCATGCCTAATGTAAAGACTCTCGTCTCTGCGAGCCTACCACACAGATTTAATACTTGTCATTTTTAGGGCATACCTAACAACGTGTTTTCTTTCTCTCCCCCCCCATCTGTCCCTCTGAGTTACATGTTGATCCTGGGATTGAGATGCTGGCCTCTTCTGCCCCTCGGACCTGCTTGATCCATCCTGGTGCCCTGTGTCTGGTCAGAGTTTTATCGCCCCACTCCTGTGAAGGACGGCCCCATGAGGACAGTTGAGGGTTATACCTGTTAAAACTGTTAATATTATAGTCAGGCTGTCTGTTGTTGCCCAAATGAGGATGGGTTCCCTTTTGAGTCTGGTTCCTCTCGAGGTTTCTTCCTCATGTCGTCTGAGGGAGTTTTTCCTTGCCACCGTCGCCACAGGCTTGCTCATTGGGGATAGATTAGGGATGAAATTAGCTCATGTTTTAAGTCATTCAAATTCTGTAAAGCTGCTTTGCGACAATGTTTATTGTTAAAAGCGCTGTACAAATAAACTTGATTTGATTTGATTTGACAAGACTTTCCCTTGTGACAGCCACCTTGCTTAACTGTGAAACAGCACAGCTTGATGCATGGGCGCAGATAGAGGGGGGGACGGGGGGGATTCGTCCCACCCAGATTTAAATTCACCTCGTTCGGTCCCCCCCACTTATAGGGAGGAAAAAACGTCTATGCTGTCTTTCTTTGCATAAGGCAAACCTCACGGAAAAATCAAAAGACTAATTACCATTCGGTTTATTGAGGTGCACAGCAGTACATACATAGTTGCAACTGCGCAGACTGCACAGGTTGCGAGCTCGAGCTTGGTTGCTATGGTTACCCACAACAAGTTTGACAGGCATATCGGGGACAGCTCCTCCTAGTTCAAGACCCCAACACGGCATGATGAAGGGTGCCAAAAGGCAGAAAACGATTGCATTGTTTTTTTTTTCAAAAAAAAACAACGACTGTAAGTAAACTGTGCCTTACTTTATCATATCACCTTGCAATTTTTTGATAGTCTGTTCAAAGTAATGTCGTAGTGAAAGTAAAATCGTACGGAGTAGAGATGCCTTTCTGGTAGCCTCCTTCTTTCGGTGGTAGCCTGTAGATACAGCGCTCAGAAGGCAGTTTTAATGTTTAATCTGGCGTTCCCTGCCATAATTTCAGTGAGCATATTGTTTCATAAGGAAACTTTGCGAAGAGTTGTTGACTGACTGCCACTCACGCAACACACAGGCATAGTTAGAAAGTCAGGATGCACTGGTTTACACTTTACACACACACGTAGCCCAGCCTCTCGCTATGTTTAACAGTTGGAACTTAGCGGTTTTAAAACTAGTTTTGCAGTTTTGCAATTTCTGTGCGTGATGATAATGTGTAAACTTTGGATTTCCATAGGCTATGTTAAAATGTTATCATTGTCCTGGCCTGCAGGTAGTTCCTGGTGATGGCAGTGAGGGAGGTGAAATAACATGTATACACACTACCGTTCAAAAGTTCGGGGTCACCCAGACAATTTTGTGTTTTCCATGAAAAGTCACACTTTTATTTCCCACCATAAGTTGTAAAATGAATAGAAAATATAGTCAAGACATTTTTCTGGCCATTTTGAGCATTTAATCGACCCCACAAATGTGATGCTCCAGAAACTCAATCTGCTCAAAGGAAGGTCAGTTTTATAGCTTCTCTAAAGAGCTCAACTGTTTTCAGCTGTGCTAACATGATTGTACAAGGGTTTTCTAATCATCCATTAGCCTTCTGAGGCAATGAGCAAACACATTGTACCATTAGAACACTGGAGTGAGAGTTGCTGGAAATGGGCCTCTATACACCTATGGAGATATTGCACCAAAAACCAGACATTTGCAGCTAGAATAGTCATTTACCACATTAGCAATGTATAGAGTGGATTTCTGATTAGTTTAAAGTGATCTTCATTGAAAAGAACAGTGCTTTTCTTTCAAAAATAAGGACATTTCAGAGTGACCCCAAACTTTTGAACGGTAGTGTGTGTATATATATATATATATATATATATATATATATATAAGCCCTGTGATGACCTGGCGACTTGTCCAGGGTGTACCCCGCCTTTCACCCGTAGTCAGCTGGGATAGGCTCCAGCTTGCCTGCGACCCTGTAGAACAGGATAAAGCGGCTAGAGATAATGAGATGATATATATATATATATATATATATATATATATATATATATATATATATATATATATATATATACACACACACACACATAAAATGGAATCATTTGCTGACAGCTCAGTCCCCCCCAGTGCCCCTGGCTTGATGTTCAGCTCCCATCTCCTCACAGATAGCAGAGAAGACTCTTGTCTTTAGTGGTCTGGTCTTTATAAAATTGACTACACCTAAAATGTCAGTCATAACCTCACTTAATTCAGAGGAAAGGTGCCTTGATGCCAGTGCTTCCCTGTGTATGACACAGTGTGTCCACTTAGCATTAGGTGAGGCCTTCTTGATGAGTGCCCGAAGTCCTTTTCTCATCCCTGCCATGGTCTGTGCACCATCACTGCAAACACCAATGCAGTTATCCCACTTTAGCCCATTCTCAGTCAGGAAGCAGTCCAGCATTTTGAATAGCTCTTCAGCTGTGGCTCGGTCTCTGACACATTTACAAAAAAGTAGATCCTCACACAGGGAGTTTGTCATGTCAAAACGTACATAAGCAATAAAAAAACAGTCTTTGTTGCTGTCAGTTGCTTCATCGAATTGTAAGGCAAAACGTTTGTCTTTGAGTTTATCTACCAGCTGTTCTTGAAGATCGTTAGCAATGTCATTTATACGTTTGGCGACAATGTCATTGGACAGAGGGATAGTTTTTATTTTGGCAGCACTTGCGTCATCCAGCATGACAGAAACCATGTCTAATGCTGCAGGCAGTATCAGCTCCTCTGCTATGGTGTGGGGTTTTTTGCATTGAGCAATTTGGTACGCCACCTTATATGATGCTAACAGTGCTCGCTGGTTTATTGAAATAGCATTCACAAAGCAGGGTGATTGTTGGCAATATTCGGCATGTTTTCGCTGAAAAAACTCAAGCGGCTTATCAGCATGATTGGGGTGGAATGTCTTTAAGTGACGCCTTAATTTATTTGGCTTCATACTGTCTGCTGCCAACATTTTTAGACACAGTAAACACACCGGTCTTTCCTTGTTTCCCACCGTAGTCACAGTGAAGCCAAGCGCTACATACGCTTCGTCATATTTCCTCGCCTTAGCTTTCGGGAGACTGTCGTTTGTCTCATTATCTCCGTCTCTCTCCGCCTTTCTTTTCATCCCTGTTAAATATTTTTCCATGGTGTCTACCCCATAGCGCGAATACTCCCTGCGCACACCCTGATAATGAGAGTGCCACTGCCACCTACTGTAGTGGATGTGCAATTACACTTTATTCTAGTATGGCAAAAGCATGTTCCCCGGGGTCACACGTGCCCCCCCCCGGCATCGTACCGCGCCCCCTATTTGAGAAGGACTGCCCTAACCCCTTAATATCCTGGCATCAATATCTTAAATTTGATGCGAGCTGTGATAGGTAGTGAGTGCTGGTTGGCAAGCAGAAGGGTGACATGGGAAGAATGAGGGAGCTTGCAGACGAGGTGAGCTGCAGCGTTCTGGGTGAACTGCAGGGGTCTGATGGCAGAAGCTGGAAGACCAGCAAGGAGAGAGTTGCAGTAGTCCAAGCAGGAGAGGATCAGCACTTGGACCAGGAGCTGAGTAGAGTAGATGGTAAGAAAAGGGTGGATGCTTCAGATGTTGTAGAGGAGGATTCTACATGTCCAGGTCACTGCAGCGATGTTCACTGGGGAGGAGAGTTTGTCATCAAACATGATCCCTACATTCTTTGCACTAGGTAAATGTAACCTAGAGATGTTCCCAGGGAGATGACAATGTCCAGAGGTGGAGAGGATGGAGCAGGAATGTAGATTACCTCCATCTTGCCTGGGTTGAGCTTCAAGTGATGGTTGTCCATCCAGTTCTGGATGTCACACAGGCTAGCAGAGATGCGAATGGAGATTTGTGTGTCAGAAGGAAGAAAAGAGAGAAACAGTTGGGTGTCATCAGCATAGCAGTGGTAGGATAGACCATGAGCAGATGTAATCAGGCTGAAAGACTGGGTGTAGAGGGAGAAAAGAAGCAGACCAAGGACTGAACCTTGAGGGACACCCGTGGTAAGTGGGCATGGTGCTGATACAGTACCAGACCAGGTAATCTGGAAGGAGTGACCAGAAAGGTAGAACTTGAACCAGTCTAGGGCTGTCTCATAGATCCCTAGAGCTGATAAGGATGACAGAAGAATGGGGTGATCAACAGTATCAATTGCAGCAGAAAGATCAAGGAGAATCAGGACCGTGGAGAGGGAAGCAGCACGTGCTGCATAAAGTGCCTCACTGACTGAGAGGAGTGCAGTCTCGGTTGAGTGTCTGGCTCAGAAGCCGGACTGGTGAGGATCCAGGAAATTTTTCCGTGAGAGAAAAGAGGAGAGTTGGTTAGCAACAACATGCTCAAGCATCTTTGACAGGAAGGGGAGAAGAGAAACGGGACGGTAGTTCTGGATGACAGAGGGGTCTAGGGTGGGTTTTTCTTTTTTTTTAGCAGAGGAGTGATGTGGGCCCATTTGAAGCTGGAGGGAAAGTATTCTGAGGACAAGGAAGAGTTGACAAAGGAGGTGATAAATGGGAGGATGTCAGGAGTGGTAGTCCGGAGGACAGATGAGGGGATAGGGTCAAGGGCACAGGTGGTCGAATGGTGAAAGAGCAGGAGCTGGTTGACTGTTTTCAGCTAATTCATGCCCACCTCTTTCATATTAAGAAACTCATCCTAGTCAGTTATAGAATGTTAACAGTCTTGAGGTGTTCAGTCCACTTTCAAGCAGTTTTAATGGAGTGAGAAAACTCTGAATGGACTCCAGTAGGATGTGAATCAAACACGCCATGTTGGGTTGCAGCATTTTTTGTAGATGTGAGCTGCTAAACCAAGTCACGAGGCACAAACTATTCCAGAGAACAGAGATGTCAAGCTACAGAAATTCTACCTAATGAACAAAAAGAGAAAAATGCTGGACGCAATACAGGTTTTAGAGTCAGCACACAATACCTTTTTTTACGAGGAAATTTTCAGTTTTTCAGCCAGTGTTTTATTGGCATGAAAGAATACAAACTTGAATTCCTCTATGAATTAACAAATATTTCAGTTTCGGCCACAAGGTAGTCATAAACAGATTGATGGCTACACCACCTCTCACATCATCCGCAAGTTCAGTTTCAGTTCATGTCTTACATCTGCGCACACACGCACACGTTGTTTAATTGTTCAGGTAAAATCACATCATCTAAATGATTAAGTTTAATCAGGTTTTGGTTTAAATTTGACTTTCACATCATGATTGTGTTTCCGTTCCAGATTTACCAGATTTACCAGATTTACCAGTTTCTACCGTCATCATTGCTGTGTCTGTGGTTTTTGTGCTGCTTCTCATTGCCCTTCTATTCGCTGTCATCCTACAGAAGAAAAAGAAGATCCAAGGTACAGCAACACAGACAAACACGTTTTTATTTTCATTCACACAAATATTTAATGTGTTACTACATTAAGAGTTAACTATTAAAAGGTAGAGAGCATGAAGAATAAAATGCAGAACACTTGATTAACAAAAAAAATGAGGTAGGAACAGGAGCACAAAATTAGAGTGTAGAAT